>NC_086187.1:16659230-17291923 GCF_023053635.1 Elgaria multicarinata webbii | reverse complement strand
GCCATCCAAATTGGTGGCCATCACCACATCTTGCAGTTGTGAGTTCCATAACTCTGCGCTGTGTGAAGAAGTCCTTCCTTTGATCTGTCCTGACCCACCAATCAGCTTCACGAGATGACTCCAGGGTCTAGTATTATGAAAGAAGGAGAAATACGTCTCCCTGTCCACATGCTCCATGTTACCTCTGATAGCTGCAGTTTGAGGCATGTGAGATGGGCCAACTTGAAGAGGCAGGCAATGCTGGCTCCAGGTTTTCGGAGTGGGGGGGATGCTTAGGGAAGTCAACCCAAGTGGATGCCCTAGTAATACCAACAAGCTCAGCCAAGTTCTCTAGATTACATCTCGATGCTCGTTCCAACTTGAGTCTGTATCATGTTTTCGTATGTTCCCAAATCTATGCATCAAGTGTGTACATCTTTGAAATGTACGCATTCTTCTCCCATTCGTTTGTGTGCATTCCACCCCCCAAAGTATGTCTTTTTATCACATGCATTGTTCAGTGATACACATGCTGCTGAGATATGTGTGTGTGTGTGTGTGTGTGTGTGTGTGCATATATATATTACATTGTAAGCTCAGAAATTGAGCTTACTTGGTGTTTGGACTGAAAGATGCAAACCGGGCAAATCCTGATCAAAAATGGACCGAAACAAATTTCTCATACATCCCTATTCTTACCCAAGAACATTGGAAGCTGCCTTACACTGAGTCAGACCATTGGTCCAACTGGCCCAGTATTGTTGACGTTGAGTGGCTTTCTTGGGTTTCAGGCAGAGATTTTTGCAGTCCTGCTTGGAGATCCTGGGGATTGAACTTGGGGCCTTCTTCATGCAAAGCACATGCCCTATCGCTGAGTGACGGTGCTCCTCAGTAGGCCCACTTCCTTCTCACAGCCCATTCACAGACCTGTTCCCTCTGGGCCCAATTTGTACAACTCTACAGACCAAAAGCACAAGGCGATCAGAGGTTGCTGCCCTATCTTCTCACTCTGGTCACAGCTTGCATGCTTGCCAGTGGAGGCTACTGGCTCCAATTTCGCTGGGGTTGTCAATCCATTCCAGATTTCAATCAGAACCAGACAAAACTCTAAAGGAGATATCCAAGCACTGAACCTATTTTGGGATAGTGTTCAGCACCTTGGGAAGCTCCTTTAGAGTCCTGGCTGGTTCTGACTGAAACCCAGAATGGATCCGCAGCCCCACTGAAATCAGAGCCACCAGCCTCTACTGGCAGGCAGGGACATCATGGTCCACTCCATTTATTTATTTATTTATTACATTTCTATACCACCCAATAGCCGAAGCTGTCTGGGCTGTTCACAAAAATTAAAACCATAATAAAACAACCAGCAGGTTGAAAGCACAAATACAAAATACAGTATCAAAAGCACAACCAGGATAAAACCACGCAGCAAAATTGATATAAGATTAAAATACAGAGTTAGAACAAAGTAAAATTTAAATTAAAGTTAAAATTAAGTGTTAAAATACTGAGAGAATAAAAAGGTCTTCAGCTGGCGACGAAAGGAGTACAGTGTAGGCGCCAGGCGGACCTCTCTGGGGAGCTTGTTCCACAGCTGGGGTGCCACAGCGGAGAAAGCCCTCCTTCTAGTAGCCACCTGCCTCACTTCCTTTGGCAGGGGCTCATGGAGAAGGGCCCCTGTAGATGATCTTAAGGTCCAGGCAGGTACATATGGGAGGAGGCGTTCTTTCAAATAACCTGGCCCCAAACCATTTAGGGCTTTGAATGTCAATACCAGCACTTTGAATTGGGCCCAGACCTGGACTGGCAGCCAATAAAGTTGTAAAAGGGCAGAGGTGCACCTGACTGAAGTCCCATTCATTTCAATGGGCCTACTCCAAGTGGGACTTACGTTGGACTTTACCCATTGAATTTGCCTGGTGGAGATGGGTGAGAATTTCATTTCTGTTTTGGACTTCAGCTCCCATCATCCCCAGCCAGTATGCTGGGAGTTGTGGTCCAAAACAACCAGAGGGCACCAGGTTAGGGAAGACAGTTGGAGGTATGAGATTCTTGCAGTGGGTTGGGCTCATACAGTTCTGTTCTTCAATATCAGTTTTGGAGAAAGGCAGACGGGAGGCATTGGGAGCTGATGGGAACGAAGGAGCAGAAGAGCTTTGCCTTCTAGCTACCTAAGTATTTTTGTTGGTCTGTACATTGCTCCTCTATTAGGAGCTCTGGGCCCTCTCCCACAGATGGGTCATTTAACAATGCTGACAGATCAAACAGGCAGACGAATGAACAGAATAATGGCTCCTTGAGCACCGGGGCGATCTAAATATTTAATACTAATAATTGACTTTCATTATCGCCGAGCCGAAATTCAGACTCTTGCAATTTGTTACTGTGATGTTCGCATTTTTAAAAAAAAGAGGTGACAAACTGCGTTGGACAGCTTTGCTTCTGTAATCCAAATCTCCGCCTGAGGCTCTCTTTCCCAGGCATGTTCAGAAGAGGGTTTCTTTTTTCGCTTCCCCTGCCCACCTACTCTCTGCGGTTTTAGAAAAGGCAGGATGAGTTATAGCCCACATCATCAGATGCAGGTCCCCTGATCTGGAGTTTCTCCTTGAATATTTGGCTAAAAATCAGGAGAAGGTAGTGATTTGGGGAGCAGGCATGAAATTTCCTGATGTCCAGGTAATTTTCTTGGGGGAGGGGTGAAGTTCACAAAAATGCAACGAATTTGAGCACATTATAGCCATAATCTGCTTAATGCGTGCAAATTACAGGCGTGCGTTGCACAAATTAAGCAGATCTGTGCACAAACTATGGCTGCAGTTTGCAAATACACATAAATGAGAAAAACAAAATTGGAAAATTTGGAAGCCGGATCACAACGAGCAGCCATTTTTGTGGGAAATTTGGGGTTCCCCAAGGGAGCAGGTCGCTGCCCCAGGAATCAACCAGTGGCTCGCTGACACATGGCTTGCCTGCATCAGGTAAGTGGTGAAGTTTGAGCAAGCACCACACAGGTTGGTCCGTCCATCTCTAGTTATAGATACCTACCTTTTGTAAAATGGCATAGGAGGCTTCCTTCCCACCTGCACTGCAGAAGCTCCACTACATCTTCAAGGCTACTTTTTTCGTTTCCACTTTCTGTCATCTTCTCCTTCCATGGAATAGCACTTGCCATGGCATGGGACTAGGGATGTCATGAGCGTCCAACTGGGTCTGGGAGTCCAACAGACTTCCCTGTGTCTCCCCCATCCCCAGATCCAATTGGGTTCCTACTGTGTATTCACAGACCTCAGGGTTGAGTGCCTGGTAGCCATCTCCTCTTTGTCTGGAGCCTCCATTGTGCCCAGCAATGGAGGCTCCAGAAATTACATAATCCCTCCGCTGCTTAAATGGCAGCCATGAAGGCCCCATGTATGCAAGAGTAAAGGTGCAAATGGAGCGTCTGCACTTTTACTCTTGTGTAAATGATAGGGCTGTGCACCACCTCAGAGCCAAACCCTGAATCCAAAGCAGATCGGGGTGGTTCAGACCCTTCAGAACCAGATCCGAGGCGGTTTGGGCAAAGGCCGAGGCGGCCCAAAGTCGAAGCCAATTGGCTCCAAAGTGTCAGGACACCTTGGAGCTTCAGAGCCACCCCCAACTCCCCATGCCCCACCCCACCCCCACCAGTCTCATTATGTGCTTCCTCCGTCACCATATTTCTTCTGGCAGCTTCCAGTGCCACCGCCGAAAACAAAAGGAAGTAGGCTGCGCGATTTTAAGATATCGGACACTTTAAGATATCGGACACTTGCTGAGTTGCCAAAGAAGCTCACACGGCATGAGAGCAGCGGCAGGGCAAGTGTCCCACGAGTCGGTCATGGCTGAGTTCACCCATCCCTACATGGGAGGAGATGTGAAGAAACACATTCGTCTACCCAGTTCGACAAACTTTTTCAGTTCTTGGACTTCAGAGACCGCAAGAGAGTTCAAACCAAGCTGATCAGCCTTGCAAACATAGCCTTCCATCATATTCAATAAATTCCTTGGCAACAGCTGAGGTTGTTTAGCACCATAAAGGAAGCGCTTGCCGTTAGCATAAGTGGGCTCTTCTCTTTTTCTCCTCCCATAGTCTGCAAGAGATCGCTCCTAGTCCTGCCTTTCCGCAATGAATGAGTGTTGCCAGACTGCCACCTAGATGTGTGAAGAGTGTTGCTCTCTCTCTCTCTCTCTCTCTCTCTCTCTCTCTCTCTCTCTCTCTCTCTCTCTCTCTCTCTCTCTCTGCTCTTCAAGTCATTCCAAAGCAGGCTGAAAAATGACATGGGATAAACAGGCTATTTTGCACCCTAGGCAAGATGAGCTACTTTCACCACCCCCATCACCCCAAAATGCCAACTTTGATTTTTAAGAACATATGTTTCCTGGAAAACATAAGAAGCACAAAACTTGAAACTGCTAAATTTATTTTAAAGTGCAAGAAATACGTCATGCCAATTACAGCAGACAAATTGGAAAGGAACATCTATGGGTCTGAAATGCATTATTTAATAGGAATATCACCTCCACATAATCCCCCCCCAACTCACACACGTGTGCGCGCGCACACTCAGCATCACTCACTCCAAACAAACACACGCATGAACACATGCATTCACTCAAAGACCCCATGCACCCCATTCACCCATACATTCTCTCTCTCTCTCTCTCTCTCTCTCCCAGGTGCATTCCAGAAGTCCGAACATGGAGCTGCCCACCCCAGCGCCCCCGGCTTTGCTTCAGCTGGGCGGGCGTAGGCGCCATCTCGCCCGCCCAGGCCCAGCTGAATCCTCGCGCTGGGCCGGCTCACAGCCAACGCCTGTGAGTGCTGCGCTGTACCCAGCGCCCCTCTTAGCTTGGCGCTCTAGGCGGCCGCCTGAGTGGCCTCTATGGTAGCACCGGCCCTGGGGATAAAGGAACTTCCATCTTTCTTTCTTTCTTTCTTTCCATCATTTCTATTCCACCTTTTCTAGCGATGAGCAAACTCACCCACATCCAATTCATTGGACGCTTGCCCAGACACTGGCTGACTCAAGTGGCCCGACAAGGGCTTGGCACCTGTGCACCCTCGTTCGGGAAATTACAAATTTCCCCCCATTGCACAAATGGGGCCTTTATAAGCTCCATCCTTGTTACTGGGCACTCGCAAATTACTCACATGACGTCATCTGCCTCTCTTGTGTCTTCCGCCCCTTCTGGCCATTATTACGCCACAAAAAAAGCCTCATTAAGTCCAGATGCTGCTCTCTCCCACTGGACTGAATGGGGCTAATTACTTCCTGTTTTCAGGAAGCGATGTGGGAGCAGCTACAGAAGAAGCGATGGGAGCCGCGCATTTGACTAGATGCGATGGGGCTTTATGGCTGTCATTTAGGCAACGAGGGCATGAGCGATTTCCAGAGCTTCCACAATGGAGGCTCTTGATGGGGGCAAATGGTTGCTGAGTGCTCATCCGGCCTCGTAGGCACTCGGAGCGTGGGTCTGCACTGTGAATGCACTGTGGGTACCTCAGTGCAGTGGGTCCAGGGGGGAGGATACAGGGGAGTCCATCGGATGCCCGGACTCAATTGGGTGCCTGCAACATCTCTACCTCTGGCCATCAAGGCTCCCAACGTTGCTTCGAGAATAATCCTAAGGTCCCTTGGAGAGCATCCCAAGGACCCTAGCATGGCTCAGAAGACCCCTTTGAGATCAGAGTCAGTGCTCCTACCTCGGAAGGGGAAGTCAGAGATTGGATCCTGGACCCCTCCCCTTTGCAGCCAGCCTGGAGGGAATTGTGTCAGCTGCCACTCAGAGGTCGGAAAAGTGGCCTTAGATGAGCAGGAAAGGAGGCGTTCTGGTGGGTGGGGCGGGGAGGAAACAGGAGAGGCCAGGGTGTGAGATATGCTGAGCCTCCTGCAGCCTCCTTCCCTCCCTCTTGCTAGATGGGCAAAAAAAAAAAAACCTGTCTAGCAAAAAACTCCAAGGATGGAGAATGAAGAGGTGAAGATTGCCTCCACAGATCCTCCTGTCCTGGTGGCTTCAGACTGGCAGGGCATAGGGAACTCAGAAAGGTCTGAATTCGGCAGGGTGGGGGGTGGGTCTGAGCAGCGAGGGTGCAAATTATTTATTTATTACATTTATATCCCGCCTTTTTCCTTGAAGGAACCCAAGACGGCGTACATAATCATCCTCCTCCTTTCCATTTTATCCTCACAACAACCCTGTGAAGTGGGTTGGGCTGAGAGTTTATGACTGGCCCAAAGTCACCCAGGGGGTTTCCATGGCCGAGTGGGAACTAGGATCTCCCAACTCCTAGTCCGACGCTTTAGCCACTACACCACACTGGCTCTCTCAATCACTTGCCTCAATCAATTGACTTGCACCCTTAGAAAGCTAAGCAGCATGACTATCCTTTCCCTCAAGCTCATGATCTAAATTTAAGGTGTGACACACAAGCAGTAAGTGTGGTAAGAGCCCTCAAATTGAGCTCTCTCTCTCTCTCTCTCTTGGATCATGTCTAGCCGCCGGAACCAAATAACAAATAGACACGGGATAAGATCAAAGCCTTGGCTTTATTTCCGCAGCGAAAAGACTGCCTGCTTCAAATTCAGGAGCAGCAGCAGCCCCGAATGCTTCTCATCCAGGACTTTTATAATGTGTGGCAAACAAGTTACATATTTGATTATACAGTGTGCATGCTTGGGGAAATTTCCACAAGAAGCCCATAGACTAACATTGCAGCCACTGCTCTTAGCAGAAACTCATTGTGTATTGTCTGTTGACTGAGCAAGCCGGGTCTTTCCAGATAACGCGCTTACCTCTTGACCCCAACTGTATACGTGGTCTCTTCACCTAGGCTGCATGTTTACCTTACTGCTTGTCTTCTGATAGAGAACAGTTAACTATTAGTTAACTATTATTTATATCATAAGGGATGGGATGGGAAGGAGGATATAAATCGTAATGATGAAGAGAGAGAGAATGAGGAGGCCTAGCAGCTGATGCCAATGATCCTGAGGGTTTTGTGTGAATGCACCTTTGCAAAAAAACTGGTACTAGGTGGCGTAGGACAGCCTTCCTAAACTCTGTGCCCTCTAGAGGTTTTGGATACAACCCCCAGCATTCATGAGCATTGGCCAGGCTGACTGGAGCTGATGGGAGTTGAAGTCCAAAACATTTTGAGCATGCTAGACATCGGTGTGTGCAGCACATTTCATTTGGGTGTGCACCCATAGGCGAATATTTCTGGAATGTTCAGTCACAATAAGGACAATTTTCTGACCTACAACAGAATCTTTGGTGTGGTGATAGAGCAGCCAGAGGGCAGCCAGAGGACCATTCCACTGCATCTGGATCCCCCTCTGGATCCCTACTCAACGGCCCCCTCAATTCATGATTATTGCTTGAGACATTAGGGTGTGCCTGGGCACACCTGGCACACCCCTTGCGCACGCCTATGGTGCCAGGTTGGGAAAGTCTGATGTAGGCCATCATCAGCTTTGCTGTGCACTAGAAATAAAACAGGGGGACAATTCCAGGCAACAAAACAAAATCAAACCGCATTTTAACCACTGTGAATACTTGACATTTAGATCAATGCAATACGATGCAGGCAGCCTGACATTCCTACAGGGAAAATGAAATAATAAAGATATATATATATATATATATATATATATATATATATATATATATATGATATTGCAGTGGGATCTGATAAAGCCTGCTCTGTCTTCCTGTGTTTAGAAAGAATTCACAATCACAGAAGAAGAAGGGGGGGACCCAGCCCTACAAAATACTACTTCTTTGATCATTCTTTGTAAATGGATTCAGACCTGGTTCTGTGAAATTACGGCAGAAAGATGACAGAGATATATGAAACATGGTGCTCGATGCACAGGCAATATGGCTATGACATATTTGATGGAACGGAACACACATACCCAATTTTATAATCTGGAAAAGATTTTTAAGGACAGTGTCCAAGATGAAACTTCTCATTCCCCCCCCCCATCAAGCCCCTTCCTCTCCTCATTCACTTTTGTTATTATAGCAACATAGGAAGCATAGGAGGCAGTAAGCCGACATGCACCAGTTGCTGGGGAACATGGGGAGGAGGGTGCTGTTGCACCATGTTCTGCTTGTGGGTTCTCTGGTCAACAGCGGCTTGGCCACTGTGTGAACAGAGCGCTGGACTCGATGGGCCCCTGGTCCGATCCAGCAGGGCTCTTCTTCTGTTCTTAAGCTGCCTTATTTATTTATTTATTTATTTATTTATTTATTTATTTATTTATACATTTGTATCCCACCCTATATCACTAGGTTCTCAAGGAGGCGTACAGATGCAATTATATAACAATATAAAACAATAAATATACACAGCTAAAAACAAATTAAACCATTAAACGATCTAAAAAACAGTACAGAATTTAAAAGCAGTAAAACCAATTAAAACAGTTAAAACAATGTGCAAGCCTGGGGAATTTAGCCACCAGAGGCTTTGTTAAAAAGCCATGTCTTTACTTGGTGCCGGAATAAAGTCACCATTGACACCAGTCGGGCCTCTAAGGGGAGGGCATTCTACAGTCGGGGTGCCACCACGGAGAAAGCCTTCTCCCATGTCCCACCATAGCATATGTCTTGCCTTATACAGAGTTAGACCCTTTGTCCATCAAGCCCAGTATTGTTGACACTGACTGGCAGCAGCTCTCCAGGGTTCCAGGCAGGATTTCTCCTTAGCCCTACCTGGAAATGCCAGAGGTTGAACCTGGGACCTTCTGCATACAAAACAGGTGCTCTACCACTGATCCATGTCCAACTCCAATGGCTGGCTGGAATAGGAAGCTGCCTTAGACTGAGTCAGACCATGGGTCTATCTAGCCCAGTATCGTCAACACTGACTGGCAGCAGCTCTCCATGGTTTCAGGCGGGGATTTTTCCAGCACAAATAGAAAGGGAGATTTGTGGCAATTTCCCCAACTTTGCTCATATTTCATACTTTGCACACCGTCCCTCCATAGGCTAAATGTTGCGCAAACAGCAGCCATGAACCAGCCAGTTATGCAACATTATAGGTATAAATGGACCATTTACACCTGTAATGTTGAATAAATGGCTGCTTTATGCTGTCTGCCCCACACACTCAGGTCCTCTGGGGAGAACTTACTTCAGTCAGCCAAAAACCAGGCTGACATCTGTTACCCAGAGGATCTTTTCTTCTGTCGCCCCCGGACTGTGGAACGGCCTGCCAGAGGAGATTTGTAAAATTAACTCTCTCTGTGATTTTAAGACAGCTTTGAAACCTAGCCTTTTCCGGCATGCTACCCAGACCCAGATGAATGTGAAATCAAGTATTTTTAAGATGTGTTGATTCTTGTACTAATGTTGTTCCCTGCCTTGATCCAAAGGGAGAGGCGGGTAAGAAATAAAATTATTATTATTATTATTATTATTATTATTATTATTATTATTATTATTATTATTATTGGCCACCACTTGTGTAACAATCCATTTATGGAACAACGTGAGTCACCATTTCTATGCAAATGGATGTGTTCGGTAAGGGCTGCAGTCTCACGCGGCTTGCCGTGCGGAGATGGTGCTTCGCTGAGCAAGATTCAGAAGGCCGGGTAGTCCACTGGACTCCTGCACCCAGCCAGGCACTCAGACCATACCTAGCAGTGAGTCATCTCCTCTGCACAAAGGCGGTGTGGATATGGTGGCAGTGGGGTCACCATGAGAGGAAGGTTCCTGTGTATCCTTCTGAATGCATGCAGTGGAGGGAAGAAAGATGAAAATGGTGGCGAGGCACCTTCATTCTGTGTTCCATTTGCAGAGCTGTTAGTTTGATGGAATAGCAATTGAAGACGATAGATCCCTCCAGGGCAGGGACATGCCGGTGACTCTACATTCAGAATCGCACAGCCCACATTTCAGCACAGACTCTCGAGCAACAATTCATTTACCAACCCAGCGACTGATACTTGTCATCCCTCCGGGCTGGAAAATCCAATTTTTACTCATTTGAAGAAGCAGATGGAACCAAAATATGCATGAAATTCCCATCTACTCATCACCCTCTACTTGCCCGGTATGGACCTGGAGGCCAGGGGAGGTGGATGAAGGGATAGGAAGTCCTGATGCCTTCCATCATGTCCTAGTAGCTGCCATTTAGCCCTTGCATGCCAAACTTCACAGCAGTTTCAGAGATTCAGAAAATATATCCGGAGCTCCATTGCAGAAAACCTAACATGTGCTCCATGCATCTTGGATGGATCCATTAATTTCCTTCTCACTGAGATGCTGGATTTTCAGGCTTCAGCTCACTCCATTCTTTTCCCACTTAGGTGTGTGAGAGGGTTTCTGTTTGTTGTTTGTTTTTAAATTCGCATGGAAATTCCCATAAGAACATAAGAAGAGCCATGATGGATCAGACAAAGGGTCCATCCAGTCCGGCGCACTGTTCACACAGTGGCCAACTCACTTTTTGTGTCTGCATTTTCTTCTTAAGGACATAAGAAAAGCTGTGCTGGATCACACCAAAAGTCTATCTAGACCTGCATTTCCTTCCCACAAACACCATTACAATTAAAGAAACAACATACTACATAAATGTTGAATAACATTAATATCATATCTATATAACATAATCAAACTTAACATATAAGTGCACCCCCCACCTCGGGATCTCATTCCTGATTCCAAAATCTCATACTTTCTTCTACTGGTGGTTTCCCACTTCCCTTAGAAAACACAAATATTAGGAACTGTTTCCAAATTCCTTCAAAATCATTTGTTTTAGCTATACCTCTTCTCCATTTAATATTACAAGTCAATTTATCATTAATAGCTATATCCCATACTTCTTTGTACCATTCTTCAATAGAATATTCCCCTTGAATCTTCCAGTTCCTAGCTACAATCAATCTTGCTACAGTCAGCAAATTCGTTATCAATTCCTTAATTTCTTTTTTACATTTTAAATCTTCAAATAGTGACAGTAATGCAACTTTTGGTGTTCGTTCTATCTTCATTCCCACAATTTCTTCAATCTCCAAAAACACCATCTTCCACAATTTTTGTACATATTTGCATTCCCACCACATATGTAAATACGTTCCTTTTCCCCCACATCCTCTCCAACAATTTGCTGAATGCTGATTATTTATCTTATTTAATCTAACCGGGGTTAGGTACCACCTCCATATAATTTTAAAGTAATTCTCTTTTATTCTTACTGACATATTTCTCAACGCTCTTTGTTTCCATAGTCCCTCCCAGCTCTGTTGTCCTATTTGTACATTCAAGTCTGTCTCTTGAACATTGAACATTTTTTAAAGTGTGCAATTTCTCCCAAATGAAAAGATATTCCTTTTAATAATAATAATAATAATAATAATAATAATAATAATAATAATAATAATAATGAGCATTTTGCCCACCAAAAAAAGAGCACCTATTCCACACACACCCCAGGCACAAATTGACTGGAGTGTAAAAATGCAAATCTTGGAGAGATTGGTGCCATTGTGCACTTTGAAATGAAAAACACAGCTTTGGGAAATTGCAAACAAACAAAAAAATCCCAAGAATTGCATTCCTGCTTGCATTTGTGTTCAGGGTTGCAAAGGGCACGTTTTTGCTTGCATGATTTGCGAACAGGAACAAAATGCTCACACATCCCTGCTCCTGGGAAGCCAACGAGCTCATGTTCCTGAGCAGATGGTATTGAGAGGCATTTTTGTTTTGCCTGTTAGGGCAAAAACCATGACCAGGTCCAATAGCCCGGAAGAGGAATTAGTGAAAGAAGTGTCTCAGATAGTATTACAGCTTCACCAATGAGTTTAGATGTTCCTTCAGTCAATGAGGAATTTCTCACTGGCTCCTCAACAGCTCACAAGGATTGGATAACAGCTCGTAGGAAGGGCCTTGGACTGACAGCCTGGCTCCAAACCTTTTATCTTTGCCACACCCGTGGGTCCTCAAAACTTCTTTGAAATTGAATTTCAGCCCTCAAGCTGAAAGAGGCTCAACTTCCCTACTTTAGATGGACAAACCACCTGACCTGGTATATGGCAATTCTCATGTTCCCAAAGTTAACATCATTTATTTATTTATTTATTTATTTAGAGATTATTATGCCATTCCTCAGCCAAAAAGCACCTTACAAACAATCAGTAAAATAAGACAGGCCCTGCCCACAACCCTGTGTTCTAAAAGACACAACACAAAAGGAAATAGGGAAGAGGAGGGAAGAGGAAGACAATTTCAGCAGGGCTCTGTCTCATCTTGCTCAGCACAGCTGAGTTGAACTTGAGGAATGAAAGAGGACAAAGCCATAAAGGGAACAAATGGGAAGAATGTGCTCATCCCTAATTATTATAACAAGGAAAAGAGATCACGTGTCACTATGGCACGGACAATCCATCCATCACCTACACCTTGAAGCACAACAAATCTGTCTGCCACTTCTCAAGTTTCCAATTGAGATTCAGTTTGATAATTGCATTAGCTGTATGCCAAAACAATATCTAACCTTCCAGGTACAAGATATTCGTGCGGAGTACAAAACAGAGCAAGAACAACAATGGCGAATGTACAAAATATTAACTGATAGGCTCAAGCATGGAAAGAAGAAGAAGAAGAAGAAGAAGAAGAAGAAGAAGAAGAAGAAGAAGAAGAAGAAGAAGAAGAAGAAGAAGAAGAAGAAGAAGAAGAAGAAGAAGAAGAAGAAATTTGTGGTGTGCTTCGCCTTAGTCCCAAACCCCGAATCCAAGTGGAAGAGGGCGATTCGGCCCACCTCAGCTCAAATCCGGTTCAGGACTGGATTGAGCTGCCTCGGCTTTAAGCAGATGAATTGCTTTGGGCCAATTTGGCCATTGGTCAGCTGCTAGCTCCCTCTCCTCCAGCCCACTCCTGGGACTTACCTGAAGACTCTGTGTGTGCCAGTGACCTGCCTGTCTTTCATGAGGGCCACTCTGGCCTGCCATAGATGTAAACTGCAGTAGATCTACAGCAGGCCAGAGCGATTCTCATAGAGGACGGGCGGCTTACCAGCACATGCGGAGGCTTTACGTAAGTCCTGTGGGCATGTGGGAGGAGAGGGGGCAGTGGCTGGCCATTGGGCCAAATCAGCTCAAAGTGAGGTGGGAGGGGAGGGGAGTCCAGTGGACTCCGGGTTGGTCTCACAGCCAGCTTTCCCAGACACCCATGAGTGCCCAGGAAACCGCAACACCCAGCCTGATTCAGATTCAGAACTGAATCCGAAGTGGGCTGGGGCGATGCTGAGGCACCCCAAGTCAAATTGGGGCCAGTTTGGAAGCTGTGAATCAGCCTCGAGTGAAATCATGTGTGTGTGTGTGTGTCTGCTATGCACAGCTCTACTAGAAATCCTCCCATTTTTTACAATCCAGGATTCAGGAGAAACGGAACCCAAAGGGCAGGGCAAATTTGCAAATCCATAAAGGGGAGTAATGAGGAATTCCTATTCATCTCTACAGGTAACCAGCTGATCAAAAGCCTCCCTTCCTAAGTTCTTCTCCTTCATCGAAGAGCACCGGCTGCATTCACATCAGGTGTCTCTCCTCCTAAGTGCAAGCTAGCACAGCAGGCAAGAGCATCTAAGAAACCGCCAGGGGAGTTTGATAAAGCACAGAATAGAATAATAGCAGCCCGGAACAAAAGTCCAAGATGACCTATACCTGACCTTCTGTGCTCGGCTCGCAGACGTGAGCAACCCCGCTGCGAAAACCTCGCTGCGATGGCTGTGTACAAAGGAGAATCTATTCTCCTCTCATTGCTTCTCCAATCCCAGGAGAAGTTTAAAACACAAACACATCTTTGACAGTGTCTGACACATGTCAGGCAGGGGGCCCCTTTCTTGAGTCTGGTTTCAGCAGCCCCCAGTCATGATTCTTAACGTGACCAGGATCAAAGGCATCCCGCCAGTTCAGCCTTTCTCCAACTTGTACATGATCTGCATAGTGACAACTTTGCTGTCTCCCCGGCCCCCATTATGGCCTTCTGGAAAAACTCTCAATGTGCAGCAATGCGCCAGTAACAAGTGGGTGAGCCATTTTTCTTTAGTGCTAAGGAGGGATGAAAAAGCAGCTGTGTCAGAGAACAGATGCATAGCTTGTTGCATAGGGTGACCGTTTGGAAAGGAGGACCAGGCTCCTGTATCTTTAACATTTGTGTAGGAAAAGGAATTTCAGCAGGTGTTGTTTACAAAGGTTTAGACCTAAGAATTTTAAGATGCTGTGATTGTTATTTTAATATTGTGTTGGTTTTATACGCTCTTTTAACTAATTTTATGTATTATATTGTATTTAGTGTTGTTCCCTGCCTCGATCCAGAGGGAGAGGCGGGTAATAAATACATTATTATTATTATTATTATTATTATTATTATGTTGTTGTTGTTGTTGTTGTTGTTGTTGTTGTTGTTGTTGTTGTAGGCATGCAGCACCTGATGGAATCCCCTCTTCCTCACAACAGTTAAAGCTGCAGGAGCCCTGCCCTGCTTTGTATCTGGTCACTCTAGCATAGCTCCTGCAGCTTTCACTGTTGTGAGGAAGAGGGAATTTCACCAGGTGCTGCACGTATACAAATGACACCTGCTGAAATGCCCTTTTCTACACAACTGTTAAAGATAAAGGGGCCTGGTCCTCTTTTCCATATGGTCACTTTACCGTTGTGGGATTACGATTGTTATGGGGAAAATAATGAGCATGTAGGAAATGAAGATAAGGACAATTTAAAAACAAGCAAATACATACCTTTAATGTCTGTGTTTGAATGTGATACAACCTCATCCCTCCACTGGAGGAGTCCTCTTTGGAGGAAGAGAACCCAGGGGAACCCAGACCAGAGACTGCCACAAGACCCACAGGAGCCTGAGCCCTATGGGGAGGTGGTTGCAGGGACATCCTTGTCAGAGGAAAGGGATTCTACCTCTGAGCCAGAGGCTGAGCAACACCCTGACTCCCGGGAGCACCATCACCTCAAGCGAAAGGTAGGTGCAAAGGAGTGCTCGCCTCCAGAAAAGGAGAAAGTGCCTCCTGCGGAATAAGGCTCTACAAAAGGAGGCTTGATTACAGCAGCTGAGCCATGTGCGTGTTTTGTGCCAAATGTATCCAAATCCAGCACGAAGGCAACTTAATGTCAGCAGAGGCTGGTGGCTCCACGTTCAGTGGGGCTGTGCATTCATTCTGGGTTTCAGTTGGAACCAGACAGAACTCAAAAGGAGTTCCCCAAGGTGTTGAACCCTAGACCCAAAATAGCTTTAGTGCCTTAAATACCTTCTTTAAATTTCCCTACCCACTTTTGCCTTTTAACCAGCGACTCAAGAATTCGAAGGAAGTTCTGATGAAGCATCAAGATTACTAATAACTGGGTCATAGAGCCACAAACGAATACCAGAGGCAGGATCTTTGATAATTGGGCACCTGGTCACCAATGGAAATGCTGACTTCTGGGAAACTGAAGTCAGCTTAGTTTTGGCTGACTGAAGTAAGTTCTTCCCCAGAGGACCTGAGTGTGCGGGGCGGACTGCATGGGAGAAGGCGAATATAGGTTTACTGCCTCTGATACTGGAGTTAGCAAATAGCCATTAGGACCAGTGGCCATTGATAGCCTTCTCCTCCAGGAGTTTATCCAACCCCCTTTGAAAGCCATCCAAATTGGTGGCCATCACAACATCTTGTTGTAGTGAGTTCCATAGTTTAACTAAGCACTTTATCAAGAAGTCCTTCCTTTTATCTATCCTGAGTCTCTGTTTGCCCATCTTTACTTGGAATCCTACTCTGAGCTTTTTCTGCACAATGCAGCAAACCTTTGCAGATGTAATTTCACTCATTTGTCCTTCAGCTTTTAACTTGATCAGCTCAGTCCTGCCTCTTCTTAAGGACTTCAAAAATTCAGGTCAGACGTTTTCTCCAGGGTAGGCCTCTACTTGAAAGATGTGGTTCATTGCTCAAAGGACTGGAGTTCTTTAGGCAGGATTTTTCCCCCCAGTTAAATGCATTTACCAAAATAGCAACTTGCCCTATTGCAAACTGAATCTCAGCTTGATGTTCTATTATTTGGTAATGCTAGGATCTACCAACTGATGGGTTACTAAGGAGGGGAAGGACAACCGTCCACATCCAGTATAGGGTGAGCTTCAGTTCCTTGGGCAATGTGAACCATCCACCAATAGTACCTCTTAGGGATGTTTGATAATTTCTTTTATGTTACCAACCATGTGAATGTGCCCCATTAGCGATCCTGGATGTGAATGTGAGTAGGGGTACTTTCTCTCGAGAAATGTTTGCAAATTTCTGGACTGTGTCAGAGAATATGCACTGCCGCACTTTAGTCAATGGGGGGAAAGTGCACACTTTTGAAAAATGTGCCCAGAAATGTACAATTTCCCTATTCGAAATGAGCGTTTCCCTCCACCATTCATACCCAAACACACACATACACAAAATAAGTCAAAAAGGAAAAATTGGACACAGACAACACAAGCTTCAAAACAATTTTCAGACAATTTAGATGATCTCAAAAATGGCTCCCTCTCCTATCCCTAATACCCCTGCCTTGCCTGATGGAAGTCAAATGTGTTAGCCCACATCCATCTCATTGCTGATGGAAAGCACTGGATCTGTCCTGCCTCAATGAATCCTGGAGGAGAAGGTTTCAATGGCTCCTAGTCCTGATGGTTCTGTGCTACCTCCAGGATCAGCTTGCCCAACCTCAGAGAGGACAGGAGGCTTGCAGGAGGAGAAGGCACCCTCACCCACTATCGGTCGGGCACACTGGAGGAAGTCAAGGCAACAACAGCTTCCTTACCCAGGAGGAGGAGGAGGACATTGACGAGCCCTCAGTTGCACTGGAAGCCCAGCCAGCCAACTGGAAAGAGAGCTACAGCACATCAAACCATTAAGGGGAAATCATCAATATCATGCAACCCAGCCCTGCAAGGTGGGACAGGCAGATGCATTAAAGGAAAAAGCTTTAACAGAACAGTCAGGCACATGCGCACATGCTGGGGGCGGAACAGGTAAAAAAGTTCCCTCTCTCCTTCTCTCTCTGCAAAGAAACAGAGTTATCTCGAGATCTCAGATCCCTCTCTCTCCTCCTTCTCCTCTAAATCTTAGTTTGCAAACAAACACATGCCCCCATCTCACTCTGCGTTGTGTGTGCAAAGTTAAAAGAATCTCTCTCTCTCTCTCTCTCTGACCCTAATGAACGCCGCAAGACCAAGAACAGCAATGAACGCATGGAATCAAGGACTGTGAGAAAACTCCCTCCCCTGAACGCTGCGATTGGAGGAGAAAAGAACACAATCACGGACTGTGGCAATTCCTAATTGGTTAGCCAAAGATGACAGTATCAAAACTACCCCTCACCCCACTCAGCATCTTCCAAATATGGAGATATTATTGACACATGAACAGTCGAATAATTATGGAGACTTTAGAAGCACCGATTGGGCCCGTCTTTGCTCTGATATTAATCGATGAGTTCGGAAGTGGCCAATCTCTGCTCTGGAAGATCGAATGCTCCACCGATGTTCATGGTTACTAGATAATTCCGGGGCGGAGTGCACACCCCTATTACATAATAAGCGCCTGCAAAATTTACCTTGCATAGGAGGCATCGTGGCTCAGACTAGAACCGCCAACAATGTTGAGCGGCCAAAGATCTGACCCTTTCTTTGAACCATACACTGTATTTAAAAGAGCATGAATAGCAAGAAACAGGAGACACCTGACAGCAACTAGACAAGGATAATTCATCTTTCTGTGCTACCTGGTCAAGGTCTGGAGGAGTCAGCCAGCTAAATTATCGCAGTGTCACTTTAATATTTCACCATCTGCTAAATGAAAGTTCAGAGCACCTGCTGGGTCCCATAAAGACTCTTATTTATTGTGTTACACATGGCAACATCTGCTGCAGGACCCGGATAAACTTCGCTCCCTAATTAAACAAGCAAACATGATGATTTCAGAACATGGCTTGATCTAGCTGTTAAGATAAAACCTGGGGTAAGCATTAAAAAAGTAAGACTGCAGTATTTAGTCAATTAATTGGATAGATGAAACACATTTGTTTGGGTGCCTCTGATTAACCAGACAGTATGGCCGTTGCTAGATGAGGCGTTAGCGCGGTGTGAGGCCCGGTCTCCCTCCTGTGCATCCAGATGACACACAGCGGATTCTGGGGTCAGGCCGGGCTAAGAACTCGCTTGAACCGGGATAAGCGGATTCGCTTATGGCCTGGCTTTTCCACAGCCCCGGCCTGAGGCCAGGGCTGTGGAAAGTCTAGCAACTTCTGTGGCTTTTCCCGGCTGCTTGCTTACTCGTGAGTAGCCAGGAGAAGCCACGGACTGGGCACAGCATTCCATAGGAACGTTATGCCCATCGGGCCAGGGGGGGAATCACCGGGGGGGAGATGGGGGCTGGGGGAAAGACCAACCCGGCAGGAGAGAGAGGGGGAGAAGAATGGGCACGGGCATCGGGGACGGGGGGGGGGGCGGTGGAAGAATGGGCACGGGCACAGCCATGGTGGACGGGGTCAGGGAAAAAAGAATGAGCACGGGCACGGGCATCGGGCATGGGGGCGGGGGAAGAAGAACAGGCACAGGCATGGGCATCGGGGATGGGGGGCAGGGGAAGAAGAACGGGCACGGGCATCGGGGACGGGGGGCAGGGGAAGAAGAACGGGCACAGCCATGGCAGTCGGGGGGTGGGGGAAGAAGAACGGGCACAGGGGACAGGGCATGGCGGACCGGGGGAGGACGGGTGAACTAGTGGGCAGGGGGGCATCACACATCGTGGGGGGAGAAATCAGGGGGAGCGGGGAACCCTTTATTTTTTAAAAAAGCACTTACCTTTCCGCCGGTGCGCTCCTGCGCACATGGCCCTTTAAGGGGGAAAAAGCGGAGCACACAACGGGGCTTTCCCTTGCCCCGTTGCTTATTGATGTGTGGAAAAGGGTGACGGCGCGCGCTAGCTGTAGCGCGCCGTCGCCCCAACTCCCGGCTGGATTATCCGGTAGGTCTAGCAAGGCCCTATGTTTTTCATACACACACACACACAGAAGTACTTATTATAAATTTCACATGGCAGCAATTGTTTTAGAAGAGACATCCCTTCTTGTGCAAGTGTGTGTGTGTGTGTGTGTGTGTGTGTGTGTGTCAGGCTGGCTTTCTACCAAGTAGGTAGATTTATTAGGAAATAGTTTGAGAATGGCAGATGTCTCTGCAAACTTATCTCTGTAAGAAGTTCCCACAGGATCTAGCTTGCTTACTCCCTGTTGTGGCCTTGAAGCTGCTGATTCCCTGGGAACTTGAAAGTATTTAGAAAGGAGAAGGCCACTATTAGAAGCTGTCACTCAGATTGTAGCGCCACGTTAGTGGGTGGAACAGTTCCACCCTGTTGACATATGGGCATGGCTTACAGGTCAGAGGACCTGTCCATCAAGTAGCTTTGAATAGGCTTTAAAAGCTGGTGCAAAGCTGTAAAACCTTTGCTAGGTTTCAACTCTCGATGCAACGCCTGACCTCCCACCTCATGACAAAATGAAAGGCACCTGATGTTCTGCAAAACACAAATGGAGCAGATTTTAAACAATCCCTACATCCCTACACGTGACCTTAGTTGAGTAGTTCTGCCACGAATTGCTACTATCAGGCAGCATCTATGGATTGGGAATCTGGAATGCAGCATAGAGGGCTTTGCCCCCTGTGGTGGATACAATTCACCTTAAGATCATCTACAGGGGCCCTTCTCTGTGAGCCCCTGCCAAAGGAAGTGAGGCAGGTGGCTACTAGAAGGAGGGCCTTCTCCGCTGTGGCACCCCAGTTGTGGAATGAGCTCCCCAGAGAGGTCCGCCTGGCGCCTACACTGTACTCCTTTCGTCGCCAGCTGAAGACCTTTCTATTCTCTCAGTATTTTAACACTTAATTTTAACTTAAATTTTAATTTTACTGTTTTAACTCTGTATTTTAATCTTATATCAATTTTGCTGCGTGGTTTTTATCCTGGTTGTGCTTTTTATACTGTATTTTGTATTTGTGTTTTTAGACTGTTGGTTGTTTTATTATGGTTTTAATTTTTGTGAACTGCCCGGAGAGCTTTGGCTATTGGGCAGTATAAAAATGTAATAAATAAATAAATAAATTCAAAGTGGAGGCCCTGCTTCTGCAATTCATATTGCAAAAATAGCATTAAAGGGGACGGGAACTTTTTGGGAACTTTTTTTTTTTTTTTTTTTTTGGCAATACAAATTGCAGATACAGGGGGAGGGGGGAGATTGGGACCACAGCAGGAGGGAGGTCCACATATGTATCAAGGACAAAGGAATTCATTTAATAGCAACATTAATTATATACAGCTGTGCAGTCATTCAGTCTATACATAGAAGCATAGGAAACTCATATGTAATTAATGCTGCGGATACATGAAATAGTTTCATTCTTTATTGGAAAAGAGCCATTGTGGTCATATAAATCTTAAAAGAACACTGTACTTGGCATAATTAGAAAGGAATGTTCATTATTATCTTCATCCTTTTGTATTGTATTCGATCAACCTGCCATGGATTTTTTCTATAATGAACTTTAGAAATAAAGAAGTAAAAAGTTTATATACAACTATGGCCATTTTAATATATGCAAGGCCTGCTTTAGGTGGGTCCTACAATCCCAGCCACCCTTGGGCTCAAACAGTATGGTTGTTGAACCGAAGCACAAACATCAGGGTCGACACCACAGGGTGACACTTGTTGGGGATCCACACCTCAAATGACAATGACAAGAGACCGCTGGATTCGTTTTCTCCTCTTCCCTTTTACAACCTGCTTGTCTACCTGGCTCTCACTCTGGCCCAGACAATAGTGGAAATGAGAAGATGGACCAAGTCCCTAAACCCTCCATCTCAGAAAATTCCAACCCCTTCTCCTCAGAAAAAAAGAGTGTACAGAAGTATTGGTTGAAGAAGATTTGGCCATGGAATGGCATCACAAGGCTTCCGCTATTAGGATTTTGTCACGTTTCTCAAAACCTCCCGCCTTCTTGGGAGACAATAACAAGGCCTGCTAAGTAATCCACAAACCTTTATTCAAGCCATAAACATCTCTTCCCCCTTGAAGAGAGTCTAACCTCTAGGAACTTCCGCCTAGGCAAAACTATGCAAACTAAGCGAGACAATTGTCCTTTCAAGAAGAATGGAAAGCCCTTTCCCAAGATTTTTTAACTTCAGTGAGAGTAATTGTGAAGCAGCTTCTGATGGGATGCCAGCCAGGCCGACTTTCTCTCGCCTTCCTTTAGCTCCGCCCATTTTAGCCTGCGGCGACTCTAGGATTGGCTAACCTCTCCATGCTCTCCCCTTCGTAATAACGTTGGCTTCCCACTGACTGTGTATTATTTGCTCTTGAGGAGATAAGCTCTGGAGAGGGTTCACTTCCAGCTGGTGAAGAGGCCGTGAGAGCTTTCTCCCCCACTGGTACAGGCTGGCCTGTTTCTGGTGCTGACTCCTCTACTTCATAGTCTGATTGTGATTGATCACCTGAAACACCTTCTTCCAATCCAGGGGGAGCAGGGCTAGACATGACTGATCCTTATCTCCAGAAAACCTCCAGGGGGTACCTACCCTACATCCAGAGGAGGCCATGAGGAAGATAGCATGCCCTGACCACTGCCACATCATCACAGCCAGAGAGTGCTAAAACAGGTCTTGCCCCTTTAAGAGAAATGAGGCTGTTGGGAGGTGGGGCCAACCAGCCCAAATCCAGCAGCACTTCTATTTAAACCTCAGTCTTGCTCTGCTCCTTGTTGGAGCAACATGCAGACAATCCTGCCTAGCTTCCAGCCCTAGCAGCACTAGGAGCTTTCCATGGTGCTGATCTTTTTCCATCTCACTGCATGAGCATCACCAGAACCTACAGTCTGAAATGGCACAGAAGGAGGCACAATAGATGCCGCTGCTTACTTAGTCACCAGCTCTCTGCCTGTTGAGCAAGCTAGTGGTAACAATGATGAGAAAGGGGATGAGGGTCAGTAGCAGCTGGTGACCATGGTGATGGCATGGTAGACTCACTGAGGGAGTCTAGCAAAGGCTTTCAAAAAACAGGGGGTGGCACTGAGAAATGCATGCATGCACATGCATGGACATACATGCACGCACACACTCAGGCTGCATTTTATAGTTGTACTGACAAAACAACAGCAACATTCAAATCAGGGCAACCATAGGAAGAAGATGGCATCATGGTATTTCTTAACAACATTTACCGTATTTCTTCGATTCTAAGACGCCATCGATTGTAAGACGCACACTAATTTCAGTGCCACCAACAGAAAAAAAGCTTTGAGTCTAAGAAATAATAAACACATCCGCGATTCTAAGATGCATCCCCTTTTTAGAGATGTTTATTTGGGGGGGGAGTGCATCTTAAAATCGAAGAAATACAGTAGAACATAAGATGGAGACATAACCGACAAGTTTGCTAGAAGATATATTATTAGTTATTGCAGCTTTCTTCTCCCAAAGGTGACTTCTGAGAGGGAGTGACCATGTCCACCACCTCCCTTTTACTTTTATAGTTTTTTCCTCACTTGAACATAATTTAAGATGTGACAGATTACTGTACCTATTTACTTGCACGTCTATCCATGCCGTCACTTCATGACACTTGTTATCACTTTCTCCGAAGAACCTTTGTCCAGTGGGAACCCCACCCACCCCACCCAAATTGCTATACCAAGATAATTGCGCTCTTACCATGTTCATGTACCCATGTTAACTAGGGATGTGCACGGACCCCCCGATCCTCTTCGCGCCCGATCCGCAAATTGTGGATAGGGCCTGCTCCGCCCCGCTTCAATCCGCCTAGGGTCCGCTCCGCTCCACTGCGGAGCTCTGGCTCCGAATCGGAGCTCTGAAGCGGCGGAGAGTGGCGCCAGGTAAGGCCCCCTCCTTCCTCCCCCTTACCTGTGTCTGTCCCGGCCCATCCCAGCTTCACTAGAGCCCATGGCTCAACCAGGAAGTGTAGGCCCCGGCCTACACTTCCTGGTTGAGCCACGAGCTCTAGTGAAGGTGGCGACAGGCCACGACGGACGCAGGTAAGACCCCCTCCCCTTACCTGGCTCTGCCACCATCGCCGCACAGGCGGCGGCTGCTGCAAGGTCAGGTAAACCCCCTCCCTCCTCCCCCTTACCTGCGTCCGTCCACGGACCCATGGCTGCTTCAACTGAGCCCGAGGACTCAGTTGAAAAACTGAGCCCGAGGGACCCCCGTGGGACCGCCATGGGACCGCGGATGGATGCAGGTAAGATCCCCCTCCCCCTTGCCCCCTTACCAGGCTCTGCCGCTGTCGCCGCATGGGCGGCAGTGGCAGGGCCAAATAAACCCCCCTTACCTTTTTTGCGGCGCTCCGGATCAAGGCGAAGGATCCGCCTTCACCTCAATCCACTCCGCAACGCTCCACTGCTCCCCCGATCCTCTTCGCCTCCGCCTTAAGGGGAGGCGAAGCCCCCCGATCAGCTTCTGCTTCTCCAGTCTGAGGAGAAGCGGAGCACATCCCTAATGTTAACTATAAGATGGCAGATCTCTGTACTGTCTGCCATAGTCTGAGAGAGACCGCCGTCTTTCCTAATCCCTTGATGTTTACAGACTTCATGCACTTTTGTCTGAGGAGTCAGATGTGGAGAGGGCATGCCATAGTTGATCAGTAAGCACAATACACAATGTTAAAACTTAGATGCAGCTATAAAATAATAATAATAATAATAATAATAATAATAATAATAATAATAATAAAATACGTTTAAAACCAGTGCATCATTAAAAGCAGCACACCATTAAAAAAAAAAGGCATCTTAAAATTCAACTGGGTAGGCCTGCCGCAAGAGATCAGTCTTTATGGCTTTCTTAAATTCTGGAAGACTGTTAAGTTGACGAATCTCTCCTGGCAAGCCATTCCACAGTCTGGGAGCGGCAGTAGGAAAGGTCCTCTGGGTAATAGTTGTCAGCCTAAGATCAATTTCAGCTAAGAAATCACAGTTCCAGAAATATATTAGGGCTAAGCCTGAATGGTCAAACCCAGCATATTTTTGGCAGTTAGTTGGAGGCAGAAAAAGGGAAGTAAAATATACTTTTGATATCCCTATACCAGCTGTAAAGTGGGGGGAAATCAATTTGGAGTTATTCAAAAAGGGAAAAGACCCAAGGACAATAAGGTCTTTTACCTTTATGGCCTCATGTATCTGCTCTCAAGATTAAACCCCAGAATAGCCGTTTTTATACTGTTGCTTTTATGCTTTTTATGTTTTTAAACTTTGTATATTTGTTTTTAATGTTTTAATGTTTTAATGTTTTTAATGTTTACTGTTTTAAACTTTTGTAAACCGCCCAGAGAGCTTCAGTTATGGGGTGGTATATAAATGCAATAAATAAATAAATAAATAAATAAATAAATAAATAAATTGGCTAAGTTTTAATTCCTCTTTTCTGTGTTTGTCCACAGTGTCACTTCTTCCCATTTTTTAATATACCCCTGCACTTTCTAAAGGTCTCAAACTTCAGTCATGCTAAGCTTTGATCAAGCTAAACTGTTTCCTCATTTGTTTTTATGGATATTAATACCCTACAGGAGGCCGACGCTGAGAATTAGTATGTTTTTGTGGGAGACAGGACCCTGCAATCAAGGTCAGAAATATACAATTAAGGACGC
Organism: Elgaria multicarinata webbii; assembly: GCF_023053635.1. Classification (NCBI taxonomy): domain Eukaryota; kingdom Metazoa; phylum Chordata; class Lepidosauria; order Squamata; family Anguidae; genus Elgaria; species Elgaria multicarinata. The sequence continues at coordinate 17,267,228 of NC_086187.1, read as the reverse complement.
ACCACAGGTCAGTTGGGCTTTTCTTTTTAATGCATATCTTTTTCATCGTTAAGGGATGTTCTCACATCCACTCCAAATAAACTGTACACTCTTTTTTAAAGAGACTCATTTTAAAAGGGGAGAAGGGGAGAAATCAAACAGATGACCCTGAACTCTACCAGGCTGCCCTGCTTTAAAAACCCTAAATAAATAAACAGAGCTTGAATACAAGTGAGCGGTGCGGCACTGTAATTACTTGGGGCCATGTGCCATGGAAATGTAACGAAATTCCAAACAAGCTAATTTCATTATTTTAATGGAAGCCTGTATCCCATTCATTAGACTGACATATGACTGGTCATTAGTAACAGTTCATTTCCAAAGCCACGGCGAATAAAGGTTGATTAAAAATTAACGAGCCCCAACCCAGTCGGCGCGCTGCCGCACTTGCGGAGTTGAACTTGTTGTCATTGTGCATAAATGAGAACGCAGGAGGGGAATGGCAGGTCTGAAATAGTGGAGCTCTGGGCAATTTTGTTCTGGGTTTCAAGAGAGCACGGACGGCAGCTATACTGCCTCTTGCATCACTCCCGGAGACAAATTAGTGGTTAAGTACAGACGTAAATAATTAAATGGAGGTCCTGCATTTTTGATGACCAGGCTCTAGGAATAAGAGACCCTGATAGGCTGGGGACTGTTTTCTAAACACAAGCAATGGAAAACTAGCTGGCTGAACTCAATCGATGAACATGGGCATTCACTTCTGGTTAACACAAAAACTAAAATTTTAGGGATGGACAGTCTCAAGAGCACCGTGACACCTTTGCTTTGGATTAGAACTTTGAAGACAGGGGAAGAAACCAAACATTGAAATAAACTACCTTGAGTCCCAGTACTGGGGGAAAGGTGGGAAATAATAATAATAATAATAATAATAATAATAATAATAATAATAATAATAATAATAGGAGAAAAGTAGGATTGCAAAGATATGTTCCTGCGTTGTTCACCCTCGTTCTCTAACTAATGACTCCTCACATAATGATATGCTTAATTAGGCATCATTAAATCCATGCATAAGAACAGTACTTTTAGCAGAAATATAATTACTGCTGCCATCTTTAGAAAGTGAAACTCACAATGACACGCTGTTAGGGCATGCTGAGTTAGTATAACTCCTAAAAAAAGAATGGTTTGATTCAGGTGATCCTCCACACCATGATTTTGAGGAGAGGGAACTAGAGAGGGAGGGTGCTGTTGCACCGTGTCCTGCTTTGTTGGTCCCTGGCTGATGGCTGGTTGGCCACTACGTGAAGGGAGTGCTGGACTAGATGGACCCTAGGTCTGATCCAGTAGGGCTCTTACGTTCTTATCACTAGTAGCCATTGAGAGACGGAGGGAGCAATCCTATGCCCCATAGGCAGAGTCTGTGTGGGGGCATAGGATAGTTTGGATTCTTGGATCTGAGGTCAGAGGCAGCCCTCCTACCTTGGTCCCAGTGGTCCAAGTTCCCCTCCTCCTCACAGCCAGAGCTAAGAGGGTTTAGATGGCTTTAAAAGGGTGTTGGATAAATTCCTGGAGGAGAAGGCTATCAATGGCTACTAGTTCTGATGGCTATGTGCTACCTCCAGTATCTGAGACAATGAGCCCATGTGCACCAATTGCTGGGGAACATGGATGGGAGGGTGCTGTTACACCATGTCCTGCTTTGTTGGTCCCTGGCCGATGGCTGGTTGGCCACTGGGTGAACAGAGTGCTGGACTAGGTGGACCCTTGGTCTGATCCAACAGGGCTCTTCTTATGTTCTTATGAGACATGTAAGAAATTTGTTTCAATTCTTTTCGACTAGAATGTACACAAGACACACCACACAATGGTTTGCAAGATCATTTGGATTGGTCTTATACAACAAGGGTGGCCAACTTGAGGTTCTCCAGATGTTGCGACATAGTCATCCCAGCAGCCCTAGGCAGCATAGCCAATGGTGAGGGATCATGGGAGTTGTATGCCAAAACATCTGGAGGGCCACAAGTTGTCTCCCCTATTATACCAGAGATTGAAATTTGGAGTGGCATTGTATATTAACAAACTCATGGATGAAAGTGGAAGAACTCACATTTCCCATGTAATGTTCAAAGCAAAGAGTTGTGTGTTCAGAAAATGTTATTTGGCAGGAGAAGGTTGTTGGATCTACATCAATTCCCTTTACTAGGATCTCAGGATCCACCAACCAAAGCTGCGTAAAAAAGACACACATTAAATTGGGCTGCTAAGCATAGGAATTTATTTTCCAGCACCAGAACTGAATTGGATCTTGTACTCATGTCCATTAGCTCAGCGTCAAGTTCTTATCTTTGAGTTTGTCCCCTTATGAGATTTCAGTCCCCAATCCCTGGATGTAATGCATCATATACCTATGAGAAATACACTTAGGTCTCCCAGATGCACCTTCCTGAGGCCTTAGTCCTTGTTTATTTCATAACTGCCTGTCAGGTAGGGTGACCATATGAAAAGGAGGACAGGGCTCCTGTATCTTTAACAGTTGTATTGAAAAGAGAAATTCAGCACGTGTCATTTGTATATATATGGAGAACCTGGGGAAATTTCCTCTTCATCACACCAGTTAAAGCTGCAGGTGCACTGCCCTCTTTTCAATCTGGTCACTCTAGTATAGCTCCTGCAGCTTTAACTGTTGTGATGAAGAGGGAATTTCACCAGGTTCTCCATATATACAAATGACACCTGCTGAAACTCCCCTTTCTATGCAACTGTTAAAGATACAGGAGCCCTGTCCTCCTTTTCATATGGTCACCCTACTGTCAGGATTATTGCCCAGGTTCCTGAAATACCCCCATGCAATTCTTGTACTGAAAAGATCTAGAAGAATGTTCAGTTGCCATGGAGATTAAGCTTGGCTTTTTTCTTCTTTTCATGATGACTCTGTTGCTGTATTTATTTATTTATTTATTTCAAAGTCCGTCTTTTCCATATATTAGCTACAATATTCTGTTTTTAAGATGTGTCTGTGTTTATATATGTAAATGTTTCTTATATTAGATACAATATTCTATTCTTTAAGATTTGCAATCTTTGTAAACCACCCAGAGAACTGTTGCTCTTGGGCGGTATAGAAATGTAACACGTGAAATTTGTGCAAATTAACCAAATTGCAGTCACAATTTGCACAAATAAAAAAAAATACAGAAAAGTTCCCAGAGTTCAGGAAAAACCTGCCACTCAGCTCACATTCCATGGAGCCAAAATAAAATGGGTTTCCTAGCTACTGACACCCCTAAAGCAAGGTTTCAAGGTGCTGGAAGCTGGGATAAAGATGTTGTTACAGCAGCTAGCAGGTCTCAACTCAGAGCTTACGAGCTGGAGCTTCCTGTGCCTCACCCAGAACTCAGCTGTAGTCTGGAAGAAGTCCTCTGCTCTTGAATTGCTCAGTTGCTCTGGTTCTTGGGCCACAAGCTGTACCTCCAAGTGGTAGCCTGTGGAATCTCAGGGTTCCTGTTTAGAGCTTCCTCAAGGTCCACCACTGTTGAAGGGCCTGGTGTATCTTCCCCACTGATGCTAGCAATGCTTGGGGCATCACTATAGTCAGGTTGTTGGAAAAGTGCCCAGCTCTGAACCAGAGTTGCTAAGAAGCCAAGAAATACCTAAATCCAAATAACCAAAATCAAGTGTATGTTCTCTTAAAGAGCAGTGAGTCCCTATTAGGGGTGTGCACAGACCCCCCGCTCAGCCCCGCGGGCTGATCCGAAAATTTTGGATCGGCCCACTCTGCTCCGCGCCGCTCCGCCCATACTCCGCTCCTCTTCGCCGCGGAGCTCCGGCTCCGAATCGGAGCTCCGCGGTGAAGGGGAGAGGCGCCAGGTAAGGCCGGGAGAGGAGGGCGGGAGGTTTACCGGGCCCTGCCGCCATCGACGCCCATGCGGCAATGGCGGCAGAGCCCGGTAAGGGACCAAGGGAGAGGGAGGCCTTACCTGCCTCCATCCGCGGTCCGTCGGCGTCTTCAATTGAGCCCGCGGTTCATCCAGGAAGTCTGGGCCGCAAGCGGCATCTTTGAATAGAAAGCGGCCCAGACTTCCTGGTTGAACCGCGGGCTCAATTGAAGACGCAGACGGACCGCGGACGGAGGCAGGTAAGGGAGAGGAGGGCGGGGGGGTTACCGGGCCCTGCCGCTGTCGCCGCATGGGCAACAGCGACAGCGGCAGGGCCCGGTAAACCCCACTTACCTTTCCGGCAGAGCTTCGGATTGAGGCGAAGGATCCGCCTTCACCTCGATCCTCTTCGCCACGCTCCACCAGCCCCCCAATCCTCTTCGCCTCCGCCTTAAGGGCAGGCGAAGCCCCCCGCTCCGCTTCTAATTCGCTGGTCCAATTAGAAGCGGAGCACATCCCTAGTCCCTATCTCTTTTAGTAGATGCTTGCCAAAAGAACAGAGACTGTATTTCCATGTACTTTCTTTTCAGCTAGAAATTTCCTGTTAGATGGTGCCTGCATATGCGGCCGCCTGAGAAGATAGTGTATAAATACCTAGCTACCTCCCTTGTGAGGTAGACACATGCTTTGCAGCAATTAGCTCCAGTGCCTCTTTATTCTGCAGAATAAATGTTGTTTGACCCATACTTCATCTCCTCTCCTCCTTGTGTCCTGAATTGGACTTGGTACACCAGGGAACGAGCTATTTTTGCAACAAGTTAATCCAACATGTTCTTTAAGCTCTTTCATGTAATTGTTTCTCTTCCCATTTCTGCCACAAAACCACAATGGAATTTAAACAACAACAACACAAGGTCTACGTCTGCTTTCAACTACCAGAGGGGTGCATGCAATTCACGGTCTCTGGCCAGTTCTAGCAGCATCTTCTCAGCTGCTGTCACCCCCATCAGTCATTTCCAAATGGCATTAGAACATTCTTAGCAGCTTCCAAACAGATTAGGCGTAGGCAGGAAATCATATGAGATTAAACTTGGCAAAACGTCTCTACCCTTTCGTGTGCAGCTGTTCACGTTCCCAAGGCAAGGGAGATCGTTTCATAATAGCCCAATATCTAGGTGCAGAGCGATGACTGAACAAAGATGACCGTGTTTCTCCGTGGAGGGTGGGTGTCAGGATTTGCCAGCTGCAGAGTAGTTGCAGGACCCAGGCCCAGATCAGCAAGCATCCTTTGATGCAAACCAGCTGGGAGCAGCCAGGGAAAGGCTATATAAGAATGGCATTTCCACTGCATCCTTTGCCACAGCAACACGGTTTCCTGTGCCTGCTGTAGCCTGTTCCTGACTCCCAACCATCTGCTTTGCCTGACTCGTCTCTGGACCACACCTTTTGCCTCTGGCCCTGCTTGGACTCCGTTCTGCCGGTTCCACCGCTGTCCATCCTGGCCCTGGTGTTCCTGCGCTGAAGCCTTGCCGCCCATGCCCTGGACCCTGACAGTGGGGGACCATACCATGACAGGAAAGATGAAAAAGCCAATAACAAAAGACAGGTTGTCTCTCCTGAACTAAATTAGCAGAAGAGCCCTTCACCAATATAGCAGAATCTGGCAATATCCCATATTTTCCATGTGTGTCGGCGCCTCTAACATGTTTCTGCTTTGTAGGAGGAATGAGAAATTTATTTCAGTGCACGTTCACTACACACGTTTGCACATGCCTGAACTTCTATTCACATAATAGGAACATGGAAAATGTGCAACTTTTGAAAAATGCACAACTTTGGGAGGGGGAGAGGGGTAACTTTGCCCATTCTTACGATCCAGGGATGCCTGTCCACTCCTTTGGGGACGCAACAGATTTCTGCTGCCCATCTGACAGGTTTTCCTGAAATCTCCATGGACCTTTTGTGGCTGTTTTTGGTCGACCCACAATTTGCGCTTATTACACAAATTTGCGCAAAATTAACTGTATTTTGGCCAAAATTTGCACAATTTACAGTCACCATTTGTGTAAATGCACCATGGTGCCTATGGGCATCACATTAATCCGCCCCGCACACTCAGGTCCTCTGGAAAAAATCTACTTCAGCTAGCAAAAACTAGATTGACAACTGTTACCCAAAGGACCTTCTCTTCTGCCGCTCCCAGACTGTGGAATGGCCTGCCGGAGGAGACTCGTCAACTTAACAGTCTACCAGCATTCAAGAAAGCTATCAAGACTGATCTCTTCCGGCAGGCCTATCCAGTGGAATTTTAAGATGTTTTAAAAATGTTTTAGGATGTTTTTAACAATGTATATTATGTTTTAATTGAGTATTATGTATTTTATCATTTATTGTTGTTCCTTGCCTCGATCAGGATGGAGAGGGGGGCAAGAAATTATTATTATTATTATTATTATTATTATTATTATTATTATCCCTGTGTGTGGCTACAATCTGCATAAATGGAGATATTAGGGGAGGGGATGAGAAAGTTCCTTGATTTGGGGAAAAAGTCCACAGCTTGGCTCTCAAATGCAAGCCAAGCCAGGGACTCCGGGGAAATCCAGCAAGCCCAAAATTGGCCATATTTCCCCACTGCAGTTTATTTCCATGGGCATCTAAGAACATAAGAATGACCATGCTGGATCAGACCAAGGGTCCATCTAGTCCAGCACTCTGTTCACACAGTGGCCAACCAGCTGTCGGCCAGGGGCCAACAAAGCAGAACATGGTGCAACAGCACCCTCCCACCCATGTTCCCCACCAACTGGTGCACACAGTTTCCTCTTCAAAAAAAACCCCTCTGCTCCTTAGATCAGAATTGTTTGTTTTGCTTTGCTTTTCTCTTTACTGAAACCTAAAGATCCACCAACTAGTGCAAAAGACAGAATTCCAGAATTCTGAGCCCAGGAATTTCTTTTGAAGATCAGAGCTAAATGGTGCTCAGAGTCCTTCCACACAGAAATCCACACCTAGTCAACCCAAGCTTTCTTAATTTCAGCCGTACAATTTAGGGGAAAGAAAGTCACGTCATCGCTGCTACTGCTAAACCATTGGGAGTCACTTTGAGACCTTTCGCCATCCATACTTTGCGAACACTGGACAGGGCACTGAAGGTGATGAAGATGACACGAGTGTTTCACGACCCAAGTGAGAGGTGTTCTGTGTGTTTCAAAGAAAAGTCAGACCGTTTCCATGGCAACAGCCTAAGAATTCTGACTTCATGAAATGAGAAGTGACTGTTTTTCAGAGCCAAGGTGAGGAGGACATTTTCATAATAGTAGACCCAAGGGACACAATAAAAATGTCCTCGTTTTTTTTTTTCAAATAGACAATACCAAGGGACCTTCTTTCTTACTGGCATCATCTCTGGACATATTTAATTTCAGAACAGCTTTCATTAAAATATATATATATGTGTGTGTGAGGATTTGTGTGAAAGCCAGGAAAGAAGCAGGAGGCAGAGCACATATTACTGAATTGTGGTGAAAATCTCCCTCTAGTATCAATTCCGGCCTAAAAAGACCTTGTAAATGCATTGACTCCAGCAATCCCTATCATTTATTCTATAGACTAAGAACATCAGAAGTGCCCTGATGCTGGATCAAACCAAGGGTCCATCTAGTCCAGCACTCTGTTCACACAGTGGCCAACCAGCCATTGGCCAGGGATGAACAAGCAGGACATGGTGCAACAGCACCCTCCCACCCATGTTCCCCAGCAACTGGTGCACACAGGCTTACTGCCTCGAATACTGGAGATAGCACACAGCCATCAGGGCTAGTAGCCATTGATAGCCTTTGCTTATCCAACCCTCTTTCAAAGCCATCCAAATTGGTGGCCATCACTACATGCTGTGGTAGTGACTTCCATCTGTAGGCATGGGTGGTGGCCCTCTAGTTCTTATTGGACTACAGCTCCCATCATCCCTGAGCACTGACTATGCCGGCTGGGAATAATGGGAGGTGGAGTCCAACCACACCTTCCCCCACCCTTGCCACTGTTCTAATCCTGCTGAACGTTAGAATGTGTTTTGGGGTACGAGGAAGAGAATTTGTTTCAAACAAGTGTTGCATTTCTTGTAAATAAAGCAACACTGAGAGGTTCATGTTGGCATAATGAAGGTGGAGTATATAAATATTATAAATACATTGGGCAATGTCCAGCTGTGTCATTCCACCAGATACAAGAAGAGGGCAGGGCTCCTGCAGCTTTAACTGCTGTGATGAAGAGGGAATTTCACCAGGTGCTGCATGCATACAAATGACACCTGCTGAAATTCCCTTTCCAATACAACTGTTAAAGATACAGGAGCCCTGTCCTCCTTTTCATATGGTCACCCTACCCATGCCCACCTTGCGTCCCACTCGCTGATCTCCCTGCTTGCTGCCTGCCTGTTTGCCCCAAGGCAAGAGCTGCTGTGAGCTGTCGAGCAAGCAGTGACTGGCCACCCGTCCCCTCAGTGGGCCACCATTTCTCCACAAAATGGTGGCTCGTGCTTTCCCATAAATTTAATGTTGCATAAATGGCGGACATAAATAGGCCATCCAAGCAACATTACAGGTATAAATAGTCTTTTGGAGAGGACACCACCAACAAGACCCTGCTAACTAGCTTTGCTCACTTTTGGTTATCCATTCCTCTCTGTTTCAGTAAACAAGCTATTTCCCCCTATCTCCTCTTCAGGAAAAGCTTGGTTGATTTCCAAGTCAATCTACGTTCAACAATGGCAACTTTGAGTATCTATTTCTCAAACCATGCTTTGGGTCCAAAACTATAGTTGCCACAAACCATGGCTTGCCATGAGGTCTGAATTAAGCCAGCTCGTACATGACCAGCACAGGTACGTGTGTGTGTGTGTGTGTGTGTGTGTGTGTGTGTGTGTGTGTGTGTGGTTTTTACATTGACAGATCTTGCAGCATTTTTTTTTAAAAAAAAGTAGCTTGGCAGCAATGAAGGGAGGCGTACACATCACCTCCAGCACATGCATTATTCACTCTCTTGGATCGTGGCATTTTGCCGTTCCCTCTTTGGCAAGCGGCAGTTCTACCAAGCCAACACATTGGCCGATAAGTCATTTTAATGAATCCATCACTGTACAGATGGCCTGCGAAAATAAATGCCATTGATACCAAATCATGAAGAATGAAGGATAGTATTAACTTTAGGGGCTTTATAACTTAAACTTCGGAGTGGTAATTGGATTCCCCCCCCTCTTAATTAAGGAAAGTGGGTGGACAGTTTCGTCATTTAAAGAAGTCCTTCCCAATTAAAAGAATCAATAACATTCCGCGCTGAGATTGGGAAATGTTCTTTCCCAAGTTCGTGGTTGGAACCTTTATTATGGGTATTAATTTGCATGTGTGGCAGTAGCTTATACTACACTCAATTCTGAATATGAGTGTTAGGTGGCTATTATATTTATTTATTTATTTATTTATTACATTTTTATACCGCCCAATAGCCAAAGCTCTCTGGGCGGTTCACAAAAATTAAAACCATGAAGAGCATAGTAAAACAACCAACAATCTAAAAACACAAATACAAAATACAGTATAAAAAGCACAACCAGGGTAAAACCACACAGCAGAAATTGATATAGGTTAAAATACAGAATTAAAACAGGAAAGATGGAAAGAGTACAGTGTAGGCGCCAGGAGAACCTCTCTGGGGAGCTCATTCCACAGCCGGGGTGCCACAGCAGAGAAAGCCCTCCTCCCTCTTCCTTTGGCAGGGGCTCGCCGGGCAGGTACATATGGGAGGAGTCGTTCCTTCAAATAACCTGGCCCCAAGCCTTTTAGGGCTTTGAATGTTAGTACCAGCACTTTGAATCAGGCCTGGACCTGAACTAGCAGCCAATGAAGTTGTAGAAGGACTGGCGTAATGTGATCTCGCCAGCCAGTCCCTGTTAGTACACAGGCTGCCCTATTTTGTACCAGCTTAAGTTTCTGGACCGTTTTCAAAGGCAGCCTCACGTATAACGCATTGCACATATAACCCTATTATATTTGGTTTGGGCACCAGATTTGTAGGGCCTTCAGGCAAAACCACCACAATTGCCCCCTTCCCTCAGTGAATCTATTTTCTCACGAGCTATTATGGCTCCTCCTTCTGTTTCTCATCATGGCTACCACTTGCTTGATTGACAGACAGAGAGCCAGTGAGCAAGGAAGCCTCTACTCCGCCTTCTCAACATCTCTGTTGTCTGGGCCAGAATGATATGCAGGTGAACAAAGTGGTTGCCATTGGTGAAGAAGAGGAGAAAGCCCCAGGGGTGGTCATTGGGCCCTTACAGGGATGTGGGCCATGCCTACCTGTGATGCGAACCCTGTATTTGGGGAACATTCGTACTGCAATGTGTTATACGTAGGGCTGCCTTTGAAAATGGTCCGGAAACTTCATCTGGTACAAAACAGGGCAGCACGTTTACTAACAGGGACTGGCCAATAAGACCTCATCACACCAGTCTTTTTTCAACTTCACTGGCTGCCAGTTCAGGTCTGGGCCTGATTCAAAGTGCTGGTATTAACATTCAAAGCCCTAAACAGCTTGGGAGCAGGCTATCTGAAGGAATGCCTCCTCTCATATGTATCTGCCCGGACCCTAAGGTCATCCTCAGGGGTCCTTCTCCGTGAGCCCCTGACAAAGGAAGTGAGGCAGGTGGCTACCAGGAGGAGGGCCTTCTCTGCTGTGGCACCCTGGCTGTGGAATGAGCTCCCTAAGGAGGTTCGCCTGGCACCTACACTATATTCTTTCAGACGCCAGGTGAAGACCTTTTTATTCTCTCAGCATTTTAACAGTCTATAAATTTAATTTTAACTTTGCTCTCTTAAATACATACATGTGAAATAAATACATGTGAAAAGAGGCCTCTGACATTCACTGGGTGAGGCTGGCTGTTCACTGGCCAGTTATCCTTTGTCACCCTGATCTACATCACAGGGTTGTTGCGAGAATAAAGCTACATTGAGCTTCTAGGTAGGACATTTGTTTCTTTATATATGTGATTTAATTTTCACTCAACAATGAGGCTCCTCTGGGTAGCTTAAAACAAAACAAATGTGAATTCAGCTGCAATACAAGGGATGCTCATCACTTAGAAATCCATTTCTTGTTTGGCTCAACACAGTTCCATGGTGTGCCTAATTCAGTTTGCATTTGTGGGCTGGACCTTGGCTTTTCCCCTGAACTCCAGGACCTTTTTGCATGTGTGTGTGAGAGAGAGAGAGAGAGAGAGAGAGAGGGGGGGCGTGTAGTTGTAATTTGTGCAAGTAGAGATTCGCTGGAATTTGTATAATTTATGCAAATTTGCAGAAATTTCAGACAAAATTTGCGCAAATTACAAAACACTGAAAATCCACAGACTGGCAGAACTCTTTTCTGATCAAGTCAGGCTCCACAGTCAGTTGAAAACAGAATAAAGTCCTGGGGGTGGGGGCAAAGCAAAGAAAGCTCATTGAGTCATTGAGTTCTGGGCTCTCCCACACTAGAGGCATTCAAGAGGCAGCTAAACAGCCATCTGTCAGGGATGCTTTAGGGTGGATTCCTGCATTGAGCATGGGGTTGGACTCGACGGCCTTGTAGGCCCCTTCCAACTCTACTATTCTATGATTCTATGAGTCTACCCTGCAAACAGATACCTCTGACGTCCCTGCATTTACCTGGATGTTACCAGAGATGGCCCCTGAATGCTCGAATTTCCTGAGAAACCTGTTTCAAACATCATGGCAACCACCCACCTTCTCTCTCCAAGTCTCATTTATTTTCATTGTTTCTTCCGCCTCTTCTTTTCCTTCCAGAATTGCTGCTCTTTTGTCCAGGTAGTAATCACAGCCCACTTAGTCCTTCAAGCTACTTTCCCACACTAAAACCCAAATACACTTTATCCTATGCCTCATTGTAACTAAGCAAATGAATGTGTAAATGAAATTGGGGATGTACAAATCTATCAGTTTTGCTCTCTCTCACATTCAATTTTTATTTTTTTTATTTTTTTGTAATCTCCAGGTTTCCCCCCATCCTGTACATGAAGAAATGTGTGTATTCGGGCACATTTTCCTCTAACAGCAAAGCGAACAACATTTTCACCTATCTGTAGCAACCAAGTTATTCCCAGCATGGAAAGATTCATGTTTTTACCTGCCCACCATGTAGCTGTTAAAGATGAGCCTGTCAAAAAGCAAAGGTGGCAACTCTAATTCAACACCAAAAACATGGTTGGATACACAGGGATATAAACCTAGTCCTTTTACGATCGAAGCACAGAAAAGTCTAGGCGTAGATGGACATATCTGTTAGTTTCACTTCCTTCCACATTAATTGAACAATTGCTTCTGATTTGATCCCAAATTGGGTGTAGTTGTTATTGTTGTGGTTGTGGTTGTTTTTCCCTTATGTCATTTCTTACCTATTTCCTAGTACCTCTGCTGGTTTATGTAGTCGGTACCTCTTGCTAGGTGCACTGATTTACACCTTTGTGTTTCACACTGGATTGTTTATGTGGTTCTTGCAACATCACGGTCTGCAATTACGTTTATTACACCTACCGAAAGGATTTTGAGCTGAAACTGAATAGCACTCTTATACCAACTTCAGTAATGTTATGTAATTGGAATTGTTATTTATTACGGTCGCAGACCAGCAAAACCAATACAAAACATGCAAAGGATAGATAAAAAGTGTCATAAAAACCAAATACAGCTTGGTGAAGTTCCTTCTCTCAGGAGGATTGCAACGTTATTTCTCTAATTTGCATTGAGGTCATGAGAAACTTAGAGACCCTTTCAGTAATATGGGAGGACACATCCCTTCAACAGATTAATACCAACGTTGTGAGGTGACATCCAGAATAGGCTGTTAATAACGGAAAGATTAGCTTCTTTCTGCAATAAAGAAATGTTATGAAGTTTGCATCTGGCTTCTTTTTAAGAGCATATTGTTGTTCTTTTCATTTGAGAAAGACAAAAAGTACTTGATGGAGTTCAAGAGAAATGTCAACCATCAATTAGTCTAGGATTGCTTTGTCCTTACCTCATTGAGTACTAATAGTTCCAGGTTGTTCTTGCCATGCTAACTCAGTCCGCAAAATTGGACATGTCACCGGAACCTTTATGGTCTCGTGTTTGATTTGCAAAGGCCATGGCACCTCCAATAAACCATTTCCTACTATATTGTCATTACAGCCTCCTGGCGTCTCTTTGGGACTGCTTGGCTGTTTTAAAAAGCCCATTCGGTGGCTATTGCAGGTGCTTTGCAGGGACACAATTTACAGCGTGCGGCAATAATGTGGCCGCAAGGAGAATTTCAAAAAGCCCTCTTCACACAGAAGCAAGTAATTGATTGTAGAACTAGTCTACAAGAACTCGTTAGAGGGTCATAGATGGGTGGTATTTCTGGCTTGCTTTTCATTTATTGCACAACATCAAATTTAGGGTAAATTGCCCACTGAACCTAATGAGTTTGGCTTGCGGGGGCATCAAATATCATAAAGAGCAAGTGTCTCCTCTTTAAGACCATTGGAAGGTTCCAAAAGAGCACCCCACCAATCTGCATTCCACAAGATGTCATCTGGAAGTCCATGGCATTTAGACAAAATTTGGTTTCCTTTAGCAAAGGTTACTCATTGACCATGGAGTCCAAGTTCTAAGATCTCCCAAGACAAAATGTTCCTGCTGCCAAGCTGTTTCTAGGTCCTCTGACATTCATTCAGTTAGGTAGGTAGTAACAAAATGTAACTCCAGCTGTACATGAAACTCCTCCTCTCCATTTGATCCTCACAACAACCCTCTGAGGTAGGTTAGGCTGAGAGACAGTGACTGGCCCAAAGTCACCCAGGGTCAAGAAATCCTTCCTTTTATCTGTCACCCAGACAGAAAAAAGGAAGGATTCCTTCACATGGCGCAGAATTAAACTATGGAATTCACTTCAACGCGTGATGGCTTTAAGGTGGTTTGACAAATTCCTGGAGAAGAAGGCTTTCGTGGTCTACTAGTCCTGAAGGCTATATGCTGTCCCCAGGATCAGAGACAGTGTGCCCACACTAGTTGCTGAGGAACATGGTTAGGAGGGTGCTGTTGGACTCATGGCCTACTTGTGCGTTTCCCTCGGGCAGGTGGTTGGCCACTGTGTGAACAGAATGCTGGATGGACCCTGGAGCTGATCCAACAGGGCTCTTCTGATGGACTTATATAGATGACATTTTAATTTCGCTCAATGTCCAATGCCCATCATTGTGATTTTGCACAGTGCCTCAGGGTGATGCTGCTTTACAGGGCATTGAGAGAAATTAAAATGGCAGGTGGCTACTAGGAGGAGGGCTTTCTCCGCTGTGGCACCCCGGCTGTGGAACAAGCTCCCCAGAGAAGTCCGCCTGGCGCCTACACTGTACTCCTTTCATCGCCAGCTGAAGACCTTTTTATTCTCTCAGTATTTTAACATCTAAACTTAAACTTCGCTGTTTTAATTTTGTATTTTAATCCTCTATCAATTTCTGCTGTGTGGCTTTATCCTGGGTGTGCTTTTTAAATTGTATTTTGTATTTGGTTTTTTTAGCTTGTTGGAAGTTTTATTATGTCCCTAATGGTTTTAATTTTTGTGAACCCCCCAGAGAGCTTCGGCTATTGGGCGGTATAAAAATGTAATAAATAAATAAATAAACAAGCAAGCTAGACTTGGCCACTTTGAATGGACTCTCTGTTTAGGGAGTGTCAAACCTGTAGCATTGTGCTCTAATTATATATAAACTAAAATCTGCAGTTGAGCGATAGAGATCTGGTTTCTGAGGCAGAGTACTCCTCTTCTCTGCCTCATAAATGCTGGGAAAATCACCTGCCCTGCTCCACATTTAGCTTTGAGAACCCTTTAACCTATAGACACTGGAAAGCCTTCACTGTGAACAACACGTCCAACTCCATGACTCTGCTTTATGAATGACAGATTGGGATTTTTTTTCCCCTCCCAGCGTATCCTGAGCATTTGGTAATTTGCTTGGCATGATCTTATACATAAAGCAGCTGGCAGGTACAATTTTATTATCCTGGCTACCGCTTCTAATGTGATTGATCGCAGGCTGTTATGGTACACTGCATCTGGAGGAAATGGAATTTCTCCGAAACCTTGATGGAGTCGTTGGAGGCACTCTCTTATGCAAGCAATATAGAGATGAGAAGGAGGTGGATATCAAGCCAGATGCAAATTCCAGCCTGAGCCAAAGGCAAAAGATTGCTCTTTTCATTAGCCAGCGTACCTGATGGAAAGAACATGTAGAAAAACCAACAGTGACTTAAACTGATGCTCCTTAAAAGGAGGGTCCATTCATCAGAACATCCATGTTGGGTCACTCCAAAAGGAGTCTGACAATTACAAATTAATTTCAGGACTTTCATTTCCAAAATAGTGCATGAGGCTCTATCCTTCCTCCCCGCTGGTTCAAATGGTGTTATGTTAAAGGGAGCAGATAGAGGGGGCCTTTTCTAGTGTGGTGGCGAATCTGCATTGGGTGTCTGTATGGATGTCATGAGTGCCCGCTAGGATCCGGGAGTCCAGTAGTCCCCCCTGCATCTTCCCCCCGACCCTGTTCGCCAAGCCCTTCGGTGCTGATGGACCCATTGCTGATGCCCATCGGCTGTTAAGCCCTTATGATCTCTTTCCTTGCAAGGAAGAAGATCACAACACAGCCTTGACAGCCAGCACAGGGAGATGTTCCCATTGCTGTGCACCAACCACTCATCCTTTCATCAATGAAAGCACAAGCATTGCAGTCTGCCTTCGTTGCAGCCCCCACCAGCTGTTGAACCCTCGTGATCCCCTTCCTTGCAAGACATGAGGACTTGAGAGCCACCGGGGGCAGGAGTCACCACCTCCGTGCACCAAATGTCCATCCTTTCCTCCTTGCAAGGAGGAGAAGACGAGTGTTTGGGGTGCAGTGACAGGGACTCTAGTGGTCACCATTGGTGGCTTGGATATTTCCAGTAAGGGAATGTTATGTAAAGGGTATGCTCTTCCAAGATTGAGGGGAGACATGATCACACTCTTCAAATACTTAAAAGGTTGTCACACAGAGGAGGGCCAGGATCTCTTCTTGATCATCCCAGAGTGCAGGACACAGAATAACAGGCTCAAGTTAAAGGAAGCAAGATTTTGGCTGGACATCAGGAAAAACGCCCTGACTGTTAGACCAGTACAACAATGGAACCAGTTACCTAGGGAAGTTGTGGTCTCTCCCACACTAGAGACCTTCAAGAGGCAGCTGGACAACCATCTGTCAGGGATGCTTTAGGGTGGATTCCTGCACTGAGCAAGGGGTTGGACTCGATGGCCTCATAGGTCTCTTCCAACTCTACTATTCTATGTTTCTAATGAGAATTGGGTTGTGCAACAAGAATGCTATCGAAAGGGGGTCATATTTGGAAGGAGGTCATATTTATTGCCACTAGGTTTTCAAGGGATGTTAACAAGATCTTTGAGGCCTGTTAGATTGAGGTTAAGGCACTGATTATGCTCCCTGAGTTTGAAATAGATATTTGTCACATCATAGTTGCATGCATGATCAAACCATGTCCAATGTGTAGGCAAAATGAAGGAAGAAACACACAGAGACACAGTGTATGAAATGGGATATGGAGGATGCTGGAGAGACAGGCAGACTACTCATACTTCAGGCAAAAGTTGATCTAGCAGATTTTAAGCATAATAGCGGTAGAAATGAGGCTATGGGCACTGCATGCAAGCGAAGAACATGCCAGGCAAATTAAAATCAATATGTTTATTTTGGCAAATGAATTCAAGAACGACGGGGCGCTATGTATATTTAGAAACTGAAGCCTAGTGTGAATGGTAAAGCTGAAGTTAGATTTGTGAATTAAGGGCTTTACTTAGGTGAGCTGAGAGTGAGTTCTGGGTATGCCTTAAAGGTATTAAGAAAGCAATCCTAGGGCCTGTGGGAGAGTGTCCCAGGGATCATTGGATTGCTCGTAAAAACCCTTCTGAGGTTCGAGACAGTGTTGGAAGGAGGAGTCAGAGATCCTTCCCTGTTTCTCTGTTCCCTCGCAGCCAGCATGGAAAGAACTGTGCCGGCAGCTTCTCCCAGAGGCCTCTTGGAGAATGCTGGATTAGATGCACCATTGGTCAGCCCCAGCATGGTTGTTCTTGTGTTCTTTTGTGCTTCTGCATGGTAACGGAACAGAATATGCAGAAACTCCTACCTTATTTGGGGTTGGCATAACTCAAATTCCCTATTCGTTGGAATGATGAGAAATGCTGGTAATGAAGTTAAAAGATTGGCTAGAAAAGATCAGAACTGGAGAAGAAATAAAGGAGAGACTAAAAGAGGGAAATTTGATGTGGTTAAATTATCTTCAATTAGAACAATAGACGAAGAATTGGTTAAAGGACAATGGAGAGTGTAGAGCTACTACAAAATTTGAGGAGCAGATCTTAAAAAAAGAAAATGAGAAAAGAGAAAATAAATTAATAAAAGGCTTAATGAGTGAAATATATAGAATATTAGTGGAAAAGGGGGAGACGGAAAGTGTAGGCAAGATGGTATGGGAAACTGACTTGAAGGAACAAATAGGGCAACAGAGTTGGGAAGGGATATGGAAACAAGTGTTGAGAAATATGTCTGTGAAGATAAAAAATATATATTATAAGATTGTATGGAGGTGGTACCTAACCCCAGTAACATTAAATAAAATAAATAAGATTAATTCAGCAACATGCTGGAGAGGTTGTCAAGAGAAAGGAATGTATTTACATATGTGGTGGGAATGCGAATTTGTACAAAAATTATGGAAAATGGTGTTTAATGAGATAAAAGAAATTTTAGGAATGGAGATTGAAGAGACACCTATTGTGGCATTGTTATCAATATATGGAGAATTGAACTGTAATAAACAGACAAAAGAATTGATAACGAATTTGTTAACAGCAGCAAGATAAATGGTATCTAGAAACTGGAAGGTTCAAGGGGATTATCATATAGAAGATTGGTATAAAGGAACATGGGATATTGCTATTAATGATAAATTAACATGTAATATAAAAGTTAGAAGAGGAATGATAAAAATGAATGACTTTGAGGGAATATGGAAACAGTTTCTAGAATTTGTATTATTAAAGGGGAGACGTAGTCCTTCCTCTGGTACTCCAGAGGAAGCAATGAGTTTTTGGAAACATGAATAAGATCCCGTGGTTGCGGGGAGCACTTTTATGTTAAGTGTAATTATGTTAAGAGAATGGGAATATATGTATATCAAATGTTTATTTCATATTATTGTTTATTATGTAGTATTGTTTCATTTTGTATTGATGTATTGTTTGATGTATTAAATAAAAAAAATAAAAAAGGAATGATGAGAAATGCAAATAAGAAATGCATGCTGCATGTAAAAAACAAACAAACCCTAAAATGTATAAAATAATAATAATAATAATAATAATAATAATAATAATAATAATTCTTACCCGCCTCTCTGATTGGATCGAGGCAGGGAACAGCATCAAGCATAAAATACATAAAATACTGATTAAAAACATGGTATACACTGTTTTAACAACAAAGTTGGGGGTTGTTGTTGTTGTTATGGTGTCCTGGTTTAGAACATGTGAAATTTAGCATGGCTTCTTTCATGGTATTCTAGAGTATTGCAATCTAGAGTATTGCGTCCAGTTCTGGGCTCCACAATTCAAGAAGGACGCAGACAAGCTGGAGCGTGTTCAGAGGAGGGCAACCAGGATGATCAGGGGTCTGGAAACAAAGCCCTATGAAGGGAGACTGAAAGAACTGGGCATGTTTAGCCTGGAGAAGAGAAGATTGAGGGGAGACATGACAGCACTCTTCAAATACTTAAAAGGTTGTCACACAGAGGAGGGCCAGGATCTCTTCTCGATCCTCCCAGAGTGCAGGACATGGAATAACGGGCTCAAGTTAAAGGAAGCCAGATTCCAGCTGGACATCAGAAAAAACTTCCTGACTGTTAGAGCAGTATGACAATGGAATCAGTTGCCTGGTGAGGTTGTGGGCTCTCCCACACTAGAGGCCTTCAAGAGGCAGCTGGACAACCATCTGTCAGGGATGCTTTAGGGTGGATTCCTGCATTGAGCAGGGGGTTGGATTCGATGGCCTTGTAGGCCCCTTCCAACTCTGCTATTCTATGATTCTATGATTCTATGGCTACTAGCCCTGATGGTTGTGTGCTATCTCCAGTATTCGAGGCAATAAGCCTGTGTGCACCAGTTGCTGGGGAACATGGGCGGGAGGGTGCTGTTGCACCATGTCCTGTTTGTTCATCCCTGGCCGATGGCTGGTTGGCCACTGTGAGAACATAATGCTGGACTAGACGGACCCTTGGTCTGATCCAGGATGGTACTTCTTATGTGGATGACAAATGACAACCTCATAAACTCGGACCTACTGCAAAGGCTAAAATTGGAGTCCAAACCTACAATCGCCAAGATTAGTTTTGTTTTTTTCATGGATCTATGGATCGTAATAAAGAAGTATGTATGTATGTAAGATTAGGCAATTGATCGGACACTGGACTTCACCCACTGAACACCAGTGGTGAGGGATCGGTTGGGCTGCTCTGTTGACTTGACTTCCTAGCCTTCATCCTTTAAATAATTTCCATCTCTAAAAGGAACAAGCACTGCCAATTAGATCATCACTTGTAATGAGATGTTCTGGGAAGTTATAATTCTCAAGCTGCTAACAAGGTCATTTCTACGGAGAAACAACAGAGGGCTCTTAACAAAATGGAGCCAGGATGGGAAAGGCATTTAAGTAGGGTGACCATATGAAAAGGAGGACAGGTCCCTTGTATCTTTAACAGTTGTATTGAAAAGGAAATTTCAGCAGGTATCATTTGTATACATGGAGAACCTGGTGAAATTTCTTCTTCGTCACAACAGTTAAAGCTGCAGGTGCCCCGCCCTCTTTTAAGTCTGGTCACTCTAGTATAGATCCTGCAGCTTTAACTGCTGTGATGAAGAGGGAATTTCATCACATTCTCCACGTATACAAATGACACCTGCTGATATTCCCTTTTCTATGCATCTATTAAAGATACAGGAGCCCTGCCCTCCTTTTCATGTGGTCACCCTAATTTAAGAAGAGCCAGGTAAGCATTCACACCACTTCATGTGCAACTCTCAACTGTGGAAATAAACCACCTGTCATCAGGGTGGTTTTCTTACAGCAAAAGCAGATATTTTTCAGAGAAATTTTCTGACATTTCACCCTTTTTTTTCTCACCCCTTGCCCTGGAAAAAGAAAGCCACATTGAAGAATTTTTTCTGGACATTCTCCGCCATTTTTTTTAGCTATTATGGGCTGCAGGGGCTGACATTTTTCTTCCACAATGCCCCAGAACAACACTAGCTCCAGGGTATAGTGGAGGATGCAAGACAGTGGTCAGGTTGCCAAAACAGTGGTTACCACTTGCGTTGTGACAACAGCAACACCAAATCTTGAGTGGGAGGAGAAAGGAGAAGTGTTCCTGCCAAGATGCTGGAACCTCCCTATTACGTATACGTCCTATAAATCAATTGGCATGGGGCCACTGTGTTCAGAATTAGATGGAATTATTGTGCAACACCAATTTTAGACTTCATTTGGTGTGCCCCTCATTGATACGCAATGATCTTAGCCATCACCTTCATCCAGCAGTCTAAGGTAAGGATCAGATGGTTGCCAGGGAAAGGCTACTGTTCTCCTTGAGTAAGACTGCAAAAGTTTTCTTAAAGCCTCTCTGGCAATTCTCCCCCAGGACTTTTGAGAGAGGCTGAAACAAAGTGAACAGACAGAGCTGCCTGTCGAAAAGGTGATATCTAATGGACTGGAGCGGGTTCTCCGGAGTCCTTTGTCTCCCTTGATTGACAGCTGGCGAAAAAGCAAACCACCGGCAGATATGCCTCTAAATCAAAATTGTCCGCTTGAGCAGAAATGATGTTGGTTTTGATCATGATGTGAATCCGTCAGTGTCTGTTTTCTGCATTGGCTATTTTCTGCAGCGAAGTTTAACTCCGTCTTCTTGACATGCCATTACGGCAAACCGTTCTTTGCCTTGCATCGCAGCATGATCGTTATGGGAAGTGACCGGCGGTGCCCCTTGGGGGCCATGTGGCATTTGCAGGATCAGAACTGGAAAAGAAAGTCATGGCAATGAGTCAAGGGCCCCGGTCCTCTTTGAGGTGGTGAACCCTGCATGGGGCAGGAGGAACATAACTGAACACTCCTCTATACCGATTGCAGGGTATGGAATATTCAAAAACAGGGCTGGTCATTATGTAGGAAAAAAATACAACATGTCAGTTTTGAATAACTAATCCTGCCCCCTTTTTATGCACATGAGAAACCTCATTCTCACAGCTACTCCGATGAGTCACGAGGACCTAATGTGGCAGTGAGAGCAATTAAAATTCAATGAGGCTGCAAATACTTGCACAATTTAGCCCCGAATGACTTATTTTATAGATTTGTGAAGTGAGAACCCTGAGTCGCTCCTTATGCACTGCCGTCTTTTTGAAGCACAAAGGATTTTTGTCCTTTCAGAGTCCCCGAGCTGCTTTCTATAGACAACCTGAGCCTGTCCAGCACAGCCCAGTTACAATACAGAAACCTACTTGTACTAACTTCGCAGGGGATCCGTAAGGAGGAGACAATGACTTTGCCATGGACTTTTCATGGGATGGGAGGCAGGGTGGTCACCTAACTGAAAAGGCGGTCCCCCATGTTTCCTTGGACACTTCTGAATCATGCATGTTTACAGGCCATATAAGGGGAGCGCCCTTCGTTCCACCTGTCAGGCCTAGGGCAGCAGGCTGGAGAGGACCAAAAGGTGGGAACCAGGAGTCAGGACTCAATAGCAACCAGGATCAAAGGGCAAACCAGAAGGCAAAATGGGAGAAGAACATATAATTTATTAATTACACATAAGATGGCAAAGAGGATTTCTTTGTGTGTTCAATAAAAGTGCTGAAATTGACATTTCAATTATTCCTGGCCTACTCTAACTCCTCCCTCTATATCTGTCCCTGCACTCTCTAGCTCTAAACCCCAGCTGACTCTCTAAATATCTGACTCAGCCCTATTTAAACCTCACTCACTCCACAGTCTCCACCAATCATACGCCAGCACACCAACATTCCATCCACACTCTCCCCTCCCACCTTAACTAACTTACCATATTAACTCTACACAAAGGACATGAGCAGTATTACCATATATACCAACATGTACTCACGTTACAGAGCCAGACATCACAGTTGGCCCCAGCCAAAATGGCATTCTCCAAAATGGGATTCAGTCCCTGAGCTGAAAGAACATCAACACTTCTGCTGTTGATGCTGTTTCAACATGGGACAGCTCATCATATGGGGCAGTAGTTAGCACTTGTC
The DNA here is from genome assembly GCF_023053635.1 of Elgaria multicarinata webbii. Taxonomy (NCBI): domain Eukaryota; kingdom Metazoa; phylum Chordata; class Lepidosauria; order Squamata; family Anguidae; genus Elgaria; species Elgaria multicarinata. The sequence goes on along the minus strand of NC_086187.1, from coordinate 17,244,930 downwards.
CAGTAGAGAGGAAGGGGGATATTCCACAAATATTGCAGTGTCACGCATCTCTGGACTGGAGTGTATGTCAACACACAAACCTAGATCATTAAATGAAAAATGGAGGGAAGAGCATAAGAACGTAAGAAGAGCCCTTTTGGATCAGACTGTGGGTTCTGATCCAGTTCTGGGCACCGCACTTCAAGAAGGATGCAGACAAGCTGGAAGGGGTTCAGAGGAGGGCAGCAAGGATGATCAGCAGTCTGGAAACGAGGCCCTATGAGGAGAGACTGAAAAAAATGGGCATGTTTAGCCTTGAGAAGAGAAGATTGAGGGGAGACATAATAGCACTCTTCAAAAGGTTGTCACACAGAGGAGGGCCAGGATCTCTTCTCAATCATCCCAGAGTGCAGGACATAGAATAATGGGCTCAAGTTACAGGAAGCCAGATTCCAGCTGGACATCAGGAAAAACCTCCTGACTGTTAGAGCAGTGTGACAATGGAACCAATGACCTAGGGTGGTGGTGGGCTCTCCCCCACTAGAGGCCTTCAAGTGGCAGCTGGACAGCCATCTGTCAGGTATGCTTTAGGGTGGATTCCTGCATTGATCAGAAGGTTAGGCTCGATGGCCTCATAGGCCCCTTCCAACTCCACTATTCTATGATTCTATGATAGTCCAGCATTCTGTTCACACAGTGGTCAACCAGCTGTTGACTAGGAACCCACAAGGAGGGCACAGGTGCAACAACCCCCTTCAACCCATGGTCCCTAGCAACTGGTGTATGTAGGCTTACTGCCTCTGATACTGGAGGTAGCACATAGCCATCAGGGCTAGTAGCCATTGATAGGAATTTATCCAACCCCATTTTAAAGACATCCAAATTGGTGGCCATCACTACACCTTTTGGTAATGAATTCCATAGTTCAACTATGCAGAGTGTGAAGACGTCTCCTGATACGACGTCCTCTTATCAGGAGCAGCACCAGGGAAAGTACTGGGGTGGACACAGAGGGGACATTTCAAAGGGAGGAGAGGGCTCTTTCCTACTTGTTAGATTTCTGAAGGTGAAACGTTATCTGGATTGGGGTCCAGAGCGTGGGTTGGGAGAACAGGGGACAAAACCGCAGTTAAAAAAATGGAAATCCGAAAGATCAGAACTCTGCTCTCTGGAGTTTTCATAGGAATCATTCAGTTGTAATTGGGGAAGATCAAAACTGCGACTTCTGGTGCATTTTCCTTTCTCCCCGGCAGATGTGTCCATGATTTGTATTCTTGGCTTTCCAAAGAGCTTTCTTCAGCACCTTCTGCAGATGTGATTGATACTGTGCACGAGGACACTCAGTAAAATGATACAGTGTAGATCAAAGCATGAAAGATAATTTTCTCTGAAACGTGTGGCGCTGAGGACGAGTTATGAATCTTTGTTTCACAGTTTATGGAGCACAATTTCATTTCAAGCCCGAATCCGTCATTTCGGGTGTTGTTCATCAAAATGCATCCAAATGGACCCCCTGTAGACAAAACAGTGTCAAGTCAAAGGGAGCAAAGGAAAACAAATCAACAAACACCAAACTACTACAGAGATGTAATCTCAAACATTTAAGAACAAACTAAGGGAGAATAGCTTGCAACCTGCACTAATATCTTCACAAAATGATGCATCGAAAACTAGCAAATAACCATCCATTGGTAAGTTAAGACGCTGGGAGCTGTTGGTGGTTCTATCAAACGGCGCCTGTAATGAATGCTCAATGGCTACAAACAAGGCTCAGGATGTTCTTCTGAATGCTCATAAATCTATATCTGATCATTTTGGTTTATTAGGTGCCAGGGATGTCTCGGGCGTCCGGTGGGGTCCAGGAATTCGGCAAGCAGCCCCCTCCCCCTATCCAGCTCCCTGGCTCTGGCTCACCAAGCCATGGGGTGCTCACATGGGTGGCCACACATGCGGTCTGCAAGTGCCTGCAGCTGCCTGAAACTCCATGTGAGACAGCCCTTTACACCTCTAATCTTGCAGAAATGACCATTTATGGCAGCCGTTCTGTCTATGATCAGATCTGTGCACTTTTGGGAGCCCAGCTTTTATGGAAAATGCCAGCTCACAGGCGGCTTGCGGGAGAAGCGGGTGGCTGCTGGCACTCATGGACCCCCCCCACCTAGCAATTTAGGGGCTCACAAGGCCCAATTTGCACAGGTGAGCAGCACTTGAAGCCAGGAGCGCCCGCCGCTCTGGAACCAGGTGAGTCTGTCCATCCCTATTACTGACCAGACACAGAGATAATTACAACCATGATCTTACTTTTTAATAATCCGTTTTCTTATATTGTATACCAGCATCATAGCTTCTTCCAAAGAACTTTGGGAGTCCGGCATAGGTGGAATGGCACACATTCTCATGGGGATGTTTCCCTTTGGTGAGGAATTACAGAACCCATGGATTCCCTAGAGAGGGGAAACTACTGTTGAAATTGTTTAGATCTGATGCCTAAATATGCCCTCAGAGGAAAACTCAATGCTGCATGAGCCCAAGTATCACAACATACTTCAATTTCCTTTCCACCTTTATCTTACTCAAGATTCAGAGTCTTTTTGGCAGGGATAATGGTGAGGGGTGGGGAGAGAGAGAAGAAAAGAAAAGAGTAAACCATTCCTTAAACCGGCAGAATGAGTAGTGCAAATACATTTCATAGCAAGAAAAGAAAAAAATCCACAGGAGAGACGTTTTGTTCATTGCTAAAATAAATATGCTAGTTATCCTGTCAACACTCGTATTCATTTCAGGGATGGTTGATTACAGAGAAGTCAAACAAACTGAGGACCATATTTAACTGAGATGCAAAGCAAAGAATGAACTTTTTCTCTCCGAATATGATGCCTCAGTGGAAACAAATTTTGATTATTACTGTGCCTAAAACCCCATGTGAAGCTATAAAAAAGCATCTCTCCTCTCTCTCGTTCTCTCTTCCTGATGCACAAAAGGGAGATAATAGAATTACTTATAACTTTGTTTGAAATGACTCCAAGATTCCTGCAGTAGGTAGTTGAAGTGCATACATCTATATCTGACAGCAAGAGACAGCAGAACTTAATTTTCAGTATCTGACTCTAGAGTCTCTCTCCCTGTCTCTCCCTCTCTTATCTCTGTCTCTGCACATCTGTCCCTTTGCCTCTGCCTGTCTCTCCCTCTCCCTATCTCTCCCTCTCCCTTTGCCTCTGCCTGTCTCTCCCTCTCCCTATCTCTCCCTCTCCCTTTGCCTCTGCCTGTCTCTCCCTCTGCCTCTCCTTCTGCCCATCTCCCTCTCCCTCTGCCTGTCTCTCCCTCTTCCTTTGCCCATCTCTCCCTCTCCCTTTGCCTCTGCCTGTCTCTCCCTCTGCCTCTCCTTCTGCCCATCTCTCCCTCTGCCTTTGCCTGTCTCTCCCTCTGCCTCTGCCCATCTCTCCCTCTCCCTTTGCCTCTGCCTGTCTCTCCCTCTCCCTCTTCCCATTTCTCCCTCTGCCCATCTCTCCCTCTCCCTCTCCCTCTGCCCATCTATCCCACTGCCTCTCTCCCTCTCACCTCTGCCCATCTCTCCCTCTGCCTCTTTCCCTCTCACCTCTGCCCATCTTTCCCTCTCCCTTTGCCTCTGCCCATCTCTCCCTCTGCCTCTCTCCCTCTCCCTCTCCCCATCTCTCCCTCTCCCTCTGCCCATCTCTCCCTCTGCCTCTCTCCCTCTCCCTCTGCCCGTCTCTCCCACTGCCTCTCTCCCACTCACCTCTGCCCATCTCTCCCTCTGCCTCTCTCCCTCTGCCTCTGCCTATCTCTCCCTCTCCCTTTGCCTCTACCTGTCTCTCCCTCTCCCTCTGCCATCTCTGCCCATCTCTCCCTCTGCCTCTCTCCCTCTGCCTCTGCCCATCTCTCCCTCTCCCTCTGCCCATCTCTCCCACTGCCTCTCTCCCTCTCACCTCTGCCCATCTCCCTTTTTGCCTCTCTCCACATATATGCAAGCATGCATGCATGCATGCACGCACGCACGCACGCACACACACACCTTCCATCTTACACCACATCAGAGCCCATTGATCCCCCACACCAGGCAGCTGGGTCTTGGAAGTTGCACTACACTGGGTACACTGGGGCTTTGTGGGAAATTTTACAGAGCGGCCACAAAATCCATAGGCAGTTCCTTGAGCATCGAAGCACGCTCAACAGTGAAAGCAAGCTTCTCCCTCTTGAGGGATTCAGTGGTCTAAGTTTATACAAGCCAACTGCTTAGGAAAACATTGCTAATTCATGGGGAGTCCATTAATTTTGCATGATGCTGAAGCAACCACTTTGGAAAAGTGACTGTCAGATGAGAAAAGGACCCCTCTGTCATTACAGGAAGGTCAACAGCGGAGACTAGGATCTAAGGCAACTAGGCAGTCACTCACAATGCCAGAATGAAAAACGACACTCCCTGGAGTTGATTCCAGCACTGGGGGTTGAATTATTCAAGAGTTCGTCTTTTCCCCCACCTTTCCATTCCCCATTCACTTCCTTCAGCCCCCTCCCCCTTTCACTTTCTCATCAAAACTTACAACGGTTTGCATATTTTAAAACTGTCCTGATAAGCCAGGGGGAAAATGTATTGGTGATAAGACAGCAGAATGCAAATGGGAGGTTGGAATTGCATAACAGACCGCCATACATCATCCAGACACACGCTTTCTCTCAAGTCACAACAGCATTGGGCAACAGGATTGGGTTTTGAGGGGTGTGTAAGCAAAGAAATTTTTGACCACCATCCAGTGGTCAAAGGAAATATTTGTACCCCCTTGAACTCCTAAGGCACAATCCTATGCATGTTTAGACAAAAAAAGGCCTACAATTCCCAGCATGCCCTAGCCATTATCCGCCCATCAATGGAATCAGATTTTTTTTTTTTCAAAATCCAAATTTGCACATGCTGAAATGCACCAATTCTTCCCAAATGCACATTTTCACACTTTAGCCTATGGGGGAAATGCACATTTTTGGCTGTTTTTTTTTAATTTATTTTAGCATGTTTTTATGACAAAATGTGTGCAAAATCTCCAAAGGTTAGGAAAACTGTCTGCAAGTCAGTGGACTCCATTCAACAGATGGAAAGCCAATCTGCTGGGAATTCACAGGTCAGAGTCATAAAAGTCCAAACTCATTTTCTTCCGTTGCAGTTTTCTCTGACACCCTTATCTACTACTTAGCTATGACTCGTCATTGTCACCATCATCCCAAACAGGTGTGTGGCCAATAGCTAGGCTCGAATTCATTCAGATGAAGGCGACTCCAGTGTCTGACGTGGAAGGGAGGAGAAGACAGCATGTGGCATCCCCAGGCACTAGAAATCCCTGAGCAACAGGTGACTTTTTTTAAAGTCCCTCTTGATCATTTTTCAGGTTTCACCTTTGCTCCACCCACCTTCTATTACAACAGCGGTTACTAACAGGGACTGGCCAACGAGACCACATCACGCCAGTCCTTCTACAATTTCATTGGCTGCCAGTCCAGGTCCGGGCCCGATTCAAAGTGCTGGTATTAACATTTAAAGCCCTAAACAGCTTGGGGCCAGGCTATCTGAAGGAACGTCTCCTCCCATATGTACCTGCCTGGACCCTAAGGTCATCCTCAGGGGTCCTTCTCCGTGAGCCCCTGCCAAAGGAAGTGAGGCAGGTGGCTACCAGGAGGAGGGCCTTCTCTGCTGTGGCACCCCGGCTGTGGAATGAGCTCCCTAAGGAGGTTCGCTTGGCACCTACATTATATGCTTTTAGACACCAGGTGAAGACCTTTTTATTCTTCCAGCATTTTAACAGTCTATAAATAGATTTTAACTGGTGTTTTAAATTTGTAATTTTGCATTGCTGCTATTTTTATCTGGTTGAGCTTTTATATTGTATTTTATATTATGGTTTTATACTGTTGTTTTATACTTTGAATGTTTTAAATTTTTGTGAACCGCCCAGAGAGCTCTGGCTATTGGGCGGTATAGAAATGCAATAAATATATAATAAATAAATAAATAAATACATGCATGCCTCACATCAAGGCCAGATCTACACCAAGCAGGATATAGCACTATGAAAGCTGTATATAAGCCTCACTACTGCTTTTTAATTAATTAATTAATTAATTAATTAATTAATACATTTGTATCCTGCCCTATATCACAAGGATCTCACAGCAGTCATATAAACAATATAAAACAATAAATACACACAGCTAAAAACAAATTAAACCATTAATAAGCTAAAACCAGTATAGAATTTAAAAGGGTAAAACCAATTAAAACAATTTACACTATGTACAGGCTTGGTGAATTTAGCCATTAAAAGCTTTGTTTAAAAAGCCAGGCCTTAACTTGGGCACCGAAATGCAGCCAGCGCTGGCACCAATTGGACCTCTAAGGGAAGGGCATTCCACAGCCGGGATGCCACAACAGAGAAGGCCCTCTCCCACATGCCACCATAATAGGGTGACCATATTTGGGAAACCAAAAAAGAGGACACCTAGTGTGTGTGTGGGGAAGCAGCTTTCTGAGTCCTGCAGAAAGTACGTTATTCCCCCGCACTTAAAGAACCCGATTGGAGTGAAGGAGGGGAAAGGATTTCATTCTGCACCACCACCATCCACTCCAATGGGGGCCTTTTCTATAATGTCCACGAATGACCCACTTTCCCCTTTAAGACCTCAATTGGAGCTCGGGGTTGGGGAATGATGTGCCTCAAGAAAGCATGTCATTCCCTCCTGCCATGCTAATGGCAGCCTTAAAGAGGAAGGTGTATCATTCCAGGACATTATTGAAAATTATAGAAAATCCCCCCTGACACCATGGAAAGAAAAACCAGGACAAATCCGGGGAAATCCTGACAGTTGGTCACCCTACCATAGCATATATCTCGGGTTGGTGAGACGCAGAGGAGGACTCCTTCAACAGATCTCAAATCTCGGGCAGGCATTTATAGCAGTATTGAAGTGCACTGACAACTGTTGGGGCCCACTGACACATACCCATTATTATTATTATTATTATTATTATTATTATTATTATTATTAATTTATTTGTATCCCGCCTTTTGCCCAATACTGGGCCTCCAGGTGGTTTTACAAAGTTTAAAACCTAGGAAAAGAAATGTTTTTTTTTAAAAAAAGCTTAAAATACACAACAAAATGATAAGTCATTAACATAGATGGAGGACCAAATTACTCTCCAAAGGCCTGTCAGAACAAACAAGTTTTAGCCTGCTTCCAAAAGCCCATCAAGGAGGGAGCCAGTCTAGCTTCCCCAGGAAGAGAGTTCCAGAGCACCGGAGCAGCCACCGAGAAGGCCCTCTCCCATGTTCCACCAAGCGCACCTGTGAAGATGGTGGGACTGAAAGAAGGGCTTCTCCAGAAGATCTCAAAGCACGGGCAGGCTCATAAGGGAGAATACAGTCTTTCAGATAACCTGGACCCAAGCCATATAGGGCTTTATAGGTCATAACCAGCACTTTGAATTGTGCCCGGAAACAGACTGGAAGCCAGTGGAGCTGTTTTAACAGGGGAGTTGTATGCTTTCATACAACTTTCATAGTGCTATATCCTGCTTGGTGTAAATCTGGCCCAAGTGTCTGGATGGTACTCCTAGAGTTGTGTGCAAATGGCCTCTCAACATTCTCCATCCGATCTGTGGACAAAGAAATGTGAGGGTGGCGAGGCATTTCACTGACTTCCAGCCCAAAGAGAAGAGATTCTCCACCAGTGTTCTAGGACCTGAGCTTGCCATGAATAATGGCAGTAGCACAGCTCCTTACTTGCCAACTGAGTTGACAGCCTGACAGCCATTTTGCTCCTTCTCCAATGCTTTGGATCTAGTGTCCCTTTCAGGCATCACTGGAGAAAAACGGCCACCTCCACAAAACACAGTAGTGACTAGTTGTGCGGAGGGGAGCTTTCCAGAGTGGCTTTTGATTAGGGACAGGGGTGGGAAGGGATGAGGGAAAGAAAGAAAGGAAAAACTGAAATTTTCTCCAGGGGGGGAAAAATGCCTGAGAAATTTTTGACTCAGCTTTCGTTATTCCCTAGAAACCTCCACAACAACACCCCTTTTTTTTATTTATTTCCGTGACATTAATCATTAGAGGACAGCTTTTAGAGATTACCACTTCCCTGCCCAGTCTTCCTGATAAAAACAGAGCTAGGCTCACCTGCAAGGTCAAATGTGCAGTGAAATCCCAATGAGGAAAAGCAACCTGCGAGCCACGGCACCCGGAGAGATTTCGAAAATGTCAAGGAGTGAGGAAGATAAATGAAAGCTTTCAAAACTGAAGGCAGAACACATAAGGAGTTGTACACAAGTCAATACTTGCTCATGAATAATGTATTCATCTTTTTTTAAAGGTGGCCTCTTGCAATCATTGGTGTGTGTGTGTGTGTGTGTGTGTGCATTTAAAGCAACATATTCATCAAATCCTTTCAAAGCAATGCCTCTTGCAAACAGAATATATTTACATTTATATTTTCATATTTATTGCATTTATCTCCTGCCTTTTTTCCTCCAAAGAATCCAAGGTGATGTACATAATTCTCCTCCCCTCCATGTTATCCTCACAACAACAACAACGCTGTGAGGTAGGTTGGGCTGAGAGTCTGGGACTGGCCCAAAGTCACCCGGTGGGTTTCTGTCATCATCATTTTTATTTTTCCAACAACATCTAAACAAACATCACACATAATACATACACACATAATACATACCAACAGAAATACATATAGCAACTACAATTACACTAAAAAAAAATTAAGGGTGAGGTTAGGGTATATTTTTCTTTTGCCTTCTTCATGCCAGAAATGCCCCTTAATGTCTTAATTGCCCTTTAAATATCCACCCAATTTACATACATTAGATTCACAGAGTTATGCTTTCTTTCCTCCCTTTCCCCCTCTTGATCTAAAATCCACAGACAAATACATCATTTTTCTCTGTCTCTTTCAAATATTCTATCAAAGGTTTCCATTCCAACATAAACATGGCTGTTGACCTTTCTGTCATTATCGCTGCAAGTTTTGCCATCTCTGCAAGTTCCAACATCTTCAACATCCATTCATCCATTGTTGGTATTGCTGGATCTTTCTAGTTTTGTGCAAATAGCAATTGTGCTGCCCGAAGTCACCCAGCTGGCTTCCATGGCCGAGTGGGGACTAAAACTCGGATCTCCCGACTCCCAGTTCAACAGCTTAGCCACTACACCACACTGGCTCTCTAGGTGGTGATATTATATATATAATAAAACAAGTTACAATGCCGGGATAATCTAATGTTAGGTTTTCATAGCATGAGTCTTGAGTTGAGAGAACCCACCAGATGCATGGTCCTTCCAGAAGAAGATGTGGAAGGTATTTCTGAGACAGGGGAAAACCTGGGCATGGTAGACCCAGGGAAGAGCTAATAAAACAGATAGCAAAGAGTTAAAAACTGAGGGTGAGGAAGGAAATAAAGGAAAGGAACCTCTCATGCAAGCACAGAGTCATTACTGACTCCTGGAGGGACGCCAGCTTTCGCTGACATTTTCTTGGCAGGCCTTATAGCGGGGTGGTTTGCCGTTGCCTTCCCCGGCTGTTATTACCTTTCCCCCAGCTAGCTGGGTTCTCATTTTACCGACCTCAGGAGGATGGAAGGCTGAGTCGACCCGAGCCGGCTGCCTGAAACCAGCTTCCACTGGGATCGAACTCAGGCCGTTGGGAGAGTTTCAGCTGCAGAAACTGATACTTTACTGCTCTGCACCACACGAGGCTCTGTGTGAGGAAGGGTGAGGAAGAGGTGGAGTTAAAATGGAGTTCAGGAAAATGAAATCTTCTCAAATCAAAGGCATAATTTTGCACGGCGCTGAAGACTCACTTTGAACCAACACAGAGGTGAATGAGCATTTTGGTTTCGTAGATTGGATTCCACTGAAGATCCTGCAACATTTTTCACTTGTACACTTTCCAATGGAAAAATAAAGGCCAGAACTACCGTGTATGAAATAAAGGTCATTTTAGGATGCCATCCTATGCATGTTTAGATGTGGGGGGAGTCCTACAACTCCCAGCATGGCTTAGAAATTGCTTTGGTTTGGCTTGCTACATTTCATTGGGTCCTTTGGATCATTTATAGACAAAGTGCTACTGGTAACAGTCAAGCCGCCAACTTTTCAGGGAAGCGGGTAGGGTTACACTGTTTAATATGGATACCCACCCACTACTTTATGCCCACGCTGTTGCAAATTTCATGGAGATGAGGGCATTGCATTTCAAAGAACAAGTTAATCATGATCATTTTCTGGCCAGCAAGGTCAGCATAGGTTAACAAGTCACAGAGAATGGCATAAAGTCAGGAGTTCTACTCATAATTTTGAATTATTTATAGCCAGCTGAATAAATTATGGGAGCCTTTGTTTGCCCACTTGCCTCATATTAGAATTTCAAAATGTGCCAAGAGATGCTGATCACTGTGTGTGTGGCTAGAGGCTGATGGAATTTTGGAAAATATTTTGCCCTTGTATAAGCACACACACTCACCAAAATCACTCCCATTTTAATCACTGCCACTCATTTGAAATACAGTCCATAAGTGACAGATCCAACAAGTAACCGTCTCCATATTCCTGACCATCAAGACAGGAGGTAGCACAGGATCAGCTATGCCCTGATCCATGTGTGGAAGGAAGACCAGGCCACGTTGAGTGTTCCATTCATGTTCGCCTTTCCTTTCCTGGTACCCTGCTGCTGCCACCAGGTGGAATTCTTCATTTTCCCCACCATCCTCCACCAATATTCCTTCTAACGCTCTGGATCTTTCCTTCCAGCCTTTCAACCGTTTCCTCTACTTCAGTCTTCCTTGATTGCTTATTTGCCTCAATATTTTATATGTTAAAGCTAGTCTGTGCACTTTTAATTCTAATCAATCAGGAGGACTCACCTTTGCCCTACAGTCCTCTTTGCAGAGCCTTTTGCAAAGCCTCTGCATTTTGCAGGACTGAAACATAGCTTGCAAAGTTGACGTTCCTTTGGAGCCACAATGTAAATTAAACCCTTGTGCATGCTCTTTAACTAATTGACCTTTTGTTCAACCTCCAGCTCATTCCCTTTACCTCCTCTATTTTTGTAGACTTGATGGTACCTAAGCTTAGTAAGATATTAACTGAATTTTTGAAATGCTGGTTTTTACACCAGGGGTAGGTTACCTTTTGGGGATGTGGGCACATCTGGAAATTTGAGAAAACTGTCATGGTTGCAACCATGGAATGGCTCTTATAGGTGGGCACGGCTTGTCACAAAGGACAAGGATCCTGGCCAGAGGCATTCATGGGAAATTACAATGGCATTCGAAAAATATGTTGATGTTGTCATTTTGAAAATGCGGCTTTTAATGCATTTTCACCCTTTTGTCAATGGGGGAAAGTGAAGAACATGCAGAGAAATGCTCACTTTCCATATTCAAAATGCAGAGTTTTCCGGTTCAAACAAGCTGAAAACCAGGTCAAAACTGAAAATAAGAACAAGCTAAAATGACCGTTGAAGTTAATTTTGGAGCATTTTGTCAAGTTCAAAAGTTACAGTTGCTCCCACCCATACAACAGAGCAGTGTGGGGTTCTTTTTGTGCTGTCCTCGCCTGGTGCACACAAGCACACCATTGCGCTGGTAAAACACCACACAAATAGAATCTTGATGCAATCACTTGAAGCAAACTGCATGTAAACAGAGTTCCATACACAATTCGGGGTGGGGTGGGGGAAGTGCCAGATCACTGGATGATGTGTCAGCTCCCATGAATGCATCGTTTCCCAACCTTGGGTCTCTGGCCATTGTTGCTCTATGAGTTCCATGATCCCAACCAATGTGGATGATGGGGTTTGTAGTCCAACAACAGCTGAGGACCCAAGATTGGGAAAGGCTCCACTAATGCATTGGTCATTGGGAAGCCCACAACATTATGTGAGAGGCAAAACCATGATGAGTAGACACTGGGCAGCATTACAGCCACTCCATGGCAACAATTGTGCACTGTTTTGCACACCAAACCATGCACAAGCTTTTGAACTGTGACTGGAGAAGGGGGGAGATTTCTTATCGCCACCATCATAAGTGCTTTTCCGGATCCTTGCTGATTTGATTATATCCACTTTGCCTTCTACAGAAAAAGGATGTGTCCAAATCACATCTGCTGGTTCCCCTGGACAGGACCAGGTTCTGTCTGAAGACACTCGCAGCTGTAATACAAATTTTATTTGAAGAAAACGTGTAATAAAACAAAATTCAGTTAGCCGAATTCTGGGCTAATTGTGCTTTAAAACCAAATGTGCTTTTTTATGTCACTGTTTCAAAAAGTCTAAACAATTTATGATGGCATAGCCTGCTAGCTCCATTCCGCTTAATGGTCACTTGCCATTTTCATGGGAGAGGGGGAAAGCAGGGATTTTTATCCATTTATTTTTAGTTTTAATTTTGCCATTCAATTTCAATCTAGGGGAGAGTGGAAAAATTAGGTTGAGAGCTGGGAGGGGAGCATTTTAATTGTTTGTAAGATGAAGGTTAGGGAGAAAAGCACGTAGGAATGAGTAGGATTACATTTCTTGGGGGATTTTTCCCCCCTTTGGAAAGTATCAATGATGTAAGTTATCAATGGTTGAACCTGGCCTAGACAACCACTACTATTTACTGAAAGTATCAGTAACCGGCAGACCATAATGGCCTAAATTAATTTTGCTCTCTTTATAGTTTAGCCTGTCAAGGAAGTCAGGTGATTGTCAACCAATCTATCACAGTGCAGGGAGGCAGCGTTCATTTGGACGAACATACTAACCATAAAACTTTCCAATTAATTCACAACTTGCTTGCATCAAATATAAATTACTTTCTTTAATTGCCTCATGTGAATGCAGAACTGAAGTGTTTTGACTTGCCCAGAACTAATCGTCTGTCAAAAAGATATTTTGCAGCCAAGCAGATAGCTTAATTGGATATTTAATTTAACGGTAGGGCTTTGTTCTTTCATATTTTACATTTTGTTCCTTGATATTTTCTTCTGGAGCCCGTCATTTTATTGTCTCCCTCTCTGCAAATGTTTTGTCGCTCTGAAGAAACAAGACCCTGCTATGGGCTTCTAGCTGTTATGCCATTTTCAGATGTGTATTTTTTTTTAAGACAGGTGAGGGAAAACACATTAATCAGGGCTCTGATTCAATGTGTCAGATTACATCTTACGTTCTTATCTGTTGGAGGATTCAGCATTCACTCAGCTATTGTGTGTGGATTGGATCTAGATTTAGTCGTACCTAGAGTAGACCCATTGAAGTGAATAGGGCTTAAGCTAGTCATATAACTAACTTCAGTCCCATTGATTTCAAAGGGCCTACTCTAAGAGGCTCATCAGACGATCTAGGGGTGACCATATTACACCAGTTTTAAAATCTCTTCACTGGCTGCCAATTAGTTTCCGAACAAAGTATAAAGTATTGGTTATCACCCTTAAAGTCCTACATGGTTTGGGTCCAGGCTACCTGTGGGATTGCTGTCTCCAGTACAATCCGCCCCACACACTCAGGTCCTCTGGGAAGAATCTACTTCAGTTAGCAAAAGCTAGATTAACAACTGTTACCCAGAGGACCTTCTCTTCTGCTGATCCCAGACTGTGGAATAGCCTGCCGGAGGAGATTTGTCAACTTAACTAGGGTGACCATATGAAAAGGAGGACTGGGCTCCTGTATCTTTAACAGTTGCATAGAAAAGGGAATTTCAGCAGGTGTCATTTGTATATATGGGGAACCTGGTGAAATTTCCTCTTCATCACAACAGTTAAAGCTGCAGGAGCTATACTAGAGTGACCATTTTAAAAGAGGGCAGGGCATCTGCAGCTTTAACTGTTGTGATGAAGAGGAAATTTCACCAGGTTCCCCATATATACAAATGACACCTGCTGAAATTCCCTTTTCAATACAACTGTTAAAGATACAGGAGCCCTGTCCTCCTTTTCATATGGTCACCCTAACTTAACAGTCCACTAGCATTCAAGAAAGCTATAAAGACTAATCTCTTCCGGCAGGCCTATCCAGTGGAATTTTAAGATGTTTTTAGAATGTTTTTTAGGATGTTTTAACAATGTATATTATGTTTTAATTCAGTTTTATGTATTTTATTGTTTACTGTTGTTCCCTGCCTCGATCAAAATGGAAAGGCAGGTAAGAATTATTATTGTTATTATTATTATTATTATTATTATTATTATTATTATTATTATTATTATTACACTCTCACTTACAGATGTGTGCATGTCCTTTAGATGACATTGTCCACGTCCTATGTGCCTCCTGCTCCTTCCGCTTGTTTTTCCATCAAAAATTAGATCTCTTTTAATCTGACTTCTTTTTAGAAAATAGGATGTGCCATGATCGCCTGCTGCATGCAGGAAAAGCTGCACAATGGTCTTTGTTTATTTCCTTTTTCTCCTCTGGGCAGAAAGAGGAAGTAATGGGGGACAAAAGCAAGGGTGGAGAAGTGACGGTAAGGAAACACGATTTTCTCCCATGTGACGACGCTTTCAGTATGTCCAACTCTGGATCCAGGCATATACAACACAATTTTATTTAAATCAGGGGGTGGCAAGACAGGGCCCACAGGGCATGGGTGACTGTTTTTGCGGGGTGGCTGCCCACTGCTGCCACTGAATTGCAGTGATGGCAGCAAAAAAGAAGTGATTTTGCAAGGAAGGAAGGAGTCTGGGGAGGCTGAAATATGCATCATTTGTGAACCGCCCAGAGAGCTTCGGCTATTGGGTGGTATAAAATGTAATAAATAAATAAATAAATCATTGCTGGGGACCGTGGGTGGGAGGGTGCTGTTGCACCATGTACTGCTTGCGGGTTCCTGGTCAATAGTTGGTTGGCCACCATGTGAACAGAATGTTGGACTAGATGGACCCTTGGTCTGATCCAGTAGGGATCTTCTGATGTTCTTTCAAATGGGATTTGAGCTGAGCAAGGCTAAAAGAATCAGTAGTGTCAGAGAGGAGAAGTGATGTCTGAAAATTATTAGGAGACAAATGTTGTTTAATCAGCTCCACAATGGGGATCACATGGTAGTGCTAATCAGATGGAGAAGCAGAGATGTAGGTGGCACTCGCTCAGCTTCAAAGAGGGCAACAGATGCTTTACGAGAAGGTTGATAATAAAATCAAAAGCATTCCATTTTGTGCGATTTAGTGTGCTCTTTATCCAATTTACCATATGCTGTGGGATATAAATTTTCTGTGCATGTTCTGTGTTTTACCTTGTTTTACAACCTGATGATTACACACAACACACGCACACACACACACACACACACACACACACACACACACACACACACTAAAGTACATTAAAGGAAGCCTTCGATTTGTTGGGAACCCTTGTAAGAAATAAGTGGAAACTTTTTGGTGTTCTGAGCTGTTTGTTTTCTGCAACCTCAGTTGAATGTTAAGGAAATCTAAATCTTTTAACTGTGATTATTGGAATAAAAGGCACAAAAATGTGTATGAACAATTAGGGATGGCAGACAAATCAGCTTAATGTCTAATTTCATATTTTTAAACCAATATGCAAACTGAAACACAGTTTTGCTTCGAAATTCACACGTCGCCAAATTTTGCAATCCTCGTCACAAAATGAGAACAAAAAGGCATAAATTGGGAGGGGGGGACACCACACACACGTGTGCAGATTGGCAAAAATAACAGCTAAAAATGCATTGTATTAAGAAGACTGCTTGCGAAAATGTGGGGATTAGGCAAACCTGCGTACAAAAAATGTGTGCATTTAGAGAAAGGTCTACACATTTCACGCAAGCTCATAAAAACTATTGAAGCTAAGGAATTCTTAAGATTGGAAAAATGAAAAATAGAAACTGAAACTGAGACATGCCCTATTCCCGCCTTGTGGGCACGACTCGGGAAGGAGAAGGCATTTGCGGGCAGGGAGGAGGAGGAAAGAACGCTCCCAGTGCCTCAGACACATGGATACGTCAAGCGTGAGTGGGGCAAGCCTATAAAGCCGCACTCCCCATGCTCCCTGGCCTCTCTTGTTCCCACTCTCCCACCCTATAACTAGTATGGGATTAGCCAGTTGCTCCCTTTGGAGGGGAGCTGAGTAGGAATTTTACCTGTCGTGGATCAGCTCTTGTGTACAGGTTTTTCGCCTACTCCATACTGGTATTTAATTTAACGTAATTAAGGGTGGGTAAATAGGTTGTCTGGAATGGGCAGGGTTGTGTGGGAACCCTAGGACATCAGAAGATGTTTGGTGACACCCTTGTTGGCAGCTTATGGTGATTGGCAAGTCCTGAGGCCTGATCCTGGAGCGCTGTGTGGCTCATGACTCAGGATATATGTCTTGCCTTTTGGGACCTCTCTGTCTCACCTACACGGAGTTGTGTGGTACCGGACAGGGTTGACACGGGGTGGTTCTTCCCCATCCCAAGCATGCAAGCGTAGCTCAAGAAAGAAGCTGGGTTTTACCTGACTCCTGGCTTGGCCGAGTGATTTGACCATAATGAAGGCCAGTTGCCGGAAGAAAGGCTTAATTAGATTCCCACACTCTCACATGCAGATCCAGGGAAAGTTGAATTACCCAATTAAATAAAGAGGCCCACAGTTATCGTGAGGCGCAGAGCGGTAAAGCAGCAGTTTCTGCAGCTGAAACTCTCCCCACGGCCTGAGTTCGATCCCAGCGGAAGCTGGTTTCAGGCAGCCGGCTCGGGTCGACTCAGCCTTCCATCCTCCCGAGGTTGGTAAAATGAGTACCCAGTTAGCTGGGGGAATGGTAATCATGGCCGGGGAAAGCAACGGCAAACCACCCCGCTATAAGGCCTGCCAAGAAAACGTCAGCGAAAGCTGGCGTCCCTCCAAGAGTCAGTAATGACTCAGTGCTTGCACGAAAGGTTCCTTTCCTTTCCTCCAGTTATCCCAACCTCCGGTATCTGTCATTATTTCTGAGGTTCCTTATCTGTCTGCAATTGTCCATCCCTGGGCACAATGTATATGCTTGACTGTGAACATAAGAACTTAGGAAGAGCCCTGCTGGATCAGACCAAGGGTCCATCTAGTCCAGCACTCTGTTCACACAGTGGCCAACCAGCCGTCAGCCAGGGACCAACAAAGCAGGACATGGTGCAACAGCACCCTCCCACCCATGTTCCCCAGCAACTGGTGCACATCGGATTACTGCCTCGAATACTGGAGGTAGCACACAACCATCAATCAGGGCTAGTAGCCATGGAGGGCAATTCTAAAGTAATGGACGTGAGAAAGGGGAAGGTGGGCTACCACTCTGAAGCCCACCTCTCTGGCATGCCTCCTAAATTTGCTCTGGAGGATTGGGCATTAATGATGTGGGGGATTAAAGAACAGACAGATCCCACGGCATGAGCAGACATCCAGTTCATGGATTTCGGCCCACGTCAGGGTTGGATCCAGATCTAGGTCCATGAAAAGTATCCTGATAACAAGAGAGTAGTTCTTTGGATCTGGCTGTGATCAAACCCCCACTTCTGCCAAAGTAGTCAAAGCAAAGCAAAGCCTATAATCTGATACTCTTTCCACTATATGCCACCTCCTTTCCTTCTAAGAGTTCAGCCCCTTTGTTTCAAGTGGCAGATGAATTATTAAGAGGCGGCTGATGAAAAGGATTTGTTTATTTTCGCCTTCTCCATACTGTGCCGCCCCCCCCCCTCCACCGCAGCCAGCTCCAAAGATTTTATATTTCCAGCAATCAGTTCGCTGAAAGCCTCCTTCATTAATATTCATCGTCATCTATTTTACAGGAGCCGTTTGCAGCTCAAAATATAGTCCGCGTGTGTCACTTTGCATATCATCTATATTGTAGCCTGAACAAACAACATCAAATTTCAATTACAGGCATCCGTCCAAAATCAGCTCGCGGATGAGAATGGCACAGATGATGAACCAAACTGTTCTGAATCATTAGTGCAGGACTTTGTAGACTTTAAAGGATGTCATCAGAACGTAACTTTTTTTTTTCCAGGCTCATTTATACTAGGGCTTCACACAGCCTTGGACAAAGCCCCGAATCTGAGATGAGGCGGGGCGATTCGGCCTGCCCCCCAACTGCCAGACAATGTGGGAAAATAAGACAGCCCCAAATGGACTCCGAGATGAGTCAGGGGGGCTATGCACTAATTTATTCCAACAGAGGCTACTCCTAGTAGGCTCCTAGTGGCTACTAGGAGGAGGGCTTTCTCCGCTGTGGCACCCCGGTTGTGGAATGAGCTCCCCAGAGAGGTCCGCCTGGCGCCTACACTGTACTCCTTTCATCACCAGCTGAAGACCTTTTTATTCACTCAGTATTTTAACACTTAATTTTAACTTAAATTTAAATTTTACTGTTCTAACTCTGTATTTTAATCTTATATCAATTTTGCTGCGTGGTTTTATCCTGGTTGTGCTTTTTATACTGTATTTTGTATTTGTGCTTTTAACCTGTTGGTTGTTTTATTATGGTTTTAATTTTTGTGAACCGCCCAGAGAGCTTCGGCTATTGGGCGGTATAAAAATGTAATAAATAAATAAATAAATAAATAGGCAAGACCCTTTCAGAGACCCTTGGTTCTAGGTGGTTTTCCAAATTCAATTGTTCCTGCCTATACAAACCAGTAATCCTAATGTGAGGACTGGGGGTGGACAAATCCACCCATTTCAGTTTCTTTCCATTTCTCTTTTTCCCCAATCTTAAATCCAGTTCCTCCCAGACTTTGAAAATTTTTCCAGTCTTGAATTCAGATCTTCCCAAATGTTGAGGGTTTAAAAAAAAAAGTTCACATGAAAATTTGTAACACTGGGAAGCATTTCTCCTAATATACAGATTTTTGCAAGCATTTTTCTAATTATTCTTTTCTTTTTATTGTGAATTGAATTAAAAAAATTAAATTGTGAAAAAAATTAAAGAAGAAAAAGAAATTTCATGCATAGAAATATCAATATTCCATCAAGTACAACATTCTCTTTTTGAAAGAAAGAAAGAAAGAAAGAAAGAAAGAAAGAAAGAAAGGGGTAATTATGAGTAAGTTTCAAGAAAAGCAGACCAAATATCCATATACCTATGCACTCATTAGTGGTGCCTACATACCATCCATTCTAATGTTGCTACCATAGTTAGGTCTTCAATCCATTCCATTAAGGAGGCGAACATAACTCCTTCCATCATTTTAATATCAGTCTTTCGGCTGTTATAAGGGCTCGGAAAATCCATTTGCACTGACAATATCCTAACTTCCAAGAAACCAGTAAATAGTTTAGAAGGCATGTACATCATTTGATATTAAAGACTGTTTGTAGACAAGCAATTTTCCTTATATGCATTTTGGAACATTCTTTCCATGCACAGATCCATTTTTATGTGCAATTTCACTTAATATCCCTATTTTTGTTCTCATTTTTTGATTGGAGAACTCTGTTGCAAAATTCAGAAAAGTGCAAATTTCAAAGATCACAGTGCTTTGGTTCATGTATTGGTTCAAAAGTGAGAAATTGGGTTAATTTGGACCATTTATGCCTATAATGTTGCATAAATGGCTGTTTTACAGCTCTCACTTGTGTGAGATTTCATTCACGGAAAAACACAAGTTGCCATTTTTAATAATAATAATAAATAAATAAATAAATAAATAATAAATAATAAATAATAATAATAATTTTATTTCTTACCCGCTTCTCCATTTGGATCAAGACTAGGAACAATGATAAGTATAAAATACATAAAACCAGCGTGGATAAAAATCAATGAAAATCAGATATTTTTTAATTAAAATCGGATTTTTTTATTTAAATCGGATTTTTTTTATCTAAATCAGTTTTTTTATTTAAATCGGATTTTTTTATCTAAATCAGGTTTTTTTTTATTTAAATCGGATTTTTTTATATATATAAAATGCTTTTTGAGGAAAAATCTATCTAAATATAGTTTTCTATTTAAGATACATTATAGTCCAAAGGTTATTCATCATGAAATAAGGATTAGTTTTTAATTATGTAGCATGAGGCTGTATATTCATGCAGTGTTTAAATTTTTGGGTAAATAAATTCCATTAATCCATTCACAATGTCAAGCTCTTCCAGAGGTTTCTGTAAGATTATTGGGCAATTTTTCCTATCTAGAAGATATTACCACAGCTGCTTGGTTTTACAGTTCTCAAAACTGTGAATGTGTGTCTGCAGAGATCACAATCCCATGGTTCCTTTGCAAATCTATATAGACAGAATTAGGGGTGTGCACGGACCCCCCGCTCCGCTTCACTTGCAGATCCGCCATTTTTCGGAGCGGGTCGCTCCGCCCCGCCCCCGCTCCGCCCACTTCCGCTCCGCTCCGCTCGGAGCTCCGGATCCGGATCCGGAGCTCCGTTTTTGCCCCCCCATAGGGTTGCATTGAAAGCTAAAAAAGTAAACAACTTTTTTTCCGTTGAAGTTAGAAACCTCACGTTTGGCACCATGACACCTCATGGGCGTATACACACACACGCCAAGTTTCAAGGCAATCCCATCATCCCCTGATTTTTGGCGAATTTTTGAAAATCGGGCACCCCACACACAACATCCCTGCGAGGTGGGCAGGGGAGGAGGGAGGGAAGGCAGGCAGGCATGCAGCTGGCATTTCTGGGGGCATAAGGAAGGGAGCCAAGGATAAGCCAGTAATGCATATAAAATGGAATAAATCAATCAATAAACAAAGGAGGGGTGGAATTAAAAGCAGCAGTGTTGCTCAATAAACAGCAAGAAGAATTAAAAAAAAAAGGCTATATCTGTCTTTTACCAGCAATAGGGGGACGTGCCCGGGGGAGGGGGAAGTAGCTGCCAGTTCAAGACAGCCACCAACAGCTCTGAGAAGAAGTAAAACGCTCACTTCAACTCATAACAGGCATTGCTCCACCACTGAAAAGTGACCATTCACTTCAACTCATGATAGGCATTGCTCCACCGTTTTACTCTCTTTGGAAGGCTCTATGGCCTTCCAGTGCAGGAGAGAGTGGGGGCACGTCCACGATGAGATGCCCTAGGGGAGCTCATCCCCTTGCACCACATCGATTCAGTTGTTCACCAAGGTTAGGGTGGGGAGCAGTGCTGTGTTTTCTATCTCTTATTCTTGGCTTAGTATATGATTTCAGGTTGTGTTTGTGCATTTGGTGGGGCTACTGTGTTAAAAAACACGGGGAAAAGCCCGTTCAGATGAAGAAAGAGAAGTTTCCCAGAATCCCAAGTTACCTGTTTTGCCTATGCCCTCCTCCAACTTTGGGATCATCATGACCGGGAGCTGACTCTGCCCCTCAGCCCTTTGAAAAAGGTATTTTTCCCGCCGATTTTTTAAAAACTTCTAGCCCGCGACCCGTACGATGCAGAAAGTTGAGAGTGGTCTCAAAATGACCCCCATCCACGACTCTCTGTGCACAAGAATTTTCAGAACGATAGCTTAAACCCCCCCCCAGTTATCCCCGATTCTTTCCCTCAATGCAATCCTATGGGCGAAAAGCCGAAACGCCGTTTGAGCCCCGCGGTTGACCCGATTTTTAAAAAAATATTGCACGTGAACCACAGCACGCAGAAAGTTGAGAGTGGTCTCAAAATGACCCCCATCCACGACTCTCTGTGCACAAGAATTTTCAGAACGATAGCTTAAACCCCCCCCCCAGTTATCCCCGATTCTTTCCCTCAATGCAATCCTATGGGCGAAAAGCCGAAACGCCGTTTGAGCCCCGCGGTTGACCCGATTTTTAAAAAATTATTGCACGTGAACCACAGCACGCAGAGAGGTGAGAGTGGTCTCAAAATGACCCCCATCCACGACTCTCTGTGCACAAGAATTTCCAGAACGATAGCTTCAAAAACAATGTAGTTATGCGCGATTATTTGCCGCAATGCAATCCTATGGCGAAATGTTTTCAAGATGGCGACCGGAGCGCTCCGACTGAACTCGGAGCTCCGAAAAATGGTCGCTTCTCTTCGCCTTGCTTCTAGGGGGTCCGCGGTCCGCTCCTACTCCGCCTCTGGGTAAGGCGGAGCAGGCCAATCCGCTACTGCTTCTACGCTCCTAATCGGAGCGGAGCACATCCCTAGACAGAATCAACCCCTTACCTCTTAAGTGTGAAGTTTCAAAAAATGCAATGAATAGAGTACACTTTTTGGGGGGGGGAGTCACATGATTAAATCGAGTCTTTCTGTGTAGTGATTTAAATTGTGATTTAAATCAAATCCACCCTGCATAGAACTGATTAAAAACTTAGTATACATTATTAAAACATCCTAAAATGTCCTAAAATTCCACTGGATACTCAATATGGGGGCTCGCTAAAGGGGTGGATGGCTGCCAGGCCCTCGCGGACAGGTCCAGTAAGAGCTGAGGGCTTGTGAGTCTTGCCTAGTTGGATCTGCAAGACACAGTGTGGGGAAGTCTTCCACACTCCAGGACCCAGCCAGGCGCTCGCATCATCCCTACTCATGACTACCTTAAATCTCATTCATTTCAATGGGTCTACTTTAAGTAGGACTTGTGTTGGATTTTACCCTATGAGGCTACAACTCTTTGGACACTTACTTGGGAGTAAGCCCCATTGACATCCCTGGGAATTACTTCTGCGTAAACAGAAACAGGATGGGTCTATAAATGGACTATAAATATCCATCTTGTAATTGCCTGTGTGTGTGTGTTTCTTTCAGAAATATTAATATTGCAAAAAGCACTCCTTGAAATGCCACTGATTCTCTAACTCCTAAATGTAATGACATTAATCTGTTTATAAATAAAATAAATTACAACAAGAAAACCAGAGAGATCTGGGTCATTACACCGGAGGATAATTAAATGTGACTTAGTTCGCACGGGCTTTAGAGAAACACCGATAATATCTGCTCGGCTGGGATTAAAAATAAATTACTGGGTAAATTGGGTTTCCTGGCATTCTATCTAATTAATCCACACCCTTAATTCAAATTGCTTGACTTTTTAATTACCAGATAATCTCATCCATAAGGCAAGTGTTTCCTACTCATACTATCGTTTTCAGGTGCATTTATATGGAGAATGTTCAATCGCTGAGCAAATGAGTACTGTTATCCCTGGGTAAAGTCCCAGCCTGAACAGGAAAATTTTATAGACCTTCCTGCTCAAGAGAGGCCAATGTACGGCTGTCCAAGGTGGCTACCCATCTCCTCAAGCAACTGATCGTGGGAGTCCTTTTGCATTCATGTTTTCATTTCCATAGATCAGGTTACACATTCTGAAGACTTCGGAAATAGCTTGCAGCACCAGAATCATTTGGCTTCTTTACAGCAAGGGCCTATTGACTTGACTCTAGAAAGATAATCTTCAGCTAAAATCTTTTCAGTGCTGTGGTTCCCACCAAACCATAAGAACATCAGATGAGCCTTGCTGGATCACACCAAGGGTCCATTTCGTCCAGCATTCTGTTCACACAGTGGCCAACCAGCTATTGACCAGGAGGTAGCACATAGCCATCAGGACTAGTAGCTGCCTCCTCCAAGAATTTATCTAACCCCCTTTTAAAGTCACCCTAATGTCTGATTAGGGATCTGCGAATCAGCAAAAATGAGCTTGCTGAAGTTCACAGAATTCCATCTGGGAGCTCGTTCTGGCCATCAATACGATGATGACACTCAGCTCTATCTCCCTGTGACAACTGAATCAGGTCCTGGACCAGTGCCTAGACTCAGTAATGGGCTGGATGAGGGCCAATAAACTGAGACTGAATCCTGGCAAGACGGAAGGCCTGTGTGTGAGTGGTTCCCAAGTCCGGGAGACAGGCTCATTGCCTGTTCTGGATGGGGTTGCACTGCCTCTGAAAGAACAGGTTCGTAGTTTGGGGCTACTCTTAGACCCATTTCTGTTGTTGGAGGCTCAAGTAGCCGCCACGGCTCAGAGTGCCTTTTACCAGCTTCGGTTGGTTCGCCAACTACGGCCTCTCCTGGACAGGGTTAGCTTGGCCACGGTGGTACAGGCATTGGTAACCTCAAGATTGGATTACTGCAACACGCCCTATGTGGGGCTGCCCTTGAAGCTGCTCCGGAAGCTGGAGCTAGTGCAGAATGCTGCAGCTCGGCTGTTGTCTGGAGCTGCCCCTTTCCAGCATGTAACTCCTCTGCTGAGGGAACTGTACTGGCTACCTATTCGCTACCGGGCCAGGTTGAAGGTTCTTGTACTTGTGTACAAAGCCCTAAACAACTTGGGACCAGGATACCTGAGAGAGCGCCTTCTCCTTTACCAACCTGCCCGGTCACTGAGGTCATCCAAGGGCCTGCTCCTGGTGGTTCCACCTAGATCCATTCTCCGATTGGAATCCACCAGGGGAAGAGCCTTCAGCATGGTGGCACCCCTCCTGTGGAACTCCCTGCCTCTGGAGGTCAGGAAGGCGCCAACCTTGTACTCCTTTCAGCGCCTCCTGAAAACATCTTTATTCCAAGAAGCCTTTCTTTAATATGCAGCCTTGAATTTACTGTTATTGCTTCTTTTAAATTTTGTTTTAACTGTTTTATTCTGTTTTTATTTTCATTTTACCTTGTACACCGCTCCAAAATTTTTCAATGGAGAGTGGTATATAAATATTCTAAATTAATAATAATAATAATAATAATAATAATAATAATAATAATAATAATTCTACACCAAGCAGGATATTGCACTATGAAAGCAGTATATAAAAGGCAGGAGCCACACCAAGCAGGATATATGGTCTGTCAATGGGCCCCAACAGTTGTCAGGGCACTTCAATACCGCTATAAAGCAGTAGTGTGGCTCCTGCCTTTTATATACTGCTTTCATAGTGCAATATCCTGCTTGGTGTAGATTAGGCCCAGGTTTGCACTCTCTTGGTCACTTTATGAACTCTGGTTGATGATAATTTGCTTTCGAGTTACGTATGTCAGTCTTTTGGAAGATTCAGGACAGATAAAAGAAAGTACTTCTTCTCACATTCGCTGCCACAAGACGTAGTGATGGCCACCAATTTGGATGGCTTTAAAAGGGGGGTTAGATAAATTCTTGGAGGAGAAGGCTATCAATGGCTACTAGCCCTGATGGCAATGTGCTACCTCCAGTAGCAGAGGTGGTAAGCCTATATACTTGCCAATGGAAACAACTTTACTGAGCATTCTTGGTTAAATTGTCTGATGGATTGATTGTATTTTTGCACAGGTGATAGAATGCTTTGTATATATTATTTTTAAACATTGTTATTGAATCTACAAAATCGTTATTTTTAATCTTCTTCCTTAACTTCTTTGTTGTCTATTGTACCTTGTTAGGTTAAGGGTAACACTTTTTTGTTACAATTGTAAGGCTATATACATGAGTTGCTAGGGAACATGGGTGGGATGGTGCTATTGCATCGTGTCCTGCTTGGGGGTCCCTGGTCAACAGCTGGTTGGCCACTGTGTGAACAGAACGCTGGGCTAGATGGACCCTTGGTCTGATCCAGCAGAGCTCGTCTGATGTTCTTTTGTGCTGATTGGCATGTTTCACTGAAGCTCAGACAAAACGTTCAAAAAATGGCTTAGCCCAGCATAGATTGCAAACCTCTCAACCTGATCCTATTCATGAGAGGAGAGCTGTGTCATTGTTTACACTACCAGCCTGGGTCATAAATTCATGTAAATGTTATTTTGCTAGAGCAGCCAGCCAAGATCGTAAGTAAATCTGCATACCGAATGGAGTGCTGTTTTGTTTTTGTTTTTACTTTCACCGAGACAATAGCAGTAAATTGATCCGATTCGGGCTGAGCCCCAGTGGCATTTTGGAACGCCGCGCAAGGATTAATGGCTAAAGGTTTCTGCAACAAACTTGGTGGAGGAATTCATCTCCGTTAGAGCTCCTCCATTTATAAGACAAATAGAAACACTCCCATTTTCGATATTGGATGGTTTCACTTCTCTACATAATCAGCCAACCTCAACGTTTAATATTTCCCTTGTGCGATGTTTCGTTAAATTGCCAGTACAGTTTCGCCTACATCTCCTCCTCCAATGGATAGTAAAAAATAAACAGCAGTGTTAATAATTTATTGGCCTATTCTCTGAGATACCCACTTTGCAGAATGCGATTTGGGGTGGGATCTCTGTCAACGGGGAATGAGAGAAGCTAAGAAATCATAGAATCGTAGAATCATAGAATAGCAGAGTTGGAAGGGGACTACAAGGCCATTGAGTCTAACCCCCTGCTCAATGCAGGGATCCACCCTAAAGCATCCCTGACAGATGGTTGTCCAGCTGCCTCTTGACTCTAGTGTGTGAGAGAGGCCACAACCTCCCTAGGTAACTGGTTCCATTGTTGTACTGGTCTAACAATCAGGAAGTTTTTCCTGATGTCCAGCCGGAATCTGGCTTCCTTTAACTTGAGCCCATTATTCCGTGTCCTGCACTCTGGGAGGATCGAGAAGAGATCCTGGCCCTCCTCTGTGTGACAACCTTTTAAGTATTTGAAGAGTGCTCTCATGTCTCCCCTCAATCTTCTCTTCTCTAGGCTAAACATGCCCAGTTCTTTCAGTCTCTCTTCATAGGGCTTTGTTTCCAGAATATATATATATATTCTGCTTCTGCATACCAGTTGCTGGGAAACATGAACTTCCCAAGAAGCACCTGGCTGGCCATTATGGAACAGACCGATGGAGTAGACAGGCGTTTGGGCTGACCTCATACGACTCCTACAAAGGAAATGTTGGCATATGGGAGAGATACCTCCTGGCCTGACTAGGTTCACCCATGCATGCTTCACATTCCATGACTCAAGTATGAAATGGCAGCTTTGAGTGTGGGAAATGGGGACCACAGATCAAACATCACAGACAGAAATGCCATTGATGACGATCGTGGTGGCGGTGATGACCAGCAGCCAGTGGCCTTCCTGAGGCCTCCCTTGTTCACCTCCATGTTCATCTCACTTTGTTCTTACTCACAGATGCGAGCTTCATTAAAATAAAATGAAAAGATTCTCGAGAATTACACTCCTGCTCCCGTTGACGTCCAGGGGTGTGAATGGATCTTGTTTGCATGATTTGTGAGAAGGAGGATCCGTAGTGCCAGCTTCCCCCAAGGAACACACAAGGCATGAGGCTGACTGAGAAGAGATGGAGTGTTAGGGTCCAGGGCAGAGGACTGCCCCTTTAAAGCTCTTCACCCATCAGAAAGGGGATGGAGCATGGACAAGATCACCCTGGCCCAAGAGGGTCACATTCCTCAGTGAAGCTGGAGTTCCAGGACCTTGGATAGCTACGAGCAGACCATGTGCTCTATGCAGGCATTTATTGCCTGTGGGTCCAGAACACATGATGGGGCCATGGGGCCAGCCAGAATGCACAGAAGGGGTCAGTCCCCAAACCCTGTATTGGAGTCACAGCAGGCCAATTTGGCCCGCCTTCGCCCGAATCCAGTTCAGGACTGGGTTGGAACACCTTGGCCCGAAGCCGATGAAGAGATTTGGCTCTATTTGGCGCAATGGCCAGCCGCTGCCTCCTCCCCTCCCACGCACCCACCCGCCAACATACACGAAGCCTCCATGCCCACCGACGAGTGGCCCATCCTCCATGAGAGGTGCTCTCGGGGCTGCTGTACATCTACTTGGGTAAACTATGGCAGCCAGGAATGGACTCCTAGTCAGCCTTGCATTTGGTCTGCTTCAGACTCAGAACCAAATCCGAAGTGGGCTGGGGATGGTGCCAAGATACCTCGAGTCAATTTGGGGAGCCTCAAATTTGGAAGCTCCAAATTGGTCTCCAAATCGAATTGCGGGTCGGGGGGGAGGGAGGTTGTGCACAGTCCTAATGCATAGGGCCAACCCTATTGCCTTGTGCCCTGGCCACACACACACGCCCATCAAAATAAAGGGTGGTGGCACTTCTACACAAGGGTGTATAGATACATTTTGAACTGCAGGGGCTGATAAGACAGTTCCCATAGCTACGCCCCCAAGGAGGGTCCAGGTGTATGAATCTATGGCCTTAGCTAGACCTACCTCTTAGTCCGCGACGGAGGGGTGAAGATCTCACGATGGTTTTATCGCAAGATCCCCCCTGTTTACACATGGCGCATGATGACCTCAGAGGGAGAGGCATCATGCCCGCCATTTTTTAAAAAAAATCTTAAAGGGGAAGATGCGCACCAATGCTTGTGCGCAAAAGGTAAAAAAAACCCTACTTTCCCCACTCACCCCACCCCACCCTCGATGGGCGCTGTGCTTCCAAGGAGCTTTGTGCCCCATTCTCAGGTCCCGGCTCCTTGCAAGGAACGCAAGGAGCCAGGACAAACCGCGACGCCTGGCCACACGTTCCACGGTTTCGGGCTGAGCCTGAGACCATGGAAAAACCAGGCCTAAAGGGTAGGGTTTGATCCCGGGGCAAGGGAGGGATCATCCCTTCCTGATCCCGGGATCTCCTGTGCATCATGTGAATGCACAGGGATGATCCTGGGGATTGCCCCGGGATTTCGCCCCATCTAGCTACGGCCTGTATCTTTTGCAAATCTAATGGGTCTTAATGGTCCATGCAAGAATAAGCCACCTCCAAAATACTTTGCATTACAGCAGGAAACAATATATCATTGTTGGGAAATGCATTTCCCCATCAGCCACTGTGAGAATTTCAGCTAAGCTCAGAGGGAACATGGATTTCTGAGGGCGGTGGCAGATGGTGTCATTGTCCCTGCTACGAAGAAGAAGAAAAACTCCTGGGACTTCAACCCTGTGAACTCTGTTTCCACTACACCACTGCTTCTACACTCATAGACTGGGTTCATGATAACCCTCACTCAGTGGTTGAGTATGGCTTGACTGTGTGTTGTTGAACCATGGGTTGTTGGTGAACCATGGGTTATCGTGCTGTCTGAACTTAGCACATTTTATGCAGGGTGGTGTGTTAACCATGCAGGTTAGCTTAAACAACACAACAACAAACCATAAGTTCTCAAAGTGGCTTGCTGGAGGAAAAAATAAGCCACCCTGAGTGGTTAAAAAGCCACCCTGCTGAAAATGTGCTGGGTTCACACATAACGGGCTCAAGTTTCAGGAAGCCAGATTCCGTTTGGACATCAGGAAAAACTTCCTCACTGTTAGAGCAGTACGACAATGGAACCAGTGACCCAGGGAGGTTGTGGGCTCTCCCACCCCAGAGGCATTGAAGAGGCAGCTGGACAGCCATCTGTCAGGGATGCTTTAGGGTGGATTCCTGCATTGAGCTGGGGGTTGGATTCGATGGCCTTATAGGCCCCTTCCAACTCTACTATTCTATGATTCTATGAACACGATAACTCATGGTTCACCAACAGACCATGATTCAATAGCAACCTACATCCAACCACTGAGTGCGGGATATTGTGTTGTGTGAACCCAGCCTCCGCCCCACAGGGATGCCTGCTAGCCCACCACAGGGCACTTTGCATGGAGCCTGCCCTGGGTCTCGTAACATTCTCTGCATTATTAGTGCAGCATCAAATTCAAGTTGAGCTTTGACGATAGCCGTTCTGGGCTATCGTCAGATGCCTGCTCTCGGAGCCGCGGGGCTCACACGGATAAACATTTATTTTAGGAGTCCCATGAATAATTTATTAATGCAGCACCGCCAAATGTACATTTTTAGCACCACCCAGAGAGTATCACTAAATCCCAACAACTAAATTAAGAAATGAATCGAATCTTAAATTGCATTTTTAACTAAGGCTGCAGTCCTAATTATATTGTACTTGGGCATAAATCTAATCAAAATCGATGGGCCCGACGCGGCTAGGATCAGGTCATTAATGTGAAATAGAAATCTTTCTATTTTGTTGAGTGTAATATTTATTTCCTTTTTAAAAACAGCAGCAACAACAAAACCCCTCTGCTCTTTTTCTGAAGAGCAGAGAGCACCACGTATGAATTTGTCACCCAACTGCATTTATCCTCATGACTACTCTGTGAGGTAGGTTAGACATGGGATGGGGAAATGCTTTGGTTTTCTTCCCTCTCAAGGGATGCTTTCCCATAGGGGAAAGCTGTTGGAGGCCACATGTCAGTGCTACCCTTTCTGCCACCCCTTCTCTCTTTCTCTCTCTCTTTCTTTCTGCCACCCCCTTTTCTTTCTCTCTTTCTGCCACCCCTTTCCTTTCTCTGTCTTTTTGCTACCCCTTTCTCTCTCTTTCTGCCACCCCTTCTTTCTCTCTCTTTCTGCCACCCCCTTTTCTTTCTCTCTTTCTGCCACCCCTTTCCTTTCTCTCTCTCTTTTTGCCAACCCCTTCTTTCTCTCTTTCCACCATGCCTTTCTGATCTCTCTCTTTCTGCCACCCCTTTCCTTTCTCTTTCTGCCACCCCTTCTTTCTCTCTCTTTCTGCCATCCCTTTTTCTTTCTCTCTTTCTGCCACCCCTTTCCTTTCTCTCTCTCTTTTTGCCAACCCCTTCTTTCTCTCTTTGCGCCATGCCTTTCTGATCTCTCTCTTTCTGCCACCCCCTTTTCTTTCTCTCTTTCTGCCACCCCTTTCCTTTCTCTCTCTCTTTTTGCCAACCCCTTCTTTCTCTCTTTCCGCCATGCCTTTCTGATCTCTCTCTTTCTGCCACCCCTTTCCTTTCTCTTTCTGCCACCCCTTCTTTCTCTCTCTTTCTGCCATCCCTTTTTCTTTCTCTCTTTCTGCCACCCCTTTCCTTTCTCTCTCTCTTTTTGCCAACCCCTTCTTTCTCTCTTTCCGCCATGCCTTTCTGATCTCTCTCTTTCTGCCACCCCTTTCCTTTCTCTTTCTGCCACCCCTTCTTTCTCTCTCTTTCTGCCATCCCTTTTTCTTTCTCTCTTTCTGCCACCCCTTTCTTTCTCTCTCTTTTCTGCCACCCCTTTTCTTTCTCTCTTTTTGCCACCTCTCTCTCTCCACTCCATTTCTGCCACCCCTTTCACTCTCTCCCTCTTTCTGCCACCACTTTTGTTTCATTCTTTTCTTTCTACCACCTCTCTCTCTTTCTGCCACCCCTTTCTCACTTCCCCTTCTTACCTCTCTCCCCTCCTTTTGCTACCCCACTCTCTCTCTCACTCTCTCTCTCTCTCTCTTTCTGCCATCTTCATGCCAGCCCAAACTAAAAACAGTCCAATTCCCTCCAAAGGCTTACATAGCATGACAACTTAGGACCACCTTCTTCTTTTTTCATTTGGGCACATCAGGGATGTCAGAAGCCCTCTGGGCTTCATTCAAACTTCTGCTAGCTGGCCCCACTTGGCCCACAGTGAGTCAGGCCAGCTGCCAGATTTTTGGTATTATTGTTTAAAAAAAAAAGCATAAACAGCCATTTGCAGAAATTGCAGCGACAATTTGCATAATTTGCACAAATTTGGCAGTAATTTGTGGAAATAACACAGACTGCACCTACAGTTCGTGCAAATGTCTATTCACACATTTTTATTTTTATTTTAAATGAAAACATTCCCAGATTTTCCATGGAAACCCCATGGCAGGCCAACTTGGGATGCCACGGAAATCTATCAAGTCCCAAAAGGGTCTGATTTCCCAGCTCCAGACATCCCAGGTTTTGTGTTTGTGTTCGTTATTCTCTCTCTCTCTCTCTCTCTCACACACACACACACACACACACCCCTCATATAGTAGGGCCTTTAGGGCATCAATCTCATACCTAACTACGTGGAAGTCATCAATACAGCATCATGTTGGTACGACTGCAGCCCTATATCCACTTACTTGGGCGTAGGCTCTGCTTAACTCTGCAGGGTTTACTTCTGAGGGGGGGGAAACATGCCTAGGATTTAGTTGCACAGCAGAAATAACAGATAGTGCAAACACAGAGCATCTGACACAATTAAAATAGTTGCAAATGCTCTTTGGTTTTCCTTCAGGAACCATTTTGACAGGCTCATGTAAAAACAATTGAGTTTTCACCATCTACATCCACCCTCTGGATTATGGCAAAACATCCCATCTCATCTCTGAATCTTTGGCAAGCATTAACATATAAGTCAGACAGTCAAGCAAAGGCGCTAGGAGACGACAGTACACAACAATGCAGGCACTTCACATATTTTAATGAATACATGGGAAGGAAAGATTAGCTTGGCGCTGTACATTCGCCCAGGTTTTGACATACCCATGTATGCACCAGTGCCTATGAATTAGATACACAGTACATCTGTCTGAGCAGAACCTTTGGGAAGACTTGGCAGTGATTTATACTGTTCATCAACTCTTTGCAAGCTTAGTCTGCTGGATGTGTGCCAGGACAATTTATAAGAAAATAGGACCAGTTATCTCTGGCTAGTAAATATCAATTTATAATGGCTAATTATCCTCCTGACCTTTTATAGCTGCAATACCCACACCCGCGCACACACTGTGATAATAAAGAGCAATCATATCACGCAGGCAGGCAGACTTGTCCCCCAAAAGGGGCAGAACTCAGTGGAAGCTGGTGGCTCTGATTTTGGTGGGGCTCTGAATCCATACCGGGTGTCAGTCAGGGCCAGCCAAAATTCTAAAGGAGCTATCCAAGGTGTGGAACCTTGTCCCCAAAATAGGTTCGGCATCACGGAGAGCTCTTGCAGAGTTCTGACTGAATCCCAGGATGGGTTCACGGCCCCACCCAAATCGGAGCCACCAGCCTCCGCTATCAGAACTCCAAAGATGGATTTCAAACTTGGCCATCCCCAAGAAGTTCAAACAACATTATTTTCCCCTATCTCCACTAACACATGGGCTGTGAATGTAATCACCAGAGCACACTACCAGCAGAAATCTTTGGTATGACCCTTGGGCATAGATTTAGAGGTGTGCAAGAAATTTACATTTCCTTTTGCTAGTCTGTTTGTTGCCATTGTCCAAGACTCCATGCATTCCATTGCTCGTCCATTAGAAGTGTGGTTGTTTTATTACTTCTGTTCATTTTCAAAGCATTGTCTTCTTTCCAGGGCCAGCTCTACTATTAGGTAGAGTCTAGAGGAGGCCACCTCGAGCAGCAGGTTTTGGGTGATATGAAATGGCAGCAAATGGTTAGTTGTTTGATTTGTCAATATAGTATTTCTAGCGCCAGGGATGGAGAGAGTAGGATTTTCTGCCTCCTGTGCCCAAATAACTGGGCTGGTTGCATCTTCACTTGGGTGGGTGTGGAGTACCATCTTCTGCTCCATGTCATGCAGCTAATTGTCTTGGGCCAGCCCTGTTCCTTTCTTTTTTTTAATCTCCTGCTACCTGCAGCCCCTGACGGTGGTGGCAGTAGCCCTGAATTTTGTGGCTGCTCCAGCCACTATTTCATTTCCCCAGAATGCCCCAAACACTTCCCAGAATGCCCCAAATACTGTTCCAGAGAGCCAGTGTGGTTTAGTGGCTAAAATGTCGGACTGGGAGTTGGGAGATCCGAGTTCTAGACTCTCAGCCCAGCCTACCTCACAGGGCTGTTGTTGTGAAGATAAAATGAAGAGGAGGAGGAGGATTATGTACACCATCTTGGGTTCCTTGGAGGAAAAAAGGTGGGATATAAATGTAATAAAACATAATACATACATACATTCTGGGTGGGGAGGAGGAAATGGCCTCTCTCTCTCTCTCTCTCTCTCTCTCACACACACACACACACACACACACACACACACACACACACACACAACCAGCACATTGCAGAACTCTCCTTTCAGACTCCTCCACACAGCATCTTTCAAGCACACTCAAAAACCTTGGCCAGGATTCTTATCTTAATCTACCGCCTTCTTTTATGCATCCAATGTAGAGTTCTGTTTGTGATCAAGCTTTTGACAAACTGAATGAACCATTTGCCAGGGCTCTAAATAAAATATAAGCTCCACGGTGATTCACAAGGCGTGTATTTTATTTTATTTTTTTTAGAAGTGCAGCCCACAGTCCCTCTGCTAAGTTATCAATCGGGGCTTCTATTCTGAAAGCAACAATGGATTCAAAACTCTACATTTGTTTAGGGGGGGGGATCATGCTCATGCAGCTTCTTCCTGTCTGTTTCCCAATTATCTTTAGCCGTGCTGCTACAAAAGGAAAGTGGATATTGCTGCTGTTGTTATTAAAAGCTTATTTTAAAAGACCGAGATGCAAAAGCAGGGCTCTAATAACTAGTAGATTAATTAGATAGATCAGATGTCGGCCACATGTGACCAACAGGCCCTGTCGGATTTAACAGATGTCTTTCTGTACTTCCTGTACCAGAGTGTCTCCCTGTATGAGCCATATTTTGGGATCTTCTGCTCGTAGAACATCAGAAGCGCCCTGCTGGATCAGACCAAGGGTCCATCTAGTCCAGCATTCTGTTCACACAGTGGTGAACCAGCAGCTCATGGGAAATCCACAAGCAGCAGCACCCTCCTGTCCATGTTCCCCAGCAACTCTTGTATATAGGCATAGGGCCTCCGATCCTGGAAGGAGCATAGAGCCATCAGGACTAGTAGCCATTGATAGCTTTATCCTCTTCCTAAAATGCCTCCCTTGTCACACAGATAAATTTTATACTGGAACAGTCTTTAATATTCCTCGGTGTACATAATTTAAAAGAGCATGCACCAGCTTCTTGCAAATTAACAAATGGTCATCATAATGGATTCTCCCTGCCCTTTCGACAGCTAAAAAATTAATAGTACAAAACTGGAAAGACAAACACTCCTCTCCTATAATCCAACGGGTTGAGGACCCTTCAATATTTGAATGGGCGGCATATAGGCACCACCTTCAAATGGATACATATTTGGATATTTGATCTGTTTTTGTTGAAGCCTGTGTATAATTGCTAGTTGCTTCTTTTGGGGAGGAGGTGATTACACAGATAAATTTAATACTGGAACAGTCTTTAATATTCACTGATGTGCATGCTCTTTTAAGTTATTTACCTGCTTCATGGAAATTAATAAACTGTTGGAGCCTATGTATAGTTGCTAGAGAGTTGTATGCATTTAATATATATTCATTGCTATGGACGTATACAAATCCATGGATACATGTTAAAAAAGGGGGGGAATAATTTTTTAAAAAATGTTTTGCCTGTGGGTGTGACATGGGGACCCCTGCCATAGAGCTTTCCATGTCTGGGAGGATTTGGTAGTGGTGTGATGAGATCCACTACATCCTATAGCCCCCCAGAAGCTGTCTATTGGCCATAGGATTGCACTTCAAATATATATATTTCCTACCGTGGCCATATGAAAAGGAGGACAGGGCTCCTGTATCTTTAATAGTTGCATAGAAAAGGGAATTTCAGCAGGGGTCATTGGGATATATGGAGAACCTGGTGAAATTCCCTCTTCATCACAGCAGCTAAAGTGCAGGAGCTATACTAGAGTGACCAGATTTAAAAGAGGGCAGGGCACTTGCAGCTTTAACTGTTGTGATGAAGAGGGAATTTCACCAGGTTCCCCATATATATACAAATGACACCTCCTGAAATTCCCTTTTCTATGCAACTGTTAAAGATACAGGAGCCCTGTCCTCCTTTTCATATGGTCAGTGCCCTACAGTCTACTGGATGAAAGGCAGTATACAAACATTTTAAATACAATTTAAAAAGAAAACGTCCATTGCCTTTGAGCATGTGTTCAAGGGTGCACTATGCATAACAGTTATTATCAAAAGAAGATCTTTTAAGTTTGGAAGAGACACGGAGTCCTTACATGAGTTGGAGTCACACCTAACATCTCAGGCCTGGCAAATCCTAGTAAGTGAAGTATTCTGTGTCTTTCTTTGTGCTCTACAGGGAAGGTACGGCAAAGTGAACTCCAGTCCGTCCCCATCAAAGGCTGCCAGCCAGAATGAAACATGACAGATGTACGCATGCCGAGAATGTTCCATTTATTATTTAATGCTTCTGATAAATAGTTGCATGGTCTGACATGGGAGGGACCGTTGTACAAGAACTCATCACTCAGCTTCCTGGCAAATGATATGGAACTGGAATTTTGCGTTGTGGGGATATAGGCACTATTTTCACCAAGCAGCAGATGTGGTGGAAAACCTCACCTAACTTCTAATTGGCTAGGAGTTGTAGGGCCTTTTCCATCTAAACATGCATAGGACTCTGCCCTATTGTCTTCTTTATTTGGTAATTTGGTATTTTGGTAATTAATGGTTGGTTTCTTAGGCTTTAGAGCCTTGTGTGGCACAGAGTGATAAGCGGCAGTTACAGCAGCCGAAACTCTCCCCACGGCCTGAGTTCGATCCCAGCGGAAGCTGGTTCTCAGGCAGCTGGCTCAGGTCGACTCAGCCTTCCATCCTTCCAAGGTCCGCTAGCTGGGGGAAAGGTAACCGTGACTGGGGAAGGCAATGGCAAACCACCCCACTACAAAGTCTGCCAAGAAAACGTCAGTAAAAGCAGGCGTCCCTCTAGGAGTCAGCAATGACTCAAGTACTTGCATGAGAGGTTCCTTTCTTTTCCTTCTTAGGTTTTGGGCTGATTTGGATGTGGAAAAAAGTTTCTTTATTTAGGGTGCAAACATATGCATATTTAGACAGGGAAAAATGCCTACAATTCCCAATATGCCTCAGCAACACGGCTGGCTGCTAGGATGCTGGGAGTTGTAGGACCTTTTTCTGTCTAAACATGGGTAATATTGTGTCCTAAATATATACGATTTGTCAATTGTGTGCTTTATTTAGTAACTGAGCACCAAGCCAAAGCGATGAGTCATGCTCCAAAGTAAAATAAATATATGAACTTAGTTTAGGGTGACCATATGCAATGGAGGACAGGGCTCCTGTATCTTTAACAGTTGCATAGAAAAGGGAATTTCAGCAGGTTGTCATTTGTATGCATGCAGCACCCGGTGAAATTCTCTCTTCCTCACAACAGTGAAAACTGCAGGACCTATACTAGAGTGACCAGATACAACAGAGGGCAGGGCTCCTGCAGCTTTAACTGTTGTGATGAAGAGGGAATTTCACCAGGTGCTGCATGCATACAAATGACACCTGCTGAAATTCCTTTTTCTAGGCAACTGTTAAAGATAGGTCACCCTATGTAATAAATAAATAAATAAGTTAAAATATTTGAAACCCTGATCTGTAGTAACTCAGAATTTTGTACATGCATGTGCAGGTTTTTCCCATTTACGGCTCGTGGTATGCAAAAGATAACAACATCTTTTCCCCTAAGCCACAACTTTACTCCTGGCTCCAGTTGATGGACCTCAGGGGTTCTAATAAAGAACTAAACAGATGCTATAATTCTGACCATTTCAGACTTCCAACCTGTTTCTCTTTATCACACTGTGCAGCATGTGTGTGAGTGAAAGAGAGAAAGGGATTTATGAAAGTAGCCGTCCCACACTGAGATACCTCGGGGTACAACTCTGGCAGCTTGGTAAGCCAGGCTATCAATTACTGGAAACTTTGACCAGAACTCACTGGATCACACAGCCAACAGTGTTTGGGCTCCTGTATCCCCAAACTAATCCTAAAGTGGCAGTTTTACCATCTTTTCTAAAACCCCTTGAGTAGAAGTAAATATAGTGGAGGAAAAATCAACAGAAATACCCTAGAGGAGAATGTATTTCAACTACCCCTATTTAATGCTATTCGCCCTTCCTCAACCCAAATTTTCCATCAGAGCCAAGGATAACTCCAAATAGCAGGCACTCTCTACCAAATATTTCCTGCTATCTCATTTGATCCCCCAGGGCACAGCCACAGTATATTTGTATTTAGTGGGTATGTAACAAAATCCTTGCTCACTAATAATCTGTAATATTTTTGGGGTCCCTCTCTCCACCCCACTTCAAGCCCCCAAACTAGTTTTTTTTCTGGAATCTGCCCTCTTTGTGGGGTGAGTTTAGAGATGCCCTTTTAAAAAATTAATATGCATTGGTGTTCAAGAACTTCATTTGGTTTGCATTTTAAGCAAACCAACCTAATTTGCACTCATCCTTTGGTTGCCACAGTTCCTTGAATGCTGAAAATGCATATAGAAATTTATGTGTTTGCTTATTTGATTGATGTCCTGCCTTTCAACCCAAAACGGGTGCTCGAGGGGGCAAGCAAGAAGAAAAACAGGAAGGAGTAAAATAAAAGCTCAGTTCAAACATAGTTCCTTTGCAGAAAGACATTCAACTTTCGAAAAAGATCTGAGGATTCCATCTCAGTTAATAGTGGTGGAGGCTCCAAGCACTGAAGATAATGGGTTCGTTTTTTAGGTTGCGAATGGGGCAGTTCTAGGGATGTCCGGATTTTCTGAAACCCATCCCATGTGTGTTTCATGGATTGTACAGTGTTGTTCATTCCAGCATCCATTCACAGGCAGAAAAATATGTTGTGCGGAAAAATACGCAAATAATTCCCTAAGAAAGGTTGCGACAATTTACATAATTGATGTTAGTTAGTACGTAACATTTAGCTTATCGTCCCTCATTCCATTCAACTTTTCCCCATATATTTCCCAGCATGGCATATATTGATATGACAGCCAGGAGTGCCTACTAACAGCTGTTGCACCAGCTGTGCCCTTTTCTAGAGTTGGAAGACCTAAAGACAGTAGTGCACACGCTGGTAACCTCGAGGCTTGACTTCTGCAATTGTACCTAGTTTCTATTGTACCTAGTTTGGAAACTTCAACTAGTTCAAAATATGGCAGCCAGGTTGGTCACCGGTACACCTAGGGGTGACATATATTACCCCAACATTAAAATCACTCCACTGGCTGGCAATTAGTTTCCAGGCAAAGTACAAAGTCTTGGTCATTACCTTTAAAGCCCTACATGGTTTGGGTCCAGGTTACCTACGGGATCACCTTCTCCCATACAATGTGCCCCGCACACTCAGGTCCTCTGGGGAGAACTTACTTCAGTCAGCCAAAATTAGGCTGACAACTGTTACCCAGAGGACCTTTTCTTCTGCCACCCCCAGACTGTGGAATGGCCTGCCGGAGGAGATTCGTCAACTTAACACTCTCTCCAAGTTTAAGACAGCCATAAAGACTAATCTCTTCTGGCAGGCCTACCCAGATGAAAGTTAAACCAAGAATTTTTAAGATCTGTTGATTGTTATTTTGATACTGTATTGATTTTATATGCTCTTTTAATTAATTTTATGTATCTGATTTATACTGTATTTTACTAATGTTGTTCCCCACCTCGATCCAAAGGGAGAGGGGAGAAGAAATAAAATTATTAGTAGTACCCTATTTCTTTGATTCTAAGATGCACTTTTTCCCCATATAAACATCTCTAAAAATGGGGTGCGTCTTAGAATCGTGGGTGTGTCTTAGGGGTTTTTTTTTCTGTTGGTGGTACTGAAATTAGTGTGCGTCTTACAATCGATGGTGTCTTACAATTGAAGAAATACAGTGGTAGTAGTAGTAGTAGTAGTAGTAGTAGTTATCTCAGCAGTAACTTGTGTATTTTCCTGCAAATGAGCTTGCTTAGGTTTTGGGAAAGTAAAAAATAAATAAAAATAAATTTTTAAAAAATCATCCATCCATGAACATCTGTGAGGCCTGGGGAAGTCATTCTGCAGCAGATTCCACAGGCATCTGAACTCATTTTAGCCTGCCTCAAATTTCTCCATCCTCCCTAGCAATTTCTAATGATTTGAAAACTGAAGCACAATTCCTGTACATCCCTCGTTTCTCCAACAACGGAAATTTCAGTTGTACTTCTGGTCCCTCTCAATTTCCCTTCCTCAGAGTTTTACAAAATTCTACTTATATCCTCATACTTATACCCCTCTGAGGTACTTATATACCCCAGAGGGAAAAGGGTCCTGTGACAACCCCTTTGGGTGTACACTTCTGGCATTCTGACAGCATCAGCTGGAACCGAAATGGGCCACTAAGCTGGAGTCATGCTGGAAAACAGCAGCAGAAATCAAAACAAGCAGCTAAGGGTAGATCCCCACAAAACATGACCCCTTCTTTAGGTAAGGAAGAGGAGGTCAAGAAGGCACTGAAAAACATCTTTCCAGGACAAGCGAACCCAAGCGTGGCATTGTTTAATGAGGGACGATGTTTCGTGCGCGATGTGAAATTGGCAACAGAAAATTGCTTTTTACCGTCCACCCTCAGACACAGTAGCAGAAAGCTTCAGTGGTGGGGCGGGGGTCAGAGAGAAATCACTTGGGAGCACACTTCTTGTTATAACCCTCCGACATATATAGAGCTTTTCATCTTCTCTTCCGAGCATTTAGACGCCGTTCTCAAGCCATAAATTCTCTTTAAAGACTGAAATCTTTCAAACTCCCGGCCTGTAAATATTTGGGTAGCCTTGGAGAGTGTCAAGAGAGAGACGCCAGACCATAGAGGGGGACCATGGCACAGCGACAGACTAAATTCCCTTCCCTTCCACGCCGCCCCAATTCTCCGAATAATCCAGTGTCAGGCATTAATTCTTTGGTAATGGATGACGGCAAGTGGGGATGAAGGAACCTCGCTTTGCTATATTGCATTAATAAACCACGGCAAAGGGATTCCATTTTTTATTGCTGAAAGGTTTCTCAAGATAGAGGGTTTATAAGCTTCATCCTCAACATAAATTTCACTCCGCATTACTCATGAATTACAGACAGCTTAATGCCAATGTGTCACACCCTATAAGAGAAGCAAATTCATCTTGTCTAGGTAATTGGGAAAGCTGTAAATAAAAAAAAAGGAGGGGGGAGGAACTCTGGAGATGTAAAGATAGTGAAGAAAGTACAAGTGACTCACTGTTTCATTCACACAGTTGGCTCTTTGGTCATGTTTACACGGATGTGACCACATAGACAAAAATTTCATCACTTCAGAGCGCAAACCTGAGGTGCCCATTGGTAGGGCCGGGTCCAGACGCAGGGCTGCCCAGAAGGTTTATTTATTTATTTATTTATTTATTACATTTTTATACCGCCCAATAGCCGAAGCTCTCTGGGCGGTTCACAAAAATTAAAAACACAAAAAACATCCAACAGGTTAAAAACACAATTACGAAATACAGTATAAAAAGCACATCCAGGATAAAACCACTCAGCAAAGTTGATTATAAGATTAAAATACAGAGTTAAAACAGTAAAATTTAAATTTAAGTTAAAATTAAGTGTTAAAATACTGAGCGAATAAAAAGGTCTTCAGCTGGCGACAGTGTAGTACAGTGTAGGCGCCAGGCGGACCTCTCTGGGGAGCACATTCCACAGCCGGGGTGCCACAACAGAGAAGGCCCTCCTCCTAGTAGCCACCTGCCTCACTTCCTTTGGCAGGGGCTCACGGAGAAGGGCCCCTGTAGATGATCTTAAGGTCCGGGTAGGTACATATGGGAGGAGGCGTTTCTTCAAATAACCTGGCCCCAAACCGTTTAGGGCTTTGAATGTCAATACCAGCACTTTGAATTGGGCCCGGACCTGGACTGGCAGCCAATGAAGCTGGAAAAGGACTGGCGTAATGTTTATAGTAGGGGAATGCATCACCTCGGTCCCAAACCCCGAATCCAAGTCGAAGCAGACCAATTTGGCCCGCCTCAGCCCGAATCTGGTTTGGGACTGGATTGGGCCACCTCTTAAAATTCTCCATTCTATTTGGGGAAAGAGAAATGGGGGAGGGGATTATGGCAGCTTGACAGCCATCTGTCAGGGATGCTTTAGGGTGGATTCCTGCATTGAGCAGGG
Source organism: Elgaria multicarinata webbii (assembly GCF_023053635.1). Classification (NCBI taxonomy): domain Eukaryota; kingdom Metazoa; phylum Chordata; class Lepidosauria; order Squamata; family Anguidae; genus Elgaria; species Elgaria multicarinata. Next base: position 17,203,369 of record NC_086187.1, on the reverse strand, counting down.
GGGTTGGACTCGATGACTTTATAGGCCCCTTCCAACTCTACTATTCTATGATTCTATGGGAGCTGTTGACTAAATCATCTCTATGGCACCAATTTGCTCACCCACCACCTACATGCTATTCAGAGACCATTTCAGGGTTTCTAAAGCTACTTCCCACCCACCTTAAACATAATCGCAGGTCTTTTTTCTTAATTTAAAGCTAGGATCTGGCTTGTCAGCTGCGAATATGCAAATTTAATCATAGATGTTCTGAAGCCTGGGCCTCAGGTGGTTAGTTTCAATTTAAAAGCACCACTATTTTCAAATGTATAGCTTCAAGTGGACAGACAATTTAATCTGAAGACAAGCAAAGAGGGGTGCATTTCTCACAGCTTTCTGATAAGCATTTGCTGAATTTATTTCAGAGCTGGTATTTCATATACAGCCCACTCTTCTTCCTTATTAACTCTCTATAAATAAAACATTCACACACACACACACACACACACACACACACACACACACACACATCTTCTCCGCTTTGGGGAATTTGTTGATTTCCATCAGAACGTGCTTGTGATGTTATTAAGATCTATTTCGAAACAAAATATACCCAGAACCTGCGTGTTCCATTCACACTCCCACCTCACAGGAACAAAATCTATTCTCGGAGGTATTAATTACTTTGTTTTCACTCTCCCTTTCTACATCCACAGCTTCTATTTTAAATCACGGACAAAAACTTCTCCTGGGGTAAATCGACCAATGGCGATTTAAGCAGGGGTGGTGCTGATGGGAGATAAACTTTCAGGTTCAAAGGAAATGAATGTACGAACCTTCTTTATATTGAGTTAGAACACTGGTCCACCTAGACCCAAGGTGTTGAACCTCTTTTTCCGCTAAAGGGACACATTCAATTTCTTAGATGCTCTCGGGGGCTGCAACCCAGTGGTGGGCGGGGCTAAAAGAGAACAAGGCGGGACCAAAAACACCAGCATGTGATAGCTTACATTTTTGGAGAGACGATTCAACCTCTTAGATCAAGGGAAGAGACTATGCAGAAGTAAAATGACAGGCTGGCACTAAATACAGATCTATGTGAGACCCTTGGAATTTTGCAGGGTTCCTCCTTTTAATCAGTTGCAAAAACTACTTTTTGGCCCTACTCAAAAGACACCTTAAACCATGGCTTTAACCATGGTGGTTAAGTCAGAAAGCTGGGCCGTGTTCAGAAGACACCTTAAACTATGACTTTAACCATGGTGAATAAGGCTTTGGTAAAAGCCATGGTTTAAGGCAGAGCTTTCCAGACTTTTCATGTTGGTGACACACTTTTTAGCCATGCATCATTTCGCGACACAGTAATTCAGTTTTACTAGCAAACCAGAGGTAAAACTAACCCCTTATAAGAGATACGGACACATACATAAATTGTAATAACGAAATGTATGGGGACACAACATATCTCATGAAAACCTTTCATTTATATTTTTTAAAATATATGATTTGCAAGATAATAACATACATTTCCAAGACTTTTCACATTGCACCAATTTTGTCGAGCTGCGATCGAACGGCGTTTGAGACAGTGTTCTATCAAAAAACTGGACCCATGGAATTTCTCGAATGCGTCACTTCAGGTGCAGCCGCGTCACCGGAAGTGATGCGGAATCGGCTGTTTCGACCTGATTATGCTTACTGCGCATGCGCAGTACCTGTATGATCCCTCGACCGTGGTGTGCATACACGGATACGACGGAAGGGGAATATACTAGTGCACCATACTAATCGGCACCTTTCCTGCGTAAAATGCATGCAAGTTGGTATTGCTTATTTCACATAGACTCAGAGGTTTCTCGTTACATTCGTGTGACACACCTACACACTGCAGCTGACACACTAACGTGTCATGACACACAGTTTGGAAAGCTCTGGTTTAAGGTGTCTTCTGAACACGGCCCAGCTTTCTGACTTAACCACCATGGTTAAAGCCATGGTTTAAGGTGTCTTCTAAACACAGCCCGACCCTCTGGCTTAACCATTGTAGTTAAAGCTATGGTTTAAGGTGTCTTCTGAACACAGCCCATCCTCCTGGCTTAACCACTGTGGTTAATGCCATGGTTTAAGGTGTCTTCTGAACACAGCCCATCCTTCTGGCTTAGCCACTGTGGTTAACACCATGGTTTAAGGTGTCTTCTGAACACAGCCCATCCTTCTGGCTTAACCACTGTGGTTAACACCATGGTTTAAGGTGTCTTCTGAACACAGCCCATCCTTCTGGCTTAACCACTGTAGTTAAAGCTATGATTTAAGGTGTCTTCTGAACACAGCCTATCCTTCTGGCTTAGCCACTGTGGTTAACGCCATGGTTTAAGGTGTCTTCTGAACACAGCCCGTCCTCCTGGCTTAACCACTGTAGTTAAAGCTATGATTTAAGGTGTCTTCTGAACACAGCCCATCCTTCTGGCTTAGCCACTGTGGTTAACGCCATGGTTTAAGGTGTCTTCTGAACACAGCCCGTCCTCCTGGCTTAACCACCATGGTTAAAGCCGTGGTTTAAGGTGTCTCCTGAACACAGCCGTCCTCCTGGCTTAACCACCATGGTTAAAGCCGTGGTTTAAGGTGTCTCCTGAACACAGCCGTCCTCCTGGCTTAACCACCATGGTTAAAACCGTGGTTTAAGGTGTCTTCTGAACAGAGCCCATCCTTCTGGCTTAGCCACTGTGGTTAACGCCATGGTTTAAGGTGTCTCCTGAACACAGCCGTCCTCCTGGCTTAACCACTGTGGTTAAAGCCATGGTTTAAGGTGTCTTCTGGACAGGGCCTTTCTGTCCCATCTGCTGCCTATGTCGCAACAAAGGAGGACCAAATCAGGACCTCACTAAACATCTCCAAATTCCGTCTCAAAGCCCATTCTAACTCAAGTCCCTATCAGATTGTGAGCTTTGCTTTCTCTTTCTTTTTGTGAAAATATGTGCATATTTCCCAAATGTCTGCATCAAACACGTGCATCTTTGAAATATATATAGCCTTTCCCATTAATTAAAGCATATTTGTGCACGTTCTTCTGACGTATGCGGTTTTTCCTGCTCATTTTTCAAACAGATGCATGCTGTCAAACAATTTTTAAGGATTTGGGTGTGGTTGCTGACAGCAAGATGAACATGAGTCAGCAGTTCAAGATGGCTGCTGTTTTGCTGGTCTTGTGACCATAATAAATTATTATTGTTGTTGTTGTTGTTGTTGTTGTTATCTTCTCAGCACTAATAAGACCACACCTGGAGTATTGTGTACGATTCTGGGCACCACATTTCCAGAAGGACACTGACAGGTTAGTACAGGTCCAGAGGAGGATGATACAGGGACTTGAGGACATGCCCTTTGAGGACAAGCTGAAGGAATTTGGGATGTTCAGTCTGGAGAAAAGGAGACTCAGGGGAGACATGTTAGCAGTGTTCAGGTACATAAAAAGGTGCCAAAATAATGGGAAAAAACACAGTTACCAAGATTTCAACTAAATATAAGGGGAAACTTTCTGACGGCAAGATCTGTATAGTGGTGGAACAGTCTACCTACAGAGCTTTTGGATTCTTCATCTCTGGAGATTTTCATCTCTGGAGGTTTTTAAGAATCATAGAATCATAGAGTTGGAAGGGGCCTATAACGCCATCAAGTCCAACCCCCTGCTCGATGCAGGAATCCACCCTAAAGCATCCCTGACAGATGGTGGTCCAGTTGCCTCTTGAAGGCCTCTAGTGTGGGAGAGCCCACAACCTCCCCAGGTAACTGGTTCCATTGTCGTACTGCTCTAACAGTGGGGAAGTTTTTCCTGATGTCCAGCTGGAATCTGGCTTCCTTTAACTTGAGCCCGTTATTCCGTGTCCTGCACTCTGGGAGGATCGAGAAGAGATCCTGGCCCTCCTCTGTGTGACAACCTTTTAAGTATTTGAAGAGTGCTCTCATGCCTCCCCTCAATCTTCAAAGAAGAGGCTGGATGGCCCCTTCTCACAGATGGTGTAACTGGTTTTCCTGCACATCGCAGAGGGTTGTAGATGAACTTTGTGGTCCTTTCCTACTCCTCAATTCTATGATTCTATGAATCAAATTACAGGCTTGGAAATGAATGGATTTGGACCACTGATTGTGTCTGAGTCCATCTTCAGTCCAGAAAGTGTGAACTCAGAAAACCATGATCAAAAATGAACTGAATCGTATTTCCCATACACCCCCTAATTGCCATTGTCCCAAACTCTTTTCCCACCTCTACTTCTGCTCCAACCTGAGTGCAGGCCCCCGGCTAGGAATGCTTTGAACACTGTCAGGCTATCAGAAGCCACTGATGGGAGCATCGGTAGAGCATCTCTGCCTCTTGGCAAACGATCAAGTCAAGCAAAATATAGCCGTATCTTCACTGGACACCGCATAAAAGTATTTCTGTTAGAGTATCTTCAAAACACACTAAAGGAAGAGGTATTATAAAAGGCTACAGAGAACAGCTAACACTATTTTATTTTATTTTTGACTTAAGGAAAATGAGCCTCCAGGGCAGAGAAATGTTGATTATTTATTGCTCTTTCAAGACGGAAAGGCTAATTTCATTTCAATGACTCCCCACTGTCAAGCTCCATTAATGCATTTTATTGATATTTCTCATGCATTCTATTTTACCCCAAAGCCAACTTTGCGGAGGCAATATATGAACTCCGTACCTGGCAATTTGTTTTTATGGTTACTAATTTGTTACACCTGTTCAGAGTTGTAGCCTCTTTAATAATACTCAGCAATATAGGGCCACTGTTTTTTTAATTAGGTCTTTGGCTTGAGTTAAAACAAAACTGTCCCCCCCCCCAAAAAAAGCAGCCCTCTCCAGTAAGGAGGATTCTCCTTACTGAGCTAGCTAAATCTTCTGTCATCCAATGAGTTGAGCAAGACTGGCATCTGGATCTAATATCCTTGGGCTATTGCCAGGGGCCCTGACCCTTCCAGGACCCATCACTTATGCCTACCCTCGACTCCACATTATTATTTTCCCCCTTGGTTAGTGTTGTGAGCAACAGCAGGAGAGGTGAGCAAATGTGCGAATTCGTACGTCTGCAGTCCATGAATTCCCCTAAATGCGCATGTGCATTTGAAATGACATGATAGCACTCTTCAAATACTTAAAAGGTTGCCACACAGAGGAGGGCCAGGATCTCTTCTCGATCATCCCAGAGTGCAGGACACGGAATAACGGGCTCAAGTTACAGGAAGCCAGATTCCGTCTGGACATCAGGAAAAACTTCCTGACAGAGCAGTAGGTGCCGCTATGGAAAAGGCCCTGTGTGTCTCAGTCCCCACAAACCTAATCTCACTACGTGGTGAGATATATTAGAGCAGTACAACAATGGAACCAGTGACCTAGGGAGGTTGTGGGCTCTCCCACACTAGAGGCCTTCAAGAGGCAGCTGGACAAGCATCTGTCGGGGATGCTTTAGGGTGGATTCCTGCATTGAGCAGGGGGTTGGATTCGATGGCCTTATAGGCCCCTTCCAACTCTACTATTCGAAGATTCTATGAAATTTACATTCTGTTCAAGACTTAAAGAGAATTTCTATAAGATGATGTATAGATGGCTAAAATGTATCAGGGAGCTTTGGGCAAATGTTGGAAATGTGAGGAAGAAGGAACTTTTTATCACTTCTGGTGGACTTGTAAAAAAGCTAAAGCTTTCTGGACACAAATACATTACTTAATTCAAAAAATATTAAAGACTAATATACAACTGAAACCAGAAGCCTTTCTATTGGGGGAATATATATATGACAACGGCAGCGAGACTACATTGGAAGGCATGCTCCTGGTGGTTCCACGTGGACCCATGGCCCAACTGGAATCCACCAGAGTCTTTAGTGTGGTGGCCCCTTCTATTTGGAACTCCCTGCCCCTGGAGGTCAGGCAGGCGCTAACTGCTTCCGGTGCCTCCTGAAAACAATTCTTATTTCAAGTAGCCTTCCTCAACTGACTAGCCACTGTTTTCATTGGTCTTTTGCTTTAAATGGAACAGTTTTAATGTGCTTTTTAAACCTTCTTTCTTTGTACTGTTTATACCTACGTGCAGCGCTCCGAAATCTATTTTAGATATGGAACAGCATATATATATATTGTAAATGAATAAATAAATCCACTTTCCCACCAGCTGCTGTGAGGATTAAAGCTAAACTCAGGGGGAACAAGAAAGCCTAATGCGGATGTCGCTGTCATCATCATCCCTGCTAATCAAACTATCCTGGGATTTTGATCCTCTGAGCTCAGGAACAGTACACCTCTGAGGATGGTCATGTTCCACAGCGCAAATCAGCATGCTCAGCTTGATTCACTGAACTCCAGGGAATCAAGCTGAGATCCAGAGTGGCGTAGTGGCTAAGGTGTTGGACTAGGAGTCAGGGGATCCGGGTTCTAGTCCCCACTTGAACATGGAAACCCACTGGGTGACTTTGGGCCAGTCCCAGACTCTCAGTCCAACCTACCTCACAGGGATGTTGTTGTGAGGATAAAATGGAGAAGTGGAAGAATATTATGTATGCCACCTTGGGTTCCTTGGAGGAAAAAAGGCGGGATATAAATGTAATAAATAAATGAACTCCACAGAATTTGCAACATTGGGGGACTAGGGATTCTGTTATCATAGGGCGTTGAATCTGCTCTGGATTTCATTTAGAACTCTAAAGCAGCTGCCCAAGGTGCTGAACCCTAGACTGAAACTAGGTTCAGCACCTCGGAGAGCTCCTTTCAATTTCTGACTGAAACCCAGAGCAGATTCTCTGCCCCACCGGCATCAGAGCTGAGAGCCGAGAGCCTCCACTGGCACAAATTCCGTCGAGTTCAGCGAGTCAAGCTGAACACAAAAATGGATGCTTCCTCACACCAGCTTGAACATCCTCAAAACATAATTGATTAATCCTCTTGCAGGTTACTTTGTTTTCATTATAGAGTAATCCAAGCGAGCAGTAATAACCAGCGTACAATACGGCGTGCACATCAACCAAACGGCACATTCAAGTTGAGATATGCTAATGACCCACTCGAGGAGAGAATGTGTTCTTCTACTACTAACTTCCCCCCCTTTCCAAGAACTGGAGCTACTTGGTGTAATAAACATTTGTCAGTAGGAGGGCAGCGAGGGAAATCACGACTCCAGCGATACTAGAACATGATGGTATTTTTTTGTTTGTCTTATAAAATGTGGAACAAGTATCCGTCCTGCTAAATTACCCATTTTGCAAATAACTGATAAAGGAGAGATAGGGATTAGAGGCTCGTTGCCAAATTCTGCATTTTAAAGATAAACAAGGCAATGCAAATAATACCAATTAAGAAGTGTTCAAATGTAAACACGCCTGAATATTTAGGGGCCGGAAAATACGCTGAGATCAGGAAGGAGTCAGAGCAGAGAGAGCAAAACAAGGCATAAAATGCATCACTTTGGGGACCCAAATATTATTATTATAATAATAATAATAATAATAATAATAATAATAATAATAATAATAATAATAATAATAATTTATTGATTTGTTACCTGCTTCTCCCTCTGGATCGAGGCAGGGTACAACATAAATGCAAATGCCATAAAATACATATAATTAAAACTTTAAAAACTAATACATCATTAAAAGCAGCACATTATTAAAAGGCGTCTTAAAAATTCAACTGGGTAGGCCTGCCGGAAGAGATCAGTCTTTACAGCTTTCTTAAAATCCGGAAGATTGTTAAGTTGACGAATCTCTCCCAGCAGGTCATTCCTATGTCATACCATATGTCATACCTAGCAAGGAAGAAGGAACTAGACCCAGGATCAACAATGGCTATTTCCCAAAAAAAACTGCCCATAGGCTCAAACACTAATTTTCCAAGCCAATTCAGCTTTTCCTGGTCCACATAGGTTTTGCAGCTCCTTCAAAGTTCTTCTCTTGCAATTTCTGCACCAGTCTGCCATTTATAACATGTATTTATTTTTAAAAAGCACATGAAAATTCATCTTAATTTCCCCAAACCTATGCATTTTAGGTTGACTAAACTAAACTAGGCTGGCATCAGTTTCCCAGAGGACCTTTTCTTCTGTTGCCCCCAGATTGTGGAATGGCCTGCCAGAGGAGATTTGTAAAATTAACTCTCTGTGTGATTTTAAGGCAGCTTTAAAGACTAGCCTTTTCCGGCAGGCCTATCCAGATCAATGTAAAATCAAGAACTTTTAAGATGTGTTGATTCCTGTACTAATGTTGTTCCCCGCCTCGATCCAAAGGGAGAGGTGGGTAAGAAATAAATAAATATATTATTATTATTATTATTATTATTATTATTATTATTATTATTATTATTTTGTAATCCTTTCTTTCTTAACGCATGCATTTTGTGCCTCGCCCAGAAAGCTTTGGGTCTTGGAATGGAACCAGTTACCTAGGGAGGCCGTGGGCTCTCCCACACTAGAGGCCTTCAAGAGGCAACTGGCCAACCATCTGTCAGGGATGCTTTAGGGTGGATTCCTGCATTGAGCAGGGGGTTGGACTCCATGGCCTTGTAGGCCCCTTCCAACTCTGCTATTCTATGATTCTATGAAAGAAAGGAATTTGCAGACACATTGGAGGGTGAGAGGATAACTGGGTTCTGATCCAAATCTTAGTCTGGGAGTGAGAATTCCATTAATTTGCAGCAAGTTACAGACGTATTGACATAACAATTTACAGAATTTATATCTGTGGATCGTGTGACGTTCATGTAACTCATAGTTTTGCCTACAAATTTATTTACGTATGTTTCCGACCGTATTTTTTTAAAAGCCGCATATCCATGGAATTCACCTGATGCAAGTCCAGTGCAAAATCCATAGACTGGATTACAAGACGCTTGGATTTTTCTGACATCCTTACTCCCTTCTGTAGGCAGTAACTTGGCTGAACCTGCATCTATCCCCAGAGGGATCCCAAACATACCAATGTGCTTGACATTCAACCATCTCATCGCTCACTGGCCCTTCCTTTTACCACCCCCAAGTTCAAAATTGCAAAACCAGCTCCAAACTATTGTCAGGTATAGGCCTTGTACCTAGTGGTTAGATTTATTAGGAAATGCTTTGAGACTGTCAGATGTTCCCTGCAAGCTTATCTCTGCAAGCAGTTCCCAAGGGAGTAGCTGGTTCACTCCTTTGCTTCGGCCTTGAAGCGGCTGGTTCTCTGGGAACTTCAGAGTGTTTTGGAAAAGGTGGGGGACGCTCTTCGAAGTGGGTTGTAACATCCCGCCCTCTTGGCACATGGGCATGGTTTACAGGTCAGAGGACCTGTCTGTCAAGTGACGGAATAGGCTTTAAATGCTGGTGCAAAGCTGAAAAAAGCTTTGCTAGGTTTCATCTCTCGACGCAACGCCTGACCTCCCTCCTGCTTTGGATTCCATCTCCGCTTGGGACTTTGAAAGCACTCTGCACATGGACGCTTTGCTATTTGGACTTTGGATATCTAAGAACTGTGCCGTGAAAAGTAGTGAGGCTTTTCATAGATTTGGACTTGCATATGCTGTGGATTCTGTGTTCATGCCCAGACTCTGGTGGCAAGGAGTTCCCAGTCCTTAGCAGAAGGATGGGACTCAAGGGCTTGAGGCTTAACCTTTCCTAAAGTCATGGTAACGGGGTCAGCTCAGTAGTGATAAGCTGAGACTGACAAGTGCATGACGGGTCTCTCTGCCCGGCTCTGGTGGCTCAGAGCAACCTTTCCTGGGACTTCGTTTTAGGAGCCTGGCCATGTCCCTCTGAGGAACATCTGGAGAAGCTCAAAGCTGTTATTGGCGTACCCTATTCACCACCCTTCTCCGAGTGTTTGCCTTAAGGATTGTTTCAGAAAAAAAGAGCCTAAAGCTTCCTAACCATCATTCAGCTTTAAGTGTGTTTTGGAGACTCTGTAGCCATTAAGCTTGTCTACTGTGTGTTTTCCTCAATAAAAGAAGCCTCACTGATGTGAGTGTCTCGTGTCAGCTTGCCAGCAGGTGTGAATGCCGGAGGGAACAGGCAAGAACACAACAACTATTTCTTGATTACCCTTTCCTTAATTCTGAGGGGCGTCACTTTCCAATGGCAGGGAGGAAAGACCGGGGGGGGGGGGGGAGAGAGAGAGAGGGGGGGTGCCCCGTGATTACCTTCTGTCATCAGCACAATGAAACATCAGTCCATAGTTTGGGACTATTGGTCATCCATTCGCCTAACAAAGGATGGACTCCCAGTACCTGTAACAATATGTTATATCATAGTCCTTCTGGGACAGGGGCAGTATTTATTTATTTATTTTATTGCATTACATTTATATACCGCCCCACAGCCGAAGCTCTCTGGGCGGTTTACAACAATTAAAAATGGTAAACATTAAAAGTATACAAAATTTAAAAACCATCAAAAACATAAAAAACAGTATAAAAACAACAGTATCCATTTAAAAACAACAGTTCTGGGGTCCATTAAAAACAAACGTAACGTTGTTAAATGCTGTTAAAATGCCTGGGAGAAGAGAAAAGTCTTGAACTGGCGCCGAAAAGAGAACAATGTTGGCGCCAGGCGAGTCTCATCGGGGAGATCATTCCACAGTCGGGGGGCAACCACTGAGAAGGCCCTCTCCCTTGTTGCCATCCTCCGAGCTTCCCTTGGAGTAGGCACTCGGAGGAGGACCTTAGATGTTGAGCGTAGTGTACAGGTAGGTTCATGTTGAGAGAGGCGTTCCATCAGGTATTGCAGTCCCAAGCCATGTAGGGCTTTATAGGTTAAAACCAGCACCTTGAGTTGGGCTTGGAAACATATAGGCAGCCAATGCAAGCGGGCCAGAATCGGTGTTATATGCTCAAACCTCCCTATTCCAGCTATCAATCTGGCCGCCGCATTTTGCACAAGCTGCAGCTTCCGGACCGTCTTCAAAGGCTGCCCCATGTAGAGGGCATTGCAGTAATCTAATTTGGAAGTTACCAAAGTATGGACAACTGAAGCTAGATTATCCCTGTCCAGATAGGGGCGTAGCTGGGCCACCAGCCGGAGTTGGTAGAAAGCACTCCGTGCCACCGAGGCCACCTGAGCCTCAAGTGACAAAGATGTAATAAGTAATAAGAGTAAGACACTAAGCCTGCCACCATAGACTACGCAGAGGCCGTGTACATTATCTTCTCCATCGCTTCCTGTGAACGCAAAGCACACTAACTCTCCATTGCAAGATTAATTCCTCCTCAATGCTGGGGTTGGAACAGGTTGCTTAAGCCTGGGCCTTGTTTGTATGCATGCCTCAGCACATGATAAATGACCCCGAGTATCTTGTGATAACATCAGAGGTGCCAAAACAACACAGTCATCGCTAGGCTGGAAATCTCTCTATCTCCAATATGATTTGTATATTGTGTTTTGTCCTTGCAGATATAAATTACTTCTGTTCTCCCTTTGCATTTCCGTTATCCTCGCTACAAGGTCACCACACCATTATCAGACACCCTTCTGAGATAACACAAGCCAGCGAGGCGTTCCATCCATCCTTCTACAGGCGGCAGTGTGTGTGTGGGAGGGGGGGGGAAGCTTGTGTCATTTGGAAGCATAATTCAATGCAAAAGGGGGGAGGGATCCAAAGCCACGTTATCTTGACTGATGCCGTTCTTCAGCCTAAGCCTTTGATGTGATATTTATTAGCGCTATGCATGCCCCACCCCCTGAACTGCTTCATACCTTGATCTGGACCTTCTGAATTGGGCCCAAACCAGTTCGGGTTGATCTAGACCCCCCCTCCCCTCCCCTCCCCGCTCCAGATCAATTTCCAAAGGTCCGGATCGATATTCGGATGCCATTTTGCTCCCCTTTCCCCACTTACCTGCCTCCGTGGCCTAGTTCTGGGCTTAGGCATCGGCAGCAGTCGAAGCCACTGTATGGACCGCTGTCGCGGCAGACAGCGAATCCAGGGAAGCCCCCCTCCCTACTTACCTGGCTCCGAAACTTCGGAACTGTCCGAATCGATTCGGACCATTCCGAACCGCTTCGGGTCGATCCAGACCTCCCCCAACCCACTCCAGAACCTGGTTTAGGAGGTCCGGATCGGCTCACTCTGTTTCAGATTTTGGAATCCAAAATGGAGCGGAGGACACCTCTAATATTTATCCTATCATTGTACCTTCCATCACCCATTGCATCGTGCATCTCTTCAAACAAACTACAAGTGAGCCAACTTTCAAATATGATGGGTGCAATTAAACTTATTCAATGTGCTGTACATAGGGCTACCTTTGTGCCTAGTCCAGAAAGTTCAACTAGTTCAAAATATGGCAGCCAGGCTGGTCACCGGTACACCATGGCTTGGGACCACAATACCTGATGGAACGCCTCTCCCGACATGAACCTACCCGTACACTGCGCTCAACATCTAAGGTCCTCCTCCGAGTGCCTACTCCGAGGGAAGCTCGGAGGATGGCAACAAGGAAGAGGGCCTTCTCAGTGGTTGCCCCCCGACTGTGGAATGATCTCCCCGATGAGACTCGCCTGGCGCCAACATTGTTATCTTTTTGGCGCCAGTTCAAGATTTTTCTCTTCTCCCAGGCATTTTAACAGCATTTAACAACGTTACGTTTGTTTTTAATGGACCCCAGAATTGTTGTTTTTAAATGGATGTTTTTATACTGTTTTTGTTTTTTTAATTTTTGAATACTTTTAATGTTTACTATTTTTAATTGTTGTAAACCGCCCAGAGAGCTTCGGCTGTGGGGCGGTATATAAATGTAATTAAATAAAGAAAGAAATAAATAGGGGTGACCACATTACACCAGTTTTAAAAACTCTTCGCTGGCTGCCAATTAGTTTCCAGGCGAAGTATAAAGTGTTGGCTATCACCTTTAAAGCCCTACATGGTTTGGGTCCAGGTTACCTGCAGGATCGCCTTCTCCCGTACAAATTGCCCCATACACTCAGGTAGTTCGTCTGAGAAGAATTTGTTCGTCAGCCAAAATTAGGCAGAGGACCTTCTCTTCTGATGCTCCCAGACTGTGGAATGGCCTGCCAGCGATTCGTTAACTTAAGTCTTTCTGAATTTAAAAAAGCTCTGTGTGTGTGTGTGTGTGTGCGATATATGGTGCTGGTTTTGACCTATAAAGCCTTACATGGCTTGGGACCACAATACCTGACGGAACACCTCTCCCGACATGAACCTAACCGCTCACTGCTCAACATCTAAGGTCCTCCTCCGAGGGAAGCTCAGAGGATGGCAACAAGGGAGAGGGCCTTTTCAGTGGTGGCCCCCCAATTATGGAATGATCTCCCCGACGAGGCTCGCCTGGCACCAACATAGTTATCTTTTTAGCGCCAGGTTAAGATCTTTCTCTTCTCCCAGGCATTAACAGCATGAGCTGAGTTTGTTTGATTTTAACGGACCCCAGAATAGCTGTTTTTATAAGGATACTGTTGTTTTTATTCTTTTTATGTTTTTAAACTGTGTATTTGTTTTTAATGTTTACTGTTCTTAACTTTTGTAAACTGCCTAGAAAACTTTGGCTATGGGGTGGTATATAAATGCAATAAATAAGTAAATGTGTGTGGGTGTGTATGTGAATATGTGTGGGTGTGTTCTATGTCCCCTGATATCATAGCTTGAAAGGCAATACACAAATAATTGTAATTAACAAATACATAATTGAGAATCTTAATCATGCTGAGTTCTCTATCATGGGGGAACTTATGCATGTAGAATACCCTCCACTCTTCAGGCCCGCCCCCACCCCCACATATGGGTGGTGGGACTAAGGCAAGGATACCGGTGGAATCATTTTGGGCCACAGAGCATGGCAAGCTTTCGTTGGCTCACCCCGGACTTCAGCTCATCTTCCGCTCGCTGACCCAACTCAATCCACAGCGACGGCAATTGGATTCAAATGACCTTGGATTGGTATGAATCCAACCTGTGGATCTTGCAGCTGACCACCTTTTTCTTTTCTCTTTTGCAAGGCATGTGCATTCCACTGACGAGCAGACCGGTTTTTCACTTGGAAGAGGGGGCAGGGATTTGCATTAATTCGCATTAACGAAACCCAAATGGAATGGATTTAACAAAATCCGTACATCCCAAAGTGGAGCCAGCAAGTGGCATGATGTAGTCCTGCTCTCCCACTCTACATTTTGTTTTAAAAAAATAAATATCCCTGCCTAGTGTCTGAGCAGCAGCAGCTACCGTATTTCTTCGATTCTAAGACACACTTTTTTCCCTAAATAAACAGCTCTAAAAATGGAGTGCGTCTTAGAATCGATGGCGTCTTAGAATTGAAGCAATACGGTAAGAGGAAAAGAGGAAGCTCCTGCAGCAGCCTCGAGCCATGCGAGCGAGGAGGAGCTGGTTGGGTAAGCGTCTGGTTTTTGTTAGTCAAATGTATTCGTAAGTCCCATCGATTTCCATGGGACTTACTCGCGTGTTGTTGTCCCCTGATGCACAGACAAGTAAAGAGCGGGACTGGAGAGTTAAGCGTTTTAGCTCCTTAATCGCGTCTTCTCCTCTCTCCCCGCCCGAAAATATTGTTTACTCTTTGTTTCAACGCCCCCCCCCCCTTCTTCCAGCGCAAACGGCGGTTTCTTCTCTCACAGAGGGGAAAAAGAAAAGGACACAACCATTAGAAGAAAGCGCGGGGGGGGGAAGGAGGTTGGCTGGGTGGTGAGGGAAGTATTTCTTCGATTCTAAGATGCCCTTTTTCCCCAAATAAACATCTCTAAAAATGGGGTGCGTCTTAGAATCGATGGCGTCTTAGAATTGAAGAAATACGGTAACTGCCATTTTTATTTCCCACAATGCTCCATGGCAACTGGAAATTAAAATGGCAGCTGTCAGCCACACCACACTACTGCCTGCTCCTGGTGCCAAGTGAGCCTCCCAGAACCCACTAACAGGGGAGGGAGCCCCACCGAGTAACCCTGGCCCACCTGGCCCTCCAACCTGTAGGCAGCCCTGCCTCGATCGCCTTCTGACATACTGGAAGGACTTCCTTTTGCTTTTAAGCATTATTTTCTCCCTAAGACTTTGCATCTCCCCGGCCCCCAAATTCAACTTTGTTTGTTTGTAACAAGCCCCTATATTGAGGGAAGATAAGATTAATGCCGCCTAATCCACGGGAGGATGTAAACTGAAAAGGATATATGAATTCATTTATTTTCATTAAACCAAGACAGCAGAAAAGTGATGTCAGAGGAGAAAGATTAATCTGTAAACAGATTAATCAGCAAATGGCGTTTGGGGGGGGGGAGAGAGAGAGAGAGAGAGAGAGATGAGATTAATGCCCTGATTTGGCAAAGCATCTTTGATAGGAGACAGTTAACACATCAACTTAGATCCAATAGGGCTGAAAGAATATTCACTGAGGTTCATTTTCAGGCACGTCCCTCGGTGCTGCTGCCCAGAATCACGGCGCGCTGAGCGGAAATGCTACCTCTCGAAAAGAACCGAGCCGTCCTTCCTCAGAAGCATCCACCGAGACTTCCCTTTCCTTGTATGGATTGATGTATTGGCTTTCTAACATTTATAAACCATCCTTCACCCACAGGCGTGGCTCCGAGGACAGCGTACGCAACATTAAGACAAACAGGTCCAGTATTAAAACTAGACCATTGCAGCTTTTCCTCACCCCCTTCGGAAAAGGACACTTCGCAGAATTTTCTCCAAATATCCTCCAGGTTTCTTTTGTGGCGGCGGCCATTTCCCTCGCCCAACGCACACACACAGGCTGGCATCCAAGGTAGGCATGATCTGGCACCTACCAAGGGTCCCCCTGGACTTGCTGCTGCTCCTCACCATTGCAATATCCTTGCTCACCCAACTCTCCTTCCAGCCCAAACAGTGGAGATGCTCAAAAGAGCAGCAGCAGATGTCATGGCCTACTATCTCCCTGCCTGTTAAGAGAAAATGATGGTGGTGGTGATGAGAAAGAGGAGGCACCATAGTAGCTGGTTGGAATAGGGTTGAGAGAGTAGACCCACTGAGGAAGCAGGACCATGGAGGGTCTCACATAAGAACCTAAGAAGAGCCCTGCCGGATCAGACCAAGGGTCCATCTAGTCCAGCACTCTGTTCACACAGTGGCCAACCAGCCATCGGCCAGGGATGAACAAGCAGGACATGGTGCAACAGCACCCTCTCACCCATGTTCCCCAGCAACTGGCTTACTGCCTCGAATACTGGAGATAGCACATAACCATCAGGGCTAGTAGCCATTGATAGCCTTTGCGTCCAGGATTTATCCAACCCCCTTTTAAAGCCATCCAGACTGGTGGCCATCACTACATCTTGTGGTAGTGAGTTCCATAATTTAACTATGTGCTGTGTGAAGAAGTCCTTCCTTTTCTTTGTCTTGGATCTCCCACCAATCAGCTTCATGGGATGACCCCACTGGGTTCTAGTATTTTGAGAGGGGGCAGAAAAATGTCTCCCTGTCCACCTTCTCCACACCGTGCATAATTTTGTACACCTCTCTCATGTCTCCCATCAGCCTCCTTTTTTTCCCAAGCTAAATAATCCCAGCTGATGTAACCTTCCCTCGTAGGGGAGATGCTCCAGCCCCTTCATCATCTGAGTTGCCCCTTTCTGCCCTTTTTCCAGCTCTAGAATATCATTTTTTAGGTGGGGCGACCAGAATTGTACACAGTACTGGTCGTACCATCGATTTGTATAAAGGCAGTATGATACTGGCCGTTTTATTCTCAATTCCTTTTCTTATAATTCCTAACATGGGGTTTGCCTTCTTTACAGCAGCCGCACACTGGGTGGACATTTTCATCGAGCTGTCCACCACAATCCCAAGACCTCTTTCTTGTTGCTGTAAGATTTGTTGGCTTTCGAAAGCTCTCGCCTTGCTATACATCCTTTGGTTTTGCAAGCAGCCAAGGAAAACTCTAGAAAATTTAAAAGGCAGCTAAAACAGTAGCCGTCTCCTTCCGACAGGCTTATTTGCTTGACAGCCTCAAGGGGAGCAACTCATCTCCAGGTGGTAAAATAATTGGCACCGTATCGGAGAGCAATTTAATACGTGAGCTACCTGTTGCATTACGGATGCAAAATTTCTCCCCCCGGACTCAATCATAAGGTTGACATCAGCAATTCCAACAACTTTTGAAGGGTCCGCCAGCATCATTGGAGAAGAACGAACGAGGTGGTTTATCAGAGGAAGAAGACCCAGGAGGGTTTCTTCAATAGCACCTGTAGAGAGGAAGCGTGACTCTTTCCAGTGTTTGGGAGATTTAATGTCTCCAGGACCGGGTTCGCTTAGGAAGGTGGAAATATCTTGTAGCAATCAGGAGAAAAAAACCAATTGCAACTCACAGGTTTCTCATATCAGATTTGAATTTTAAGGAAACAGAGTTGGTGTTTTTAATTCTAATTAGGTACCACCTTTCTGCCTGAATTTTAGTTAACATTTCCAGTAGGGCTGTGCACCACTTCGGATCTGAATTTTGAGCCAAAGCAAGCCAATTTGGACCAAAACAGGCCAGAAACAAAGCAGGTCAGCTTCGGGCTGATTCAGGCTGAGTCGGATCAAGTTGGGTTTGAAGTGCTTTGGAGCGATCTGGATTCTTCCATCGCACAAGCATCCTGCTCCTTACCAAGACCCGTCATGAGTGTTCTCAGCTGCCTGGGCCTATCCAAGGGAGTTGCCGTTTTAAAAGATCCAAATCGGCCTCCGAAGCAGGTAGGAGCGGCTGAGCACAGCCTTAATTTCCAGACTCTCTTATAGCGCGCAAATTACTTGAGAGCAGGGATAGGAAACCAGTGGTTCTTCAACTCCCATCAGACTGAGCCAATGTGGTGTTCTGTTCACTGGTGAGGACTGGTTGACAGGGTTCCTCTATGGATTGGATCTTTACCAGGGTTTTAGGCATGCCAGGTGTCCCAGGGAAGCCAGAATAGGAACAAGACGGTACCATGGAGATGTCGGACTGGTGCTGGCGTCTTGGTTAGTAATTTCATCATAACAATGAGATCAGAAATTGCAAAACAAAACCCCAATGCAAGAAATGTTTAGGTCCGCATTCCCGATGTTTTGGAATACAACACCCAGCATTCTGACCCATTGGCCATGCTCACTAGAGTTGATGGGAGTTGAATTCCAAAACATCTGGAAGGCCGCAGGTTGAGGAAAGTTTAATGGTCAGAGACTGCCTGAAAAATGTACGGGAAGCAGTGAATGGAATATAGTGTTTGGGGGAAAATAAACACCCCTGGTTAGACTTCAGGAAGGCCAGGTTCACATGAAGGGAACTTTGCATCAAAACGTGCTTGGTGTTGGTTTTCTTTTGGCACTGGTTACTTCTGGTATTGTAGGACATTAAAGCACCACAACATTGTATTGTTCTGGTTTTTAATATGTTTTAGCCTGCACAGCTAAACGTTATTGGATATTCTGTATATATTCTTTAGCATTCCTAGTTAGCAAATCCCAGTTGTTGTATTGTCCCAAATTGCCCACCACTGCTTTAGAGAAATGCGTTGAATTTCCCCTCCCTATTATTATGGAATAATAACAACAACAATAATTTTAAAAACTAAAACACTTCAACATAATTTACTTCTAAGAAAGCATATGTAGATATTTCATCCTTACTGGCTAGAGAATTAGGATGCCTTTTCCAGCCCTAGGTCTATGTCATAAACCCCTAAATTGGATATATCCAAAGTTGGTCACCCATCTGTGATGAGTTTTATAGATCTCTACAAATGTGTACCCCTGGGCAATGCTAGCAAAACAAGCACTGCCTAAATAGCAGTCATTGCCAAAAAAAGTTCTCCATCTGTATTGCAAAGAGGAAATTCAGTGGTTTTCCATGGTTGTCAAACTGATCTCTCTCCAGAACAGAGAAGAGTTGATTTCCTTCCCATGAGAAAAGAAGGGTGAATTGATTGAAAACAAATCTTGCTCCCTTTTTAAAAGAAGACATTCCCAGCCAGGGAAGGTGTCTAATTTTAATTTGCTAGGCACTGACAATTGACTTCATGCTGCAGTGTATAAAGTATGTGAACTTTTATTACATTTCATCAAACAGAAAAGTACAGCAGAACCACAGGCTCACGATTTTAGTGTCTCACTAGACGTGGTGACGGCCTCCAGTTTGGATGGGTTTAAAAGGGGGTTAGACGAAACTGTACAATATCATTGTGCTGTAATGTCCTACCGTACCAGAAGTAACCACCTTGGCGAAAGTGGCATGGAAGAAAGAACCATGCCAGCTGCCTCCGATTTTGGAAAAGCGTCCGAGGGGGAGGAAACAGGATGTTACAGTGGGCGGGGAGGGGAGGAGCCTGGAGAGGCCAGGATACAGGTTTTCCTGAGCCTCCTCCATCCTTCTTCCCTCCCCCTCCAAAGCACCCTTGCTAGGTGGGCTAAAAAAAACCATCTAGCAAAATTCGCTGAGGACAGGGAGGTGAAAATCACCCCCGCTGCTCTTCCCATCCTGTCGGCTTCAGCCCGGCAGGGCAAAGGAATCTCAGAAGCCCCCAAGTCCGGTACTTTCTCCACTCCCATCAGAATACACGAGAAGTATAGCTTCCCTGTATTCGACTGCGGCCGTCTGGCCCAGGAGGTCTTCGTTAAGAACGTGTAAATTAAGCCTCACGTTTAATGCCGGCAGAGGGTGATCCGTAAAAGGCTTTTCTCCACTCCCACCCCCTTCAATTCCCATGAGCCCACTTAATACGGCAAAGAAGCACATCTTATGAACTGGCGAGAAGCCTTCTCCCGGTAGAACTGTAGCTTAAATCCAGAATCTTAACTAATCCTGCTAACAGACCGCACAGGCGAAAAGAATGTTGATAACCAACAAGCCTTCCTGACACACGGCAGACATCTTCCGTGCAGAATCTGTTTGTGCTGGTTTACATCTTATGGTGGGAGCAGAGAGAGAGACGGGGGTGGGGCTAGTGATCACACAGCAGAGGCAAGATTAGAACTAGAGACCTCCTGTTTCGTAGCTCAGTCACTTTGCCACACCAGCTCTTACACAACTTGCAGAAAGACAGGAGGTCAAACTGGTCCGCCGTCGCCCTGGAGAAGCTTACTAAATATCTTGACTTCATATATCTTCATATATCTAAATATCTTGTCATATATCTTGACTTCAGCAAAGCTTTTGACAAAGTACCACATGACATTCTGATTAACAAACTAGCTAAAAGTGGGCTAGATGGAACAACTATTAGGTGGATCCACAGATGGCTACAGAATCGGACTCAAAGAGTACTTATCAATGGAACCTTCTCAAACTGGGGAGAGGCAACGAGTGGGGTGCCGCAGGGCTCAGTCCTGGGCCCAGTGCTCTTCAACATTTTTATTAATGATTTGGACGAGGAGGTGCAGGGAACGCTGATCAAATTTGCAGATGACACCAAATTGGGTGGGATAGCTAATACCCTGGAAGACAGAAACAAACTTCAAAGTGATCTTGATAGGCTGGAGTGCTGGGCTGAAAACAACAGAATGAAATTTAATAGGGATAAATGCCAAGTTCTACATTTAGGGAATAGAAACCAAATGCACAGTTACAAGATGGGGGACACTTGGCTCAGCAATACTACAAATGAGAAAGATCTTGGAATTGTTGTAGATCACAAGCTGAATATGAGCCAACAGTGTGATATGGCTGCAAGAAAGGCAAATGCTATTTTGGGCTGCATTAATAGAAGTATAGCTTCCAAATCACGTGAGGTACTGGTTCCTCTCTATTCGGCCCTGGTTAGGCCTCATCTGGAGTATTGCGTCCAGTTCTGGGCTCCATAATTCAAGAAGGACGCAGACAAGCTGGAGCGTGTTCAGAAGAGGGCAACGAGGATGATCAGAGGTCTAGAAACAAAGCCCTATGAAGAGAGACTGAAAGAACTAGGCATGTTTAGCCTGGAGAAGAGAAGATTGAGGGGAGACATGATAGCACTCTTCAAATACTTAAAAGGTTGTCACACAGAGGAGGGCCAGGATCTCTTCTCGATTCTCCCAGAGTGCAGGACACGGAATAACGGGCTCAAGTTAAAGGAAGCCAGATTCCGGCTGGACATCAGGAAAAACTTCCTGACTGTTAGAGCAGTGCGACAGTGGAATCAGCTACCTAGGGAGGTTGTGGGCTCTCCCACACTAGAGGCCTTCAATAGGCAGCTGGACAACCATCTGTCAGGGATGCTTTAGGGTGGATTCCTGCATTGAGCAGGGGGTTGGACTCGATGGCCTTGTAGGCCCCTTCCAACTCTGCTATTCTATGATTCTATGAAATGGACACATATAAACTAGCATGGCCATGGAGCCCAGCAGTGACTTGGATACGAACGCAGAGGTCAAGGAAGCAGTGGTGAGGCACTGGCCTCAAGCACCACCACAGAACCAGAGACTTCCAAGATGCCGGAGACCCCCAAGGCATATCCAACAGCTGTGCCCCTTACTCGAACTCCAGCACCCATGCACCCCCAGGCATCCTACAAATCATGGATCTGGCCTGACACCATTAGCAGCGTGCCTAGTGTGAGCTCTTGGGAGTTGGAGGAGTGCTAGGCTCCAGGCCTGAACATGTCCCTTTAAGGCAGAGATGACAAACCTCTGGGTTACTGGCTCTTGCCAGACAGCCCCGCCCCATTCCCCCAGACCCGCCCCCTTTTCCCTGACCACCAGTCATTTGGCTGCTACCCTGCTTTCGTGCAATTTTTCCTCCATTCTGAAAGGCGGAAATGCTTCTCCTAAGCCTTAGCAAGTTACCGGGCGCAAGAGCTTTAAGCAAAAAGATGGTGGTGTTTTCAGCCCCGCCCCTTTGCCCTCAGCCCCGCCCACCACCGGAATGTGGCCTCCGAATCAGAATCCAGCCCTCCGATGGAAAGGTTCAACGCCCCTGGGCGAGATTATTTCTTAACTCTGGGCTTCATGGCCTTATCTATCCCACTCTCCTTCGTAGGGTAAGGTGCATTACTCCACTTCACAATGTGGGGAGTCAATCCTTGGTATTTACCCCCTACTCCTGCTCATTCGACCGAGTGGGGGCCCAGACACCTCCTCCAAATTCCTTCCCTGACAGCATCGATGCTGGCTGGTTAAAAAAAAAAAAACATGTCAGCTGATTCATGGTCTCTTGTCCATTAAAATGAGGGACTTAACTTGCAGTGCCAAAAAAAACGAGCTACGTTAAGTCTGTGGAATAAGTCTCCACGCTCGGGTCTCTTCTCCCCAATCCAGTTGTAGCCAGTGGAGGCTGGTGGCTCCAATTTGGTGGGGCAGTGAATCCATTCTGGGCTCATCAGAGCTATCCAAGGTGCTGAACCTGTTTTGAGGGGTAGCTTCAGCACCTTGGAAAGCTTCTTTAGAGTTCTGGCTGGTTCTGGCTGAAACCCAGAATGGATTCATGGTCCTGATGTCCCCAGGCAGAGGTTTCATCTCTCCGATGAATGTAATGTGTCAAGGGTTAAAGATGACTTCTCTGCCAAAGGGTGGCTACAAGTGGCTACATGCCAGATTTGCATTCCTTAATGGTGGACATCATCTCCTAGCAGACAAAGGGAAACACTTTCGACCAATAGAGCATCCAATGTAACCTATGACTCGTTGAGATTGTGCACCTTAACTTGAAAATTGAATGCAACTTAACTTGCTAATCCAGAACTGACCAATAGAAGGGTTAGAAAGAGACCAACACCCTCTTGTAGTCAGGGCCTATATATACTGTGAGATTCCTTTATTCGAGGTGCCTCCATCTTGTGGAACCGGAGAGCACCCCCATACTGCAGTATCGGAAGTAAATGGATTAAGTGTATTCTCCAGCCTCGTGTGTTTGATTGGCTATTAACGCGCCAGGGAAGCGGGCCTTTAAATCCCTGGTTAAGGGACAACAGCCCCGCCGAAATCAGAGCCACCAGCCGCCACTACACTCAGCTGCCCCACAAAAGTGACCGCCAGCATTTGGCTTTTCATCCCCCCGTAACCCAACCAACCATCGCTTTTGTGTGAACCCGAAACGGACTACTGTTCTCTTTTGCGAAACCGTTCAGCGACTATGGAGTGGGCATTTTAAGGACGTGCTTGTTTAAGAATGAAAAGGATCATTAACATTGAATATTTACAAGCCAGTTATGGGGGATGATTCATGTCTGATTCATAATGTGTCCCTTTTATGAGATGGATGACAGATCAAATGGTATCATTTTAAAAAAACACACAACAACAACCAAAATTCTCTCCAAAACACAGCTCAGGTTGCTAAGGAACTATGGAATCCTTATCTGTCATCATTTGCACAATAAAGGTCTTTAAAAAGCAAGAGAATTAATAACCAAAGATAGCATGTCTTACATGGCCAACAAACAAATGCCAATATATGTTGCCAGCTCAACAGGCATAGCTCTTAAGTTACAGGCACAAACATTTTATTTTACTATTAATAACCCTGTTCTCCTTGTTCAAGATCTGTCACTACGATAATAAACTTGTGCCGGGGGGAACATCGTTCAGGGAGTGTTCCCCACCCCTCCACCCCAAAAGCAGGAGCAGAAAGGGAGCATTAGAGTAAGTGGTGGACCTTCCTTGCTCCGGCAAACCAATCAGGTGATAACGAGGCTTTCAAGTTTTACTATGATTCCTAACAGTTCAGCGTAAATCGTAGCTTTCCGCAACCCGGTGCAGCCAGATGTTTCCGACTTCACCTCCCATCGGCTCCAGCCAGCATGGCCAACGGTCAGGAATGCTGGGAGGTGTAGTCCGAAAGATGCGAAGGGCAACGGGTTGAGGCAAGCTGCCGTAGAGGAAGTTGGGGAATGAGGAAACGAATCGAGTAGAGGCTGAATGCTTCTTCCCTTTTCCTTTGACGGAGAGCCTACTTCACGCTGGGCAGTTTTAATGGCCATAGTTCTTTGCAAGACAGTTTGCACTTCTAATTAAAAGCTAAAGGTTGCATTTCAGCTGGCTGAAGATCTTTTGTTAAAGCTACAGGTGTTTTACAGGTTGTGGC
The DNA here is from genome assembly GCF_023053635.1 of Elgaria multicarinata webbii. Classification (NCBI taxonomy): domain Eukaryota; kingdom Metazoa; phylum Chordata; class Lepidosauria; order Squamata; family Anguidae; genus Elgaria; species Elgaria multicarinata. The sequence continues at coordinate 17,179,420 of NC_086187.1, read as the reverse complement.
ACCACTGAGTTCAACGAATCTTACTCTGAAGTAACTTTACATAGGACTGCGCTCATGGTGATGCTAATTAATCGGGGATTGTACTACTACGTACTCTTTCAGGTGCATATACAGTCATAGCAAACTCCCACACCACAACACTTCCAGTTCCACTCTCTCACTCTGAACTACCTCACAGGGTTGTTGTGAGGAGGAAATGGAAGAGCCACGGAATCCACCTTGCGCTCCTCGGAAGAAAGGTGAGATTAAAACATTACAAACATGTATTGTCTGCTTGGTCTAGTTTCAGGGTTGTACCACCTCAAGCATGGGCTCGATTGATGGAATGACACTTGATATAAAAAAATCCCTGCGTATAAACATCTAGCATGTTGGAGGGAAGAGTTGTTGTGGGTTCATCTTCTATGTGTAGGGAATGTTTTTCCACAGAATACCCCCTCAATAAAACCCTGTATAAACTAAACTAGGTGTCAGGAGAAAAGTTATTAATCTAACTTCCTCCTTGAAGTGCTAGTCTACTAGGTGCAGGGATTGGTTTCGGAATGCCTTTTGTATGTCATCGTGTGTCTGCCCTACTGCCAGAATCCAAAGTGGCCCTAAACCGTGTGATGGCGTTCGTTAGTCATTTTGAGCTTGGATTATAACGACACAAAGAGTTACGAAGTCAAGAGATAAAAACGAAAACCAAATGACATAGGCTGGGAGGTGAAACCAAACTTTATCGGCCATGGTTCTTGCAAACCCCCAACGAAGAAAAGTATCAAAAGATCCTCCGACAACAATGTTATCCCAACACCCCTGTGGAAAAGTGTTCTCCGTGACAAGAGCTGGTTGGGTCATTCTTTTTAAACGGCGGCGACATTTGCTCGATGCCGTGTCGAATTCATACCCATGATGGAACCAGCTGAGGCTGCCGGCTCCGGTGTCAGTAGGGCAGGGAATCCGTTCCGGGTTTCAGCCAGAACTCCAAAGGCGCTAATCAAGGTGCTTCCTCAGCTTGGATAGCTCCTTCAGAGTCCTGACTGGTTCTGAATAAAACCCGGAGTGGATTCGCCGCCCCACTGACATGGAAAGCACCAGTCTCTCCTGAGTGGAAGTAATCTGAGTCGACGGCTCAAGTGTAAACTAACGCCTTCCCCAGGTCCTGGGGTCACGTTTAGCAGCTATGCTGGTCAAAAACGCCACAATTCCACCTTGACGCGAGACCGTTCCATGCCTCACGTCCGCCTCGTCTTCTGCTTCTTGGCTTGCCTCTTCATGTCCTCGAGGCTGCCCGCGTCAGAGCCCGCCTGGCCGAGAGTGCGCACCCCTTGGAGGCGGCTGGTCAGCTGGAGCAGCAAGGGAATGAGCTGGAGGAGCAGAAATTCACAGGCGGTCACCTTGGTCCGGGGCCAAAACAACAGCATCAGTAGCACAGTGCAGTTCTGAGAACCCCCAAAAGTCACAATATAGCAAGAAATCCCCAAAACATCGAACAGGAGAGCAGCTGAGCTGCTGGATCACAGCAATGATCCAGTTAGCTCAGCACGCCGTTTCAACACAGCCAATGAAATGCTTGTAGGAAGCCCCGGTGGCCAACCGGACGCTTTCAGGAAGACCAGAAGCGGAAAGGAGGAGGTGCTATGCTAGAGATGGAGAACACGTGACCTTCCGGATGTTACTGGACTGCAACTCCCATGAGCCCTAGCCAGCAATAGTCAAGGGTGAGGCATGATGGGAGGGCAGTCCGACAGCATCCTTGCTGCTCACTGAGACACCCTACTCTTATATTCTTACTTGGATTGCTTCAGAGCAAAATGCCGGCTGTCATCTTAATTTCCCACGAAGGCCCCTGGGCAGGTTACTTGTCCTTGGTGACTAGCTAGGCCCTCCCGTGGCAGCCATGTTGCGGTGGTGCCCACGACAGTTTCACAAATTTCCCAAAGGGCACAAAACGTTGTCTAAAGGTGCTGGGGAGCTGAGATGTTATCTCACTCCCCCCCACACACACACAGACACATCTGGCTTGCCCTGGTTCCAATTCCAATCCAGGACGTGCACCCCTACACCCCCTCCGGGTCCCCCTTTCTATCGAGAACTCTCCCCGCGTCCCAATTCAGGCATCCGAATGTCTAATTGTACTTGAGCACACCATCAAAACGTTACGGGATACGTACGAAGCAGGCACGGCTGCAAGAAAATCAAATAAAAAGAGATTACCTTATCGTGGTTGTACCCAGCCAATAGAAGCAGCAGCGTCAACGGCAAGGCGATGTAAGATCCTTGCGCGATATCCTGTTCAGGCAGCTTTCTCTGCAAAACAGCCCACGGGGAGGGGACACACCCACCCGATATATTATTGGGACATTGCGCCAAAGCCGGGACCCCGCCCTTCTGTAACCCCGAAAGCGCTTTTTCTTTTCCGATGGCAAGGAAGCCCCGGTATCCCGGTCAAGGGCTGCTCCGTGAAAACGAGGGCGCAGGGCGGGTCGGCTTCCACGATGTACGCAAAAACAGGAGAGGCGTCTCAGGATGCTGCAGAAAAATTTATCTTACAAAAGCTTTCGGATAATACGCTTTTCTACAGCGTCCTGAGACTTCGCTCCCTTTTAGCGTGCTCCGTGAAAAGGCAGAGTACGGGGGATTGAGGGCCGGGAGGCCTCCGGGGGCATTGCTAGGACTGAGCATGCCCTGGGCCAAATGCCCACCGCCTCTGCTGCTCTGCCCTGCTCTCGCTCTCTCGCCCCTCCGTCTCGCTCACTTGCTAGTTGGCTCCCCTCTGGCCCAGGCTTATTGAGCAGCAGTAGGACGGGAGGGGGGGAGGGGGGCCCTTCTCTTCCCCCCCCCTTCCTCCCAAAACATTCTAAATCAAAGTATTTTCCGAACTAGGCCCATGGCAGCGGGCTGAACCAATCAAATGCTGCCAGGGTGGGGTGGGGGGCAACGAGGGCACTGGAGCAGCAAGGGGGCAGGGAGACGCCGGCGCTACAAGGGAGACCTGCAACAAAATGTTGCGGCGTGAAATGCTGCAGTGGAGGATCCGTTTCAGCCCACTTCCGACCCGGGTGTTTTCGCTCCCAACAGGTAGTCAGCATTCCACACCCAACGAACGAAGGACTGTTTCCTGCCAAGGACTCTACTGTGTCCAATAAGCAGGGGACGCCGCCATTTTTGTTTTCAGGAGTAGAGCTTCCTGTCCGCCTATGCAAGCGAATGGGGACATTGTCTTTCCCTGCGCGATTTCTTTCTCTATATGTGAGGAAAAACACAGAGGGCCAATAACAGGGGATCGTGACTGGCCACGCCCCCTCAGCGGCCATGTTACGATCAGGCCACGCCTCCCTACAGCATCCATTTTGTGGCTCTGCCTGCAACGCTATTCCCCCCCCCCGGGCAAAATGAGCCCAAGGGCCTAAAAAGAATGGGGACCCTTCCCTAGTCCACAGGGAGAGGGAGTCTCTTCCGAGACGGCGAATGGGGCACACTCGAGACAGCGAGAAGAACAGAAGAATCGAAACAGGAGCACCGAAATGGATTTTCCTGAGATATTCCCAGGGAGAGTTAGCCGCCGGGGGTTTACCGTAGGATTGAAAAGCAACGTGATGTGTTTGTGGTACCCGACGGTAGCGAACGAAATTTGGGGCAGGGTGTAGTCGTACTGCGATTTGGAGAGCGTCGAGTCCAAAAGCACCATGTAATTCTGCCAAGAAAAGAACGAGAGGCAGCTGCTAGCGTCCGATGGGAAAAGAACAGAAGGAAACTCCACAAAAGGAAATCGGAAACAGGTCTGTCATCTTCCAAACGGGACGGTTCACGCTACCCTCCATAACCAAGAGCAAAAGGCTGACTGCAAACAGCTTCTTAATTCAACCTTGCATTTAATAACTAGCTGATTGTAGTAACTAGCAATGAATAACTGGCCCGTAGATAACTAGGAAACTCATGCCAGCAACTGAAGGTGGGACAGATCCTTCAACCTTTCCTCTGCAGCCAGCATGGATAACAAGCAGGCCAGTGAAGGAGAGATTCATTCCTCCTCTCCCAGGCCCCTTGGCAGAAGTCCAGTTTTTAAGTTGACCTGCCAAGAGGTAAGTTAGCCGACGTTTCCACAATGGCTACAAAGGGAGGGTGGTCTTTTCCCCTCTGCGTCCAGCATAGAAAGGCAATCAACTAACATCTCAGCAAACTGGTAAAAAAAAATGCAGGCTAGTAACCTATTTGCAAGGGTGTCTTAATGGTAATGGAAGGCAAAGGAGAGTGTTTTCTTGACTTCCTCCAGCCTGACCTGCCCCAACAAAGAAGGGAAACTGACGGACACACAGGTTGCAATGCTGACCCCGCATCAACTGCATCTCCTGCGTGAACCACATTTCAGCCTGCCAATTTTAATCTGGGCTACCTACTAATATGCTCGGAGCATAAGTGAAGAGACGGTGAAACCTGACCTGCCCCAATTCCCCGCTGTATAGGAACGACCAGACGGTCTGCTCCAACCGCTCGCCCACACGCTCCCACTGGGCCCAGTCTGGCCTTCCCAGTAATGGGAAAACCTCAGGATTAAGTGTTAATTGTTCTCTAGACGTTTCATTCAGCTTGGGTGTTGGGTCGGCATCACCGGGCATCGGCCGGGGCCCTCCTGACGTTGGCACTCCCTCTTTCCTATTGCAGCCTGTTCAACTTGGCCTCTCCAAGCAGTGCCAGGAGTGAGGAGAAGCATGCTCTCCATCCGCCTGCAGCTCTCCTCTCTGGGGAGTCGTGCGGATTGTTCCGAGAGCAAGAGGAGCAAGCCAGACGGAGAGTGGGCAAGGAGAGAGGGGTGCCCACCTAGGTCATGTCCTCCTACGTCCAAGAACTCCACAGACAGCAGCAGTTGCTGGCTTGAGTCATGGGCCAACCACAAAACGCCCACCCACCCACCCCCCACCTCGCGTGGAAGGAAGCAAAGTCTACCTCTCCATCCCGGAGTAGCGGAGGGAAATGGAAGAATAAAGACTGGCCCAAAGAGACGGTGTGAACTGGGTTGTCGAGGTTTTCACTTTTGTAAAGCTTCACCTGTGACCGGAGAAAACACAGAAACAAACCAAGGCTTCATCGTGATTAACAAAGAAAGGGAGGTGGCTGCGATCGCCGCTCCCTCCCGATTCCAGTCTGTGCCCAGGCTCCCTGAGCTCAAGCGCATGATGGCACATGAAAGGAGAATGAGGTCAGGAAAAGCAACGCTGTGTCAAGAACTTAAATTTTCTTTAATTTCCCAGGAGCTAAAGCTGAACTTGGGGGGGGGTGTCTGCTTTTGTCTCCTGTGCCACACCTGGTTCTGCCCTTGAGTAAATGTAATGCACAACAGTTTGTCCAAGCATGATGCAGTACCGCTTGCATAACTGCACTTGCACAAACGTATCTTCCATTGGATTTGCCTTTTGTGCATAGTTCCGAACATAGTTTCGGCTAGTACAGCATCATTTGCACTAACGGAACGACACAGTTGGATACTGCCCCTGAAGAGGGAAGGTGCCGCTATGGAAAAGGCCCTGTGTGTCTCAGTCCCCACAAACCTGAGGTCCAACCTCTAGAGGCCATAAACTGCCCACTCCTGCTGTAGATCTCTGGCCAACCAACCTCCCATAGTAACGTTGCTACATGTACGCAACTGTGCAAGATGTTTCCAAAAAGGAACGCTGTGGCGTTACACCCCACAAGTCAGTTCCCAAATGTATGTCTGCAGTTTGTAAGTCCATGGTAAGTTTAGAATGTTGGCCTGAGTGGGCAGAGTTAGAATGTCTTGGGAGGGGGAGGAGTGATATATAAGGGAAGGACAGAGGGGATTGTGGGGGACTTTTTAGGTACTCTTAGAGTCTTTAGTGCTTTCTGTGTTTAGAGTACTTAAGTTCTGGGAAATTTGAGGGTCAGTGTAGAGAGTAGTGTCTTTGGAGTGTGGTGTGCACGTAGTGGATGTATATCAATCAATACTGATAATAAAGAAAGTTCTAGATTGATTGTGTGAGAGAAATGAAAGTGTGCATGTGAATGAGTAAAAGGATTGGATGAAAGGTTTCAAAAAGTTTTTTAAATGTTTTATTTGAAACAAAGCTTGTGAACTTTTAAAAATACATTTTAATTATTTTGTTTTTAACTACCACAAAAACCCCACGTGTCTGTTTGGCATTTATCATCTGAAGTTTACACATTTAGCACCCACTCTGACAATAATTCACCTCAGCACATATAACTCACAGTGTTTTATTTTATATATTGAAATCCTTCTCCATTTTAAACCCCTTTCTCCACATAGTTTGGAGGAAGGTGGTTTTTATCCCTTGCCTCAGACGTATCAAGCGGTGGTGCTTGGCTTGAGCAGGGAGTAGCCTCGGCCGGGTCTGGTGTTCAGAGCCTGTGTCGTGGCAAACGCCCCCTCCCATATGTACCTGCCCGGACCCTAAGGTCATCCTCAGGGGTCCTTCTCCATGAGCCCCTGCCAAAGGAAATGAGGCAGGTGGCTACCAGGAGGAGGGCCTTCTCTGCTGTGGCACCCCGGCTGTGGAATGAGCTCCCTAAGGAGGTTTTCACCTGGCACCTACACTATATTCCTTCAGACACCAGGTGAAGACCTTTTTATTCTTTCAGCAATTTAACAGCCTATAAATTTAATTTTAACTTGGCTGTTTTAAATTTTTATTTTAAAATTGCGTTTCTGCACTGCTGCTGATCTTCTCCTGGTTGTGTTTCTACATTGTATTTTATATCATGTTTTTGTACTGTTTGTTTTATATTTTCAACGGTTTTAAATTTGTGTGAACCGCCCAGGGAGCTTCGGCTGTTGGGTGGTATAAAAACGCAATAAATAAATAAAAAATGAACAGAAGAGAAAAGAAAAGAAAACCTGATATTGGAGGAGATCTTGGAAGGAGGGATATTGCACCTACTTACCCATAAGGTGGGGAGGTGCTCCGAAGACGTGACCACATTCCCGCTTAGGTCAAACTGGTTGATTTGTCTGAAAGCGATAATATTCACATCCTCAATGTCACGGCTGCCAACCTACAATACAGGACAAAGCACAGGGCGGCTTCTTCACACCGGCCAGATGGAACGTTGCGATGTTCTGAATATTACTAACGGGTAGGGATGTGCTCCGCTTCTAATCAGACCGGCAAATTAGAAGCGGAGCGGGGTGCTTCACCTCCCCTTAAGGCAGAGGCGGAGAGGGTTGGGGGGCCGGCGGAGCATGGTGAAGAGGTGAAGGCGGATCCTTCGCCTCGATCCGGAGCCCCGCCAGAAAGGTAAGTGGGGTTTACCGGGCCCTGCCGCTGTCGCTGTCGCACATGCGGCGACAGCGGCAGGGCCCGGTAAACCCCCCCCTCCTCTCCCTTACCTGCCTCTGTCCGCGGTCCGTCGGCTTCTTCAATTGAGCCCGTAGTTCAACCAGGAAGTCTAGGCTGCACTTGCGGCCCAGACTTCCTGGCTGAACCGCGGGCTCAATTGAAGAAGCCGACGGACCGCAGATGGAAGCAGGTAAGGCCCCCCTCCCCCTTGGTCCCTTGCACGGGTGGCAACGGCGGCAGGGCCCAGTAAACCCCCCCGCCCTCCTCTCCTGGCCTTACCTGGCACCACTCCCCTCCACTGCGGAGCTCCGATTCGGAGCCAGAGCTCCGTGGCGAAGAGGAACGGAGTATGGGCGGAGCGGCGCAGAGCGGAGCGGGGGGTCCGTGCACACCCCTACTAACGGGTGAAATAGGCTCTAGGCCAGCGGTCTTCAACTGCTGAGTTGCGATCCAAAAGTGGGTCGTAAGATCGGTCCAGGGTGGGGCACGGCACAGCTGTTGCCTCCGTGTTGGGCAACCAGCTCTAAGGGAGCTCGCCAAAGCGGTTCAGCACTTTGGACGGCTCCTTTCAAGTTCCGGCTGGTTCTGATTGAAACCCAGAATGGATTCACAGCCCCACCAGAAATGGAGCCACCAACTCCCACCGTGTTCAGGCAATAGCTGCATTTAAAACAAGGCTTGGAAGCTTTCAGTAAGGCTTTAAAAAAAAAAACCCTCTGTAACCCCGGGAGTGAAACTGTTTCCCCATAAATGAAACACTGAGCTAATTGTTTTGTGCCGTGCTGTCTGGGTCAGTGCACTCCCCCTTCAGCGGAGACTGTGACCTAGCAAATTAGAGAAAGGTTTACCTCGATGGCAGAATGCTGCGGGAGGGCTCGTTCGATGTGATCGTTGCCTTCAGCTTTCAGCTGGATGTGATACACACAAGAAGGCTTAAAAGAAAGAAAGACGTTAAATCCTAAGTGATGTTAATTCACACCGTGCAGAGTAAGACAGACGGAATTTTAAACTCTTATTTAAACTCCCTTGTTACTATTATTATTATTATTATTTATTTATATAGCACCATCAGTGTACATGGTGCTGTACAGAGTAAAACAGTAAATAGCAAGACCCTGCCGCGTAGGCTTACATTCTAATAAAACCATAATAAAACAATAAGGAGGGGAAGAGAAAGCAAACAGGCACAGGGTAGGGTAAACAGGCACAGGGTAGGGTAAAACTAACAGTATAAAGTCAGAACAAAATCAAGTTTTAAAAGCTTTAGGAAAAAGAAAAGTTTTTAGCTGAGCTTTAAAAGCTGCGGTTGAACTTGTAGTTCTCAAATGTTCTGGAAGAGCGTTCCAGGCGTAAGGGGCAGCAGAAGAAAATGGACGAGGAGTAGTCACTCGGAGGAGGACCTTAGCTGTTGAGCGCAGCGTACGGGTAGGTTCATGTCGGGAGAAGCGTTTCAACAGGTACTGAGCTGGTGGAACCAGCGGCCTAATTTTGGGGTTCCATAGATGTCCAAGGAGGTGGAGAAGAGCGATTATAAAAGTACGAAGGGGGCTTAGATGGCGGGGGGGAATTAGAAGTTGCTGGGGAGTGGAGGACAGGCATGGGGAGCATCGGCTATTGGAGAGTATAGAAATGCAATAAAATAAATGAAATAAATGGGGAATGGGGGACAGTGGTGGTGCCTATGGCGAGTGTCTTTTCTATCATCTGCTACCTGCTCCGTTGAACTGGAGATGCTGGAGACTGAAGCCAGTTGAGCCCTACCCCCAAAAGTAGCAGCTGTTTAATGTCTGGGCAGGACGTGTTGTAGGACAGGTCTTCCAAAACCCGCCTCTTCAGAGGCAAACAGGCTGACCTTATAATGTTTAACACAGGTGTTACGATTCGCCCAGGTAGCTGCCCTACAAACCTTATGCAGCGGAGCATTAAGAGGAAAAAGCTGCGGAGGTCACATCCGCCGTCGTAGAATGGGCCAAAATCTTGGTAGGCGGAGACAACTTAAGGCAGGCATAGGCTAGAGAAATGCCCGCCTTTAGCCCTCTACTCAGAGCGGCGTTAGAAACCTTCTGCCCCAAGGAGGCAGGACGGAATGACACAAACAGGGAATCTGACTGACGAAAAGGTTAGGGCATTTTCACCCAATCCATTCACCGGGGAACGTCTGAATGCAAAGCGTGTACACGGCCACTAAACTATGGTCCCTCCACAACTTCACAGGTTCGACCCCCACAAGCGTCTCTCAGGTAGGAGAGCTGGGGGAAGCCTATTGTCAGGTTCCAGAGCTCCAATCCTGCCTCCTCCGATGGAATCTCTCAAACCACGAAGAGAACTGGGCTCTGGAAACACATCTGAAGGTCTCCATCTCTTCAGGCACCTGTTTCCCAGAAAAGCTCACGGGACCCACAATGTCTGAAGGAGGTTGCATATAACCAATCTTGGATTCTAACTCCATAGCCACTCCCACACTGCAGTCGCTACCACGCCGTTGCAGTCAAAACCTTCTAAAACAAACATGTCTTTTTAAGGAAGAAAACCTCAGGGTGGGGGCTGAGCGAACAGTTAATTTGTTTTTAACTGTGCATATTAATTGTTTTATACTGTATGCTTTTATCTGTACGCCGCCCCGAGATCTTAATGATATAGGACAGGATACAAATGTTTTAAATAAATAAATAAATAAATAGCTATCTAAGCCAACCAAAATCCTACTTAAGGCTCATTCAAAGTCTGCTAGTTGTTGGAGCAATATGAGAGTTAAGCTTGTCTAAGTTGCCAACCCCACTTGGAGCTCTCCATGGTCCTACTCAAACCTGCCACACTGGGGTTCCCCAAACTGTCGCACCCCCTTTCCCCAACCATTGATCACTTGGTGGTTTCCCATCGTTTGCGCACTCCCTCCCCCCAATTCTAAATGGTTAAAATGCTTCTCCTAAAGCTTAGTTACTTCCTGGAAGAGCTTGGACCCACCCCTTTGTGAAGGATCTTCTGTGTGTAAAGCACACGCTCTGCCCCCGGTAGCTGTGAATCCTTAGATCCTCATATCTTGTACAAGGAATCCAACCCAAGCCTCACCGCCAGCTTTCAGGTTCTTACCAGCAACCCACGCAGCCTGAACTTGCCCTCTTCGTCCGTGACGGTGTCTTCTCCGTACACGTGGCACTCTCCTTGCCCCACGGCTTCCACCGAAACCCCTTGTTCAGGTTCTCCATTCAAAGAAGAAACGGTTCCGTAACAGCTGGGGAAAGGGAATAAAAAAACACCCTTCAGTTTATTCCAACAAGCTGCAGCAGCAGGAAATGAGACAGTTTAAATATCGTTTAAGATACGATGTCTGTGCATGTGCTATCTACAAAATATGTCGTTACGCCACTAGTTTTGCACTTTGCATAATGTGGGCCCAGAGTGCTTTGGCCACGGGGCAATACAGAAATATAATAAATGAACGAAGCAGGGCTATTGTACCAACCCTACAGAAAAAAGCACTTTATTCTCATCTTCCCTCCCCATCGCTTCTTCCTTTTGTGCCATGACTCAGTTTTGTTTTTAACGTATGTAACCCGCTTCAGGAGACTGCTTAGCTGAGCGGCAGAATAAAGATGCTTTAAATCAAAATATAAAGTACGGTTTAAACCTTGCCTGCCTGAGAAAATGGGGTGGGGTGGGGTGGAATAGCTTTAAAGAAGGGCAATCTCATGTTTACTGACCTGTATGCCGTCCTGTAACCAATAATAGTGATTTTCAGATTCTGTCCTTCCTGCACTTGGATCATTTGAGACGAGGGTTCGAAGCGGAATTCCTTCATCATGGGCTTGAAGTAATACTGGCCCGGACTCTGCGAAGAGGCATCAAACAATTGGGAGGCATTATTTTAACTTTGCTGCTCCGTATTATGTTTAGGGGAAGGAGCGGAGCTGAGTGTATGGCGCACACTTTGGGGGGAAAAGTGCGTCTTAAAATCGAAGAAATACGGTATGTTTTTAGGAAGTTTTTAGCACTGTATATTGTGTTTTGATTAATATTTTATGTATTTTATGCTTCTTGTTCCCCACCTCGATCAGGATAGAGAGGCGGGTTAGATTTTTTTTTTATTATGATTATGATCATTATATAAACCTCCCAGGCTCTCCTGACATCCAGGGAACGCCATGCCTTTTCGGAGGTGTGGACAGGGGAAGGACAGAAAGCAGGGAAGGATTAGCTCTTGTTGACAATGAAAGGGAGACGTGACCAAAAGAGCAGATCCAGATATGTACCAGGTTGGAGAACATCAGCATGCCATTGTCTTGAGTCAGGAGGTTGGAGCGGAAGACGCCTCCGCTCAGGGAGAGGAGGACCCCCGCCAGGGGATGGTCGTCTTCAGATTTAATCTGCCAAAAACGAAAAACAAACTCAGAATGCATTATCGTCTGTGATGCATCCACCTCTATTTCATTAGGTGTTTGATCCACAGATTAAACCAATACGGTAATAAAATTGGCTCAATGCAACCCAACATCTCAAATCAACGTCCCACCTAGTCTGGTATCTTTCGCAGGAACCCCCATCAACCAGCAAGGAGGCCACTAGGAAATTGCCAAACGCATCTACCTTCTGCTCTGATCGACATCTCAATAGCGGCGACCGGGTTTTCCTTTGCTGGAGGTCAGCACGGATTACATTTGTGAATTTTCAGCAGTTTATACATCCGTTGCTTCTAAGTCCCTGAAACTCTAACACATGTACATTTGTACTGTGGCCTCTACTCAGGTTTGAGATATCATATACTGCAATCCATCCTCTTCTGATTAATTTACCAAGGTACCCAGAAAAAAAGCTGGTCGTGCACTGTCTATCATATAAGGTCCCGTGTTTTACTGAGCGAACAGCGAACTTTTTTTTCCGCTTAAATGCTGTGTGCCTAAGAACTCAACCAGTTGACTAGATTCGTTCAACTGGATAATCACTATGGATTTCCCCCCGTTAGTTGCATAATACGAACTAGACTCATAAATTGTGCAGGAAGAGCTATCGCTTCGTCCCCTGATGTTTTGAATTTCACTTAAAAGCTGTTAGAGGACAATTTATTATTATTACATTTATATGCTGCCTCATAGCCGAAGCTCTCTGGGCGGTTTGCAAAAGTTAAAAACAGTGAACATTAAAAACAAATATACAAAATTTAAAACCATCAAAAGCATAAAAGCAACAATATCCTTTTAAAAGACGGGAAAGGAAATGCTTTGTAAGTCTTAAACTTTTAATTCAAGGGGAGAATTGGAGGTTGAAGCAAAGGGCCCGCATGCGTCTAGCATCCCAATTTCAATTCGGGTTAGACAAGACGCTACCGAAAAGCTCTCAAATAAAGGCTTAATGAAAAATTACATGAAACCTGAAAAAGACCCAGAGAAAAGACCTTCAAGCCCCATATCCTAATTGGATGTAGGTAGCGGAACTGAGAAAAGGGCGAGGTTTTCCCAATCAAAATCACTGCCCCAAAGTCAGTGTTACCACCATTGGAAAAACAAAACGTTATCTATAAGATTTTTTTTTTTTTTAAGTACTTTGTGGGAAAACAGGAGGGGGGGTGAATTCGTACATGGCCTCCCCCGATCAAAAAGAGAGCTTTATACAGCTGCTTTTAAAGTAAAGATAGAAACATTGGCTCAGTTCACGCAACAGTTTTCTCAACGGTGGTGGAACAACTCCGCTACTTTCACCGTTGAGAAAAGTATTGTCTGGAGGAAAACACCCACCCCACAGTGAATCTCTACGCTGTGCAGAGGAGAGTTCCTGCACAACTGTTGTGTTGCATGTTGTCTGGAGAGCATGTTGTCTGGAGGGCTTCGTCAAGTTTCCTGTTGAGTTTCCCAGTGGCCATAGAGTTCCCTGGCAAGAGCGGCAAAAGGAGGGAGTGCCGCTCTAGGAGAGCCGCCAGGATTGTGTTGGGTTTTTTTTGCAGCAACGGCTGATGGGATACCATTGGGAGGACTGGGGGAGGAGGAACTGTCAATCAAACGCTGCACAGACTTTTACTCCGCTCTACAGGAGACCCACACAATGGTGGAAGTGGAACATGTTGTGGCACGGTACCCCCTACAAACTCCTCCAGAGTTTTCACACTGAGTAAAGTGTTGCGTGAACTGAGCCATTATGTCCTCTTCCATTGGGGATTCTTCAGGCAACTTAGGTGAGAGGGTGCACGGGTAGACAGCTGATCGGTGCAGAGCCCACGTGAAAAAAGTTCCGGGCCTTGGGCAGTACGCTGAAGCACTGGTGCAGTCTCGGCTTGGATTCAGCACCATGGCTAGCGCTCCTGCAGCTAAGGTAGGAGGTAAATTACCCCAAGCTTGGATCAACTGCCAGTGATTTACACCTGGCCCAGCGAATCATTTGGAGAGCTCCACCCCCTCAAGTGCTGCTTCTGGCTTTCTTAAAGGGCAAGGGCTTTTATTCTGCAGCCACCGGCTTCTTCTGGGGCTGAGAGTCAGGGGAGTGGGGTTCTGGTTAAAAAGAGTTCCCCGGGTCCTTTGCTGGAGGAGCCCAAGGTCCACCCCTCGGAATCCGAAGGCAGCGATACTTCCCCGGGATTTAGCGGACTGTCCATCCCTTGTAGAGTTGGGCTCTGAGATATCCAGTTTCAGCTGGTTAATTAAATTAGGCTGCTTGAATTGCCTATCTACAGCATTCAACTGGGGTTGTCTTCAGATAAGTGCAGATTCCCTGAGGCCAGAAATGCATTAATGTGTCTTGGTACGTGCTAGGAGTACCCTTGCCAAACTCCCCCAAAATTGGCATTGCAGGTGCTTTGGGTTCTGCAGACAAGATTTTCGCTTCTCTCTCTCTCTGCCATTAACTCCTGACCTGCATTCCCCAGAGAAGGAGCAGAACGGTGCTGCCGTTCTAGAGGAGGTGGGAAAACTTACCTCGAAAGTGACTCCGGCAAGAGCAAAAGCTTTGAAGTCCCCGACGGTCCCTTCCACAGCACTCAAAACGAACCCTTCCTTTTGGGCGGTGACGGTGTATTCCAGGTCGCTGTGGAGCGGCCCCACGCTTCAGAAAGGAACAGGAGAAAGGGCATTACAAATTCAACTTCGAGGCACCTTCGCGCGGTCCCGAGCGGCAAATTACGGGCACAGCATTTCAAATCCAAGCACCATCCCTACTTGTGATAGGCTAAGGAGGAACCAACTGTTGGGCCCACAGATCTCAGGCCTTTGGAAATAGGAATCTGGTTCCGTACAAGACTTAGAAGAGAGTCACTTATTTTAGCGGTCTCTCCTTGCAGCCAGCCAGAGGGAGGCTGGCCTTTGCCTGGCCAGTCTGGTGCAATGACTGGGATGGATTATCTGTGCTTAATCCAGGTGATTCAGAAGTCCTGGATTGGGTCAAGGAATGGGCCTATCACAAGCTACTGTGTTGTAGTGTTGAACTGGGAGTTGTGAGATCTGGGCTCTAGTCTCCACTTGGCCATGGAAGCCCGCTGGGTGACTTTGGGCCAGTCACAGACTCTCAGCCCAACCTACCTCACAGGGTTGCTGTTGTGAGGATAAACATGGAAAGGAGGAGGATTATGGATTATTATGCTGTGGGTAACTTAGAAGAAAAAAGGCAGGATAACAATGAAATAAATAAAGAAGTAAAATAATAATACAGCAACCACCATCCCTACAGCATCACCTGATACCTCAGGAACCCCGAGGAGCAACGGAGGTCATCTTTGACTGATCAGATTCCTTCCTTGACACCACCAATGCCCTCCCCAATGCCCATGTCCGGCATCCACTCCCTGGCAACTTCTAATGCTCCACCACCATCTAACCCCCTTCATACACGTCGTTACAATTGCTCTTCTTCTATGTCCGCCATGTTCTTTGACATCTATGGCACCCCGAAATCAGACCACTGGTTCCACCAGCCGAGTACCGTGAATGCAAGGAATGAGCAACATGGTGCCTTCTGGATGCTTGGGGATTACGACCGCCATAAATATATAAATAAATAAATAAATCTGCCTATATCACACTGCCTTTACACAACACTTGGAACACTGTGTACGCTTATGGTCATTGCACTTAAACAAAACTGCAGATACCCCCTTCTCATGAGAGTGGACATGCCTTTTACCTGCGCTACGGTCCCTTGGGAATGGTCCACAGCGGCTCACCTGTAGGAACCTTTGTCATCCGTGAAGACGGTGATCAGGGGCGAGGGCGCTCCTTTCTCGCCAATGACGATCTCGACACCTTCCAATTCGGGGTGGATCGTTCCTTCCAGGAACAAACCCGCTTTTCCGTGTATTTCTATCAACTTCCCAGGGCAGCTCTCTTGATTGGCGGGGAAGTGGGAGGGAAGAGAAGAAGGGAAGTTCGAACGGCGGTTAAAAAATGGTGGCGGCCCATTATTGGCTTACAGCAGAGGGTGGGCAGCCTTGAGACTTACTGTAACTTCAAGGTCCACCAAATGGAGCCTGCTGCAAAAGAGGCACTCAGGAGGGCAGACGTGCATGGAGCAGAATTAAGGAATGGGGAGCCTCTGAATGATAGAATAGTAAAGTTGGAAGGGGCCTATAAGGCCATCAAGTCCAACCCCTCGCTCAATGCAGGAACCCGCCTTAAAAGTGGATTCTGAGCAAACGGCTCAGGTTGAAACCTTGTTTCTGGTATCAGAACTGAGCTCACACTCATTCCAGCTGAAAACACACTCCTGGAAAACCAACCCATCCACAGTAAGCCTGTGTGCACCAGTTGCTGGGGAACATGGGTGGGAGGGTGCTGTTGCACCATGTCCTGCTTGTTCACCCCTGGCCGATGGCTGGTTGGCCACTGTGTGCACAGAGTGCTGGACTAGATGGGGCCTTGCTCTGATCCAGCAGGGCACTTCTGATGTTACGTTCTTACATTTACCTCTGGCTTACGTACAGCATTCAAACGTCAACCTGTCTCTCCGTTAATTGATCTAACCTAAGGCCACATGGACAGGTACAGCTGCTGGGGCAGAAGAACATTTTGTGCATGGCGGAGGAACACTTTTGCATGGCATTGTTTTCAGATTACATCGCCATTGTATTTCACTTTATTTGTGTTATTGTGCTGGGCACGGATTATATTGCGGTTATCTCGATGTCTGTGTATGTACGCTGCTTTGGGACTGCTTTTTGTCACTCGAAGTGAGAGACGAATTTGGTAAGAATTAATTATCAACATCACCATCATCTCGATGGAAGTCCATCATGCCAAAGTATTGTCAACTCCAGCCTACCCCAACCTGGTGCCCACCCAGTTAGTTGGACTACAATTTCCAACAACCGCCCTGGCTGAGGATGTTGAGAGTTGTAGTCCGACACATCTAGGCGGAGGGGTTGGGGAAAGCTGGTCTATTCTGACCTTTTTAACTGGGAGGCGCCACGCATCGAACCCGGGACCTTCTAGATCAGAGCTTTCCAAACTGTGTGTCGCGACATGTTAGTGTGTCAGCTGCAGTGTGGAGGTGTGTCACGCGAACATAACGAGAAACCTCTGAGTCTACGTGAAATAAGCAATACCAACTTGCATGCATTTTTACGCAGCAAAGGTGCCGATTAGTATGGTGTACTAGTATATTCCCCTTCCGTCGTATCCGTGTATGCACACCACGGTCGAGGGATCATACAGGTACTGCGCATGCGCAGTATGCATAATCGGGTCAAAACAGCTGATTCCGCGTCACTTCCGGTGACGCGGCTGCACCTGGAATGACACATTCGAGAAATTCCATGGGTCCAGTTTTTTGATAGAACACCGTCTCAACCGCCGCTCGATCGCAGCTCGACAAAATTGGTTCAATGTGAAAAGTCTTGGAAATGTATGCTATTATCTTGCAAATCATATGTTTTTAAAAATATAAATGAAAGGTTTTCATGAGATATGTTGCGTCCCCATACATTTCGTTATTACAATTTATGTATGTGTCCGTATCTCTTATAAGGGGTTTAGTTAAACCTCCGGTTTGCTAGTAAAACTGAATTACTGTGTCGCGAAATGATGCATGGCTAAAAAGTGTGTCACCAACATGAGAAGTTTGGAAAGCTCTGTTCTAGATGGAGAGATGATGTTCCATCCAGTGTGGTGTAGCGGCTAAAGTGTTGGACTGGGAGTCTGAAGATGCGGGTTCTAGTCCCCACTCAGCCATGGAAGCCCACTGGGTGACTTTGGGCCAGTCACAGACTCTCAGCCCAACCCACCTCACAGGGTTGTTGTTGCGAGGATAAAAATGGAGAGGAGGAGAGGGATTGGGTTCCTTGGAGGGAAAAAGGCAGGATATAAATGCAGCAAATAAAATAAAATAAATAAATAAATAGTACTGGGCATGATGGACTTCCATCGGGATGATGATAATGATGGTGATGATGATAATTAAAGAATTTTAAAAAGCAATAAAGACTGATCTCTCCCGGCAGGCCTATCTAGTGAAATTTTAGAACGTTTTTAGGATGTTTTAAAGATGTTTTAATCATGTATGATATGTTTTTAATGTACCATAGTTTTTAATGTGTATTTTGTATCATGTTTTCATACTGTTTGTTTTATACTTTGAATGGTTGTGAACCGCCCAGGGAGCTTCAGCTGTTGGGCGGTATAAAAATGCAATAAATAATAATAATAGTAACAACAACAACAATAATAAATATCTTCCACCTGCTGAGCGACGGGGGACACCACAGACTGCTTGGGCTGCTGAACTGTTGCCAAAACCTACCTCCACTGACCACCGTTTCTATGGAAGGAGGGTAGAAAAGAAGCTCTTTCGAGGACGGGGTGACGGTGATTTTCTCCCCGGACCTGGAAGACAAAACCAAGACGTCAGCTGGACCTGGATATTGTCTAGCTCAGCCTTCCACAAGCCAGCGCCACTCGGTACAGAACTCCGGGCCTGAGGTCGCCATCCAGCCCTCTCCAGGCATTTATTTATTTCATTTGTATACACTGCCCAATAGCTGAAGCTCTCGGGCGGTTCACAAAAATTAAGAGCCCCGCCCCTTTCCCTTAGGCCCGCCCCCTTCTCCCCCAACCACGGGTTTCCCAGCATCTATGCATTCCTCGTCCCCCGTTCTCAAAAGTTGAAATGCCTCCCCTAAGGCTTTAGTGACTGGCAGGAAGAGCTTCAGGCTAAAATATGCTGGCGCCTTTGGCCCCACCCCCAATCAGAATGTGGCCCCCAAGAGCTTCTCTGGAAAGGAATTCGGCCCCAGGGCTGAAAAAGGTTCGACACCCCTGCTCTGATTTAAAGGGGATGGTAAGAGAGGCTCAGACATAGGCTCAGTTCAGACAACACGTCAGTCAACACAGTGGGAAAACTCCACTCAATGGTTGAGTTCCTCGGGGGCTACTCCCCACACACAACATGTTCTAACTCCACCGTTGTGTGGCTGTGGGCTATGGTGGAGTTGGGTAAAGTTCATTGCGATGTTTGACTGACAGTTCCTCCTCCCCCGGTCCTCCCCATGGTATCCCATCAGCCGTTGCTGCAAAAACCAATCCCGGCAGCTCTCCTAGAGCGGCACTCACTGCTTTTGCCCCTCTTGCCAGAGAACTCTGTAGCCCATGGAAAAGGTCCACTCATCGGTAAACTCCACAGAGCCCTCCACTCAACACACAGGTTGTGCAGAAACTCACCTCTGCACAGTGTGGAGATTCGAACAAAACAAGAGAGGAGCCCTTACTATACATAAGCAAAATATGATAATCATTTGCACAGCTTTTCTTGTAGCATGTATTATTTCTCATAGGTCCCATGTGTTTTGCAGCGTGGATATTCAGCAAGGAGTGTTTTCCAAAAGAACACTACCGTGGGGTGCAGTTTTCTCGCCAGACAATACGTTTCTCGACGGTGGCGGAAAAACTCCACCGTGGAGTTCTAAAACCACGGTTGAGAAACGTGTGGTCGAACTGAGCCATAGTGTCGTCCGCCAATCCCTCTCCCCAGGGCCTCACGTTCAACAGCCCTGATGCACACAGGGCCGACGGCCACACCGCTGCAGTCCAGCACATCTGAAGGGAACCAGGCTGGGGGGAGTTGGTGCGTTAAATATTTCATAATTCATTTATTACATTTCTACACCGCCCCATGGCCCAAAGCTCTTTGGGCGATTCACAAAACAAGATGCAAAAATCATAAAATACCCTAGCATAAAAAACAACAACCCATAATTAATTTAAAAAAAAAACCATTAAGAAGTTTAAAATAGAATAAAACCAAAGTAGAAACCAAAGTGAATGCCAGGAGCACTGGAAGGATCTTAAAACACACTGGCATTTATTTATTTTAAGAAAGGAGGATTAGAATGTCCTATCTCAGCTGCTGTTCCAAGACAGAGCAATGGCAATGCCTGAAGAGACCCTGTTCCGAGCTTTCCCCGAAAACCTCCACGAAACGCAAAGAAATGCATCCCCTTGAAGCCGGAGGGCCCAACGTACCTGGCCCAGTAGGAGAAGTCGTAATGGAAAGGGCCTTGCAGCTCCTCCACCATTTCCTGTACCGGAGGCTTGGACCCTTCTTCTTCCGGCCCTTTCTTCTCCCTCTCCTGCCTGCGGGACTCGATTTCGGCCAGCTGCTGCTCCCGACGCAGCTCCTGCTGCGACTTCAGCGGGCCGAGCACCAAGTCGGGTTCGCTGTCGATCGAGGATCTGAGGAAAGAAAATTGAGGAGGGCAGTGAATCCGCCGGTGCAGAGATGGCAGTGAAGCGGCCGCAGAAGCCATAGAATCATGGAACAGTAGAGTCGGAAGGGGCCTACAAGGCCATCGAGTCCAACTGTGGGGTAGAAGGGTGCCATTTTTACACCGCTTTCTCAAAAGTTTAAAGCTGAATCCAAACAAGGGCAGAAAATGGTGGCGTTGGGATTGGTGGGCATTCTACCCTATTCAAAGCGGCCAGGATCTCTTCTCGATCATCCCAGAGTGCAGGACACAGAATAACGGGCTCAAGTTACAGGAAGCCAGATTCTGGCTGGACATCAGGAAAAACCTCCTGACTGTTAGAGCTGTACGACAATGGAACCAGTTACCTAGGGAGGTGGTGGGTTCTCCCACACTAGAGGCCTTCAAGAAGCAGCTGGACAGGCATCTGTCAGGGATGAATTAAGGTGGATTCCTCTCTGGGCGTTTGTGAACCGCCCAGAGAGCTCCGGCTATTGGGCGGTATAGAAATGTAATAAATAAATAAATAAATTGAGCAGGGGGTTGAACTCGATGGCCTTATAGGCCCCTTCCAACTCCACTATTCTATGAAGCGGGATGGGGAATCAAGGCTCCTGCAAACCCGCACATCCCCAGGTGAAGGCACAGAGCCACTGAGGAGGCAAGGAGGGATCTTGGGTCATGGTGCTGAGCTTTGGAGAAGGCTGAGAGATTGGCTCCAACCCCAATGGGATAGGCGTCACCCTCTCCACTCTCTACAGAGTACCGGGGAGAGGGTGGAGTTCAGTGGCAGCCCCACAACTTGACTTAGCGGGTAAGCCAAAATTTGTGGACACCCCATCCCTGGGGTGGGTGCAGGGAGGAGCAGAATTCAAGCCATGATGATGGGGAAGCATTTAAAAGCCCGCCCCCCCCCCGGTATTTCCTTTCAGGTGTTAAAGGGACAAAGGGCAGTATCCAACGGTGTCGTTCTGCAACATCAAATAGCACTGGGGAGAACCAACAAATGTTCCCATCGCGCAGCCAGCTGACCCTCGCCCTGCGCGTAAACGAACAACCACTTGCTCAAACATCATTTTAGTCAAGTTCTCCTCTTATGCGGGTAGTTCGGCACCTCGTTTCCATGACTGCATCATTGCTTGCGCTAACAGAACGACACAGTTGGATACTGCCCAGACACCCAACAGAACCAGAGAAAAGAGATTGCAGGATCAACTTCGTTTATCGGTAGAATCCGGAGATCAGTGGCGTCGAGGAGCGAGCGCCATGCCAGGGGAAAGAATGTCACACTGTCTGAGACATCTAGGTCTTGACTGACCCCTTTTCAAAGGGCAACGCCATCGAGAAGATTCAGATCGGTTCTTACTTAATGGTAACCATCACGTCCATCAGTTTATCCGCCGTTATCGTTCCAAGCACGTGGTGCCGAATTGCAGTCAGTGTTAGGATGCTCGGAGCAGACCTGGAAAGGAAAGAAAAAGAGGGGTACTTAGAACACCTCCCAACAACCCGCCATCATCTGTCCATTACACTCTGGATAAGCTCCAGTATGAAATTCAGATGGCTTAAGGGATTCTGAAAGGGTGATCCGGGAACTCCTAGCACTCCCCTGTGCACTTCTGTGCAATCCTGGAGAACAGGATGCAAGTGAAAGGAAAAGCTAAAAGAATGAGAAGTTTTCTGAAAGTGAACATCCCCCGCTGAAGAAGGCAAGCTGCACACCAACACTCATTCTATGGCCCAGTTCAGCTATTGCAGAAAACCACAGTTTACAGTAGCCATCCGCTAAACTGTTACGGTGTTTTCCTGACTTCTGCATGTCTTCCCTACCACCACCATTCTAAAAGTTTAAAAAGCCTCTCCTAATGCACAGTTAGTGACAGTAAGAACTTTAGGCTTAAAAATATGCTGGTATTCTGGCCACGCCCCTTTTGCCCTGGCCACGCCCCTTTTGCCTTCTGCCCCACCCACCACTGGAATACGGCCCCCGGGACCGTCTCTGAAATTGAAATCGTCCCCCAGCCTGAAAGAGGTTCAACAACACCCCGGGTGTAGGCAGCACTGAGTTAGATGGCCCAACATGGAGACCACACTGTGGGAAGAACCCACAGAAAAGCCGTTCCGTAAGGTACCATAAACAGCTTCATATTAGGAGGACTCCTCGTGCAGGTATTCACAGAAAGGTTTCACAAGTTCCCAGCTGCTAGCCACGCTTACGTGTCGTAGGTGTAGTACTCGTGTTCAAAGCGGTGACAGGAACGGGGTGTGACTTCATACACACCTGGAAGAATGAAGCCAAAACAATGTTGCAACTCAGATCTTGTATTTTGGGGATTCTGATACTTTGAAAGGACATGAATGGACACGAACAGCCATACTAGCCCTTTGACTGCTCTCAAAACAACTGTGCTGGAATCGTTTTTGTGCTATGCAATATGCTGAAAGCTTTTGCGATCTTAAAACACAGACTGACCCAAATGAAGATCCTGACTCACTGATTCTCTGGCTCAATTCATACTACGCTAAACCACGGCTTACCCTAACCCTAATTTAGAACCAAACCATGGTTTGACATTTCAACATTTGAAATGCTGGTTTAGCTGTTGTCTGCTTCTACTTACCATCAGCTAAACACGTGCCTTTTCTATATCGTACAGGTATTTCTGGAGATGAAGCATGACTAAGAGATAGAGTTTGTCAGCCCAGAAATCAAAACAAGCCATCGTCTGGACAAACCATAGTTTATACAAGCATTTCAAACCATGGTTTCTTATGCTGGTTTGCCAGCTGATCACAAACAATGGTTTGTCAATTCAGATGTCACACCAAACCATAGTAAAGCTTCTTTAACCATGGTTTGGCAAAATGTCTGAACGGAGGCTCTGGCCTGGTATGCATGTAACACTAAAGAGGCTGTGGGTTTTCACCTCTCTTTCTCGCTGCCTCCATAGCCTGGCAAAACAACCCATGAATATCCCATGACTCCGGGTCCGCACGTAACAACAGCCCAACAAACCATGGGTTCTCTTGATGGGCTGCTTGTGGTTAACAACCATAGTTAACCCAAGTTCTGGGTTCGCACATAACGACAACCCACCATTCAACAAAAATGGTTAATTAAACCATGGTTTGTCGTTACGTACAGAGCAAGTCTCTTTCTTTGAGACAAAAAAGGAAGAACACCAAGCTGCTCCCTCCACTTTCCTTAATGTTTCCATCTTTCTTCTTCACCATCTACACTTTCTGTTGAACCAACAATTGCTCAAACTGAAATGGGTCTTCAAGGCTCTCTATGTGCTACCTCAAACAGTCAAATCAGTTTGGCCGTGACATATAAACCAGGCTGCTCTCGCCTACCTATGAACAGTTTTTTACTCTCAACACAAAGCATGCTGGGAACCTAACACGCACACACGGTTCATTTACAATCAGATATCTAAACGCAACGTACCAGGCTTAGAAAGACAGAATCTGTTTACTCCTTTGGACAGGTTGTAAACGCCAACATTCTCTGGCCCGTTTCCATCCTGGTAAAACTCCTGTGGACATCAAAACACGCAAGAAAATGACCGGCAGGCATCAACACATGATCTCGGAAACCGCATTAGTGCATGAAAATTCAAGACAATGGTCAAACATTTATTTGTTTGTTCGTTTATTTATTCATTTTATTTACAATATTTATATACCACTCCATATCAAAAACAGATTCCAGAGCGATGAACATTTCACCTACCAAGGTAATCGCGTGCGAAAGGGAACACCGCAGCATATATCCCGTCTGACGGAACTCGACCCCCGAGACATCTTCTTCCATAACCTCAAGCTCCAAGGATTTATTCTTCCAGCACCAGTCTTCGCGGATAATGCTCACTAAGAAGACAAATCATGGGGGATGTGGCACACAAAAGACTCCGCGGCTCAGAGCAAACCAACGCTTCATTGACTTAGATCAACCAAGTGCCGCCCAGGTGTGTTCCCCAACAACTCCCATCATCCCCAGGCAGAAAGAGCATTGGCCATGCTGGCTGGGGACGATGGGAGAGGCAGGCCAATACATCTAGACAGCGCGAGGTCAGGGAAGGTCGGGGAAGAGACGGAAGATCCCCTCTGTTTGAAATGCTGCTTACCCAATCTGCATATTTATTTAAATAAACGCTTGTATTAAAAATACATCTAAAATAATGCTGCCCGATTAAGCAAGGGCAGCGCTTCAGTCGACTAAAAGCGGGCTCAACAACTCGTCAACCGACTGTTTAAACACGGCAGGCTGCATTTTAATTTCAAGACCTCGGGATGTCGCAAATGCTGGCTGAAAAACAGCATTAAGAAATATAACCAAGAAGTGAAAACGGACCCCGGTGCTTCGTAAGAGCGGCCACGCAATGAAAAAAACGGAAGCTGAGCATTATCCTCACTTTTGTATTTGCCCGGCAAGACGTTCTCGAACAGGAACGTCAGAGAGTTAGACTTGGACGCGAGTTGGAGGCTGCTCTTCTCTCCCTGCCGATTCAAGGACTGTAGAGTCACCGTCAGGTCACCGCAAGCATCTGGGGAAGACGTACGAGAGGGGAGAGAGAGAGATAGAGAGAGAGAGAGAAGTTGTAAAACTTCATAAGAACATCAGAAGGGCCCTGCTGGTCAGACCAAGGGTCCATCTAGTCCAGCACTCTGTTCACACAGTGGCCAACCAGCCATTGGCCAGGGATGAACAAGCAGGACATGGTGCAACAGCACCCTCCCACCCATGTTCCCCAGCAACTGGTGCACACAGGCTTACTGCCTCGAATACTGGAGGTTGCACACAACCATCAGGGCTAGTAGCCATTGTTAGCCTTCTCCTCCAGGAGTTTATCCAACCCCCTTTTAAAGCCCTCCAAATTGGTAGCCATCACCACATCTTGTGGTATTGAGTCCCATAATTCTGTGTGAAGAAGTCCTTCCTTTTATTTGTCCTGCATCTCCCACCAATCAGCTTCACGGGATGACCCCATTGGGCTCTAGTTTTTTGAGAGAGGGAGAAAACTGTCTCCCTATCCACCTTCTCTACACCATGCATCATTTTGTACACCTCTATCATGTCTCCCCTCAGCCTTCACAACCACTTAAGCTTTTGCTGCTCTTTCGTGGTCTTGATTTCCACACTGGGCACAGGTATTCTTTTTCAACTTTCCTCTTTATTGGGAATTTAACAAAACAGAACAAAAATACGTTGCGAAAAAGAAAAACACTACACACGTTGGAATAGTGTATTCTTTTCATCAGATATACTATTCATTAAAAAGAAAGGGAATTATGCATAAGTTTCAAGTAAAACAAACCAAATATCCATGTACTTCTCCACTCGCAAATACCACCCGTTCAAATATTGAGAGTGTTGTTCAGTCCTCACTCCATTGCATTGTGGGAGTTGAGCAATTATCCTTCCAATGTGATAGCATAAGTCTTTTAGCTGTCATAAGGGCATGCCCAATGTAACCTGACTAGCTTTCGTCTACCTACGTCCAGACTCACCCAAGCAAGTTATTTTCCCCGAAATGGAAGCCAGGAATTGGGAGAAGGTCACATCCAGGACGGGCTTGGAGGCAACAGTCACGGGAAAAGTTTTCGGCTTCAAAGCAAGACCTGCTCTGGCTTCTGCCTCAGGAACGATGGCCTACCAACAAGCAGAAGAGAGGTCAAGTATTGGTTCTAGACAAAACGGAATGCCACAGATAAACGGGACAACCGAGACCCATTTACTGGCGAAAAAGCACCTGGAAACATACAGGATGATGTGTCAAAGAAAAACAGAAAAACCATACTCAATTAGGGCTGTGCAGCGCCTCAGCCGAATCCCCAAAACCGAGGCGAGGCAGGCCGATTCGGCCTGCCTCACCTTGGTTCTGAGGCAGTTCTGGGTCAGCCCGAGGCTTCAGGGCACCTTGGGCTGCTACGAATGCTTACCTGCTCCTCCTCGCTCCTGCCATCGATGACACCGACGAGAAGAACCAGACCGCAATTTTAAGATATCGCGGGTGCTCTAATTAGTACCCTCTATGGCCACCGTAGAGGCAGGAGCGAGGAGGCAGCAGCAGCAATGGCAGCACAGAGAGCGGGGAAAGGGAGGCTTTTCTGGGGTGCCAGCTGCGCAGCCGACACCCAGAAAAGGCCAAATTGCCTCAGAGGGCCTGAATCTCGCTTCGGCACCGAAGCAAGGTGGGCAACCCCCGAACCACCCCGAGGCGAATCGGAACTGTTTCAGGGGCTCCGAAACGGCCTTCGAGGCAAATCGTTGGGTCCGTGCACAGCCCTACGCTCAGTTATTTGCCAATGCTTTATTTGGTGGTTCATGAAATCCAAGGCATCTTCTCCGTAGAAAAAGCAAGTCAGATATTCCAATCTTATGTTTGGTTTTTTCCAAACTTTGAGAACTTTTTATTAAAAAATTGTCATAAAATTTATACACATTTTAGATTGCACCTTGCCTAATACACACATTTTTGTGCGGAATTTCGCCAAACGATACACATTTTTTTGCATGCCAATTGATGAAATTTCTACTATCTATGCATTTTTGTGCGCCTTTTTTCACCACCGAAGAACGCCAAGTGCTTTCCAACCTGTCGAATACCGGTACAAAAATACCAAGGGAGCAAGATTTTATGGCATTTGCCGGTTGAAGGAAGGAAGGAATAAACAAACAGAACACGGATATGAATTTATTTCGTACCTGAATGACATATGCACCAGATTTTGCCTTGAAGCAAAACGCCCCGCGGGTGTCAGTTTCAGTAGTAACCAACAGCGCCTTGTCCCTGTCTTGCGGCCACATGGTCACCTTGTACTTGCTGAACTGCTTGACGGAGTCCGGGAAGCGGGATACGGAGACCTGTCCACAGACACTGAACCTATATTTTGTATTTAAAAGAGAAGAGTGGAACATTCATATGGAGAATTTATTTATTTTTATCATTGCATTTATAACCCGCCTTTTTTCCTCTGAGGAACCCAAGGCGGCGTACATAATCCTCCTCCCCTCCATGTTATCCTCACAACAACAACCCTGTGAGGTAGGCTGGGCTGAGAGTCTGTGACTGGCCCTAAGTCACCCAGTGGGTTTCCGTGGCTGAGTGGGGACTAGAACCCAGATCTCCTGACACCCAGTCCAACACTTCAGCCACTACACCATGCTGGCTCCCTAAGAATTGTGTACAGCCACATATAGGAACACTTCAGAAATTCTTCAGGTTTGCGTTGTAACACAAATCAACCTAATTTGCACTCTGTGAACTAATCCACGAACCAGAGGGCGGCTCTCCTTCAATTTTCACGGTTCTCTAAATGAAAATGCCGCATTAAGGGAAATTGTGTACAAACGTGGGTATAAATTTTTCATGCACACGAAAATACATATGCATTGCCATGCACACTTTGTTTTTCAGGGGGGGAAATATATTCGCAAACTGATGCAAAAACGGTACAGAAAGGAAGAACGCCTCCTCCCATATGTACCTGCCCGGACCTTAAGATCATCTACAGGGGGCCTTCTCCGTGAGCCCGGCCAAAGGAAGTGAGGCAGGTGGCTACCAGTAGGAGGGCTTTCTCCGCTGTGGCACCCCGGCTGTGGAATGAGCTCCCCAGAGAGGTCCACCTGGCACCTACACTGTACTCCTTTCATCGCCAGCTGAAGACCTTTTTATTCTCTCAGTATTTTAACACTTAATTTTAACTTAAATTTAAATCTTACTGTTTTAACTCTGTATTTTAATCTTATATCAATTTTGCTGCATGATTTTATCCTGGTTGTGCTTTTTATATTGTATTTTGTATTTGTGTTTTTAACCTGTTGGTTGTTTTATTATGGTTTTAATTTTTGTGAACCGCCCAGAGAGCTTCGGCTATCGGGCAGTTTAAAAATGTAATAAAGAAAGAAAGAACTTTCACTTGAAAAAAAAATCAAATGTTACCAAAAGTGAAACAGATTTTACCACCCACAGACACACGTGCATTTAAAAGTTTATTTTTTTTACCTTGTGTTTATTAATTTTACAAGTATTCAATCATACAAATAGCTCATCAATTATAAATCCCTTGATATTCCATTTTACAAATAAAAAAAAATTGTGTGATATAAAAATGCAATAGGTGCGGCCTTATAATCTCCCTAATAGGGAATTTGGATTAGCACTCTCTAGCACTTTACTGGACCAGTACTTAATAATAATAATAATAATAATAAAAAAAGGTCCGTTTTTCAATGAAAGAATCATGTAATTGCCTGGCCTCTCTTACCCTAATCGAATTTGTAATTTTTACCCTATATTATTATTAATAATAATTTACAATATTTATATACCGCTCCCCATTGAAAAATTTCAGAGCGGTGTACAAGATAAAATGAAAATGAAAACAGAATAAAACACTTAAAACAGATTTTAAAAGAAGCAAATACAGTGATTCATGGCTGGACATTAAGGAAAGGCTTCCTGGAATAATGACGTTTTCAGGAGGCACCGAAAAAAATACAAAGTTGGCACCTGCCTGAACTCCAGAGGCAAGGAATTCCAGAGGAGGGGGCCACCACGCTGAAGGCTCTTCCCCTGGTGGACTCCAATCAGAGGATGGATCTATATGGAACCACCAGGAGCAGACCGTCAGATGACCTCAGTGACTGGGCAGGTTGGTAGGGGAGAAGGCCCTCTCTCAGGTATCCTGGTCCCAAGTTGTTTAGGGTTTTGTACACAAGTATATCCACTATATCCCATATTTTAATCAACCATTCATCCAAGGTCGGGGCTCACGCTTTTTTTCCAATTACAGGACATCTGTATTTAGACCACTGTGCCTTTTAGGCCCACCGTTCACGCAGGGGTGGCCAAGGCTGTGGCAGGATTTTACCACTTCAGACTGTAGGTGGGGACTGAATACACTTTCATACACCCACACAAAAACACCTGCACAGAAAATTTCCCCTGCACTTGCCTTCACATGCCAATTTTCTATTTGCATCAGGGATGCTGAACCTCTTCCAACCCAAGGGCCGAATTAAGTTCTTGGGGGCCACATTCCAGGGATGGGCGGGGATTGAAGGCAAAAAGGGGTGGGGCCTAAACACGAGAAATACCAAGCGTACCAATATAGGTCCTGTTCAGACAACACACTAAACCATGATGGTTAAGCATTTCGAGATAAACGTTACAGCTCAGCGTGTCGGGTGAACCATGCCTAACCATGGTGACTACGTAACCGCAGTTTAAACATGTGCCTTAACCACTTGCTACGAAAGGGTTAGCGGCCTAACCATGGCTTGTCGTGTCGTCTGAACAGGCTCATTGTTTAGCCTCAAGCTCTTACTGCCAGTAGAGGGAACGCAGCTCAGCGATAGAACATACTTGGCATGTCAAAGGCCCCAGCTTCAATCCCAGGCGCCCTCAGTTTGAAAAGTCAAGTTGCAACTAATGGTAAAGGACGTTTCTCTCCCTGAGACCCTGTAGAACCACTGCCAGGGAGAGTAAACAATTCCAGGCTAGATTTCGCCCGCCCACCCCTCCGTGCGCCTTGCTCAAAGGACACTCACTCCGTCACTACGATGTCAGCCAGTTGGGGAGTGTTGGGGGCAATTTTCACCGTAATGGTCTCAAAGAACAGGTGCTCCTTCTGGGCGTGAATGGTGTACGTGCCGGTGGTTATGTTTTCAAGGCGGAAGGAGCCGTCGGACTTTGTGGTAACTGGAATGAAGGGAGGTGGGGGAAGCCAAGCAGGCATCAGGAACGCCGTCCGCGGCAAAGTACACACAGGCGGCGTTCAAAACAGAATTGCGATTAGGGTAAAACAACCTCAATGTGTTCTTATTCGTAAGCCTGATCCCCAAACCGGGGACACGGCATTGACGCAGGCGAGTCAGAGTCCTAATCGTGTCGGCATTTTGCGATCCGTCCGGATTGGGGTCTCGACAAGACGTAACACTGTTTTACAGCTTTTGCAGCAGTATGAGGAAAGTCCCCGGTCTCGATGGCAGACCTAGCTGTCCATCCCCCTCTTTGCTCTACAATGGTGGCAGCCAGGGACCTCTCCCAAGACGGCCCTGAGCCTCACGGGACACACAGGCACCCCCTAAAGCAATTGTGCTCCAGCAGGAGTGAGCAGCCTGTGACTGAATTCGATGTGGGCCTCAGGCCAATTGCAGAAACCTGTTGCGAGCTGTCATTTCAGACCCCAGGCAAGAGCAATTGGTCCCTCTTGTGCACCCTGGTGGGAGAGGAGAGAAAGGGGTAGGCAGGAGAGGAGGGGCACAGAGAGAAAAGGGCTGGCACAGAGGGGGGGAGAGAGAGGGTGGCAGAGAGAGGGAGAAAGGGTGGCAAAAAGAGAAAGGTGGATGGCAGAGATTGAGAAAGGGGCTGGCACAGAGGAAGAGAGAGAGAGAGAAACGGGGTGGCAGGGAGAGAGAGAGGGTGGCAGAAAGAGAAAGGTGGATGGCACCGATTGAGAAAGGGGCTGGCACAGAGGAGGAGAGAAAGGGGGTGGCAGAGAGATAAAGAGAGAGAGAAAGGAGGTGGCAGAAAGAGGGGTGGTGGCCAAGACAGAGGGAGGGAGAGAGGGAAGGGAGTGGCACAAAGAGGGGGGGCAGAGAGAGAAAGGGGCGACCCCGCACCTACACGGGCTTCAGCCATGTCAACTGTCAGCCTGAGGCTCCCATAACCGAAATGCCGCCTCGACAGAGCATCATCACCTTGAAGGCACTCCCACACCCCACCACCACTGGAAGAAGGCGGCTGCAGCACTACTTAGATGCAGAAGGGAACATTTTGGACAAAATTCACCTCCCTGAAGCGAAGCCTGAGGGCCTTCTGCCTACCTCACGATCAGGCTATTATTATGTTTTAAAACAATGACTTCTACAACACCCAGCCTAACGCGATCAGCCCACATACCTTTAATCCACATACCTTTAATCTGACTATTCAACATCACGGTAGCATCCGCAACGCCTTCGCCTTCGGGACTATTCAACACTCTCCCCGTGACCGAGAAGCCCATGACATGGAAGACGGGCTGAAAAGAAGGGTGAATGGGGCAGAATTAGAACCCGCGGCACTGCAGCGGGGTTTCTCTTCTTTCGAAATGGTTTTGGATTACACCAACAAGAAAGCAAGACACCTTTCCATGTTCAAAAGGATATTTTTATTCTTTTGTAAACTGTTTTAGGTTTTTCTTTAAAAAAATGAAGCTGTTTAATAATAACAATAATATAATAATAATAATAAATAATAATAATGGCACACACTGCAGCAGCTAATAACATTCAACCACCAACTGAAGACTGGAATAAATGTGTCTTCAGGTGTGGTTGCTTTCTGAAAGCCAGCTGCAATAAGGTTATGTGTACCTTTCCTGGGGAGCGAGTTCCAAAAGTGTGGGGCCACCACTGAGAAAGCCCTTTTCCTAGTTTGCACCAGCCTAATGGCTCTTGGCGGTGGGGCCAGAGTAAGGCCTATGATATTGACCCGATACGCTTCCAAAAATGTGGTCTGAAGGCAGAACTCACCTCAATCTTTAAACTATCATGCTCCACTGTAAAGTCCAATCTAGACGGAGCGACATCAAATGTAATTCTTTCCCCCCTGTAAAAGGGCACCTGGAAGAACACAGGGGAAAAAATAAAGTTTTAAAACATGTTCCGCAAAGGACGACCCACTCAAAATCCAGTCTGTCGTACTGGCAAGTATTTCACTAATGCTGGTTAGTGGTGGGCCAGGGATTCAAATACCGACTCAGCCATGAAGGTTTCTGGCGGACCCCTCTCAACATAGCCTACCTTACAGGATTGTTGTGAGGATAAGCGGAGGCAGGACCTGGACCAGCCTCTGCCTCTCAAAACTCCCCCACAGGATTGTTGCAAGTTTAAAAGTTACGGAACAAGCACCGTCTATGCAAGCAGTACTCCTCCGGCTGCGAATGGTAAATCAGCTCTGGACAAGGAGCGGAGACCTACCAGACCCAATGGGCTTCCCAACACAGCCTGCGGAGCCTCCTTTGGTTCCTCCAGGGGGCAGAGCCTCCCAGGAACGGGGCTGAGACACCATCCCTCCAGGGAACGGGGCTGAGACACCATCCTTCCTAGTGCTTCCAAGTGGCTCCTGGGATGCTAGGCAAAGCCAGAGACCGTCGTCCCTCCTCCTCGCTACTCACCACCGTGTATTTCCCGCTGGGCAAAGACAGGAAGGTAAAGGAGCCGTCCTCTTTGGAGATGACGCTGCAGAGGTAGGCAAGGGAGTCATCTCGGACTGGAAAGCTGTCGACCGGGGAGGTGTTGCAGCCCATGATGTCCTGTTCGAAGAGTGGCACAGGCAATCCTCGTTATGGATCTCATCACCCCCTAGACCCAGGGATTTCTAACGGGTCTAGAAACTCCAAGGCAAGAAATGGCGCTCCGCGGCCGCCAAAGCTTCCCCGTACATCTGGATGGAGAGCGTGGCTCCGACTCAAGTCAAGGAACGCAAGCGAGGAACTTCCCTCTCCGCTTAAGCCATGGGTGGGGGAAGCTTTTGCCTGTCGAGGCCTGCGTTACCTAGGCTGAAACGTGTCAGGAGCTGGGGTCCACAAACCGGCAACCAGCATGGCCGGAATTGGGCAGAGCCAAAAACGGGCAGAGTTTGCAAAGTGGTTCACTGACACAAGAGGTGGGCCACCAATTTGGAGGGCTTAAAGAGGGGGTTGGATAAATTCCTGGAGAAGGCTCTCCATGGCTACCTAAAGGATCTGATGCAGTAAGCCTGTGCACACCAGTTGCTGGGGAACATGGGTGGGAGGGCGCTGTTGCCCCTGTGTGCTACCTCTAGGAACTGAGGCAGTAAGCCTGTGCACACCAGTTGCTGGGGAACATAGGTGGGAGGGTGCTGTTGCACCATGTCCTGCTTCGTTGGTTCCTGACCAACAGCTGGTGGACCACTGTGCGAACAGAGTGCTGGACTAGATGGACCCATGGTCTGATCCAGCAGGGTGCTTCTTAGGTAAGTGGTCCAAAGTCAGGATCCCCATCCCAACGTAGAGAGAAGCCTTGTCATGGGAAAGGTCCATGCATGCTCGGGATCAAAGGCAGCATCCAGAACAAGCCAACATTAATAACAGTTTCCCCCCATGCTGCGCAATTAAGAATTCAACCCTGCATGCCCTTCTGCCTGGCTCACGCAGAAAAATGAGGTGGGAAAGACCGTACCACTTCAAACTGCAGCAAAGGGGATGGGAACACAATTTTGGGACGCTCCCAAGAACATAATTTGCTCTATGTCAAAAACAAAAAGTACAGCTCTCGCCCCGATGTGCTAGCTTGCTACATGCAGGGAGGTTCTTTTTATATAAAGGAGCATTGTAGAGTTTGATTCCTGCCCTCCCCCTCCCTTGCACTCTGAAGGGGTTCAGTCCATCCAGAAAACCCAGGGCTCTACCAATATCTCATTCCACACTGGCCAAGCCTCCCGGGCCTTCGCAGCATCTGTTAAACGTCTTTGTGTCTAGGGGGAGAAAAGGACGGGGGGAAGATATTGCTTAACCGGAATTGTAAAAAAGGTCATTTTCAGTGATGTGCTACCGACCTCCTTGGTCACCGAAGAGGAGAACAGGAGGAACATGACCCCTTTCATGGGCTCCCCGTCGCTTCGGACAGATCCGGAAACGTTGTAACCGGCCACGATCAGAGGGTTGGAAGCCAAAGCGTTGGAGCTGGTGACTCGTACGGTTGTGCTGGCCTAAGAGGTAGAAACAGGCATAGGTACGATATTCCGACGGTACAGGACTCCTTAGAGCAGTGGAGGCTGGTGGCTCCGAAGTCAGTGGGGCGGTGAATCCGCTTCGGGTTTCAGTCCGAACCCGTCAGAACTCGGAAGGAACTCTCTAAGGTGCTTGGGGTGAGGGTCAGGGAAAGAGGACCCCCAGAGGGCGAGGGCTGGCCTTGGACCCGGGGCTAAAATTCTGCTCCCCTGCTCTATACGGCTTGTGAGCAAAGCTCCTTCCGACATAATTTGAACGCATGACCCGCAACGCCAGAATAGATGGCAAAGAGAAGAACCAGTCAGCGAACTTACAAAGCTTTGAATTTACAAGACGCTTACCTAACGTGGTTCAAAATTATAACCCCTTGCAATGCTTTTAAAAATACTTCTGTTTCATTGCTTCACAATAACATTTAATCGGGTGGGGGTGCGTGTTTCTGTTTTGCTTATTTTGGTCTTGTAATTACAAGAAGCATAAAACTGCGTTGCTGATTGAAGGCTCTCCTTAGGGAGCTCATTCCACAGCCGGGGTGCCACAGCAGAAAAGGCCCTCCTCCTGGTAGCCACCTGCCTCACTTCCTTTGGCAGGGGCTTGCGGTGAAGGTTTAAACATGCTCAATAACCATTTACTGCAAAAGGGTTAGCGGGTTAACCATGGCTTAACGGGTCATCTGACCGGGCCCAGACAGTACTTTAGATAGATAAAGCTTTGTTTCAGCCAGTGGTTACAACATAGTAAAAACAACGGTAAGACAAATCATTCATTCTGCAAGGTCAGAAATTTTGCTCTATACATTTGAGCTCCAAGAGCGAAGTTAGCCAAGGCCAATAGGACAGTCTTGCTATCGCATGTAAACAAATAGTGTATTCTTTCTGAATCGGACCAGCTGGACTTTTTCTCAATAAAACGATCTAAATATTTAGAATGAATTTGGGAATAGACAGGGCAGTAGAAAAAATAATGAGGCAGATCCTCCACTTTGCCGCTACGGCAAGGGCAGAGTCCCGAGGCATAAGAAATTTTATTAAAACGCCCTTCTAGCATTGCCGATTTCATTTGTTGCATCTTTAATCATAAGACGAGGGTTAGAAATTAGAGACAGGTAGCGTTCACATTCAAATTGGTGCTGTTTTAGTACCTGAAACTGCACAGAGAGCCATTTGAATAGAAACACTATAGACCAATTATAGGGCCTTTTCAGTGGCGGCCCCCCAATTATGGAACGATCTCCCCGATGAGGCTCGCCTGGCTCCAACACTGTTATCTTTTCGGCACCAGGTCAAGACTTTTCTCTTCTCCCAGGCATTTAACAACGCTAAGTTTGTTTGTTTTTTAACGGACCCCAGAACTGCTGTTTTGAAATGGATACTGTTGTTTTTATACTGTTTATGTTTTTGATGGCTTTAAAACTTTTGTAAACCGCCCAGAGAGCTTCAGCTATGGGGCAGTATTTAAATGTAATAAATAAATAATAATTTGGGGGGTTGGGGGTGGGATGGAAAGCATCTTTCTTTATGCTTAAAATTTACAACCTCGCTCACCTCTTTCAGCGCCCAGGTAGGATGAGAAGCAAAGATTTCATATTCTCCTGGGAGCACTTTAGAAAAGGCATACCTGGAGAAAGGGGAGATGGTTCAGAAACCAAGCGAGCCTTGTTCCACCACGCCTGCCACTTCTCGAAAGCAGCCTTCCCGTAACCCGGTGCCCTCCCGATGTGTCAACTACAACTCCCATCATCCCCACCAGGCACCAGTTTAAGGAAGGCCGCGGTGAACAAAACAAAAATCAGCCAAACGCCACCCCGGGGGTAACATAAGCAACGAAACCATGGCTGGAGAGCCAAAGCTCACTCGGACGTTTCAGGTTTGCAGTCCATATGAAGGCAGTTCAAACTCACTTTCCTCCAGGCTGAGTGGCCGTGGCTTGTAGGTTCACCTCTGACCCAGGATTCCGCAGGGCCACAAGAACTCCAGCGGGACCCAGTGTTTGACCTTTGCTGAGAACCTATAAAAAGTTAGAGGGGAAACGCATTCACCCATGGTTTCCAATTTGCTTTTTTATTTACTTATGATCTGAAATTCTATGCCACCGTTACCACATTTCTAAGCCGCCCAATAGCTGAAGGTCTCTGGGCGGTTCACGCGAAGAGCCTAGCCGAGGCAGCTCATGTGCAAAGTTAAAAAAACATAAAATATACCGAGAAACTATCTGTACAACTTAGGCTGGTTTGGCAGAGAGAAAGCTGACCTAGCCACAGTGACGCATACCTTGATTACAGCCAGGTTAGAGTACTGCAGTGCCCCCCACATGGGGCTGCCCTTGAAGACAATTGGGAAACTGCAATTGGTATAGAATGCAGGAGCTAGAATGCTTGTGGAAGCTAAGCGTTTGGATCGTATTACGCCTAGGCTGTATCATTGACACCGAGCGCTTGCTAAATTTCCAGGTCCAATTCAAGGTGCTGGATCTGGCGTTTACAGTCCTAAATGGTTATTTCAAGTACAGCCTAAACCTGTATGAGCTTGCCCAAGTATTGAGGTCAGCATAAAAAGTCCTACTCTCCTGTCCACAAGCAAAAGTCATTAAACTGGTGGGTACTAGGAATACGGCTTTCTTAGTGGTGGCCCCTACACCTTTTGAACTCATTCCCTAAGAAGATACATACGGTCCCATCATTGCTGGCTTTAAAAAAAAATATGAAGAAACATATATTCCAGTCTGCATTTGATGCTTAAAAATCATTAGCTGCTGCTGCTACCATTGTGAGTGTCTGTGTGTTTAATTGTAATTTATATGTTCGAGGTTTTTAAATATAATATCCTGAGCTGCCTTGTGAGGTCAGGGTGCCCCGAAAGGACAGTTAAACATCTTTTGAATAAATAAACATAAATGAATAAAATAAAATTCACTGAGGTTATAAAACACGGCAGAGCAACACGCTTTATAATCCAGCACAGCAAGCCCCGTAAAATAATTCAACACAAGCGAAAAGCAGGACTGCAACAATAAAAACAGTCAGACATCAACAGGTGCAGCAGCTTCCACTAAAAGCAGAGGGAATCAAAGGTTTTTTCAAGGCTTTTGCAAAAGCCGATGAGGAAAGGGCCAAATGGATTTCCTAAAACTATGGGATGGCCACCACCAAAAAGGCTCCGTCTCTAGCACCTGCCGAGCTAGACAAGCACGATTACAGGCCTACAAGGAAGGCTTACATATCCTCCAGGATGTTGTTGGACTGCCACTCCTATCAGCCCTAGCTAGGGACGTACGGATCTTGTTAAATCGATTCCGCCTGTGTTCCAAAGATCGGCAGGCATCTTTCCTTCCACCATCCGCTCACCAACTAGATATTAAACAGAACTTCTTTCTACCTGCGCAAATCCACATTAGCTCTGATGCACACCTAACAAATGTGGATTAGCGCATTGCCACAAGAGCGCATTGGCGCCAATGCAAATCACCGCAAATCCCATGAAAACTCAGTCTGAAAGTTAGGGGATTCCGCACGGTCATCCGAGAAATCTGCAGGTCAGATTCATAGAAATCCAAATTCATTTGAATCCCCTGCGGATTTCTCCAGCATCCAAAGCCCCAGCCAGCATCCCCAATGCTGAAGGATGATGGGAGTTGCAGTCCAAGAGCATATGAAGCACCACACATTCCCCACCTCTGACCTACAAGGCCCATCTTAAGGTTCATACCTGCAGTGAAAGAACAACCAGGACTCACCTTCCCATTTACAGAGAAACCCGTAAACACAAAGTTGATATCGCCTCCTTTAGTGCAAATGTCATTGATGCCATCAACATGGATGTCCACACTTGTCGGCTCTACGAAAAACAAAGGGGAAACGTTGAAAACAGCAGGAAAAAATATATATCTTAAGACACGTGGCTGGTTTTAACCTATAAAGACTTACACGGCTTGGGACCACAATACCTGACGGAACACCTCTGCCAACGTGAACCTAACCATACACTACACTCAACATCTAAGGCCCTCCTCCGGGTGCCTACTCCGAGGGAAGCTCAGGGAAGATGGCAACAAGGGAGAGGGCCTTTTCAGTGGTGGCCCCTCAATTGTGGAACGATCTCCCCAACGAGGCTCGCCTGGCGCCTAACATTGTTATCTTTTCGGTGCCAGGCCAAGATTTTTCTCTTCTTCCAGGCAGTTAACAACATGTGCTGAGTGTGTTTCTTTTTAACTGACCCCAGAATAGTTTTAAAAGGATATTGTTGTTTTTATGCTTTTGATGGTTTTCAATTTTGTATATATTTAAATAAATAACATATTTGTTTTTAACATTCCCTGTTTTTAACTTTTGTAAACCGCCCAAAAAGTTTTGGCTATGGGGCAGTATATAAACGTAATAAATAAATAAAATAAATAAATAAGAAATTGACCAACTGGTTCAAATTTCACCAAGCCAGTACAAATGCATCCTATACAGGACCATATTACAGGCCAATGTTTTGCATGTCTTCTTGGAAGTAAGAAAGTAGTTCAATGGTGCTTTGCCCAGTTTAAATGCCAAGAGGATTTGCCTAATTTTATTGCCCAACAGCCTTGGGCAATAATAAAAAAAAGGAAGCTGTGATTTACACTACAACCCTACACAGGTCTAGTCAGTAAATCCCGTTGAGCTCAATAGGACTTACTCTCGCATGCATGTATATAGGGGGTGCACAAACATCAAATCCCTGGCTGGGAAATGCTGGGAATTGCAGGACTTTTTCCTGCATAAACACCCATAGGATTGCACCCTTAAAAACTTAAGAAACAAGATTAAAATCAGGAGGGGCCAAGTATACAATGAGAGGACACCACTTTGGAGACCCCCAAAATAGACAAACCAAGTGGACCTATGGTCTAAGATGAAACAAAGGGAGTTTCCTATATTCTAAGCTATGGCTTAGCCAGCAGAGGTAGGCATTTCAGTACCCTTCAGATGCTTTGGACTACACCTTCCAATATCCCCGACTATTAGCCACACTGACTGGAGATGATGGGAGGTGTAGTCCAAAGTGATCTAGAAAGCCACAAGCTGCCTAACCCTAGTTTAACGTGATCTCCGAAACGACCCCTGAGCCCCAGCTAAGACGGAACAGCAAATCTTCTCATCTTAAAACATACAATAGCAATCATTTGTATGGAGACAGGTACATACCAAACGTCCACCCTAGGGGAGGCTCAATTTTAAGGACAAAATCCCCCTGAAAAAAAGAAGAAAGAACATTTGTTGCAATGGCAATGATATCCAACATTTCCTTTTTTTAAAAAAAAAAAAATCAATCTGCAGCTTTGTGATTTGTTATGAAGCGTGTATTAGGATCCAAGCCAAGATGGTTGCATTTCTCCTCTCAGCCCAGATATCAAATGGCTGCTTACCTTATCGTACAGAGGAATCATGAAATATCCATTGTTTGGAGCGCAGTCCGTTTGGTATTTCAGGGTCCCGTGTTTCGTGTACAGCTTAATCTATCAATTAAAAAAGAGGGGGAAATGGGAATGTGATCATTCTGAAAGACGGTTGTCCCACCTAGAGTCAACACGGAGGTCTCCAAAAGCCTTTCCCAATGGGTGTCCTCGAGATGTTTTGGACTACAATACCCATCAGTCCCAGCCAGCATGGCCAAAGGCCAGGAACCTGGGCGTTGCAGTTCAATACATCTGGAGGTCACCTGGCCAGAGAAGTGTGGTCTACAGAAACTTCCACTGAGAGCGGAACAATGTCCTACATTAAGCCAGAGGTAGGCACCTGTGTCCTCTGGACACTACGGAGTGCAACTCCCAACATCCTTTACCATTAGCCCTGCTGGCTGGGGCTGATGGAAGTGGTAGTCTGAAACATCTGGAGGACACCAGGTTGATGACCCCTGCATTTATCTGTACGCCGCCCTGACGTTCTTGTGATATAGGGTGGGATATAAATGTTTTAATAAATAATAAAATAAATTAATTAAAGTCTGCTGTTTTGAAGACATCGTTAAGGATGCTTGGAAGGAGAGGGGACAAGGAATGCCACGACTCAAAGCGTGTCTATGGGGCTTGAAGGGAGAGGACTGGAAATCAATTGAG
Organism: Elgaria multicarinata webbii; assembly: GCF_023053635.1. Classification (NCBI taxonomy): domain Eukaryota; kingdom Metazoa; phylum Chordata; class Lepidosauria; order Squamata; family Anguidae; genus Elgaria; species Elgaria multicarinata. The sequence continues at coordinate 17,139,643 of NC_086187.1, read as the reverse complement.
GTTTGGTTTACTCTCCCGCTTATTTTAAGATGATGGCAGAGTGTTCAGAGGAGGGGAACCAGGATGATCAGGGGTCTGGAAACAAAGCCCTATGAGGAGAGACTGAAAGAACTGGGCATGTTTTGCCTGGAGAAGAGAAGACTGTGGGGAGACAGGATAGCACTCTTCAAGTACTTGAAAGGTTGTCACACAGAGGAGGGCCAGGATCTCTTCTCGATCCTCCCAGAGTGCAGGACACGGAATAACAGGCTCAAGTTACAGGAAGCCAGATTCCGGCTGGACATCAGAAAAAACTTCCTGACTGTTAGAGCAGTACGACAATGGAACCAGTTATCTAGGGAGGTTGTGGGCTCCCCCACCCTAGAGGCCTTCAAGAGGCAGCTGGGCAACCATCTGTCAGGTATGCTTTAGGGTGGATCCCTGCATTGAGCAGGGGATTGGACTCGATGGACTTATAGGCCCCTTCCAACTATACTATTCTATGATCCTATGAATGGGACCTCCTGAATGGTTCAAAGTGATGCCTTCTTCCTGGAGACTCCATTACATTATATCACATTATATTACGTTCCTCCTCCTTTGCATTATTCTGGGCGTTGATTAGTTCCCCCCCCCCCCCCCGAAGAGACACTTTTCATAGCAAGCTCAGTCCTCACTGGGTTGTTTTGAGTCATTTTCTCCACTTAGGTCCCCCCCCCTTATTTTGGGGAGGGGTGTACTTCTAGCAATCCCCTGATCACGTTGATCCGCGTGATTGGGGGAAAGAGGAGTGTCATTCGGGCTAAGTAAGGAGTGTCCCCGGGGAACCCAGTTCGCTCTTAGTACATCGGTCTTGCAACATAACAGAAACGCAAGATCTAAAGAGGCAAGCATGTAAAGGAAGAACAGGACAAACCTGGTTTTTCCAACCACTCTCAGCCTGAAGGTACATCGGGATTTACCAGTAGATCCTTGTAATAGATTTGTAATAGACCAGCAAGGGATTCCAACACCCAATGGTTTTTAAAAAAGCAACAATGAGAAAACTTTTTCTTTTCTTTCCACCGACTAAATTAGGCAAGAAGCTTTGGAGGAAATAGGAAGTAGTGAAAGGATGTGTGTGTGAGAGAAAGGGGGGGGGGGGAGTGAAAGAGCTCCAGTTCTGGTACAGGGCTGAACATATGCTCAGAGGCACCCTTGTACTTCAAATCAATGTCCACCTTTCCAGAGCCACTGCTTTCCACCTGTCCCGATGACTTCGGGATTTCAGTATGCAAAAAAAAAGAAGAAATCCATAAGCTTAAAGCAGCTACCACCAACCTGGTGCCTTCCAGGAGTTTTTGGGACTTCAATGCCCATCAGCCCCAGCCCATAGGATCAATGATCAGGAATGCTGGGAGCTGTCATCCAAAACATCTGGAGGGCTCCAGGTTGGGGAAGGTTCGTTGAATGCCTACCCACCGTTGCTCTAGCTCAGGATTGCAGGACCTACAGTGGTTTTCCTGGACCTCTGAAATCCAATAACCAGGTGCAAAACATTGGCTCAAGCAGGCCACCATGAACTCCAGAGTTAAGGGCCAGGAGAAAATGGAGAGGGAGACATTTTTCTCCCTCTCTCATAATACCAGAACCCAATGGGGGTCATCCCATGAAGCTGATGGGTGGGAGATACAGGACAGATCAAAGGAAGGACTTCTTCACACAGCGCATGGTTAAACTATGGAATTCACTTCCACAAGATGTTGCGATGGCCACCAATTTGGGTGGCTTTAAAAGGGGGCTGGACAAATTCATGGAGGAGAAGCTGATCAATGGCTACTATTCATGATGGCTATATAACAACAGAAAAGTACGCTCAGTATCAACTGCTGCAAGCCCAGAGTTGCTGGGGAACATGGGCTGGAGAGTGCTGTTGCACTCATTTATTTATTTATTTTTATTTATTTAAGGATTTTTATGCCGCCATTCAGCCAAAAAAGGCTCTCACGGCGGCTTACAAAAGTATTTCTTGACAGTCCCTGCCCACAGGCTTACAATCTAAAAAGTAACCCATGTCCTGCTTATGGGTTTCCAGTGGGCAAGTGGTTGGCCACCTTGCAAACAGAATGCTGGACTAGATGGATCCTTGGTCTGATCCATCACAGCTCTTCTCCTGGGCCTTTTAAATCAGCAGCCTAAGCAGGACTGACAAGAGAAATCCCAGCCTCTGCTCCTGTGCCTTTTAAAAAACCAGCCTGAGCAGGATTGCCAACTGACCAGGGAACAACCAACATAGTTTGCTCCTGCTCCTTTTAAAACACCAGCCTAAGCAGGATTGCCAAATGACAAGAGAAAACCCAGCCTCTGCTCTTGCCCCTTTTAAAACACCAGCCTAAGTAGGATTGCCAACTAACCAGGGAACACCCAACGTAGTTTGCTCCTGCCCCTTTTAAAACACCAGCCTGAGCAGGACTGCCAAATGACAAGAGAAAACCCAGCCTCTGCTCTTGCCTTTTAAAACACCAGCCCAAGCAGGATTGCCAACTGACCGGGCAACACCCAACGTAGCTTGCTCCTGTGCTTTTCAAAACAGCAGCCTGACGTGCACTGATTTAAAGACAATTATAATTATCGTTATTATTTCAATGCCCAAACGCTTCACCTGCTACCCCTGTGCAAAAGGCACCGCTACAACGGCGGGTGGAGGTAAGTTGGCAACACCCGCCCGGCTGCCTACCTAGCAGGGCGCAGCGCTCACCTCGATCAGCGAATAGTTGATCTCCACGTCGGACTTGACGAAGCCCCCGCAGCCCACCACGATGTCCTCGGAGCCCCGCGCCACAGCCCACAGGGCCGCCCAGCAGCATAGCGCCAGCGGCGCCCACCCCGGCCGCCGCATCCCACCGCGTCCTTCTCCGCCCCACGCGGAGCAGCCGCCGAAGAGTCCGCGCTGAGTCAGGGGGAGCGGCGGCGCATGCGCCGGCGGAGCTCTATGATCGCCTCTTCAGAGCGGAGCGGCCGGAAGCAGGCTTGCATGCCGGCGAGGGCGAGACGCAGAGGTTTGGCTGCCCCCTGCCGGCTGGGAGGTCTCTGGATTTTATTTTATTTAATTATTTATTCACTTATTTATTACATTTCTATACCGCCCAATAGCCGGAGCTCTCTGGGAGGTTCACAAAAATTAAAAACATTCAAAGTATAAAACAACAGTATAAAACCAGAATATAAAATACAATATAAAAGCTCACCCAGATAAAAACAGCAGCAATGCAAAATTACAAATTTAAAACACCAAGTTAAAATGTATTTATAGACTGTTAAAATGCTGGGAGAATAAAAAGGTCTTCACCTGGCGTCTAAAAGCATATAATGTAGGTGCCAAGCGAACCTCCTTAGGGAGCTCATTCCACAGCCGGGGTGCCACAGCAGAGAAGGCCCTGCTCCTGGTAGCCACCTGTCTCACTTCCTTTGGCAGGGGCTCGCGGAGAAGGAATTCTGCTTGGGAATAATACAAGGCGAGCTTGGTCGGGTTAATAATAATAATAATATATTTATTTATTTTTTACCTGCCTCTCCCCCTGGATCAAGGTGGGGTACAACACAATTAAAAATAACATAAAATACATAAAACTAATTCAAACATTTAAACCAGTGCATCATTAAAAACAGCAAGAAAGTGATGGACGGGCCCTAATTTCATTTCTTCGGTTTTGCACGGCCCCTTGAAATTTCCTCTTCATCACAACAGTTAAAGCTGCAGGAGCTAAACTAGAGTGACCAGATTTAAAAGAGGGCAGCTTTAACTGTTGTGATGAAGAGGGGATTTCACCAGGTTCTCCATATACAAATGACACCCGCTGAAATTCCCTTTTCTATGCAACTGTTAAAGATACAGGAGCCCTGTCCTCCTTTTCATAGGGTCACCCTAACTTAACACCCATTTATTTCCATGGGTCTGCTCTAATTAGGACTTACGTTGGATGTTACCCTTGAAGTGGGCTTCAATGAACATAGTGGGACTTGCATAAGATTTAGGGTGGCCATGGGTCCTGTTTCACAGAGGATAGTCCTCCATTTGAAAGGCTGTCCTGTCCAGTTCTGGTTCAGGATACAGGCCTATGCATATTTAGACAAGGGGGTGTCCTACAACTCCCAGCATTCCCCAGTGGCTGGGGAATGCTGGGAGTTGCAGGCCTTTTTTATCTTTAAGCATCCCCGGGATTGTGCACTTAATGAGCAAAGGTTGAATATTGTTGCTATCCACAGTGACCACCTGGACAGCAGACTGGGCACAAGAGGCCCTGGCTATGGTGGGATACACTGTATCTCTTTTTAAATTATAATATTTCTAAATTTGCATCTATACCTGTGCAGTAGCAAATGCAAATTTTATGCAAGTCACTATCCTCTTTGGGGGGGGGGTGTTGATGCATTCCTCCTTTTTTAGTGATTCTAAAAAAGAAACAGCGGTAACTTTTCAGAGATGGGTAACTTTAAATCAAGGAAATCGCACACTCGTCGCATACATTTTGGACTGCTTCTCAGCTTCGGGGAATCATTTACCTGTCTAGTTTGTTCAGTTAGTTGATAACAAATCTCATGCCTGAGACCTGCTGGACTTTACTACTAGAATAGATCTGGAAAACCCTTTGCCCAAAGCAGGAATCTGGCTTGCCAAAGTTCACATTTGTGGCAGGACTCACCCCTGCACACACAGCAGCCCTGTTTACCACATAAAGCATAAATTTGTGGACCCTGTAATTTTTTTAAAAAAGGAACATGGTAGACTATAACATATCTAACACTTTGTGAAGGGCCAGTTTAGATTTTAGAGACATTCTGTTATTTAAAACACTACCCAGCCCTTGCTTAGAGTTTAGCAGTTTGTGGACATGCCCTAAAGCAGGATTAGGCCGAAGGTAGATCACCAAATGTTTGGGACTTCAACTCGCAGAAGCCCCTGCCAGCATGGCCAATGATCAGGAATGCTGGAAGTTGAAGTCCAAAACATCTGGACATCTACGTTCTGCTCCCCCCTGGCCTAAGGCAGTATTTCCCAATGTGGTGCACTCCAGATGTGTTGGACTACACTTCCCATCATCCCATGTGGGACCTGTAGTCCAACATATGAGGAGGAGGAAAGGTTGGGCAGGGCTGCCCTAAGGTCGCATGGGGTTATTGTAGCAGGAACATTTGTGATAAATAATAATAATAATAATAATAATAATAATAATAATAATAATAATTGTTGACTGGCTCTGGAGATTAAAATAATGTTTCACTATTTTAAGTCACAATAGCCTTCATTCTGTCATTTAGAGATGTTGACCCCTAAATTGTTCTGCCCTCTTTTGTATCTGGTCATGAGGGCAGGGCTCCAGCAGCTTTAACTGTTGTGATGAAGAGGGAATTTCACCAGGTGCTGCATGCCTACAAATGGCACCTGTTGAAATCCCCTTTTCTACACAGGTGTTAAAAGATACAGGTGCTCCTTTCCATGTGGTCACCCTAATTGGGCCAGCTTTCCTTACTCAAATAAGCTGCGGTTTTCTCCGCTGTAACTGAATCTTTTTTAAAAAATAAATAAATAATCCTTTATCTGCAAGATTGCCCTTGGTTAAAAAAAAAGTGGGGGGGGGGAGAGAGAGGGGGGGAAAAACCTCTGTGTGTGTGGTGATGGTGGGCGGCAGCTGGATTGCAAATCCCCGCCCCTGAAGAAACCAGAAACTGTAGAAAGAGCCCAGACAGCGGGCAGCCACCTGGAGCGAGGAAGATCTGAAGGGAGAAAAGCAAGAAGCATGAGCGGGGCGAGTGGTTTATGTAGTACCCGGCTGGATCCGTCTGCTGCGCTGTGGGTGAGTGAAAGAGGATGCGCGCCGCTGTCTCAGGCTGAAATCCACGCTCCACGCCTCCGTGGGAGCAAGCGCCGTGCAACGAAGCGGCTCTTACTCCTGAGTAGACGTGCACAGAGTGGGCTCGCGCAATCCGCTGGGGAAAGTTTGCCCCTGCAAGCAAAGCGTTCTCCCTTCTGCCTTGCAGCAATGGGGCGATAGATTCTTCTTCGAGAGAAGGTTTTCTGGGTAAACATGCATAGGATTGCACCCTTAAGGCACAATCCTATGCATTTTTACACAAGGGGGGAAATCCTACAACTCTCAGCTGACTGGGGAATGCTGGGAATTGTAGTACTTCCCCCCCCCCATCTGACCAGTCATAAGACTGCACCCTTAATAGCTGCTCCTCTCACACAGGTAGATAATATACATCCACCTGCCCGCAACCCAGGAAAGCCAGCAAGTTATCAACACAGCATAGTTTGATCAGTGGAGGCTGGTAGCTCCCATGTCAGTGGGGCAGTGAATCCATTCTGGCTTTCAGTCAGAACTCTAAAGGAGCTATCAACGGTGTCAAATCCTAGCCCCAAAATAGGTTCAGCACCTTGGGGAGCTCATTTAGACTGCTGACTGGTTCTGACTGAAACCTAGAATGGATTCACAGCCCCACTGACATCGGAGTCACCAGCCTCCCCTGGTTTTGATCTCTCTCTCTCTCTCTCTCTCTCTCTCTCTCTCTCTCTCTCTCTCTCTCTCTCTCTCTCTCTCTCTCTCTCTCTCTCTCTCTTTAAAACTTTAACACTAACTTCCTGGTTTCTCCCGCTATTGATCTCTGAGTGCGAGAGAGGCTAGAGTTGAAGAAACTTTGGACTTCTGTGGCTGTTTTGAAAATAAATAAATCTGATGGCCGCTTTCATTTGGCTACCACTGAAACCCTTCTGCTTTGGAGGGGAGGACTTTTGACATTTGAAAGTATGAACTAAGAGGGTGCTTAAAATTTACCCTGCAAAGTATTTAAATATATAGAGATCTCAACTCCTCTATACATCTCTATACATTTAAAATATATAGAGATCCTAATTCCCATTAAAGAAATCCCCATATTCATTTAGAACAGTTATATACTGCCTTTCTATATAGGTTGTTTGCAGTGTTAGTTCTACTTAGAGTAGCCCCCTTGAAATGAATAGGACTTACATTTGATTAACATTGAATAAACCCTACACACACCCTGAGCTTCTCTACGTTTTTTTAAAAAAATCCCGCTGTCTTACCAGGGCTTTCTGCTTTGTCATTCTTTCTAGGATTACAATGGGTTCCATTACACGGACATCCAGGTGGTTTGAATTGAATACTTCCTCTCTCTGCCTGCTCCATTCACTTCCATTCACTTTACTGAGATAGCGTCATCAGGTGGCGGAATTATAACACAACGCCAAGTTTACTAACTGGGAGATCCCGCTATTTGCCAGATAATACCCCATTATCTCAATTTTTAGAGAGACGGAGATTCCTAGGAGATAGCTCAGTGAACATCCTGGACAATGTCATGTAATGGACCCGCAAACTTCCATAAGTGGCCAATCGCAAGCATGAAATAAATCGCACATTTAAAGACACACACACACACACGGCCATGTCAGTAAAACAGCAGTAATAAAACCTACCATAAATAATAGTTAAAAGCAACAAGTAGCTATTACTCATCACTGTTTTGCTTGCTCCATCTTAATGTTCTTGTGTCATTGCAGGACTGGAACCGGACATGGTATGCCGAAACCCCAAGTTTTTCTTCATGTTTCCAGCGCACTGTGCTGCTATGGATTCCTTGCATCTACCTTTGGGCCTCCTTTCCTTTCTATTACCTTTACCTTCGGAAAAGCTGCAGAGGCTATATTAGGATGTCAGCTATCTTTAAAGCAAAAATGGTGAGGCTACAGCCCAGCAGTCTGATTGCAGCCATAGCAACGAATTACACTGCTGCTATCTCAGCAACATGCCCATTAAAAATAACAGGCAGGGGGCCAGCACTGAGAAGCCTATGCCTTCATTTGCACATTTTCCAGTCTTTTCTGTTGAGACGCTCCTCTAATCAAGTCATTCATCCTTTTTTCAGGGTCTTGGTTTTGCCTTGATATTGCTATGTTTCTCAAGTACATCTTACATTCTTTGGGAAACAAGCCAAAGGATTCCACGGGCCCCAGGACTTATCACTACACCTGCATTTCAGTTCGTCACAATGGTAATTCCAACTATTTCGTCTATAATTTTCACGTTGTGCCCTGATGTTCGGCTTTGGGGCCCTCTTCAGAAGCAGGGAAAATACGAAAAAGGAACTGGATGTGTTTGGTGTGGAGAAGAGAAAACTGGGCAGGTGTGTGTGTGTGTGTGTGTGTGTACACGCACACATATGATAACACCCAACAGGCTGTCACATAGAAGAGAGGAAAGATTGATTCTCTCCTGTCCCAGAGGACCAGGCTACATCTAATGGGCTTAAATGACAGGAGGGTAGATTTCAGCTGAACATTAGAAGCAATTGCTTGTCCTTGAGAGCAGTTCAACACATAGAATCAAATATTCAGAGGTGGTTGGTTCTCCCTTGATGGCAGTCTCTGGGCAGAGGCTGGACAGATATCTATCAGGGTTGCTTGAGCTCAAGATGTCCTGCATCCAGCAGAGGTTTACTTATTTATTTATTTTATTTATTTATTTAATTTATATACCGCCCCATAGCCGAAGTTATGGATGAGATAGATGGATGACAAGGTTCCCCTCCACCTCTACACTTCTATGAGTCTGTGGCTCTATGGTTGGGAATAATGCAACCACGTCTGCACGCTACCAGAACAGGGCAGTGTTTCATTTAGTTCGTTCATGGGAATTTAGGCCATAGCTAGCCTTAGGATCTCTATAGCCTCCAGTGTGGTTTCCTGTAATTTGTCCCTCCCCTTCCCCTCATTTCTCCCTCAATGACCTCCTCCAATACTGGGAGCATTTGCGTTTGCTCTCTTGCACCTGCCAGTGTTATAGAACACAAATACATTGAACAAACTGTTTTTTAAAAAATGAAACTGTATGCTGTACCTGCATATTATATGCAAAAAACTGAGTAAACTGATTTTTATTTTTCTTCACTAAAGAAGGGTGTGGTCTCCTTTTTATCCTTGTGTGCATGTGGGACTGGGAAGCGCTCATTCAGTTCTGCCTTCTCTGTGAATTGCCTCTCTAACCAGAGGCATCAATACGAATTCCCATCAATTATCAGGGTTAAAACAGCTGCAATGCCGGCCATCTGTCTTCAGCCTCTTCCAAAGTCTTGCTTGTTCCCTGCTAATTCGCAGTGGCTGCTTTGAAGATTTGAGGAATCCGGGTTTAAGTCTTTCTCCCTGTCCCATTTCCCTGATCGAGATTGCTCCCAGCTACAAGTACTGCAGGGGAAAACACACATGCAGGTCTTCCTAGAGTTAATATCAGCTTTAGATGGGTGTGTGCGGTGGGATGACACAGAAGAAATGGGTCCCGCTAGAGCAACACCACCTCTGTCTTCAACAGGGTGACACAGGGCTGTTAATTACTTTAAAAAAAAATCACAGGGATTTGAATTACAGATGTATGGCATTATATTTAGTTGGTCCCCAAATGTGGAAAGGGACTCCCACATAAGAAGGAGGATTTGAATGTGTATAGCTATTAAGATGTTGTTGTTTATTCGTTCAGTTGTTTCCAACTCTTCGTGACTTCATGGACCAGCCCACGCCAGAGCTTTCTGTCAGCCGTTGCCACCCCCAGCTCCCCCAAGGTCAAGTCTGTCACCTCCAGAATGTCATCCATCCATCTTGCCCTTGGTTGGCCCCTCTTCCTTTTGCCTTCCACTTTCCCTAGCATCAGCCTCTTCTCCAGGGTGTCCTGTCTTCTCATTATGTGGCCAAAGTACTTCAGTTTTGCCTTTAATACCATTCCCTCAAGTGAGCAGTCTGGCTTTATTTCCTGGAGTATGGACTGGTTTGATCTTCTTGCAGTCCACGGCATTCTCAGAATTTTCCTCCAACACCACAGTTCAAAAGCATCTACCTTCCATCGCTCAGCTTTCCTTATGGTCCAGCTCTCGCAGCCATAGGTTACTACGGGGAATACCATGGCTTTAACTATGCGGACCTTTGTTGTCAGTGTGGTGTCTCTGCTCTTAACTATTTTATCAAGATTTGTCATTGCTCTCCTCCCAAGAAGTAAACGTCTTCTGATTTCCTGGCTGCAGTCAGCGTCTGCAGTAATCTTTGCGCCCAGAAATACAAAGTCTGTCACTGCCTCCACGTTTTCTCCCTATTATGATGTACCACTACAAAGCAGTGTACCTCTGTGTGACTGTCCAGGTTAGCAGCACTGCTTTTGGTGAGGGGATGATCCATGATGTCCCTCCCACAACTGCTTTTTTAAGACCTCAGGTCACTGTGGCCGGGCTTCACCCCCACCCCCCCAACGGTAATGCAACACGGACACCCATTTTCATAACTTGAATCGTTTGTGATTTGTTTTCTTCCTGGTTTGCAAGCTGTCCCTTCCATGTGGCCACATTTTACAAACATGAGTGTGCTTAGTACAAGCAGTTCTTAATGGAGGCTTTATCGATTGTGCTTTTCCCCCTTAGATCCTGGTGGTGTTTCTAACCCAAGTGGAACGACTGAAAGGCGTCCAGTCTTCGGGCATTTTGCTGGTGTATTGGTTACTCTCTTTCCTCTCTGCCATGGTCTCCTTTATCTCCACAATACAACATGCCCTGGAAGTGGTAAGTGCATGACGTGAATTATGTCATAGGTAGGGATGTTACAGAAATCTGCAATGGATTCAAATGAATTTGGATTTCTGTGACTCTAACCTGCAGAATCAGTAGCAGACCAGCTTTTCCTGAGCCATGTGGATTCTGTGGACTTGTGGGCCTGTTTTGTTTTCTTACTTTGGGAGGGTGGATTTGCATATTTTTTTACTTAACTAGTGTGCATTAGTGTCAACGTGTACTTGGAACAAACTTCTTGTGCATCCCTTTAAAAAAAATCCAATTCCATAAATAAGTGGACAATGGAATGAAAAGATGACTTAACAAAATCTGTAATGAAACAGAACATTGGGGGTGAAGGCTGGTTTGGATATCTCTGTGCTAACGTTAGCCTATTTCGCTGTCATGGCTTCTTCCCAGGGAACCCAGAGAACTGTAGTCTCCAAGGACAGAGTAATTTTATTTATTTATTTATTTATTTATTACATTTTTATACCGCCTAATAGCTGAAGCTCTCTGGGCGGTTCACAAAAATTAAAACCACAATAAAACAACCAACAGGTTAAAAGCACAATTACAAAATACAGTATAAAAAGCACAACCAGTAATGCATTATAAAGCAGTTGGGTTGATGCTAGGAAGCCACTGGGAAGCAATACCTCTGTATGGCTTTGTAGGTAATATTTTCCAGTTTTCTTCTAATAATACATTTCACTTGACTTGCATTTTTGGATTTTAAAAATGAATAACTAACGCACTTTCTTTTTTAGACTTTTAATAACATAAACACAACTTTCAAAAACAATCCAAAAGAGACTATGGGCCCATTCAGATGACACCTTAAACCATGGCTTTAACCACTGTGGTTAAGCCAGAAAGCTAGGTCGTGTTCAGAAGACTCCTTAAACCATGGTTTTAACCACAGCATATAAGGCTTTTTGCTTTATTCACCATGGTTAAAACCATGGTTTAAGGTGTCTTCTGAACACAGCCTGGCTTTCTGGCTTAACCTCTGTGGTTAAAGCCATGGTTTAGGTGTCTTCTGAACAGGGTCTGTATCTGATCACTTTATCAGGCTTAAACTATGTTGTTGATTCTGATTAGATGCTGATGTTGTACGTACTAGGGCTGTGCACAGACCCCCAATCCGCTTCATGGCCCGATCCAGAAAATCCGGAACAGGCCCAATCCACCTCGCGCCGCTCCGCCAGTCCCCAGCTCTGCAGAGCAGAGCAAGATCCGGCTTCACCCCACCGCACCCCCTTACCTGTGTCCGTCATCACAGGCTTCAATTGAGGCCCCAGCTTGAAGCCAGAAGAGGCCTCAGCCTTCCTTTCCGGCTTCAACCGGGGCCTCAATTGAAGCCCACGACGGACGCAGGTAAGCCTCCCTCCTCCCTGCCCCCTTACCTGGCTCCATCGCCGTCACCACAGGGACTACGGCAACAGCAGTGGATGAGTCCCCTCCCCCCTACTTACCTACATCCAGAGCTCCGGATTGAAGTGATCCTCTTAGCCTCGATCCACAGCCCCCCCCCCACCGACTCTCTTTGCCTCCGCCTTTTCCGGAGGCGAATCAGGCCGCCTTGCTCCTGCTTCTCCGAACCAAAGAGAAGCGGAGCACAGCCCTAGTACTACATACAGTGTGGAGGACTCTTAGATATCTTGCTAATGGCCAGCAATTCTTTGCAGGGCTTCAGAGAAGATCCCTTCCAACATGTTACTACGTACAGTTATTTCACCTTGGTCTTATTGGAGCTCGTGCTGTGCTGCTTTGTAGATCAGCTTCCTTTCTTCTCCAAAGTTCTCAATGACACAGTAAGCATTTGGCCTCTCCACTTTTCATTAAGGGAGCCTTTAATGTTTTCTTTAGGATTCCAGCTCCTATTTCTCTTTTTTTAGCCTTCTAGTCCTTATTGCTCCAGGGGGGAAAGTTGATATGTCTTTCCCCCTGCAGAAGAAGTGGAAGGAGAAGAATGCCTGGGGATCCTTTTTGTTGTTTTTGTTTTGGGAGTCAGAAACCCCTGCGGATCGATTGCCTATCATCCAGTGATCTACCAGCGGATTCCTATATTCTACCCTCCCCTGAGTTATGCAAATCTGAGAGTTGTCTTATGCTTAAACTTGCAGAACCCGTGTCCCGAATCCAGGGCCTCTTTTGCTTCCAAAATCACATTTTGGTGGCTTGCTGGGTAAGAAAAGAAATAATGTTGCATCTCGTTCTTGTGGAATGTAACTGACAGTCTGATTCATCAATTTGGAATTGGTTTGGTTTTTAAGAAAATTACCTGGGGCAAACTTAGCCTGGGCAGAACACTGTTCTGAGAAGGAATTCAATTGGTCTGTATTCTCCTGTCAATGAGGTCCACTTCACACAATTGCCTTCGCTTTGGGGGTGTTGGTGATAATGGTTTGCCAAAGCCAACTTTGGCTGAGGGTGGTTCCAGAGGAGGCTTTTATTGTATGTTCATTCTGCCACATTCAACTCCCGTTTTAAAATCTAGTCAAACACACACACACCCCTTCTCTCAACTGATGAGCTCTGTTTCACAGGCTGATCTGGAAAGGATATTGGAAACCGTTGCAAACAGAAGACCTGTGGTCGCTAGCAAAAGAAAACTCCTCTGAAGAGATTGTTACCAAGATTGAAGACGCCTGGGAAAAGAATCGTGTAAGAGCTGAACAGTAAGTGCATTTGCCTGTAAGAACAACTGCAAGGAAGTGAGCAAGTTCCTAGTCCTTCTTGTTTCTGGAAGAGCAGATGTCTTTTGTGGACTCCCTGGAAACATCTGGGTAGCCTTGGTAGAGAATAGGATGCTGAGCTTGGGGAACCCTGGGTCTGATCCAGCAGGGCTCTCCTTTGAAGCAATAGCAGCAGCAGTAAAAAGGCAATTGATAGGATAAGGTGGTTTATCTCACCATCTCCTGGAACACGACTTCTGATATGTGTTTTCTGATATGGAACAGTTCTCTGATAAGAAAAAAAAAATCTGTTAAAGAGGAAGACGGAATAAGTGCACAATGCCTTTTGATTGTTCATGCTAGGATCTCTCCGTCTGGAAGTTTCCTAAAAGAGATTTATGCTTGTACTGCTTTGTAATGTAATCTATGCTTGAGCCCCTGTGGAAATACTTTTTATGTTTCAGGGAGCAGGGCCATGCTAGCTACCCAGGGATGCTGGAGAGATTCAAGGTGGACTAAAAAGATTCAGATTCTAAGAATCCACCCTATGGAAGCCACTGCAGACTGGCCTCCCCAGGGTACAAGGAATCCATGGATTTTCAGATTTATTTATTTTGCTTTCCTGAAATTTATGCAAATTTATCTGCAGGAAAAATTGTTGTGAACTTCCTTGTAGAATTATTTATTTTTCTGCTTAATGGGTGGAAAAAACCAAATCTGTCTGTGAATGGACACTGGAACAAATGACACCACACAATCTATGAAATACATGTGGGATGGATTTCCCAAACTCCAAACATCCCTACAGCGAACCACACCCGTAACTTCAACAAGGGCGCTGTAAAGAAGGCAAACTCCATGTTAGGCATTATAAGAAAAGGAATTGAGAATAAAATGGCCAGTATCATACTGCCTTTATACAAATCAATGGTGCGACCACACTTAGAATACAGTGTACAGTTCTGGTCACCACACCTAAAAAAGGATATTATAGAGCTTGAAGAAATGCAGACAAGGGCAATTGAAATGATGAAGGGGCTGGAGCATCTCCCCTACGAGGGAAGGTCACATCAACTGGGATTGTTTAGCTTGGAAAAAAGGAGGCTAACAGGAGACAGGATAGAGGGGTACAAAATTATGCATGATATGGAGAATGTGGACAGGGAGACATTTCTCTCTCTCTCTCTCAACATATTAGAACCCCATGGGGTCATCCCATGAAGCTGTTTGGTGGGAGATCTAGGACAAATAAAAGGAAGGACTTCTTCACACAGCGCAGAGTTAAATTATGGAACTCACTACCACAGGACGTGGTGATGGCCACCAATTTGGATGGCTTTAAAAGAGGGTTGGATAAATTCTTGGAGGGGAAGGTCATCCATGGCTACTAGCCCAAATGGTTGTGTGCTGTCTCCAGTATTGGAGGGAGTAAACCTGTGTGCACTAGTTGTTGGGGAACATGGGTGGGAGGGTGCTGTTGCACCATGTCCTGCTTGTCCATCCCTGGCCAACGGTTGGTTGGCCACTGTGTGAACAGGGTGTTGGACTAGATGGACCCTTGGTCTGATCCAGCTTCAGGGCACTTCTTTTGTACTTATGGGTCTCTGCCCATAGCCCCTGACATCTGTGCATTCAGTAGAATGCATAAAAGCAGATCAATCTGTTTACACAAATAGAGGTACGCCTGAATGCTCTTCCCAGAGAGGTTCACCTGCCATCTACCTTATTGCACCAGGCAAATAAACGTTTTTATTATTTTATTGAGGTTTTTTAAATGCTCTGTTCATTCTGCTGACCGATGTATGTTGCTTTGCTTCTTCCATGACTTTTTTGTATTTTGTATTTTACATTTTCTTTTCGCTTTTCTGAAAACCGCCTAGGGGCATGTGATGGAAGGGCAAATCTAAAGATGCCTGTAATTAAATCCAATAAAGACCATAGCTGCCTGTTTGTGTTATCATTGATCAGATTAGCAGAATCCTTGAAACTGAAAAGAGAGCGACCAAATGGGGAAGAAGGAGAGGAATCCACCATGCTGCTTCAGCCAGAATACAGCAGAAGCAAGCCACTGCTGAAAGCTTTCTGGAACGTCTTTGGGACTTATTTTCTTCTTGGGACCCTCTGTTTAGTCTGCTGCGATGTCTTCTTGTTTTTGATCCCAAAGACGCTGAGGTATGTGGGCATCTAAAATGGTTCCCTAAAAGGAAATAATACCAATGGGAGGGAGGGTGCTGTGGCACCATGTCCTGCTTGTACATCCCTGGTCAACAGCTGGTTGGCCCCTGTGTGAACAGAGCGCTGGACCAGATGGACCCTTGGTCTGATCCAGCACAGCTCTTCTGATGTTCTCATGTTCCATTGCATCTATGCACGGTGGATTCATAGAATCATGAGCTGGATGGGTTCTTGGAGGTCATTTAGCTCACCCCCAATCAATGCAGGACCTGGACGGGTTCTTGAAGATCATCTAGCCCATCCCTGATCAATACAGGACCTGGATATGGGAATTTGTAACTACAACATCCCTGAGACATGGTCATCCAACCTCTGCTTAACTGTTTCCAGTGAAGGAGAGGTCACTGTTTCACAAGGCAGTCTATTCTGCTGCAAATAGCTCTTGCCGTTAGGGAGTTTTCCCTAACGTTTTCCTGAAATGTGTCTACCAGAGAAAATAACATTAAAGGCAGTATGATGTAGTGGTTAGTGTTGGACTGGGACTCAGAACTCAGCCATGAAGCTCACTGGGTGACTTTGAGCCAGTCAATGACTCTCAGCCTCACCTACCACACGGGCGTTGTGAGGATAAGACGAGGAGGAGGAGGAGGAGGAGGAGGAGGAGGACCACCAGGTGAGCCACCTTGAGTTCCTTATAAGAGGGGGAAAGGGTGGGATATAAATGTAATAAAAATAAATAAATAAACTAGGTCTCTGTCTTCCCAAAACCCTTGATGCACAACCCAGACACAGGTTTACTTCCACAACTGGAACTCTCATAGAATCACAGAATAGCAGAGTTGGAAGGGGCCTACAAGGCCATCGAGTCCAACCCCCTCCTCAATGCAGGAATCCACCCTAAATGAGAGCCAGTGTGGTGTAGTGGTTAGAGTGTTGAACTGACACTCGGGAGTTTTGGGTTATAATCCCCACTTGGCCATGAAGGTCATTGGGTGATTTGGGGCGTGTCCCTGACTCTCAGCCTAACCTACCTCACAGGGTTGTTGTGAGGGCCAAATGGAGAGGAGGACCCTGTAAGTCACCTTGGCTTCCTTGCAAGAGGAAAATAAAAATAAAGGTAGGATATAAATATAGTAATAACTAAAATGCATCATATTAGGAAAACTGCTTGCAAGAAATGAGTATTTTAGGTAAAATGCATGCGAAAATGTGTGCGTTAGGAGAAATGAGCACAAGAAAATGCTTATGAGTTTTCATTAAAACATTTTTTTTAAAAAAAAATCTCAACATTCAGGATGAACCAAACAAATGAGTGGAAAAAGAAGAATCTGAAATTGACAGATTTGTCCATTCCTAAAGGCAGCATCCTTTGTTCTTAATCTTCTGCAGAAAGTGGCTGAGATGCCTCCATTGAGTGTTGTAGCTCTTCTTCTAGGTATGTCACTAACTATCTTCCCCTCCTCTTCTAGTCTTTTCCTAGATTTCATCACTGACCCAGAAGCTCCTTCCTGGAAAGGTTATCTCTACGCTACGTCAATGTTCCTCTTGGCTTGTTTCCAGACCCTGTTTGAACAGCAGTACATGTACATGTGTCTTGTATCTGGCATGAGGTTAAAGACAGCTGTCACGGGCCTTGTTTATCGGAAGGTACACAGTGCTGTTGGGTGATCTCTTCTGTACGTGCTTTTCTTCCAACTCAGTGGTGCTGTGGAGGAGATCCAGAAAATTCTGATGAGCAAAGGGGCAGAGAGGGCCGGGAAGGGAGGGAAAGGAGCTATTTCAGGGGCTGAAATGGGGGTGGAGGGGTCCAAGGCCCAAAGGCAAAGAGACCCACCAGCAACCTCACAATCCTAGCCCAGGCACTTCTTACTAAATCAGGAGTCTATGGGGAAAAGTTAACAAGTAGCAAACGCTGGGGGCTTGTACAGAGGCTACAGCTGGAATGGGGAACCTCTAGTCACCAAGCCAGATGTGGCCCTGGCAGTTCCACATCTGGCCCCCACGCAACGTTTGCGGTCACCTCCAATCAGAGGCAAGAGGACATGTAAAGACGATCAACCTTTACATCCCCTGCCAAAATTGAGGTGTGCGTCTTACAAGCATCAGAGCTGCGGCATAGAACGAGGTGGTGCAGGGCGCCTTACTCCTGAGTAGACTTGCAAAGGATTGGACAGTGCATTTCGTTGGCATGAAAGCTGTTGCATCGGAGTGAGGTGTTGAATGAGGGCTTACTCCTGAGTAGACTGGCCTAACATTGAATGGTGCAGGCATCAGGGTTGCTGCCCTGGGGCTTACCCCTGAGTAGGCTTGCATAGAATTGAGCTGTGCTTTGCACACTGGATGGTGGGGAAATGTCCAGCTCAGTAAGAATTTACATTTGGCCCTGCTGGATATTGCTTTCGCTGTCCTTGGTTCTGCCTTTAGCTCTGCGCACTGCTGGAATGCAACCTCGGAGGCCCTTCGAAAATCGGAATGCGCAGGCCCAAAATGGTTTGATAGTCCTGGGTTAAAGGGATCCAGCTAGGATCTCAATAGAAGGACAACTGTGCACAAAGTGACAAGGAACAGAAGAAAACAAGACATGCAGGAGCACATAGATTGGGTAAAATCATAAGAATATAAGCAGTGCCCTGCTGGATCAGACCAAGGCCAACCTTCACACAGTGGCCAACCAGCCATCGACCAGGGATGAACAAGCAGGACATGGTGCAACAGCACCCTCTCACCCATGTTCCCCAGCAACTGGTGCACGCAGGCTTACTGCCTCGAATACTAAAGATAGCACGCAACCTTCAGAGCTAGTAGCCATTGATAGTCTTCTCCAGGGATTTATCCAACCCCCTTTTAAAGCCATCGAAATTGGTGGCCATCACTACATCTTGTGGTAGTGAGTTCCATAATTTAATTACGCGCTATGTGAAGAAGTACTTCTGTTTATTTTTCCTGGATCTCCCACCCATCAGCTTCATGGGATGACCCCTTTGGGTTCTAGTATTTGGGGAGAGGGAGAAAAATATTCCCCTATCCACATTTTCCATACCATGCATAATTTCGTACACCTCTATCATGTCCCCCCTCGGCCTCCTTTTTTCCAAGCTAAACACTCCCAGCTGTTGTAATCTTCCCTCAAAGGGGAGATGCTCCAGCCCCTTAAACATTTTAGTTGCCCTTTTCTGCACTTCTTCAAGCTCTATAATATCCTTTTTTAGGCGTGGTGTCCTAAGATGGATAAAATCCAAAGTAAGTCCTACTCAGGGTTGGCCCATTGAAATGAATGGGGCTTAAATTGGTCATGACTAACATGTCACGTTCATTTCAGTGGGCCTACTCTAAGTAGGAATTATGTTGGGTTTTATCCCTCTTTTCTTGCAAAACTGCTGAGTTGTTGTTTTGCTGACACTGCAAATTAAACTGTGGGGACAGGGCCTGAAAAATGGCCGTGGAGGGCCATATGCAGCCCACGTGTTGCCCACTCCTGTTTTAAACAATGAAATTGTGGATCTTTAGGTATTCAAACTCACTGCACGTTCAGATCTGTTGGGGTGCTAGCCACTGTTCTCTCCCACCCACCCCCCGCAAACAACAGTAAATGTGCGAATTGTTCAGTTTGAATTTGTCTCCTCTAGATCTTAGTCATGTCACCTGCAGCCAAGAAAGCCACAACAGCGGGTGAGATTGTCAACTTGGTGTCTGTCGACGTGCAAAAACTCATGGATCTCATTATCTATTTTAACGGGACTTGGCTTGCTCCCATCCGAATTATCATCTGCTTCATCTTCCTTTGGCAGGTAAAAGATACCCGTTTGTGTTCCTCTTAAGTGGAGCCAGGTGTTCAAATCAGACCCTGGAAGGATCTATTTTTAACGTTTGACGTGTTTAATGCCGATATGCCTCTTATATCTTCAGCATCTATTTTTCCCCCCTGCTTCCTTACGTGTGTTCCTGTGTTAATATCTAGAATACTGAAGATGCTTTAAATTGTGGGTGACAAGTGGATATGATTAATACAACAAGCCAATGTAGGGCGTTGCTCTTCCAAAAATCCGACACGTTCGTGGGTTGTTGCTGGCAGGGTAGAAGGAACATGGAGACAATTTTGCCTCCAGATCCTCCTCCCCGTCCCCCAAATAAAAACCAAGTGAGACGGGCCACTGAACCCATGGAGTGGGGAGAGGCCATAGGAATTTGCGGATCCTGGTCTCTCTGCTCCCCTCCCTTCCCCAACCATTGGAACGCCCCTTCTCCCATTCCCATAAGGTCACCCAACTTCTCTGTTGCGACCACGGAAAGCAATTGGCGCGGTTCTTTCTGTGACATCTGTAGGGGGGGGCTCATGGTGGGGGAAGGACTTTGATGCAAAGTAGGTGCTCTACCCTTGAGCTACCCCAGTGCTTTCACATTGGGTTACTTGCAATGCCACTGTAATAACCTTGGCTATTCATATTTCAACTCTTATCTCATTTTCAGCCAGGCAAATATAAGACGTGTGGATGTGGATGTATGCATAAAAAAATATTCTCTCCGTGTTCCTTTCATTCATGCATTGGTTTTGATTTTTGCATCCATTTAGCTCCTGGGACCATCTGTTTTGTCTGCTCTCATTGTATTCTTATTTCTTTTGCCGCTGAACTTTGCAATCAGCAAGAAGAGAAGCCACTTCCAGGTATGAATTGCTACCTACCAGTGATCAGCAGGTTTCTCAGATTTCAGCAACCTTAAAACATTATTATTATTATTATTATTATTATTATTATTATTATTATTATTTATGGGTTGACAAACTGTTTGCTTTTGTAATTGTGCTAACCTATCAGGAAGGCAGAAGCAGTTGTAAAGCATGGGATGGAGGTGGGGCGGGTGAAGAGAAATGCTAGCTGTATGCAGGAATGTTTTGGGTGGACCTCAGCAAGGTTTTACTAGCTCACCCCCACAGATGCCGGCTCGTGAACCTCTGAGATGGCTCACTCAACTCGACGCATGTTGAGTCGGGCAAGCTCACGGTTCCCCACCTTTTTCTGTGCACATCATGATTTGCACAAACACAGATTCAGGCACATCACAATTTCTGCAAAATCATGGCTGGGAAACATTTACAGGAATTGTAATTTGTACAATTGTAAAGAGCACAATTTGCGCAAATATACAGTTGTGGCTGGTCCTTTACACCTGCAGTTTTGTTCAAATTGATGTATTTACAGCCACGAATTGACACCAGTTGCGATTGCCATAAATATTCCCACCCATGATTTTGCACAATATTGTGCCTCCTGGATTATATATGAGCCCTTGCCAGATGCCCACAGACTGTCTGATGGCTATCCCTACATGTACACCAGGGTCAGAGAACAAGCAGGAGTTTGGCAAGTAGATGGTGAACAGGACACAGGGGAGCTCACCCATCGCATATGTAATACACGTGGGCATCTAAAGAGCGCACCCATGAGACCATTCAGTCCAGGATCTAAAATTACACTGCAGCACTGGGTCAGACTGCTGGTCTGTGCAACTCCCTGCAATCTCCATGAGACTTCCTCAACCCCTCTTGATGTTTAGGACTACAACTCCCATTATCCTCAGGAAACCAAGCTTTTCTTCAGCACCCTTCTGTTTTTGGATCGTAACAGCAGTGATGCAAATTGGGCTCCATCTTTCAGGAAGCTCAGATGAAGTATAAGGACAGCCGGGCAAAACTCACCAGCACCTTTCTTGGTGACATTAAGATCCTCAAGATCCACGGTTGGGAGGAGATCTTTACGGGCAAAGTGTTGGCCACCCGAAACCAAGAACTTCGAGCCCTCAAGTCATCTCAGTGCCTCTTCTCCGCCTCCCTTGCTTCTTTTCATTCGTCGACCTTTCTGGTGAGTGGTCTTTGCCAGCCTCTGCAGAAGCCCCCTGTGCCATCTGGCTGCTCTTCTTCATCCATTGTACTCATTCTACCTCAACAGATCTCCTTCATCATGTTCGCAGTCTACACGTTGGTGGATGAGGAGAACGTCATGGACGCCCAGAAAGCCTTTGTCTCGCTGGCCCTGGTCAACATACTCCACACGGCTCATTCTTTCCTTCCCTTTTCCATGAACGCTGTCATGCAGGTGAGTCGCAGGTTGGCTTTTTGTTTGACTACATTGCATCACTGCAGCCAAGAGTGCTTGTAGCTCCCCACAACCCTTTTCCTCTATGCAGGTTACCATATGTCATGCCCAGTGTTTTCAGCCAAGCCCATCTTTATAAGGTAGGGTCACCTCCAGATCATGGGCTGCCCTTGGGCAAGGTGAACCCAATGGGTGGACCTCTTCCTACCTTGCCACTGCCCATTCTGCTTGGGCCCAGTTCCCAGGAGAAGAGGGCCATGTAAGCAGAGCCTGATGCTCTTCCTCCTTGCTCTTGTCCTTGAGCAGGCAAGTGAACAGGCAGCAACAGCAAGGAAGTGCCAGGGAGCTCTGGAAGTCATCAGTGGGGCCCCTATTGGACCATGGGCCTTGGCAGGCGCCTGACATTTCCGACCAAGGATGCCAGGCCTGTTACACGGGTGTGTCTTATTTATCTGTTCAAGGTACTTGGGTGGGGGTACCTTTTAGGGCTCTCACAGGTCAGCTTATGTTCTATAAACCAATGGTGGGCAACCTGAGGTCCTCAGCCTAATTTCCAAGCCCTTGTCCAAGCAATCACTTCAGACCTCTGGCAAAAGTGGTTCATCTTCCTCCTGGCAGCCTGCTGGCTGGAGAGGAGGGAGGCAAGAGAAGGGAGTGTCAGCAAAGAGAGGGGGTGGCACAGAGAGAGAGAAAGAGAGAGAGAGAGAATGTCAAAAAGTGTGGTGTAGTAGCTAAGGTGTTCGGCTGGGAGTTGGGAGATCCGGGTTCTAGTCCCCACTCGGCCATGGAAACCCACTGGGTGACTTTCAGCCAATCACAGACTCTCAACCCAACCTACCACACAGGGTGGTTGTTGTGAGGATAACATGGAGAGGAGGAGGAGGATTATGTACACCGCCTTGGGTTCCTTGGAGGAAAAAAGGTGGGATATAAATGTAAATAATAATAATAAATAAATAATAATAATAAATAATAATATAGGGAAATGATATTTTAAAAAGAAGTGGTTGGCAGAGAGAGAGAGAGAGAGAGAGAAAGTGTCAGAAAGAGAGAGGTGGGCATGACAAACTGAGAGGGAAAGGATATGATAAAGAGGAAGAGAATTGGGTGGCAGAGAGAGAGTTGAGGTTGTCAGAAAGAGAGAGAGGAAGAGGTGACAGAAAGAAGGTATGTCATAAAGAGAGAGATGGTGGAGGGGGAGAGAGACAGAGACAGCGAGGGAAAGGATGACCCCACCAACTTCTAGCTTTGGCCCTACCCATGTGGCCATGAAGTCCCCAACAGGTGAACCCCAAGTGAACGTAGTCCTGCCTTCTTCTTTTTTAAAAAAAAATCAATTAAAAAAATAGCAATAAGGATGGATCAGTGGCAGCAAAATAGCAGAGGCTTGCAAACAAGTATATTTTAAATGTGTCAACTGCTGAACACTGGTGAGCCACCATACGATCGCTTTTAAAGCCACCGTGTTGCACCCTGGATTTCTCCCGTACTGACCCTCAGTTGCACTGTATCTGTGTTTCCTTTTTGTCCAGGCAAAAGTGTCCATAAACCGTTTAGCTGCTTTCCTTTGTCATGAAGAGTTGGATCAAACAGCAACAGACCCTGGTGCTTTAGATTGCAGTAAGTATTGGCTGAGGAGCAGTTTCCTTCTGCACATGGGATGATGATGATGATGATGATGATGATAATAATACCATAAGGGGTATATTTATATATTTCTTACCTGCCTCCCCCTCTGGATCGAGGTGGGAGAACAACATTGAATGCAAAGATACTATAAAATATCCTCAAAACAACAACATTAATAACAACAACATACCCTTTTCTCTCTCTCTCTCTCTCTTTTTGGTGGCAGAATAGACTAAGGATTAGCATCTGCATATGCTACTGTCTGCAAATGCATCCCTGAGCTTATAATACTGCTAGATTTTGCTTTGTCCATTGATTAATCAGTGCAATATAAATGCAGTCGTGGTAGTAGTAATAAACAAACACACAGAGCCATCGTGAGACTAAAGAACTGCCCTAAACCTCTTGGAGAAACGTTATAGTAAGTGTAGTCAGAAAATAAGGGAACTTCCAAGTGTTTGGTTCTTTTTATTTATTTATTTATTTATTTATTACATTTCTATACCGCCCAATAGCCGGAGCTCTCTGGGCGGTTCACAAAAATTAAAACCATAATAAAACAACCAACAGGTAAAAAGCACAATTACAAAATACAGTATAAAAAGCACAACCAGGATAAAACCACGCAGCAAAAATTGATATAAGATTAAAATACAGAGTTAGAACAGTAGAATTTAAATTCAAGTTAAAATCAAGTTGTTAAAATACTGAGAGAATAAAAAGGTCTTCAGCTGGCGACGAAAGGAGTACAGTGTAGGCGCCAGGCGGACCTTTTACCAAAAAAATGTGTGAAAAGTGGGTAATTAACGTTTGGTTCTAATCCCTAGAGCCTCGTGTGGCGCAGAGCGGTAAAGCAGCAGTTTCTGCAGCCGAAACTCTCCCCACGGCCTGAGTTCGATCCCAGCGGAAGCTGGTTTCAGGCAGCCGGCTCAGGTCGATTCATCCTTCCATCCTCCTGAGGTCGGTAAAATGAGTACCCAGCTAGCTGGGGGAAAGGTAATAACGGCCGGGGAAGGCAACGGCAAACCACCCCGCTATAAGGCCTGCCAAGAAAACGTCAGCGAAAGCTGCCATCCCTCCAAGAGTCAGTAATGACTCAGTGCTTGCACAAGAGGTTCCTTTCCTCCTTCTAATCCCAGCTTCCTATGCTGTTTCTAAGACAGCCAAAGTTGTAGTTCTTATAACAACCTTGCTTCTTTTGCAAGCAGTGTTGAAAAGCAGTGAGTATACCGGAGCGCATATAACATGCATGTGTACATCGTATGTTCTTTGTCTCATAGCGCCAAATTCTATTATTGTAAGGAACGGAACTTTCAGCTGGTGTAGAGAGAGCCCCCCATGCCTAAAAAGGTAAATACTTGTGGACGGTTTGGGTCTTTTATTTGTTTTTAAAAATAATGTTTTTTCCTGGTTTTTCTTGGTTATGAATGGTGCTGATGAACATCTGCCTGGCCTTCTGAGGGACCAGAGGGCTGTTGATGCAGGAGGCAGGGTGTTGGAGACTGGCTACTGGACACCATGGTTCACACACAACACACCCAGCACCTTACACTTGCTATGATCCATTCCACATCCTTTCTCCAGGCAGTGTGTTAAACCATAAGTACGTAAGAAGATCCCTGCAGGATCAGACCAGGGGTCCATCAAGTCCAGCATTCTGTTCACACAGCAGCCAACTAGCTGTCCATGAGAAACCCACGAGTAGGACAGGAGTCCAACAGCACCCTCCCATTCATGTTCTCCAACAACTTGTGTGTATAGTCAGTCCGGGCCCGATTCAAAGTGCTGGTATTAACATTTAAAGCCCTAAACAGCTTGGGGCCAGGTTATATGAAGGAACGCCTCCTCCCATATGTACCCGCCCAGACCCTAAGGTTATCCTCAGGGGTCCTTCCCCGCGAGCCCCTGCGAAAGGAAGTGAGGCAGGTGGCTACCAGGAGGAGGGCCTTCTCTGCTGTGGCACCCCGGCTGTGGAATGAGCTCCCTAAGGAGGTTCGCTTGGCACCTACATTATATGCTTTTAGACGCCAGGTGAAGACCTTTTTATTCCCCCAGCATTTTAACAGTCGATACATTTTAACTCGGTGTTTAAAATTTGTAATCTTGCACTGCTGCTGTTTTTATCTGGTTGAGCTTTTATATTGTATTTTATATTATGGTTTTATATTGTTGTTTTATACTTTGAATGTTTTAAATTTTTGTGAACCGCCCAGAGAGCTCCGGCTATTGGGGGGTATAGAAATGTAATAAATAAATAAATAAATAAAATACTGCCTCTGATATTGGAGGTAGCATAGAGGCATCAGGACTAGTAACCATTGATAGCTTTCATGAATTTCTCCAAACCCCTTTTAAAGCCATCCAAAGTGGTGGCCATCACTCCATCTTGTAGAAGTGAATTTCATAGCTGAATTCTGCACCTTGTGAAGAAGTCCTTCCCTTTTTTTTTTCCTGTTCTGGATCTCCCACCAATCAGCTTCCCTCGTGGGGTGTTGCTCCAGCCCCTCGATGGTTTTAGTTGCCCTTTTCTGCATTTTCTCCAGCTCTACCATTTTTAGGTGCAGTGGCCAGAACTGTACACAGTATTCCCAGTGTGGTCCTGCAATCGATTTGTATAAGAGCAGTATGATATTGGCCATTTTATTCCCAATTCGTCGACGATCAAGCAGTTCACTGGCATATGTATTGCTATCCTTGCAGGATAAATCTTAACATACCCCGGGGGAGTCTCTGTGCTGTGGTTGGCCAGGTGGGTGCTGGGAAGTCCTCACTACTCTCTGCATTACTTGGTGAGCTGCAAAGAACTGAAGGCTCTGTAGAGATGAAGGTAAAACCTGTTCTTAGCTTTAGGCAACCTTTTCATTTAGGTTTAGTTCAGCTTTGCTGAGCTCGGCTTTCTCCAACCTGCAGCCCTCCAGATATGTTGGATGAAGCGGTCCTTCCTTTTATCTGTCCTGAATCTTCCACCAATCAGCTTCATGGGATGACCCCATTGGGTTCTAGCATAGAGAGAGAGAGAGAGAGAGAGAGAGAGAGAGAGAGAGAGATTTCAGGCGGGCTATGACTGAGTGATTTGGAGCAAATCATAAGAACGTAAGAAGAACCATGCTGGATCAGACCAAGGATTCATCTAGTCTAGCTTTCTGTTCATACAGTGGCCAACCAGCTGTGGACCAGAAACCTCGAAACAAGACATGGGTGCAGCAGCACCCTCCTGCCCATTTTCTCCAGCAACTGGAGAACATAGGGCATACTGCATACTGCCTCTGATACTGGAGGTAGCACATAGCCATCAGGACTAACAGCCAGTGATAGGCCCCATTCAGAAGACACCTTAAAACACGGCTTTAACCATGGTGGATAAGCGAAAAAGCCAGGTCCCGTTCAGAAGACACCTTAAATCATGGCTTTAACCACAGTGAATAAGGCGTTTTGCTTTATTCACCATGGTTAAAGCTGTGGTTTAAGATGTCTTCTGAACACAGCCCGGCTTTCTGGATTAACCACCATGGTTAAAGTCATGGTTTAAGGTGTCTTCTGAACAGGGCCATAGTCTTCTCCTACATAAATTTATCCAACCCCCTTTTCAAGCCATCCACAGTGGTAGCCATCGCTACATCTTACGGTATTGAATTCCAGAGTTTAACTCTGTGCTATGTGAAGTAGTCCTTCCTTTTATCTGTCCTGAACCTCCCGCCAATCAACTTCCTGGGATGAGCCCATTGGTTTCTAGTGTTAAGAGAGAGGGAGAGAAATATCTCCCTATCCACATTCTCCACACCATGCATGATTTTGTACACCTCTTTAAGGATTAATTTAACGAAGAAACCAGACTAGCATCCCGCAGGAAGCCCTCTCCCTTCAATGTACAACAAGCCCCTGGGCCACCCGGTTCTCCTGATCATCTCCTGCTTTCCATTTCCCAGGGCACAGTAGCGTTTGTTCCACAGGAATCCTGGATACAAAATGCCTCTGTGGAAGACAATGTCACCTTTGGAGAAAAGATGGATCGGAGATGGTACGACCAGGTGGTGGAAGCCTGTGCGTTACAGCCGGACCTGGACAGCTTCCCTGCTGGAAGCCAAACAGAAATAGGAGAGAAGGTTTTTTGGCTCATTATTTGTCAGGCTGGGAAGTTACAAAAGTAGCGGGAGGAGGTCTGTACGGATTTTGGGGGGCACCCACCTTGAATGGCACCAAATAGAACTCATTTTTGGACTTTCGTTTTAATTCTGTGAACCGCCTTGAGTTTCTCTTTGATCAAAGCTTGCATGCAATGTGTTCAAATAAGCATGGAAACACAGGAAGTGGCATTATACTCATAAATTGAAATTAATAATAACAGCAGACAACACTGAGCTAGTTGAACCCTATTCAACACTTGAACCCTATTCAGGCAAATGTGGGAAGGAAAGGTGGGCTCCCGCCCTACCGCTCTCCTTCCTCAAATCAGTCATCCTCAATTCTTGGAGAGCAACAGTCTGAAGAGGTGAGCCTCCTGAAAAATCTGTGTTATGGGTTATACAGATACATGTAAAAGTTTCCAGGTTCCAGCCCCAGCCTTTCCAGGTAGGTCTGGGGAAGTCGTCTGTCTTTCTGGCAGGAGACCTAGAAGTTTCTGCCAGTCTGTGTAGATCATCAGGCCCCAATCTGTTGCTCTCCAGATGTGTTGGACAATAACCCTTATTATCCCTAGCTGGAGAGAGATAGAAGTTGTAGTCCCACACATCTGGAAGATACCAAGTTCACTTTATTCATTATGTTTGTACACCGCCCCATAGCAGAAGCACTCTGGGTGGCTGACAAAAAATGAAAAAACCATTAAAAATACTTTATATGACATATATCTCAAAAAACGTTTTAAGCGTTCAACCATAGACAAGCTGGGACATGATTAAATACTCATTATATGCTGCCTGAGAGTTGAGGGTAATTTTAACCTGGCACCGAAACGATAACAATTTTAGTATGCCTCATTGGGAAGATCATTCCATAATTGGGGGGCCACCACTGAGAAGACCTTCTACATTGTTGCCATTCTCAGAGCCTCCCTTGGAGGAGGCACCTGGAAGAGGGCCTTAGATGTTGAACATAGTGTACAGGTGGGTTCATGCCGGGAGAGATGCTCTATCAGGTATTGTGGTCTTGAGGCATTTTAGGCTGTATAGGTCAAAACCAGCACCATGAATCAGGCTCTGAAACATACAGGTAGCCAATGCAAACAGGCCAGTATTATATGTTGGGATCTTCTTGACCCTGTTATCAATCTGGCCACCATGTTTTGCACAAGCTGCAGCTTCTGAACCGTTTTCGAAGGCAGCCCCACGCAGAGGGCATTGCAGTAATCTAATCAAAGGTGGGACAGGCTAGTGTAGATGTTCAACTAGGTAGCAGCTTCCTATGTAGAACCAGTGTTTGGATGGTCCTTCTATCGCACCCAGTGTGCATTTTTAAATGCATACCTCTAAGCATCTTTCCAGCCAACCTAGGGTTTGACCAATGCAGGAAATGGGGGAAACCAATTTAAGCCTCCCTTCTGTGGGCGGGGGGGGGACCTTTTTCATCCTTATTTGAAACTGCCTGATGGTTGGTGTGTGTGTGTGTGTAAGAGAGAGAGAGAGGGAGAGATGCAGATAAAGACTCATGCTATGTTGCCAAAACAGGGCATTAATATTTCTGGAGGACAGAAGCAGAGGCTCAGCCTGGCTCGTGCTGTTTACAAGAAGGCATCGATTTACCTTCTGGATGACCCCCTTTCTGCTGTGGATGCTCCAGTCGGCCAGCACATTTTTGAACAAGTCCTGGGGCCCAACGGCTTATTGAAGAACAAGGTACTTAAATTGGGGATGGGCGAACGAACAAGGCCCGAGATTGCTAGGGTTTGCTGAACATTGTCTTGACCGCTGTCTCGTGCCCGATGCCGGTTCGTGTTTGTGCTCGCTGCTCACTCTGTGCGAACGGGGAAATCACATCCATCGAGCAGCGATCGAACGTGAAATTTGCACCACTGTCTTCCGTAGACTAAAGCAGAGCAAACTAGGAGGGAGGAAATTGCACAAGTTACGAAATGTCCGCAAAATTGAACTGGAGAAGTTGTGCAAATCAACTGCAATAATAATAAAAACAAGGCAAAATATGCATTTCCCCCATAGAACATGAAAACCTGCATGGGGGAGGGGTACATGATCTGGGGGGGGATTTGCCCATTTTTGCAAGTGCTAATTTGCACAAATATGAATGTGCGCAAATTTGCAAAATTGGAAAAAGTCTGATTCCATCAATGAATGGATGATGGCCTGAAAGTCACCAGACAATCTACAAAATGGAAATAGAATGGATTTTACAAAACCCATGCATCTCTATTTGGGCTGATGGGATTTAGAGTAGTCCAAGAATATCTGGAAGGTGACAGGGTTGATAGACCCTGTTCTATATGGATGCCTTTGCCATTGGTGACTTGGAAGGAATCCAGTATCCTGTCCTGTAATCCACCAGTTGGATGTAAGCAGCCTTCCCAAATCCATGATCTCCAGATGTCTTGGAATACATGGCCTAACCAGTATGCCCAATGGTAAGGGTTGAAGGGGGTTGTGATCCAAAACATCTGGAGGACACCAGGTTGGGGAAGATGGATGTATGGTTTGAGTTTCCAAAAAAGGAGCACACCAGTTCGGCCACTTAATCGTCAGTTTAGCATTGCATTGGAGGCCGCCTCTCCAAAATTGATTTCAGCCCCTGACATAGAAGAGGTTCTGATGAACATCTTGGAGCAAGTTAGTCAATAACAAGGTTTGTTTCTTTTCTTTCCAGACTCGTGTTCTGGTGACCAACGCAGTCCATGTTTTGCCCAGAGTGGATCACATTATTGTGATCACGAATGGGGAGATCTCCGAAACTGGCTCTTGTCAAGAACTTGTGGAAAGACGGGGAGATTTTGCAGACTTCCTGAGGTCACACAGCACAGAAGCAAAAGAGGATCAGGATTTACAAGGTACGGCAGATCCTCCTCCTGGCCTTTCTGTTTTCAGATCAACCAGTACAACAGATACCCAGTGAGATATTAACTGAGGAACGAGCCAATGAGCTGCTGTGATTTGCTTGAATTCAAGCCACTTCCCATGTTACTTCTGGGCTTTAGCAAAAACCCTGACACACAAACACTTCAGCGGCCCAAATCCGCCTCCATTTTCTTCCCATAATGCCTCATGGAATGATGTTCTGTCTTGGCATAGAATCAATCCAGGGAACTTTGGCAGGTGTGCGTGGACTTCAGGCTTGCAGGATCTACATTGTTTATTACAAGAACCCTGAAATCTAAGAGCATATGCTAAGAATTAAGGGGCAGGGCATTTCTGAGCGCCTGCTAAGCTCAGGGATTTTTGGTCAGTTCCACAGTCAAACTCAGAAGTCCTTCCACACAAAAATCCAATCCTGCCCCCACCCCCCTAGCATTCTTGACACAAACTTGCATCATCTAAAAAGAAGAAATTGTTTTCTCTCTGTCTGTCTCTGGGCTCATCTACACCACACAGGATATTGCACTATGACAGTGGTATGAAAGCAGTATATAAGAGGCAGGAGCCACACTACTGCTTTATAGCGGTATTGAAGTGTACTGACAACTGTTGGGGCCCATTGACACAGACCATATGCCGCTTTCATACCGCTTTCATAGTGCTATATCCTGCTTGGTGTAGATGTGTCAATGGGCCCCAACAGTTGTCAGTGCACTTTAGTACCACTGTAAAGCAGAAGTGTGGCTCCTGCCTTTTATATACTGCTTTCATACTGGTTTCATAGTGGAATATCCTGCTTGGTGTAGATGAGCCCTCTGTCTCTGTCTCTGTCTCTCTCACACACACACACTGTTATGTTTTTCTCCTCATCGTTTGCTTTTAATGATTGTAAACTACCTTGGGACCCCGGCTTTGTGATATTATTGCATAAACTGGCATTGACATATCACCAATAAATAAAATTAAATAAGGCAGGGTAAAAAAATAATTTGATTATATCTCTCTCTCAGATTGTATCAATTGAATACAATTAATCAAGTAAGGGTGCAATCCTATGCAGGTTCAGACAGAAGAAAAGTCCCATAGAACTCACAGGGACTTACTCCTAAAGACCCATGGGAAAATTGACCCATGGGCAATTGGCCTGTTGCCAATGGTAGGAGGAGCCAGATGGAATGGTGCGCTGAATCAAATCCACTGGTGGGTGGAGTTTGCAGCACTGCAGGATTACATTGTTTTCTGTGTTTGTGTGTGTGTGTGTGTGTGAGAGAGAGAGAGAGAGAGAGAAGTATAATGGTTATTTATTTATTTATTTATTGCATTTTTATTAGGGATGTGCACGGATCCCCCAATCCTCTTCACTCCCAATCTGCAAATTGTGGATCGGGCCCGCTCTGCCTCGATCTGCCTGGGGTCCGCTCCACTCCACTGTGGAGCTCCAGCTTCGAATCGGAGCTCCGCAGCAGCAGGGAGTGGCGCCAGAAGGCCCCCCTCCCTCCTCCCCCTTACCTGTGTCCGGCCCGGCCCGGCCCAGCTTCACTAGAGCCCGCAGCTCAACCAGGAACTGTAGGCCCCGATTGCGGCCTACACTTCCTGGTTGAGCCACGGGCTCTAGTGATGCTGGCGACAAGCTGCAACGGACGCAGGTAACCCCCCCTCCCTCCTCCCCCTTACCTGCGTCCGTCCGCGGACCCGCAGCTGCTTCAACTGAGCCCGAGGACTCAAACAGGAAGACCAGACCGCAGTTGCAGCCTAGTCTTCCTGTTTTGAGTCCTTGGGCTCAGTTGAAGCAGCCGCGGGACTGCAGACGGATGCAGGTAAGATCCCCCTCCCCCTTGCCCCCTTCCCTGGCTCTGCCACCGTCACCGCACGGGTGGCAGTGACAGCGGCAGGGCCAAGTAAACCCCCCTTACCTTTTTTGCAGAGCTCCAGATCGAGGCAAAGGATCCACCTTCACCTCGATCCACTCTGCAACACTCCGCTGCTGCCCCGATCCTCTTTGCCTCCGCCTTAAGGGGAGGCAAAGCCCCCCGATCCGCTTCTGCTTCTCCGGTCCGAGGAGAAGCGGAGCACATCCCAAGTTCTCTGGTAAAGCACGTGTTGGCCTGCAGCATCCAGTGAGCTGGTTAATGCTGAGGACCACATTAAATTAGACCCACGGGTCTATTAGAATTGCAGCCTCAGATTTCAGGCGAAAGCCCCATGAAAACTGGAATGCCAGAAGGTTTAGCCAGCTCTGTGATTTGGGAGAGAAGATGCCCTGTAAGATAAACATCTGGAGGTGGTGTATTTTCTCTGGAGCATTTTCATGTATCTTTCAGAGACATTGAAACTTTTTAAATTCCACAGATGCAGGAAGTGTTGGGATTCTCCCTGCAGGAAGACACACTGCCCACTGGAGAAAAGGTGGAGAGTAAGTAGTAGAACAAAGGTGTAATTTAGTCGCCAAAGTAAGTTTGTGCCGGCAAGCTCCTTAAAACTCAACAAGAGGCATTCCAACTTATCAAATTATTTTATTATTGCATTTATATCCCGCCTTTTTTTTCCTCAAAGGAGCCCAAGGTGACGTACATAATCCTCCTCTCCATTTTATCCTCACAACAACAACCCTGTAAGGTAGGTTGGGCTGAGAGTCTGTGACTGGCCCAAAGCCACCCAGTGACCTTCCATGGCTGAGGTGGGACTAGAACCCAGATCTCCCGACTCCCAGTCCAACACCTTAGCCACTTCACCACACTGGCTCTGATGGAATGGATCAGAATTAACAGCCACAGGTCACCGGGTGGGCCTTCTTTTTAGTCTGTGTGGAACAGAGTGAGATGGATTGTGTCCCCATGAGATAACCACCAGTGGAGAGCAAGGGGAGATGCAGAGAGAGAGAGAAAGTAACAAATAGTCTACAGTGGAAGCACATAGTCCCACGGAAAAGACCACCTGCTTTTTTCCTCCTCCCTCCCGATTCTTTTTCCTTTTGTGTCACATCTTTTTAAAATTATAAGGCTGCAGGCCAGGACTGTTTTGTTCGTATTGATTGTGTGTAAGCCACTCGGAGTCTTTTTGGCTGAGGAGTGGGATAGAAATGGTTTAAATTATCAATTTTTTAAAAAATAAAATGGTACCTGAACCTGCCATTTGTGAGGGAGTAGGAGGGAAGAGGGAGTGATGTCACCACAGTGCTCAATGTTTGTGCCTCCCCCCACCCCCAATTCCCACCTCAACCACCAGTGGAGGCTGGTGGCTCTGATTTCAGAGGGGATATAAATCCATTCTGGGTTTCGGTCAGAACTCTAAAGGAGCTATCCAAGGTGCTGAACCTATTTAGGGGGGCAGGGTTCAGAACCTTGGATAGCCACTTTAGAATCCTTTCTGGTTCTGACTGAAACCTAGAAAGGAATCACAGCCCCATTAAAATCAGAGCTGTCAGCCTCCACTGAACACCAACACCACCACTTCCACAAAATGGCTGCCATGGGGGCGGGGCTAGTCACAAAATACAAGTAACCTGCCAAGGGCACAAAGAAGAAATGGAGTCTGAGCCCCAACATGCTAAATTACTCTTTTGAACACACTGACACACAAACACCTATTTCTCTCCCTCCCCCCCCTCTCTCTCTCTCTCTCTCTCACACACACACACAAACATCCCTCCTTTCCCCTCCATGCCTTCCACCAAAAATGTGGAAGGCATGGAGCACCTCAGAGGGCCCTGCCAGCGTATTTGTCCTGAGGGAAACCAATTGCATTCCCTCATATGTAGAAGGGCTCCTGCCAAATCCTGAAGTCCCTTAATCAATGGAACTCAGATACAGGATTGCACCCTCAGTAGCGCTTTTGGAATTGCAATGACCTCCGTGTATAACCTTAAGCCTTCTTCCCATAAAAGGCCTCCTCAGGCTCCGACAGAGAGAGGTGGATACAAAACAACAGACGTGGAAAGAGGAGGATTCATTTCAGAAGGCGAGAAGCAGCTCGCCGGGAGGGTAACTACTTCAAGGCACTTGAAAAAGAAACACACACACACACAAAAAAAAAACCCTTAAGGAGTGATCAGATGTGTATCACAAGCCAGTTGCTATAGGGTCTCTTTCCTCAACGTAACCCTTCAAATGTGTTGTACTACAAATTCCATCATCCCTGCCAACACTGCCTGTTGCCATGCTGGATGGGGATGATGGGTGTTGTGTTCCAACAGATCTGGACGGCGCCAGGTTGGGTGAGGTGGGTGTGTAATATCACCCAGAACTGATCAGTGTCATTATTATTATTATTATTATTATTATTATTATTATTATTATTTATTTATATAGCACCATCAATGTACATGGTGCTGTACAGAGTAAAACAATAAATAGCAAGACCCTGCCGCATAGGCTTACATTCTAATAAAATCATAATAAAACAATAAGGAGGGGAAGAGAATGCACCAAACAGGCAGTATAAGAGAACAAAATCAAGTTTTAAGAGCTTTAGGGAAAAGAAAAGTTTTTAGCTGAGCTTTAAAAGCTGCGATTGAACTTGTAAGCATTCAAGTTCCTTCTTTGCCTGTAACCCTGTAAAGCTTCAGCCAATCAGACACGGCAACCGTGAGCACCGCCAAAACTTGCATTTATTTATTTACCCCTGCTTTGTTGAAATATCCATACATGGATTTGTATATATCCGTAGCAATGAATACTTATGATATACAATGATATACATAGGCTTCATCTCAAGTGAGCCAAGTAGCAAATAGATTCCCATCAAAAGTGGCATCTATATGGCCCCCATTCAAATGTTGAAAGAGTTGCAGGGTCCTCAATCCATTGCATTATAGGGGGTTAGTGCTTATCCTTCCACTATGGTAATATCGGTCTTTGAGCTGTCAAAAGTGTGCAGAGAATACATTGACGCTGAGCATTTCTTAATTTCTATGAAGCAGGCAACTAATTTAAAAGACCCTGTACATCAGTGAATATTAAAGCGTTCCAATACAACTTTTTTCTGTATAGTAACTTCCCTGCAATACTGGACATTGCAAAACGTATGTTTAAAAAGAAGCGGTGCCTGTATTAGATGAATTAGACAGTCCCTTATTAAAAAGACATTGCGCTGTCCAAGGGACGTGAAACAAATAAGGCGCAGTTTAAGACCCATGGATGCAACAGGTAGACGTCATTAGGCATTTTGCAGTGGTGTTCATAGTGGTTTTTCAACTTCCTAAATGTGCTCATAGGTCCAAAAACTTTGCCCGCCCCAAACTGGACTAGACAATACAGAGCCAGATGGACAAATAGTGTGATCTGCTTCCAATAAACTTGGCTTTTAGATTTCGGAAAAGTCCCATGTGTGGTAGGATGATTATGAGCATCAGAGGAATGACCCTCCGTAATTTCTTCCCAGATGAAGAAGGGCGGAAAAATAGTTATTCTGCCTTCCCAGCTTTGTAACACTAAGGTAATCTGTGGAGACTCTGCAGCCTAAAAGATAAATTTTATTTTATTTTATTTTATTACATTTATATACCGCCCCATAGCCGAAGCTCTCTGGGCGGTTTACAAAAGTTAAAAACAATGAACATTAAAAACAGATGTACAAAAGTTTAAAACCATCAAAAGCATAAAAACGATATTGTTTTAAAAACAATATTGATTTAAAACAACTATTCTGGGGTCAATTAAAGATTCAGCATATGTTGTTAACTTCCTAAGAGAAGAGAAAAGTCTTAACCTGGCACCGAAAAGATAACAATGTTGGTGCCAGGCGAGCCTCGTCGGGGAGATTGGGGGGCCACCACTGAGAAGGCCCTCTGAGTGGTGAATAACTGAATTCAGGATTCACTGAATAAATGTCGTTCAGTCACTCTTGATCAGCAAGATAGAGGGGAAGGTTCTGTGCTCTCCCATGGGTTGGAAACAATCCCAGCAGGTTTTTCAGAGTCACCTACTCAATTCTAAGGCCCCTGGGGCACATTTTTACTCACAAAATCCACAATATTTCAATTCAGAAGGGACGGTGAGGTTCGCAGAATGAAAAGCAGAATTCTACAGGTATGCCCCCTCCCCATAGCACTTACCTACAGCAAGGGAGGGGAGGCGGGTCTATCTCTACATCTACCTGCATCAGCTTGCTGATTGAAGGTTGTTGTTGTCTTTGTCTAGGCCAAGGCGTCAGTCTATCTGAGCTACCTGCGAATGGCTGGGTCTCTCACCTGGGGCTACATTCTGCTTTTGTTCACCTGCCAGCAAGTGGCCTCATTCTGCCGTGGCTACTGGCTCAGCCTGTGGGCCAATGACCCTGTATACAATGGAACACAACAGCATACGGAGCTTCGCATAGGGGTCTTCTTTTTCCTTGGATCTGCTCAAGGTTTGCTCCTCCTCCTGCTCCTCCTCCTCCTCCTCCTCCTCCTCTTCCTTTCCCCCGTTCTACTCCTTCTTTGGAAAGGGACGTCAGATGTACGGCATTTCCTTCTAAATTATACTGTTTCTAAATTTGCGTCTCTACATATAAATCAGCATATCCGCATTGTATTCAAGTTGGCATCCTTTTTGTCCTCTGTTTTGGTGATTCATGAAGGGCCCTCCTAACAACAACAAAATGAAGGGTATTCCTCTGAGTTCAAAGGGAATCTCTTCTCTTGCATTGCAGCCATTGGAAAGTTTGGGTCGTTAGCTGCAGTGTTTTTGGCCGGGACGCTGGTATCCCGTAAGCTCTTCCGAGATCTGCTCTGGGACGTCATCCGGTCACCCATGGCCTTCTTTGAACAGACCCCCAGCGGTAATCTGATCAACCGCTTCTCCAAAGAAATGGACGCCATTGATTGCATCCTCCCGGACAAGCTGAAATCCTTCTTGGGGTTCTCGTTTCATCTGCTGGAGATCTATGCCGTGATCATGGTTGCCACACCAATAGCCGTGGTGGCCATCATTCCTCTGACAGCCTTGTATGCCGTGTTCCAGGTAGGCAAGGAGAAATCTGTCTGTTTCAGTTTCCCTTTTTCCCCAACCTGGAATTGGTTTCATCCCGTTTCCGCATTGGTTTGCGGTCATTTGTTTTTAAAGTCCGCATGAAAATGCAGTTGTTTTCGTCCACCTTTCACCTGATAGGTTCCGGTTTTGTATGGAGTTTTGTGGCATGAATGCCTTTTTGCATGGACTTTCCCCTGAAGGTGATGCATCTTGGTATAATATTTTCAGAAATGTATGCATTTTCACGCACAATTTCCCCCCAAGATTAACATTTTTGTATGCTCTGTGTGTGTGTGTAGATAAATAGATATAGATATATTGGAGAACTGCATCATAAAAGTCTTGAAAGTGTCTGTTGCAATGTTTAACTGTACTTTGTTTCACATGTCAGTTTGGAAAGGTTGAATTAGGTAGGTGACACTTGCATACTCTACCAGGTAGATTCCATGTGGTGGCATGTCATCCATACGGCGAGCCTCGTCAGGGAGATCATTCCATAATTGGGGGGCCACCACTGAGAAGGCCCTCTCAGTGGTGAATAAGTGGCTGAATAAGTGAATTCAGGATTCACTAAATAAATACGACGCCAGTTTCAAGTACCTGCTGGATCACTAGAGGTGGGAAGACCCCCCCCAAAAAAAATTCAAACTGTTTCCTCCATTTTTCCTGGGATTTTTGGGAAATTGGGGAGGTGTTCTGATTTGTCTATTTTTCTCCTGTTCCCCAACACACTCACACTCCCACCCACCCCGGGCCTTCATGTATAGTGGCATAATGGAGCCAGGCCTTACAGGGATACAGTCCCATTATGTTTTGATTAGCAAGGATGCTGACACCATCTGCCACCTCCCCCCTTCGACTTCCCTCCCCTCTGAACCAGGGGAGGCTGGTGGCTCAAATTTCACTGGAGCTGTGAATCCATTTTGTGTTTCAGGCAGAAGTAGGCAGAACTCTAAAGGAGCTCTCCAAGGTGCTGACCCCTATCCCCAAATTGGCTTCAGCATCTTGGATAGCTTCTTTACAGTACTGGCTGGTTCTGACTGAAACACAGAATGGATTTACACACACACACACAAACACACTCATATGAATGATGAGGTAATAAAGCAACCATTAATAAACACATCCAGCCACCTAACTGCATCTGGGGGATTACAGAGATTTGGGTTTGGCCCACAAACCAGAGGTTCAACACCTCCCTTAAACGCAATCTCTCTTTTTCATGCTGTCTTTCTTTCTCTCTCAGAGCTTCTTCGTCACCACCTCCTGTCAGCTGAAACGCCTTGAAGCCACAAGCCGTTCACCCATCTATTCCAACCTTTCAGAGACCTTTCAAGGGAGCAGTGTCATCCGTGCGTACAAGGCCCAGCGGCGTTTTATTTTTCAGAACGATTTCAAGGTGGACGAAAACCACAGGGCCTCTTTCCCTGCCGTGGTGGCTGACAGGTATAACATTGCAGCCGGTTTCTGAGGGGGGCTTTTTAAGGTTAGGCCTAGAAGGGATGTGGTTCGGCCTAGTAGGCCCCTTTGCTGGTTTCTGGGCCTGCAGAAAAATGGCTGGCTTTGCGGGCCTTCTGACATGAAGCACTAATGTGTGGTGACATCAGGGTATGGAATAAAGACACAGCTTATGAGGTGAACGAAATTCATTATTCAGAGAGTGTTCCTTCAAGGTTAGAATGAAAATAAGAATGTGAATATAAAGAAGAGCCCTTTTGGATCCATCAAATCCAGCATCCTGGTTTCCACCGTGGTCTGTCAGATGCCTCTGAGAAGCCACAAGAAAGATACGTTGTGGAGTGTTGCATAAATGGCCCCTCTAAATTCCCCACCTTATTTTTGGACTGAGAAATTGGGGTTGAGGGAACCATTTCACTAATTTCTCCAGGGGATGGGAAAAATTCTTCAACAGTTTCTCTTGAGTGGAACTGAACAAATGCAAGGGTGTTCATGCAGGCAGGAACACATAAATAAATGAACAAATAAATAAGTGCTCTTATGACCCCCCCCCCAGGCCACAAGCTGTACCAGTTCAGTTCAAGGGCCTTGTCAGTGCCCTATACTGCCTCAGTCATGGTGAGAGCTTCACATTGCTGTCCATTGCTGTAGCTTGAGTTGCAGGGTTTTATTACAGGGCAAATCATTAGCAAGGGTATGACTAGGTCAGGTTACACAGGGAAGCCAGGCAGGAATAGATCAGCACCATGGAAAGCTCTGAGTGGTAATCTGTTGCTCCAATAAGGAGCAGATCAAGACTAAACCTTAAGTAAGAGTTTGGTGGATTTAGGCTGGTTGGCTCTGCCTCTACATTGACCAAGATGTTGTCTCATAAAAGGGCCCATTTTAGCAGCCTCAAAATGTGACGATGTGGGAGTTTCCTCATGGCGACAGCCCAAAGATGGCAAGGCAATGTCCTCTAGATGCAGGGGAGCGAACCGTAAGATCTCTTCGGGGTCCTGAGGAGGTGAAAATCTCATGATGCTTTTTGGTGAATGGGTCTTCTCCCTCAACTGTTAACTCAGGGGCCTCTTTTTCTGAGGACCAAAGGGTTGGGATCTGAGGATGAGGGTTTGGGTGCCTGATCCATGATGCATTCTCTCTCTCCCTCCCTCCCTCTCTTTCCTCATTCCAGGTGGCTCGCCACAAACATAGAATTCCTAGGGAACAGCATTGTCCTCTTTGCAGCTTTACTCGCTGTGATAAACAGACCATACCTCAGTCCGGGGATTGTGGGATTTTCCATTTCCTATGCTCTGCAGGTAACCTAAAAAAAAAAAAGGCTGTGGAAAGAGAGCAATGCAATATATCCGTACAAGGCCTGTATCTGCTTTTTCAGGAGGGGAATAGTTGAATATGCATTTTGGATTTGGAACTGCCTATTTATTTCAGTTGACTGGACTCATGTTATTTTCTTTCCTTTTGGCCAGATAACGGGCGTTCTGAACTGGATGATGCGAGCCCTGGCAGAAATGGATAACAGCATTGTTTCTGTAGAGAGAGTGAGAGATTACTCAAGAACGCCCAAAGAAGTAAGCACCTTGGTAGTCGTTCAGAAGACACTTTTAACCATGGCTTTAACCATGGTGAATAAAGAGAAAAGCCTTATTAACCATGCTTAAAGCTGTGGTTTAAGGTGTCTTCTGAACATGGCCCGGCTTTCTGTCTTAACCACCATGGTTAAAGCCATGGTTTAAGGTGTCTTCTGAACATGGCCAGGGTTTCTGGCTTAACCACCATGGTTAAAGCCATGGTTTAAGGTGTCTTCTGAACACGGCCCTCTGAGTTCTTTCATGAAAACAGATAAGCTATCTGCCTTAACTAACTTCCAGCACTACCAAAAGGCCCAGTTCAGTTGCTTTTATTAGGACCAAACTCTATATTACAGCCTCCCCCAACCTGGTGTCTTCCGGATGGTTTGGACGTCAACTCCCATTAGCCCCAGCCAAAAACTGACTGAGCCTTCTATCCCAACTACCGGCGAGTTTTGAGTTCACTGCACTCCCACTAGTGGCCACGAGAGGGCATGCAAGGCCCAGAAAAAAACACAAGCCCTCTTTAACAAAGCAAGACTAATTGTTCAAGGCGGTTACTCTCACCCTAGTTCAAGGCGGTTACTCTCACCTAGATTAGTGCCCTGCTCCCTGCTTGTCTAAACAACTCAATAACATCCTGGTTCAACTATAGTTACTTTGGCCAGATCTACACCAATCAGGATCCGCCACTTTGAAAACGGTATACGGAACGTGTCCTGGGCCCCAACAGTTGTCACTACTGTTATAAACCGTTTTAAAGCAGAGGTGTAGATTCTGCCTTGATTGCCATTCTGTTTTGGGATTTGCCACTTGGTGTTTGAGGCGCCGTTGTGTCTCCATCCAGGCTCCGTGGACTTTGGGCAGTGACCTTCTACGTGAGAACTGGCCCAGTGCAGGGACGATTGAATTTAGAGGATACAGCATGCGATACAGGCCAGATTTGGAGTTAGCGCTGAAGAATATCAATATAAAGATCAACGGACAAGAAAAGGTATGGTATGACACCAGAACATACGGAGAGCCCCGCTGGAGGCCTATCTAGTCGAGCTTCCTTGTCCATCAGTGGTCAACCAGATGCCACTTGAGATGCCCTCAAGCAGTCCTCGCCTGCTGTTGTTCCCAGCATCTGGTATTCAGGTAGGGCTATAGGAGGAATCCACAATGGAATCAAGTTATTTTGGATTTCTATGACTTCAACCTGCAGCCTCTGCATCAGACCATCTTTCCCGAGTTGCATGGATTCCGTGGACATCCAGACCGTTTGTGTTTTTAACTTTCTGGAATTTTATGCAAATTCACATGTAAAATATGTAAAATTAATAAAAACCCTGTCGGTTACATGCATTTCCCACCTAGGCGAAAGCATAAAAATCCACATGGGGTGGGGGTTGAGAATTTGGGGAGGATTTGCGCATTTTTGTAAGTATACATTTGTGCAAATTTGGGAAATTGGGGGAGAGGTATTTGATTCTGCCAATGAGCAAATGACAGAATGAAAAGCACGTCCCAATCCACGAAATGCAACTGGGGGCTCATCTACACCAAGAAGGATATTCCACTATGAAAGTGGTATATAAAAGGCAGGAGCCGCACTACTGCTTTATAGCGGTATTGAAGTGCACTGACAACTGTTGGGGCCCATTGACACAGACCATCTACGACTTTCATACCACTTTCATAGAGTTATATATCCTGCTTGGTGTAGATGTGTCCTGCGCCCTAACAGTTGTCAGTGCACTTCATTACCACTATAAAGCAGTGGTGTGGCTCCTGCCTTTTATATACACCAGTCTTAAAATCTCTTCGGCTATTGGGCGGTATAAAAATGTAATAAATAAAAATAAATAAATAAATAAATAAATAATAAAATAAATCTCTTCACTGGCTGCCAATTAGTTTCTGGGCAAAGTATAAAGTGTTAGTTATCACCTTTAAAGCCCTACATGGTTTGGGTCCAGGCTACCTGCGGGATCACCTTCTCCCGTACAATCCACCCCGCACACTCAGGTCCTCTGGGAAGAATTTACTCCAGCCAACAAAAACAAGGCTGACAACTATTACCCAGAGGACCTTTTCTTCTGCCGCTCCCAGTTTGTGGAATGGCTTGCCGGGAGAGATTCGTCAACTTAACAGTCTTCTGGAATTGGCTTGAACTGGCCTTCTCAACGTTCTTGGATCTCCTAGGTTGGCATCGCTGGAAGGACGGGTGCTGGGAAATCTTCGCTCGCCATGGGCCTGCTAAGGCTCGCAGAAGCTGCTGAGGGAGAGATCATGATTGACCAGATCAACATTGCCCAAATAGGGCTGCATGATCTGAGAAGCAAGGTTACTGTCATTCCACAGGTACAACGTCCGTTTCTAATGGCAGTCATCCATATTCCAGTGGGGGGCGACAAAATGTTGCAGCGTGGTGTGCTCTTTTTGATTGCTCCAGTCTGCCAGCCATGCCTCCCTCCCCGATACTCCATTATGGCCCCGTTCAGAAGACACCTTAAACCATGGCTTTAAACACGATGGTTGAGCCAGAAAGCCAGGCTGTGTTCGGAAGACAGCTTAAACCACAGTGAATAAAACATAAAACCTTATTCACCATGGTTAAAGCCATGGTTTAAGGTGTCTTCTGAACATGGCCTGACTTTTTGTCTTAACCACCATGGTTAAAGCCATAGTTTAAGGTGTCTTCTGAACACAGCCTGGCTTTCTGTCTTAACCACCATGGTTAAAGCCATGGTTTAAGGTGTCTTCTGAACGGGCCCTCTGTCTCCCCATTCCACCTGTTTTTCTTTTTCTAACCACATTCTGATTTGCAAATCAGTTTGTCAGTTCGCAAAAGACAGAATTCCTTGAGTATCCTTTGCTCCGTTCTCCTTGACCTCTGATTTTCTAAATGCTGAATGTTTTTAATCCCCCCTTCAATATGGAGCTTCCACTCATGTAAGTGTCCCCACTACAGTCTGAAATGGTACAGCCCAAACCCAAGTTAATCTCTTCAGAGAGACTGAATCTCGGAGTCCCGTTTATGTTTCCCCCCTCTGTGCTCAGGACCCAGTGTTGTTTACGGGTTCTCTAAGAAGGAACCTCGACCCCCTGAATGAACACTCTGACGATGATGTCTGGACCGCTTTGGAATTGACGCAGCTCAAGGGCTTCGTTTGGGATTTGCCAGGTCGGCTGAGCTACGAGTGCTCCGAAGGAGGAGGAAATCTCAGGTACCCCCGAATCTGGACACAAATGGAAATTACTGTTGTGCCTTGATTTCTGAGATTGTGTGGGCATATGAACCTCTCTTGTTGTTTTTCCTAGATTGGGTTTACTTTTATGGGTTTAAGGCAGGGGTGAGCAACCTGTTTTTC
Organism: Elgaria multicarinata webbii; assembly: GCF_023053635.1. Lineage (NCBI taxonomy): Eukaryota > Metazoa > Chordata > Lepidosauria > Squamata > Anguidae > Elgaria > Elgaria multicarinata. The sequence goes on along the minus strand of NC_086187.1, from coordinate 17,096,152 downwards.
CTAGCAGGTAAAGAGGTGGCTGGCTCTCATGGTTCTCCCATCCTCCCTGCAGTGTTGGCCAGCGGCAGCTCATCTGCCTGGCACGAGCTCTGCTTCGGAAAGCCAAGATCCTGATTCTGGATGAGGCCACTGCCGCCGTGGATCTGGAAACAGACCTCCAGATTCATTCCACAATAAGGGCTCAGTTCGAAGACTGCACGGTTCTAACAATAGCCCACCGCGTAAACTCCATTATGGACTGTGACAGGTCAGGCTTTCTTAGCATTTCCTTTGCTGCTGATGTGCTATGTTGGTCTTCTCCAAAGTGGGTGCCCTCCAGGACTACAACTCCCACCATCCCCAGGCAACATGATGGGAGTTATAATCCAATGCATCCAGTGCCCTCCAGGACTACAACTCCCACCATCTGCAGACAACATGATGGGAGTTATAGTCCAATGTATCCGGTGCCCTCCAGGACTACAACTCCCACTATCCCCAAGCAACATGATGGGAGTTATAGTCCAATGCATCTGGTGCCCTCCAGGACTACAATTCCCACCATCCCCAGACAACATGATGGGAGTTATAATCCAATGCATCTGGTGCCCTCCAGGACTACAACTCCCACCATCCCCAGGCAACATGATGGGAGTTATAGTCCAATGCGTCTGGTGCTCTCCAGGACTACAACTCCCACCATTTCCAGACAACATGATGGGAGTTGTAGTCCAATGCATCTGGAGGGCGCCGAGGCAGAGAAGGCTATGCATTATTTTGTGTTATGTCTTGCGTTGCTATTTATTTATATGCCGTTTTGTGGCTGGAGGCCCCCAGAGTGGCCTGCGCAAAGGCCACGAACACAAATAAAAAATGGAATAGAATAGAATCACAAAACAAGCCAACCGTTAGGCAGCCAGAATAGCTATCATATTCAAAAGCAGCTCGTAACAGCCGAAAGATCCGCTTTGGGCAATTTATACATTGAGAAGCAGAATGTAATTGAAAGAAATCAATAAAATTATAATAAAAGAGCATAAGAAAACAAAACAAATGGGCGGAACAGGCCGTAGCGGAAGGAGGGAAGGGGCCGTTCCATCAGCTCAGCTCCATCAAGCTCCTCTCCTTCCATCAAGTGTGATCTGGCAGCCGACATTCCTTCAGGCTGCAGCCGAGGGAGAGAAGCGTAATGGGGGCACTCCATTAGCTCAGCTTAGACCAACGGTTTCTCGTTTTCCCTCTCCACTCTTTTTCTTTTCCTGCCGGTCATTACAAGAAAATTGTAACTAAGAACCAGTGCCTGAGTTTGCTTCTTTCTTTTCCTTCCTTTCCCCTTCCAACTCCTTTTCCTCCTCTGTTGTGTCTTTTGGAGTGTAAGCCTGAAGGTAGGGACTGTTTTATTATTGATCTTTGTAATCCGTTCTGGGAAGAGCAGGGTAAAATCCTTCAAATGAGTAAATACATTTAAAAGAAAAACACCTGAGGATAAATAAGGCAAAACTCCTTAATCCTTACAGAATGCCCGATGCAAAAAAAAAAGAATAGTATTAACAACCCAATGGAGAGAGGAAAGAGTGGGCACCAAATGTACATCTTGGGGGAGGAAGTTCTACGTCCCAGGTGCCACCACTGAGAAGACCCTACCCCTCCAATAATGGCAAGATGTGGAGCAGACCAACACACACACACACAAGATCCCAGTGGGGCTGGCAGTATCAGATACTTTGATACTGGTACTGGTACCAGATACTTTGATGGAGTTCATGAATTTATCACATACTCTTTCATGAAAGGATCCTTTCCCAAGACACAACCTTGAGCGAATGCCCTATCCAAAAAGACATATACCTTCAAGATGGTTTCAGTTATCAACTGATGTTTGATTGATTAGGCAGAGGCTGCCTACGAAAATGCATCTCACCATAAATCAGTTAGTTTAACTGGTTCATTATTTCATTGCTCTTTAAATTTTTATTATTTCAAAACAACACCAACTTACAAACACGATACAGGAAGAAAGAAAACATACAAAAAGATAAAAAACACAAAATACATACAATATTAAGATTCCAATGTTCTCCACAGCAAAAATATGTAACAATATTTTCTCTTGCTCTGTAATTACAAAATTCAAAATCCCCCTCTTTCTTTTATCTTAAAGTTTTCTTCTTATTCATTGAATCCGCAGATAAACAAATCATTATTTTCCAGCTCTTGCAGAAAGTCTCTAAAAAGTTTCCATTCAGTTCTAAATGCATTTTTTTTTTGTTATTTCATTGCATAATCAAAATTTAGCTGGTAGCAATATATGCTAATGTTCATGTTTTTCTCTTCCGATATTTGCAGGATTTTAGTGATGGACAAGGGTCGGGTGGCAGAATTTGATACCCCGGAGACATTATTAGCCCGGAAGGGACTCTTCTACAGGATGGCTGAGGAATTGGGGTTGGTATGAGGACTGAGTTTGAGAAACAGGCTGTGGGGGCTCTTCGAATCAGGAGGAGAACACCCACCTATCATCAACGCTGATGACGACGGTTCCTCACACACAAAGCACTTTATATGGAAAGTGATAACTCAGAGCGGGGATGCTGAACCTCTTTCAGCCCCGGGGCCAAATTTAATTCTAGAGAAGCTCTCGGGGGGGGGGGGAATTCTGATGGTGGGCGTGGCCAAAGGCAAAAGAGGTGGGGCAAAAAGACGACAAAAGACCAGCATGGTTTACCTTAAAGCGCTTATTGCCAGAACCTAAGCCTTAGAGGCATTTCTAAGATGGGTGCGTGTGCATAAAATGCCTATATCTGTATCTGCCTAAAATTCACCAAAAGAAAAAAAATTAAATTGTCTATTTAACTGTATGTGTGTGTTTCATTGGTAGTGGGTTCTTACAATGATTCTGTGAACAGCATGTGCAGTGTTAATGTTTCACTGACTGAGATTCCTTCCCTTTTCTTTCTTTTTCAATTCAATTTTTCCATTTTTCTTTTTTCTTTTCTTTTCTTCCCTCTTCTTTTCTTTTCCTCCCCTTCTCTTCTTTTCTTCCCCATCCTTTTTTCCCTTCCTTCCTTCCTCCCTCCCTGAGAGGCAACCAGGATGATCAGGAGTCTGGAAACAAAGCCCTATGAAGAGAGACTGAGACAACTGGGCATGTTTAGCCTGGAGAAGAGAAGATTGTGGGGAGACATGATAGCACTCTTCAAATACTTAAAAGGTGGTCACACAAAGGAGGGCCAGGATCTCTTCTTGATCATCCCAGAATGCAGGACACGGAATAACAGGCTCAAGTTACAGGAAGCCAGATTCCGGCTGGACATCAGCAAAAACTTCCTGACTATTAGAGCAGTACGACAATGGAATCAGTGACCTAAGGAGGTTGTGGGCTCTCCCACCCTAGAGACCTTCAAGAGGCAGCTGGACAACCATCTGTCAGGGATGCTTTAGGTGGATACCTGCATTAAGCAGGGGGTTGGACTCGATGGCCTTATAGGCCCCTTCCAACTGTACTATTCTGTGATTCTATGATCCATACCAAGAAACTAGCTCTGGGAGATTTTCATCTGCTAGGAGCAGGCCGGTGGACAAGCGAAGGGGATGAATTTCCCATTCAAGATCAAGCCACCCTCAAAATAACTGGCATTACAACAGGAAACAATACAGTGTTGTTGCATGAATTCTTTCCCCCAGAGATACTGTGAAGATTGCAGCTAAGCTCAGAGGGAATAACAAATTCCGAGAGAGGGGAGGGGGGTGGCAGATGATGTTGGCATCCCTGCTGATCAAAAAGTGCCTGTACGACCTCCCTGTGAGCCCCAGTTCCACTATACCAGTGCTCCGTGGTGGTCTTTGCCTGCCTCTCTCTCTTTCTGGAATCCTTCCCTTGGGACAGTTGAATAATAATAATAATAATAATAATAATAATAATAATAATAATAATAATAATAATTTTATTTGTTACCTGCCTCTCCCTCTGGATTGAGGCAGGGTACAACACAAATAAAAACACCATAAAATACATATAACTAATTCAAATGTTTAAAACCAGTGCGTCATTAAGCAGCACACCATTTAAAAAAAGGCATCTTAAAATTCAGCTGGGTCGGCCTGCCGGAAGAGATCAGTCTTTATGGCTTTCTTAAATTCCAGAAGACGGTTAAGTTGACGAATCTCTCCCGGCAAGCCATTCCACAAACTGGGAGCAGCAGAAGAAAAGGTCCTCTGGGTACTAGTTGTCAGCCTTGTTTTTGTTGGCTGGAGTAAATTCTTCCCAGAGGACCTGAGTGTGTGGGGCGGATTGTCCGGGAGAAGGCGATCCCGCAGGTAGCCTGGACCCAAACCATGTAGGGCTTTAAAGGTGATAACCAACACTTTATACTTCAGCCAGAAACTAATTGGCAGCCAGTGAAGAGATTTTATGACTGGAGTAATGTAGTCACCCCTAGATGTACCCGTGACCAATGGCCCTGAGGAAAAGGGTGAGGCAGAAAGGCAGAACAGTAGGACTGAGTTCTAAGATTGTCTTTGCCTGCCTGCTTCTCTCCCTCTCTCGTCATGGCAGTCGTGCGACTCAGCAAAACCTGACCTCTCTGAAGTTCTCCGAATCCCATCTCAGAACTCCTTCCGAGTTTGTATCAGATTGCGGATTTGTTTCCATTTCCTTTTTTGCACAGAAATCTGTGTGCGTCTCCGTGCCTACTTTCCCAACTGTGCACATCCATTGTGTGCATCTTTTAAATGTATACATTCTTCTCCCAAATGGGAAAAATGCATTTGTGCCCCCTTTTCCCCCCAAAAAATATACATGTTTCCATGCACATTTTTCACTGGGGCGCCTCCTGTTCGACACCTATTGAAGGGAGGGGAGGTCTGCGAACCACATCGCAAGCTCAGAAACATAAGAACTCCGACCGCGGATTGCATCCGAGCTCTTGTTCGATCCGGAAGGTGAGATCTGGGTAGATCGAAAACAAACTGAAATGAATTTCTCCGACCTCCCTCCTGGTGGAGCCATGGGAGTCGTCAGTCCCAGCCGATATCAAAGAGTGGTTGGGATGTCCCCCCACCCAAACAAGCTCATACCCCCCTCAGCCCCTCCTCTGGCTCCGGGAGGAGAGCTGAAGCAGTCAAGTCCTGCTTTGTAAAGGCAAGTTCCTTCCCGCTGGCTCAGAGAGGGAGCTCTCCCGTGGTTTTGCTAACGCCGAGTAGGACTGAAAAGCCATGGAACCGCTGCACATTATCGTTTTCTTTTCCAGTTTTGCGGCCGGCGTAGCAAGGCGTAAGTAGAAGAAGAGCAATTCTGTTTCATCTGTTTGGAAACTGTGCGGTTCGTTCGTTCTTTCCTTCCCTCTCCCTCTCTTCCTCCCCACTCTCCTCTTTTTCTGTCAAATGCAAAGTGTGGCCGGTAAGCAGTGATCTCATATTCCTGGCATCTGATTGTGTCTGTCGTGTTTCTCAGAAAGCTCCTGCTCTCGATGGGAGACAAATGACGAGGCCTGCTAGGTAATCCACAAAGCTTTTATTATGCAGCAAACATCTCTTCTACCTGAAGAGAGTCTATCTTTTGGAAACTCCCGCTAGGCAAAACTATGCAAACTAAGCGAGACAATTGTCTGACCAAGGAGAACAGGAAGCCCCTTCCCAAACAGCCGAAACTTCAGAGAGCCTGGTGTGGAGGCAGGTTCTGGCGCAATGCTAGTCGGACGGACTTTCTCACACCTTCCTTCCACTCCATGCGTTTTAGCTTCCGGTGGATCCTAGCATCAGCTAGCTTGTTGGGGTGCTCTCCTCCAGATGAAAGCTCACTTCCCACTGACTGTGTAGGATTTGGCCTTGAGAGGGGTGACTCCCAGCTGGTTAATCGCCCGTAAGAGTTTCCTCCCCCACTAATACAGGCTGGCTGGTGTCTGGTGCCGCCTCCTCTAGGTCTGAATCACATTCTGATTGATTACCTGAAACACCTTCTCCCAAAACAGGGGCAATAGGGTTAGACATGACAGTGTCTGCCTTTCCATTTTATACTGGAGCTCAACTTTAACTTGCTGTCGGGGTGAATATTGTGGCTGTGCATTTATAATGCCCCCTAGGCACGAAGGTGGGCAGCTGGTGGCCAGAACCACACCTGCTTGCCCAGAGGATGCAAGAGGGCCAATCGAAGCTGGTGTTCTATCGCCCAGCCTCTGTTTTACAAACTGCACGAGGAAACTGATCTTTGCAAATTCTGATATTAAATGCCCTTATCCACCACTCTTGGGACCGATGTATGGATTACCTCGGGGGTGGACAGACTTCACACTTATTTATATTTATTTATTATAGTACTTTTATCCCACCCTTTAGCCAAAAAGGCTCTCAAGGCGGCTTACAAAAATATTTCTTAAGACAGCTCCGGCTTAAAGGATCTTCTTCTTTTTTCTTTTTTTTTAATCGTTGAGCTAATGCCCTTATTCCCATTTGCAAAATACCACCCCCAAATCAGTGCTGGCAAACCATAGTATTCTCGCACTTGTACATTTGATCTCCTTAGTTTTTACGTCTCTCACTACATATTTGCTGCCTGTGTACGTTTTTAATACCATGGAGTTTGAGAATTTGTAACTACCTCTGGAATTTGAATGTTAGAACTCTGAAATGTTCTTCCGAACCATGACAAAACACTGTGTCCGTACCCCAGGGTTACCCACGTGACAAGATACTGAACAAAACAAACTTTTCACTCCTGATCTGAACTACAAAGGGTTTAGAAGCAACGCAGTGCAATTGGGTGGTTGAGTATTCGGACTGATTCAGATATGCTTGTAAGTTCTAGAAGAGTTGCCATATTAGTCTTTTGCAACGAGATGTTGCTAGGGGCAACTTAAAGGCTAAGAAATTGGTTGTGGCATGACAGGATCTTCTGTTTTTTATTAAAACAAGCAGAGTTGCTCTACCTGGAGGTGCTGAGGATTGAACCTGCGACCTTTTGCATTCAAAGCATGTGCTCTATCACTGCACTGCAGCCCTTTCCCCTCCTTGTTGAAGGGAAAATGGAATGGAGTAGCCTGAAGAAGGTCATGGCTGGCTGAGACCATGAACAGGAGTGCTCCGTACTGCAACATTTTGTTGCAGGTCCCACTTGTGCAGCATGGGGGAAGCAGAGTAGAACCTTCAACAAAATTTCAGAGGGGTGAGCTTCACATGACAACATGCATTTTTGCCTTTGAAATGTTCATGGGTATGACAATGAAATATTAGGAGAAAAGTCTACTTGATTAAAACCACATTGCCTGGTTGCATGCCAGTTCTCAGCCGAAAGTCTGAGGGTCTTTTAAGAAACTTACTTGAACTTACTTGTCCCGCAATGGCAAAAGAACAGTAAAATCACATCACTTGTACATTGCTTTCCTCAATGGTCTAGTGGCTGTCTGATTTCCTCAAGCACAATTCGTTTCACAACACACAGAGAGAGCTACCTTATTTCTTCGATTCTAAGACGCACTTTTTCCCCGTATAAACATCTCTAAAAACGGGGTGCGTCTTAGAATCGCGGGTGCATTTATTATTTCTTAGAATCAAAGCTTTTTTCTGTTGGTGGTACTGAAATTAGTGTGCGTCTTACAATCGATGGCGTCTTAGAATCGAAGAAATACGGTAGTTATCTCATAATTTATTTGTTTTAATTTCTGGGGGTGGGGGAGATACGTCCCATTGCAGAGTCCTACCCAGAGCTGAGCCATGCATGAAATCCCATTAAGCTGAGGAATGTGGGTGGGAGGGTGCTGTTGTACTCATGTCCTGCTTGTGGTTTTCCTGTGGACAGCTGTGTGAACAGAATGCTGAACTAGATGGACCCTTGGTCTGATCCAGAAGGGCTCTTCTTACATTCTTATGTCACGTTCTGGTCCATCCAATAGAGTCCATAAATCCATCAGAGTGAGTGGAAAGCACCACTCCATGTCCAATTCCCAAGACCTTGACAGCTACCAAGTAGGGTGCCCTTGTGTCCTACTTTACAGAGGCCAGTCCTCTATTAGAAGTCCTGCCAGCAAACTCTGAAGGTGTCCTCGCTTTGTCCAGTCCAAACCCGGCTTAAAGATCAAGAGCTGTAAGGAGCCAGGAGAGCACAACCTCACTATGATGGGGACGTATTGCATTTATATTTCAATTATAGTCATTACTTCCAAATTTGCATCTATACATTTACATCAGCATATGCTCATTTTAGGCAGAGTGGTGTGCTCTATGGCCCACTCTTTTGGGCATGCGTTTACCCCTGCAACCAAGGCACCATCTCAAAACGTCCCTTTGTTTTCCTAGGATCCGGCTCGCCGACTGCCCCGTCGGGATCCCGGTTCAGCTATCGGTATTCCACTTCCACCGACACATTCCTTCAAGGGAAGGCCTACAGAAGGAGCAGTCTCTCTCTAGAAAGCACCGCTGTGGTTGAAGTGCTAGCAAAATGCCACCGGGTTTTAAAAGTGAGTATGATATAGGCATGTTAGAGAAATCTATTTGGGGAGGTTGATAAATATTCCAAGGCTCGTCCGTGCCCCCTCCCCAATGTTGTTTCAGTCCCTGTTGCAGCTCCTGACTCGATCTATAGCCATTTGGGCTACTTCACAGATTTTCTGGGAATTACGCACATTTGGGCAGGGGAGGGGAGGTTTTGCAATTGATGCAAATTTCTGAGCAGTTGACATAATTATGGCTGAATTTGCATAATTTGAGCAAATTCGCCTGTAATTTTTGCAAAACAGGGAACCTCCCCCCTCCCGGAAAAAAAACAATTTGTGCAAAAAAGGTCACAGAGTTCTGGGAACAACCCACAGCTCGACTCAGGGATGCAAATTGAGTTGTACGCGTCATGGAGTTCCGTCGAGCCGAAAAAGAACTGGATCTCTCAGCTACAGACGTCTCTATGGTCACAAGTCCTTCAAGGACGTAAGTGACTTTGGGTGCCTGCTGTAGTAATGGGAGCCAGGTTCAAAATGGAGGGATTTGAACGCACTCACCCCATTTGCGAGGTCTGGCTTGCAATGGGGTTGGTCTCCACTACTCATTCTCATCTATCTTCTTTGCAAGCACCAACCTCGCACCTTCCAGATGTTTTAGACTTCAACACCTATCAGCCCCAGCCAGCATGACCAATGCCAGCAATGCTGGGACTTTTCCAAAACAACTGGAAGATTGGGTAAGGCTGTGCTTGAGGCAGAAGCGGTCGTATCTAATTTCACCCTCATGAACAAGCTCAGATGTGTCATTTTCTGCCTACTGGGGATCATGGGATTTTAGTTTTCTCTACTTCCAAGGTAAAGGAAACTATAATCACAGGAGGAACACACAACAAATGCATTTCCTAGCAGGAAATATCATTTCTGTATCATTTTGAGGTAAGGGATGGCTTGTGAAGGCCTCCACTTTTAGCAAATTCTCTCACCACTGGAAACCCATACTCCTTCTCAAATGATTTTTGTGTGTGTGGTGGTGGTGGTTGGCAGGGGAAGAGCTGTGTCTCATCCACTCATATTTTGCAATCTCTTTTACCAAGGGCTCAAGAAGACTCAGCTGGGTTGTTTTTTTTTCATTTGCTCCAAGAGCTCACAAGAAGGCAGATGTAAATCAAGTTTGTGTCCAGTTAGCTCAACTCAGGGTTCCTAAAGGAGCCAATCTGAAACAGCTATACTATTAGAAGAGTGAGCCAGGGTGAAGCCCTGCTGTGCAGGATAGGATGGCTAGGCCTTTCAGGACCCTGGACAGATCCAGGCTAGCTGGAACACACTCAGGAAGGGCTGTTGTCTCAGCAACATGCAGAGGCCTTCTGAAGCCAGATGAAGGCTAGCTAATCTGGACCTGCTGTTAATCCTCCTACCACTGAGGACCTGCCTCCTTCTTAAAGAGCCATTGTCTAGTTCTGCAGCTGCTGGCTCCTATGGCTTGGAGGCAGGGAGGACTGCACCAGAGTAGTGCCCTCTGATCCACAGACTCTAGTAAAGCCAGTTCTTCTGGCCTGGAAGGTCCTGGAGTAGCAGATGATGGCTTGCTAGATGAAGCCTCCTCCCCTTCTTAGTCCTCTGACCCAGAGAAGGGATCAAGGCTGGAGAAGTGAATAATAATCCACTTATTATTTCTTTGTTTGTTAATGCACCACCTTCCTTTATGAATGTTCAAAATCCCTCTTCAACAGAGAAATGCTGTGAACGGCCCAGAGAGCTTTGGCTGTGGTATACAAATGGAATGAGTGAATGTATGTATGAAATGGTTCTATAACCGTATAACCGGGACGTTTCTGATCTCCAAACTACATCTCCTGAACCGTTTACAAAATTCTAAACCCTTCTCCCATCTTACCTTAGGTATTTAGCCATATAATTACACAAAGCCTTTGACTAATGTTGTTGTTCCTAGTTGCATGATGTACAGATCAAGACGACCTTTGAATCCAGGGAGAAACCACACGAGGAAAATGCCAATTTAAGGTAAAACAATAGTGTGTCCAAAATGAGTCTTTGCTTAGGGAGCTAAATAAGTCGCATGTGAAGTGGTGCCATTTATCAGAAACCCGTTTACAAAAGGAGATCAAATCCATTCAAATCAATTTGCTTAAAGACCAGGCAGAGCTAAACTGGGGAAAGGGAATTCTGATTTTGCAAACTGGCTATTGGCCATGCCGTCTGGGAATGATGGGAGCTGTTGTAGCCAAATACATCTGAAAGGCAGCAAGTTGAGGAAGGTTGCCTTGCTCGCCCTCATGTGAAGTGTCTTCAAATCCATCCTTGTTCTTTCTCTTTTGAGATTTCCCCTGTGCCTTGTTTGGGTCAGTCGCTTGGAGAAGAAACGTTCCAGTATCTCCACCCCTCTGTATGGCTCAGTTCAGACAACACATTTCTCTAGGCAGTGTGAAAACTCCACTCAACGGTTGAGTTTTTAGGGGGTGCTCCCAACACAACATGTTCTAACTCCACCATTGTGTGACTGTGGGTTACCGTGGAGTTGAGTAAAATCCGTCATGATGCTTGATTGACAGTTCCTCCACCCTATCTCCTCCCATGGTCCTCCACCATGGTATCCCATCAGTCATTGATGAGATACCCAGCCACTCTCCTAGTGTGGCTCTCCCTCCTTTCTCTGCTCTTGCCAGAGAACTCAGTAGCCAGTGGGAAAAGTCCACTCAACCCAACGGGAAACTCCATGGACCCCACACACAACACAACAGTTGCGCGGGATCTCTCCTCTACACGCTGAGGATATTCTGCGTGGAGTGTTTCCAAAACAACAACAACAACACTCCACCATGGGGTGGAGTTTTCCCTCCAGACAACACATTTCTCAATGGTAGTGTAATAACTCCACTGTGGGGTTCTAAAACCACCGATGAGAAGCGTGTTGTCTGAACTGAGCCTATCTCTTTGAGGCATCCATTCAGCCAATGCCTTACAAGCTCCAGGGAGCATCTGCTTTCTCCATATCATCAATCATAGAATCATAGAATAGCAGAGTTGGAAGGGGCCTACAAGGCCATCGAGTCCAACTCCCTGCTCAACGCAGGAATCCACCCTAAAGCATCCCTGACAGATGGTTGTCCAACTGCCTCTTGAAGGCCTCTAGTGTGGGAGAGCCCACAACCTCCCTAGATAACTGGTTCCATTGTTGTACTGCTCTAACAGTCAGGAAGTTTTTCCTGATGTCCAGCTGGAATCTGAAATGAGACCATAGAAAGTAAGCCAGTGGCAGCCAGAAGTGGTGATGACACTTCTGCCTGCTCACTCATATTGCTACCAGATGACAGTCGTAGCTCACAGGCTGTGAACATGCTAGCCCACCATCACAGAATCATTGAATCGCAGAATAGTAGACTTGGAAGGGGCCTATAAGGCCATCGAGTCCAACCCCCTACTCAATGCAGGAATCCACCCTAAAGCATCCCTGACAGATGCTTGTCCAGCTGCCTCTTGAAGGCCTCTAGTGTGGGAGAGCCCACAACCTCCCTAGATAACTGGTTCCATTGTCATACTGCTCTAACAGTCAGGAAGTTTTTCAACAACTCCCACCCACCTCCCTGTTTAAAATCCCCCCTATTGTCCCACTGTTTGTTCCTGGTTAAAATCCCCCCTTTGTCCCACTATTTGTTCCTGGTTAAAATCCCCCTATTGTCCCACTGCACACATCCCCAGCTTTTTAAACATCACCCCACCCCCATGCCACCCTAGCCCATGTCTGTGCCAGCCCCTCTTCAACAGGGCTCATTAGCTGCACAGAAGGGCTGGAGGAGGAAGCCGAGCAGATCAGTACACAACGAAAAAGCTTTCTTTATTTTATTTATTTTATTACATGTTTGGTTGGTTGGTTGGTTTCATCTCCTTACACTGCTATCAGAGATTTTGATGCATTAGTTTGAATATCAAGGCATTTTATTGGGTCCAGCCTCCCTCAAGACTATGGGGGGGTGTCTCTTCCCATTCTTTTTTAGCCGATCTAATGGTCCATTTTGCAGAGAGATTGGTTTTATTTTCTTATGGAATTTGATTTTTATTTTGAAATAAAATGAACTAAAAAAAAAAGGCAGCAAAAAGAACAAGCATCATAATAAATCAAGACCATTAAAGAAACAAATGAATTCACTAGCTATCATTCTTAGTATATCACCAATATTGTTATGGAGCCTCTATAGTAAAATGGCCTAAGTAAGATCTCAATACCCCATGGAAGAATAAAAATACAATTTATGCAGTGTATAAAAAGAGCATGTTATTTTGTGTGTATTAATCGGGGGTGGGGGGGAAGAGAAGAGAGAGAGAATAGGCAATTGTACTTGGTTGGAATTTGATCCAAAGTTTGAAGAGCTTCAAGATAGAAAATAAATGGAAACAATGGTGCCATAGTATCTTCCTTAAAATTTGCATTCATGCTCCTGTGAGTAAATGTATACATAGCCATAGTCCCCACAATTTTATCAGCCCACTGCTATTTATTTTATTTTATTTATTTATTATTGCATTTATATCCTGCCTTTTTTCCTGCAAGGAACCCAAGGTGACGTACATAGTCCTCCTCCTCCCCATTTTATCCTCACAACAACAACCCTGCAAGGTGGGTTGGTCTGAGAATCTGTGACTGGCCCAAAGTCGCCCAGTGAGCTTCCATGGCTGAGTGGGGACTAGAACCCGGATCTCCCAAGTCCCAGTCTGACACTCTCACCACTACAGCACACTGGCTCTCTTTAGTTAGTTGCTTTGGAGATTTCGAATTACATGCTATACATGACTTTGCATTTTATTTTCAGTTAGGGAAGCACGTTGCAAGCAAGGCCTTTGCACATATGTATGTGGTATAAAACAATTAAAATATTACACGTTCACTTGCAACAATGCCTGCCGAAATTATTTGCAACCGATTGTCTTGTGCTATAAACATTGGTGACTAGATTGGATGGGTTGAAGGCTATGTTTTTTCTACTGGGTTCTTCTTCTTCTTCTTCTTCTTCTTCTTCTTCTTCTTCTTCTTCTTCTTCTTCTTCTTCTTCTTCTTCTTCTTCTTCTTCTTCGGGTTCCTTACAGGTTTTACTTACCCTGTACATGGCTCCATTTAATTTCAGTACCACCAACAGAAAAAAAAAACCCTTAAGACACACCCGCAATTCTAAGATGCACCCCATTTTTAGAGATGTTTATATGGGGGGGAAAGTGTGTCTTAGAATTGAAGAAATACAGTACATCACTGCACAACTAGAGAGAACTGTTCACTTTCCCCTGTTTTACAGGGAGGTGCTGGAGCTACATCCGCTGTGGTTCTGCTTTCAGAATGGAAAGGTCCTCAAGATCTTCCCCCAGGAGAAGGAGCCCACCTGGGCTCTCAACATCAAGCGAGGCATCCTCAGCGTTCTTCAGACGTCGTGGGTGGCGGCTGCCAATACCAGCGTGGAAGAGGTGAGTGAGCTTTAGAAGAACTTGAAGCTGGGTTTAGCAGGCCAGACTCTTGATCCGAATGCCAAAGGCTTCCAGCTGTTGAAAGCACACTCTGGCTTCATCCATCAACCAGGGGAATGAGGGAAACTGTCTCTTCTCCAGGAAGAATATCTTGGCAAGAGAGAAACCACCCATTTGTCGGTCACCGAAGAAACATATGCAGGGAGCTCGTTTCACCATTTCCTGCCAGAAAGAACATCTATAAGAACTTTGAAACCAATGCCTGTGTTTTGCTTTTTCCTCCTCCCTCCCAATCCCCTTTCCTTTCATGTCGTGTATTTTAGCTTGTAAGCCTAGGGGCAGGGACTGTGTCATGATTAATCATTGTAAGATACTCTGGGACCTTGATTTGGCTTAAGAGTGGAGTAAAATTAATGAAGATGCCATCTTAGAATCATAGAATAGTAGAGTTGGAAGGGGCCTATAAGGCCATCAAGTCCAACCCCCAGCTCAATGCAGGAATCCACCCAAAGGCATATTTTGTGCATGTTTAAACAGAAAAAAAGCTCATAAGAACATAAGAAGTTCAGTGCTGGACCGGACCAATGGTCCATCCATTCTGCTCACACAGTGGCCAACCAGCTGTAAACCAGGGAACAGCTAGCAGGACACAAGTGCAACAGCACCCTTCTACCCATGTTCCCCAGCAACTGGTGTACATAGGCTTACTGCCTCTGATACTGGGGGTAGCACATAGCCATCAGGACTAGTAGCCATTCATAGCCTTCTCCCCCAGAGATTTAGCCACCCCTCTTTTAAAACCATCCCAATTGGTCTCCATCACTACATCTTGTGGTAGTGAGTTCCATAGTTTAACTATGTTCTGCGTAAAGAAACCATGCTGCCTGGGGGATGCTGGGAAGTGTAGGGCTTTTTTTCTGTTCAAACGTGGATAGAATTGTGCCCTCTAAAAATAAAATCATCCAGTGATATGCCACTAGAACCCTGCATCCCTATCCTAGAGTGAGCACTTTTAGGATATAAGTCCTACTTGCTTGGCAACATAATCCTTTCTCAACCCTCAGTCCATAATGTCCCTGAAATGTAGTTCCAGTTTCAGCACCATTAGCTGGAGATATTGCACCCTCTGTCATTCCAGAGCTGCGTTTGGTTTCATTTAGTTTCCACTGGGTTTGGGGTTCGAATTCAGCACTTGGGAGCTGAAGGAAATAGTCCTTATTTGTTGCCCTGTGACTAGGTGGATATCTTGGGGAAATGCCCAACCAAATACCAGAAGAAAGGATCTCTCCTTTTGAAGACAAAAGATCTAAATCTGTGTTCTCAACGGTTTTCTGGACTTACTTCTCTGAGGTCTGTCGCTCTGCCTAATGCAGCAGTAAGTATAGTAGCACCTCTCATTTCTCTGTTCTTTCTCTCAAGAGGCTGGTACTTGAGAATATCATGGATTAAAAAATGCAAATGGATATATTTACCAGGTGTTCATTTACTGTGGTGAGAAGGACCATTGAGAGTGTCTTGCCCAAGTGCCCTCAAAACCCTGGAGCTGGCAGCGGTGGGTATGGGTCCCTCAGCAAATGCCCAACAATGCCTACTCTTGGCACCATTCCTGACAGTAAGCATTGATCAAAACAGATTATATAAAATGGCTGCCACATCTCTCTGTTTCACCCCCAGGAGCAGCTCCTGTCGTCCAAACTGGAATGTGTCCAGAGGTTCGAGGAAGGAATCCTAGCAGATGCCAAATGTACTGAATCCCATCTCGTTAATCCTGCTGGTAGGAAGGGTGGCGGAGTGAAGACGCAGACACAGACAGTGATGAAGCTCTTCCGAACAGAAGCTGATGTCTCAGCGCATGAAAGAGGTCGGTGGATGTCTCCAAGCAATGTCAAATGAATGGAAAGTCTTTCACAGGGCTGGACCTCCCATTTGGTAGGGTGGGGCTGCTGCCTCAGGCACTTGGAAAATTTATCAGGGTTCACTTGTGGAATTTCCCACCTTGGGTGCCAGAATAACTTCACCAGCCTTGGGGACTTTGACTTGGGAGGATCTGCTGCTCTGCAAAATGTCTTGGCCCATTTGGATGGCTTTAAAAGGGGGGTGGATAAATTCCTGGAAGGGAAGGCCATCCATGGGTACTAGCCCTGATGGTTGTGTGCTGTCTCCAGAATTCAAGGCAGTAAGCCTGTGTGCATCAGTTGCTGGGGAACATGGGTGGGAGGGTGCTGTTGCACCATGTCCTGCTTGTTCATCCCTGGCCGATGGCTGGTTGGCCACTGTGTGAACAGAGTGCTGGACTAGAGGGACCCTCAGTCTGATCCAGCAGGGCACTTCTGATGTTCTTATGCCCTCTTTGCTGGCGATTCATATGTGGCCACCCTAGGACTGAGGCTGAGAGAGAGTGACTTGCCTAAGGCCATTTAAGGGTCACTTTAGCCTCAAGTTATCTCCCATTATGCATAAAACGGCCCTGGTTGTGTTTCTCTAGTAGACACCAAGGAACACTATGAAAGCAACCTGCTTTATGAAAGGGAAAAAATGCCACCAGTGTCTGGAGAGGAGGAGGAGGTGGTGGTGACTGATATATTGCAGAAGCTCTGTGTGACACCTGCGGTGGATTCTGAGGTAATGTTTTATAAATAATTACAGCCCTGAAAGTATTGTTAAAAACATTCATTTGCTGTTTGGTGCTCCACTGTGACATCCCCCCCCCCCTTGGCAGTCATAAATGGGACGACCCAGACACAGGTGTATTTCCTCAATCGGAACTCGTAACAAGAGGCAGTGTGGTATAGTGGTTAGAGTGTTGGACTGGGACTCTGGAGATATGGCTTCTAGTTCCCAGTCAGGTCATGAGGCTCACTGGGTGATTTTGAGTCAGTCACTGAGTCTATTTTAAACATGGCTGGGGGACTTGTGGCCTGATATTGTTGAGCTACAACTCCCATCATCCCCACCAGTCTGGATTAGGCTGATGGGACTTGCAGTCTGATCTTTATCGTATCTGTACCATGGTGGGGTCTGGACTACATTTCTCTTTAAATTGTAGCAATGACTTCTAAATTTGCCCCTCTGTGTATAAATTAGCCTGTGCAAATGCCGTGCAATTGGTGTCCTCTTTTTTGTCTTTTCGGAGGACAAAATGTCCACCCTCATTTTATGGTTCAGTTACCTGGTAGGCAATTGAAGGCACAAGGGAACTGTCTAAACAAAAGACACCAGAGGCGTCCATTTCATTAAGAGTAACAAAGGATCTCATTCTATCCAACCGGAAGACAGAGGCAGGACTCAAACAAGGGTGGAAGAAGAACCATCACAGAATAACATGTCAGGAGGGGATGTAACTTAGCATGAGGAATCTTGACTCTTGATTCTTCCAATTGGGGCTATGACCTTTTATTGTGACCTCTCAACCCAGGGATACTTTCTCCTGCCCTTACGCTAGGGAAGTACAGATCTCACACAGCGCGTAGTTAAACTATGGAACTCACTACCACAAGATGTGGTGATGGCCACCAATTTGGATGGCTTTAAAAGGGGGTGGATAAATTCCTAGAGGAGAAGGCCATCAATGGCTACTAGCTCTGATGACTATGTGCTACCTCCAGTATCTGAGGCAGTAAGCCTGTATACACCAGTTGCTGTGGAACATGGATGGGAGGGTGTTGTTGCACCATGTCTTGTTTGTGGATCCCTGGTCAACAGCTGATTGATCACTGTGTGAACAGAGTGCTGGACTGGATGGACCCTTGGTCTGATCTACCATGGCTCTTCTTATATTCTTACGTTCTTACATTAAATCTGTTCTGTCTCTGATTTGCTATCAGGAGTCTTTTTGTTCCATCACCCGCTCCTTCATGGAGTCAGTTTTTTTGTATGGGAATTTCGTTCATCCACAAATATACATTTCCACTGATGTGCACCTGAACTAATGCACATTAGCGCTAGGGACATACAGATTTTGTGAAATCCATTCTGTCTGCATTTTGCCGATTGTCAGGTCCTTTTCTTTCCATCATCCATCCATTGATGGAAATGTGCAAATTCTCCCCAAAATGCCGAGCAGGAAATATGCATTTTAGCTGCTTTTTTATTTTACATATTTTTCAATGACTAAATTTGCATAATATTCTGGAAACTTCTTTTTTAAAAAATGGTCCACAGGTCCATGGAATCTGTGCAAATTCATAAAAGCCCAGTCTGCTGCGGAAGCCATGGGCCAAATTCATAGAAATCTGAACTCATTTGTTTCCATTGCAGATTTTCCCAACAACCCTTATTAGTGCAAATATTCACTTGCACAAGGGCAATTACTACAACCCACCCCTCCAAACTTTTTTTTAAAAAACTGATCTGCTTCGAGCATCTATCTGATTTTATTTTATTTACAAAAGTTCACATTCATTTATTTTTATTTATTCCTTCAATTTATACCCAACCTATCTACAAAAGACCCTTGACGGCATGTGATAAAACAGTTTACCTCTAAATTAGGAATGTAGAAAGCTGCCTTATACCAAGGCAGAGGGGTTGGTCTTTCCCTTCATAATTGGCTGCATGGACTAGCTACAGAGCTCCAGGGTTTCTGACAGGTGGAACTTTTCCATACCTACCTGGCGATGCCTGGAATTGAACGGGGAACCTTCTGCATGCAAAGCCTGTGTTCTGCCCCTAAGCTACAGCCCCAGTAGCTAGATCCTGGGCTTTGAAGGGGACTTCTGCCATCCTTCTATGGTAATCTGCCTGCCTTTCGAAGAGAGGTGAATTATTCATAATATGCATGTTTTGGTCCTGAACAGGCTATCTGCTGTTTACAATATGCTCTATGTGAGCAACTTCTAAATGGCGATAGTATTATACTCTCAGCCCTGAGCTCCCCCACCCCCTTCCTTCCTATCTCCATCTCTCCGACCTAAAACAAAAATGCCCTCTGGTCCAGGAAGAGGCTTATGGGAAATGTCCACAACATTGCCTGGGAAACCACCTCTAAACGGGGCCCTGCATAGTCCTGTTCCTCTCCCAAGTATTGTTTTGGCTATGAATGGAGGCAGATTATGCACTTCATTCAGGCAAGAAAAAACAGAATCAATGCTGTGGGTGGGGGCAGCCTCCCCCGTTACCCATTGAAAGCAGGGAAGGAACAGCATGTCACTCACCAGGGAGCTTCATAGAGTCGGTTTAAATGCTTTTGTGTGAACAGATTGAATTGAAATGCAGTTTAAGTAATGGGCCGTAAAGTGAGCAAAAGGGTTAGATGGGGCGGGGAAAGGGGAGCTGTCCAAAGGGAAGGTGGGATGGAAATGGAGGGGGGGGAATCCATTTTGGAGATGGATTATCCCAAGGGTTGACAGATCTGGAGAACGGAGCCATCCTGTGTGTCCAAGAGTTTGTTTTCTCATCAATGGTGTGGTTCTTAATTTATTTGGGTTTCAAGCTGACCAATTGTCCTAACCTTAAATGCTCAGGGTGGGTAAAACTCCAATATACAACCCATGAAAACCTAAAAACTCATTAGATTAAAATAGGGATCTCATAGGGATCTCAAAGAAATTCATGTCAGATTCAAATGAATTTGTATTTCTGCTAATCCGACATGCAGATTTTGTAGGCCTGCTTTTTCTGAGTTATATGGATTTGCAAACATTTTGTTGTTTACTAGATCTGGAGATTTGCCCAAATGCATGTGAGCATAAACGTGCATTTGCAAACAGGAATTCAATTCTCATACATCTGTTAAAAAAAAAAATCAAATCTGATTCCATGAATGAGTGGACACCTGACAATCTGCAAAATACAGATGGAATGTATATTTCATAGAATCTGTACATCCCTAGATTAAAATTACCATTTAAAATAAGAAATAGTAGCCATTATCCCTTACCTCCAAACTATTGCCCAAATCAGAATACATTACCTGGCAGAGCTACCAAAAAGGTGTGCAGGCTATGTACAGGTTAGAGCTGTTCAGAATATCAAAAGCATTCTAAAAGTCTGACATTGCGTACAGTACATGAGAAATAGATGAGAATTTCATTTCAGTTTGTTAGAATTTACAAACATTTGGAAAGTTCTTCATACTTCGCATGGACAGAGCTCAAGATTTTAAACATGTGGGAGAAACCGAAATTGACCGATTCATACATACGAACTTTCTTGAAATATGTGTTTGGTTTTGAAGGCCCTTCTCGTGGGTTCCATTCAAAGGTGGGGGGTTTTCAACCTTGAAAATTGGGGTATAATACTTGAAAGGTTGTCATACAGAGGAGGGCCAGGATCTCTTCTCGATCCTCCCAGGGTGCAGGACACGGAATAACGGGCTCAAGCTACAGGAAGCCAGGTTCCGGCTGTCCATCAGGAAAAACTTCCTGACTGTTAGAGCAGTACAACAATGGAACCAGTTACCTAGGGAGGTTGTGAGCTCTCCTACCCTAGAGGCCTTCAAGAGGCAGCTGGACAACCATCTGTCAGGGATGCTTTAGGGTGGATTCCTGCATTGAGCAGGGGGTTGGACTCGATGGCCTTGTAGGCCCCTTCCAACTCTACTATTCTGTGATTCTATGATTCTATGAAATGTCCTAATAATCAGTTAATAGCTTTAAAAGGATAATAATCCTGCTGCCTGTTGTTGTTGTTGTCGTTTTATCGGTGGCATGTCAAAGCCCTAGTTTGAATGGGAAAGCAGAGTGGGATTCCTGACCCCCAGAGCTCTCTGAAATTCTGTATGGTCCCCATGTGAATACGAAGTATGTTCCTAGCAAAGACGCCCTCTTCAGTAAACGCCCCACTCACTTACAGAATGCTCAGTGTTTGTGGGAAAGGAGAGCCCAGGACTGGCTTCCAAGAACAACAAAATGAAGGTATGATCTGTAGCCAGTGCTGGATGCTGAACTGCGTGCCAAGGAGGTTTTTCATCAAAGAGGGAGGGGAGCAGATGCTTCGTGTAAGGCAGGGAAGGGCAGTGGCAGTGCCAACTCCAGGTTTGGAGACACCCTCAAAAGCACACACCCCTTCCCTCCATGAGGCTATCTTCTCACTCTCATTGTCACCAGCTCTCGTTGCTCCTCAACCGCTCTCTCATCATGGCTACCGCTTGCTTGCTTGCCAGGCAGAGAGCCAGTGAGCAAGCAGTCCGTGGCGTCTCCTCCTCCTCACCACCACTGTTGTCTGGCCCAGGATGAGAGCCAAGTGAACAAACAGATTGCCAGGAGGAGGAGGAGGGACTCTAGGGGGATCTTATCAGAAGTTAGAGCAGGACTGAGGGGGAATCCGCACGTTGTTCTGAGATCGCTTCTAAGCGACCCTAGAGCGGCGTGAAAGCGAGCGTGTAACTTGCCTTTTGAAGAGCCAACGAAGAGACGTCCTTCACCACCACCACGCCGATGCCGACGCCACCCAACTTCCTCCTCGCCGGCTGGGACGGAGCACTCGGGGGAAGAAGGCGGGGTGGAGAGCTTCTTCTGCTCTCAACCCCGCCTTCTTCAGCCGAGCTCTCCTCGCCACTTGGTGAGGAGGTCTGCGGGTGGCGGTGGCGCCGCCGGCGCCGCGAAGTACGTCTCTTCGTCGGCTCTTCAAAAGGCAAGTTACACGCTCGCTTTCACGCCGCTCTGGGGTCGCTTAGAAGCAATCTCAGAACGACGTGCGGATTCCCCCCTAGTGTTAGATATCTGGGTAATTTTCCATTGATCAGGTGCATTCTCTCTAGTGTGGGGAGTGGGTTTTAGAAGAAGAAGAAGAAGAAGAAGAAGAAGAAGAAGAAGAAGAAGAAGAAGAAGAAGAAGAAATAATGCCAGAATTACAGCATTTCTGCAAGGCTGTGGAAGAGGAAGAAGACATATTTTGTGTAGTCGTAGGTTTTCCACTGACTCGCCCCAATTATTACTGTTATTATTATTCTATTGCTGAAATAGAATGATTAGAGGAATGTACTGTAAGGCAATGCCTTTACGAGTCTCCAAAGGACTGTGAACAGAGACTAGCATAGATCCTGCATTCAGCTTATTGGTTTTTTAGTGTCAGGATACCACACCCAGAGCAGCCGCCTGGGCTCCAGTTCCAATTAGGACAAGGGATCTCAGAGGAATCCGTTTGTGGGGTGGAATGCGACATGTTTTCCGTTCCGTCTTCTGCCAGCTGTCCTGACTCGGTGCACAACAAGTTGGGCCAACTGGTGGAAGTTTGGTAAATTATTGCTTTGGGGGGGTAAAAAGACATTTGCTCAAATTACAGCTGTAAATTGCGTAATTTGCGCAAATAATGGCTGTATATTGTGTAATAATTCCATAATTTTCACAAATAATGGCTGTAAATTCTGTAATTTGCACAAATTATGGCCGTAAATTGTATAATTTGCAAATTATGGTTGCAGTTTTCAGAAATTACACAGTTTGCAGGTTTCATTTGTGCAAATTTGCACAATTTGTGGCCATAATTTGCACAAATATCTATTTGTGCACATTATGTCTGAGACCTGAAAAAATACATAAAATGTTCCGAGGAACTACACAGTTCAATTCACAAAAACAAGGTGGGCACTCCATGGATGTCCGGCAATCCCAAAAAGGGTCGTATTTCCCAGCAGCGGACATCCCTAGGACAAGGCTAGCTGGATCCATCTGTCCAGTGGCACTGGGGGGCAGATATCAGGAACTGTGAAGACTGCCACTCCTACCATCAACTTGCTCAACCACTACTGAACAATTCTCCCCTGCTCAAGTGACATTCAATCCATGTAACCATATCCTCTGAAGTGTTCTTCCTGGCTATGTGTTCTGTCAAGGGTCAACATCATCGGACACCTGCGAAGGGCCCATATCACAACAGGGGCCCACTCACAAGAGCCTACTGGAGTTGTTTCTCCTCTTCACCATTGCAATCCGTGTATTCAATCAGCCTCTCACCGTGGCCCAGACAGCAAGGGTGGTGAGAAGGGGGACCAGGAGATGCCACTGCCAACTTACTCCTTGGCTCTCTCCCTGTCAGGCCAGCAAGTGGCAGCCATGTTGAGAAAGAGGAGGAGGAGCAAGTGCAGCTGGTGACCATGGTGGTGAGAAGGAGGGAGGAGACCCATGGAAGGTGTCTGACCCAAGGCTCTTCAAAACCCTGGAGCCTGGGCTCGTTATACAGTGAAAGACAACTAGCCAAGTTGATCAGGATGTTGTTTTTTAATTATGCTGTACTGTCCAGCTTTACGTCCTCATTTTCCTCCCAGTCTGCAGACCTCTTCATGACGTTGGTGTTTGAGCTTCGACGCCTCTCCACCGACGTCTTACGGAGCCTATGGCAGAGATCGCCATCCCAGTGTCGAGACAACTGGTAAGGGCAGCTGAAATACAAGGGCCTGCTGGAGCATCCATACTTTGACTCCTCGAAGGCAGCTGAGAAAAGTTTGTTCAGAGTAGGACTGGCAGCTCCATGGTCATCTCAGTCCATTGAAACAGGTCAAAAGAGAGCCTCCGGCACCTTAAAGTAAAGGCGGCCAACCTGACATACTATTTTCCAAACCCCCTCTGCAAGTGAACACTTCAGACCTTCGGAAAAGCAATATGTTCCCTTCCACCCCCAGCAACCAAATGGGGAGGGGGGAGGGAGGGGGGAGAAGAGGGGCTGTCAAAATAAGAGAAGGATGGCTCCGCCTACTTTGGGCTCTTGTTCTGCCCACCACTTGCGTGCGGCCACTGACTGATGACCCCAGAGGGAGTGTGCCCTCAACAGAATGAAGGTCTCGCCTTAAAGCAGGGGTGCACTTCGACCCCACGGGCCTCATGT
This sequence comes from Elgaria multicarinata webbii, assembly GCF_023053635.1. Taxonomy (NCBI): domain Eukaryota; kingdom Metazoa; phylum Chordata; class Lepidosauria; order Squamata; family Anguidae; genus Elgaria; species Elgaria multicarinata. The sequence goes on along the minus strand of NC_086187.1, from coordinate 17,072,516 downwards.
GATGCAGGCTTGGGGCCACATGAATGCAAACACAGCTGCACACATATGGCGGTGGTGGGGGAAGAGTGACCTGTAGTGTCATGGCTCCATGGGAGGAGTCCTCAGAGAAGGAGGTGGAACCCTCAGAGACCCAGGACACCCTGGTCAGGTACTGCCATCAGACCAGGGCCCTTGGGAGTGATGATTGCAGGTCCATACCTGTCAGGAGGAGAGAATTCTGCTTCTGAATGACCCTTGGCCCCCAGGAGTGTCATTACACATCCCTGACTTGAAGACTTAAACGATTTATTGTAGCCCAAGTGACTCATGGACCAGCACCCATTCCATCTTTTTGCGATGTCTGCCATTTTGTTTTCTCACAATGTCCTGGACAGACCCAGCATCCAGGAGATGGTGAGAAATGCAAAATAGCAGCTGCAAGCCAGACTGCAGCTGCCAGAGCTCAGTACTCTGGAAGGAAGCAAGGCCAGGTCTAAGGACGCCACGGACTGATGCCAAGCCTGACCCAGGAAAGTGTATTTATTTATTCATTCACTCACTCAATAGCAAGGCTGTCACATTTCCAGACTCTGAGCCCAGCAGTTGCAGGTTCAAAGAGTCCAAAAGTCACGAGGTAGTCTGCACGAACAGGGATCAGGCAAAACGCAAGGTCTCAACAGTCCAGGTCACAGGCAATGAAGGTCTAAGAAAAGGCAGTAGACAAGGGGCAGGTAACAGGCAACAAGGTCCCAATGAAACACAGCAGACAAAGGGCAGTCAGAAGAAGAGTCACAGTACAGTATGCAAGCACTCATGCCAGGAAGAAGTCCAAAGCCAAGGGAAGCTGGATTCAGGAAGGTCTGGTCAACATTGTCTCTAGCGATTCTCTCAGCCTGAAACCACTGGATTTTTCTGCAGAGCCACAGCTGAAAAAGTCTTCTTTGCGAGCAAACTCATACATGCGAGGAGAGCTTTTCTCACAAGGAGGCCTCTGGCTCAGTCTAGGCCTCCTTCTGAGTGCCTGTTCATCCAGACAAGGTCTCCCGTGGGCCTCTGAGGCAGTGTCCTTGTCCTCCACAAGTAGTAGTTACCGCTGAGGGCCTAGGCTCATCCTGGTCTACTGGCAGAGCCTGGGCATTGCTGCTGGTCCTCCAGCTCTTCCTCCAAGGAGGAGTCTTCCAGTGGGATCACGATACAAGCTGCTAAGGAGGACCTGAAGAAGTCCCAGCAGTGGGAGTTGTAAGGTTCTCAAAGAAGAGTCCAGCCACCTCGAAAGCCCTTGCAGCCAATGTTTCTGCATCCAGCCACGAAATAGAGCTAGTCCCAAACTATGCATTTCTTTCCCCCCTGACTGTGCCCCTGCAACGAAGTCATCTGATTTTCTTTTCCTCCCCTGGAAGCCCCTGAGCTCCCGTTGCGGTTAGCCAACCAAACAGATTTCGGATGTGGGCCTCCCCATTTGCAGTGGCCGCTGAATTACCTTTAATTGCTCCCATTAAGCAGGGATCCCTCGGTCCCCAAAAACCAAAGCTCAAGAATGGGAGAAAGGTTGACTGTTGCTTTTATTAGGAGCCAGGCTAGATCGGGTGTCTGTCTCGGGCCCGGATTTACAGCACGCCCATTTGCGCGAGACGAATTCTCAATAAGCTCTTGGTTCGCGAACGGCCTTTCTTTTCATTTCAGCCACTCGCGCGTTATGGAAAAACGGCAGGTCGGCTTTCTCGCCGTCTTGTTGCTTTTAACCATTCCCAGCTCTAAGAAGACGTGTTTTCTTTCTCCTGCTCCTTTCAGGAAACCTCTATTGGACGCTCTCCCTTCCTGCGCAACCGAAGCCTGTGTTGTCCTGATGAAAGAGATCATTGTTTCTGAAGGAGTCGAAGAGGACAGAATTGAATCTTTCCTCTGGTCACTCGCCTTCCTCCCTGAGCCCACTGCAGGCATGATTGATGTGCTGGCTGTAAGCAGAACAGATGAGCGCTTTAACGTGAAATTGGACACAATCCCTTGGGAAGAAACACTGTATGCATACCTATAGCGTGCAATGAGCATGGTTGGCTATAGGCCTAGAAGCAAAATAGGTGTAAGGAAACTGGTAAAAATAATATATCGAATTCTGGTAATACGTTACAATAAAATCATGTGTTCGTAGAAAATATATTTGATCTTAAAACAAATACGTACACTTAAAATTTAAACAGAATGGTCCACATACAACAGACCTCGAACATAAATCCCAAACGCGTTTCAACCATAAAAGGTCTTCATCGGTGGGGAAAGAATTATATGCGGATTTTTAAAAAACTTATTATGCAAATTTTAAATAGGGCTGTGATCGGCTTTGCTTCGGTTCTTTGAACCGATAGTGAAGTGGCCTGGTCTGCCTCCGACAAAGGCGGAGACGGATAGGGTCAGGGGAGCTGTGGATCGAGACGAAGCGGATCCTTCACCTCAATCCGGAGCTCCGAAGAAAAGGTAAGTGGGGGCTTACCTGGCGCTGCTGCAGTCCGTGTGGCGAGGGCGGCAGAGCCAGGTAAGGGGCAGGGGGGAGGGAGGCTTACCTGGCTCTGTCACGGTCCGGCAGCAGCTTCAACTGAGGCCGAGGATTCAAACCAGAAGTCCAGGCCGCAGCTGCAGCCAAGTCTTCCTGTTTGAGTCCTCGGCCTCAGTTGAAGCTGCCGCCGAACCATGATGGAGGCAGGTAAGTTTTGAGGGGGTAGGGGGGCCTTACCTGGCGGTGTCACCACCGCCGCGGAGCTCCAATTAGGATCCGGAGCTCTGCAGCGGAGCGGACCATAGGAGGATCGACGCAGGGCGGAGCGGACCCAATCCAGAAGTTGTGGATCAGGATCCGGAGCGGATCGGGGGGTCCGTGCACAGCTCTAATTTTAAACAACTTTTTTATGCCCCAGATATAGGGAGTTCCCATAGTACCCAAAGTTGGATTCTATAAGTCTTCAAGATTGCAACAAAAAAGACTGGAGAGTAGGCATTCAGGCTTGACTTCCAAGTTATTGCATAACTAATATCTCTAGTTCACGTAGGCAGGTATATGCAGGATAATTATTTCCCCACTGATGAAGACCTTTTATGTTTGAAACACGTTTGAGAACCTTAGCCCCAGAGAGCAAGTCTGGCCTGCCTGGGGTCCCTATCCACCCCTCTGGGGTTCCCCAGAAAGCTTTCCCCCTTTCTCCTGACTACTGATCATATGTATTATATATTTACTCTTGTTCCCTGCCTCGATCAAATGGAGAGGCGGATAAGAAATTATTATTATTATTATTATTATTATTATTATTATTATTATTATTTTGTAGGGATGTCAGAGAAATCCATGGGAGGGTGGAGTTCAAGGAGTTTTATTTGTTTATATATTTATTTATTTATTTATTTATTACATTTCTATACCGCCCAATAGCCAGAGCTCTCTGGGCAGTTCACAAAAATTAAAACCATTCAAAGTATAAAACGACAGTATAAAACCAGAATATAAACTACAATATAAAAGCTCAACCAGATAAAAACAGCAGCAATGCAAAATTACAAATTTAAAACACCAAGTTAAAATGTATTTATAGATTGTTAAAATGCTGGGAGAATAAAAAGGTCTTCACCTGGCTGGGAGAATAAAAAGGTCTTCACCTGGCTGGGAGAATAAAAAGGTCTTCACCTGGCTGGGAGAATAAAAAGGTCTTCACCTGGAGTCTAAAGGCATATAATGTAGGTGCCAAGTGAACCTCCTTAGGGAGCTCGTTCCACAGCCGGGGTGCCACAGCAGAGAAGGCCCTGCTCCTCCTGGTAGCCACCTGCCTCACTTCCTCACTTCCTTTGGCAGGGGCTCGCAGAGAAGGACCCCTGAGGATGGCCTTAGGGTCCGGGCAGGTACATATGGGAGAAGGCGTTCCTTCAGAGAGCCTGGTCCCAAGCCGTTTAGGGCTTTAAATGTTAATACCAGCACTTTGAATCAGCCCCCTCCCCCTAGATTTCGTTGTGGTTCCCACGACAGCACCCGTCTCGATTTGGAACAGGTCAGGACGGTTGGTGCTTTTTTTGTGCATTTTTTTTTTTTAAAAAAAAAGCAAGTTCTGCAGTTTGCTTCCGTTATTCAGCAGTTTGGACAAACTTGGCTGTAATTTGTGCAAATTGCTCAGAAATGTAAGCAGAACCTACGGTGGGAGAATTGCAGAACCTGCGGTGGGAAAACACGGTGAAAAATAGTTCCTGGGGTTTGGGGGAGACCCCACAGCTCAGCAAACAATTGCAAATCAAGCCACGCGCACCACAGAACTCCATTGAGTGGATGAGACCAAAACCCTGTCTAGTCCAACCCAGCTGCCTCTGGGAAACCCACAAATAGGATATTATTATTATTATTATTATTATTATTATTATTATTATATAGCACCAACGATGTACTTGGTGCTATACAAAATATACAAATAAAACGGCAATACCCTGCCTAGAGGCTTACAATCTAAAATCTTGTTGTTATTATTATTATTATTATTATTATTATTATTATTATTATTTAGCACCAACGATGTACTTGGTGCTGTACAAAATATACAAATAAAACAGCGATACCCTGCCTAGAGGCTTACAATCTAAAATCATCTTCTTCTTCTTCTTCTCATTATTATTATTATTATTATTATTATTATTATTATTATTATTTAGCACCAACGATGTATTTGGTGCTGTACAAAATATACAAATAAAACAGCAATACCCTGCCTAGAGGCTTACAATCTAAAATATTATTATTATTATTATTATTATTATTATTATTATTATTATTATTATTATTTAGCACCAACGATGTATTTGGTGCTGTACAAAATATACAAATAAAACAGCAATACTCTGCCTAGAGGCTTACAATCTAAAATCTTATTATTATTATTAGTATTAGTATTATTATTATTATTATTTAGCACCAACGATGTACTTGGTGCTATACAAAATATACAAATAAAACAGCAATACCCTGCCTAGAGGCTTACAATCTAAAATATTATTATTATTATTATTATTATTATTATTATTATTATTATTTAGCACCAACGATGTATTTGGTGCTGTACAAAATATACAAATAAAACAGCAATACTCTGCCTAGAGGCTTACAATCTAAAATCTTATTATTATTATTAGTATTAGTATTATTATTATTATTATTTAGCACCAACGATGTACTTGGTGCTATACAAAATATACAAATAAAACAGCAATACCCTGCCTAGAGGCTTACAATCTAAAATATTATTATTATTATTATTATTATTATTATTATTATTTAGCACCAACGATGTATTTGGTGCTGTACAAAATATACAAATAAAACAGCAATACTCTGCCTAGAGGCTTACAATCTAAAATCTTATTATTATTATTAGTATTAGTATTATTATTATTATTTAGCACCAACGATGTACTTGGTGCTATACAAAATATACAAATAAAACGGCAATACCCTGCCTAGAGGCTTACAATCTAAAATCTTGTTATTATTATTATTATTATTATTATTATTATTATTATTATTATTATTTAGCACCAACGATGTACTTGGTGCTGTACAAAATATACAAATAAAACAGCGATACCCTGCCTAGAGGCTTACAATCTAAAATCATCTTCTTCTTCTTCTTCTCATTATTATTATTATTATTATTATTATTTAGCACCAACGATGTATTTGGTGCTGTACAAAATATACAAATAAAACAGCAATACCCTGCCTAGAGGCTTACAATCTAAAATATTATTATTATTATTATTATTATTATTATTATTATTATTATTATTATTATTATTTAGCACCAACGATGTATTTGGTGCTGTACAAAATATACAAATAAAACAGCAATACTCTGCCTAGAGGCTTACAATCTAAAATCTTATTATTAGTATTAGTATTAGTATTAGTATTAGTATTAGTATTAGTATTTAGCACCAACGATGTACTTGGTGCTATACAAAATATACAAATAAAACAGCAATACCCTGCCTAGAGGCTTACAATCTAAAATATTATTATTATTATTATTATTATTATTATTATTATTATTATTATTATTATTATTATTATTATTTAGCACCAACGATGTATTTGGTGCTGTACAAAATATACAAATAAAACAGCAATACTCTGCCTAGAGGCTTACAATCTAAAATCTTATTATTATTATTATTATTATTAGTATTAGTATTAGTATTTAGCACCAACGATGTACTTGGTGCTATACAAAATATACAAATAAAACAGCAATACCCTGCCTAGAGGCTTACAATCTAAAATCTTCTTCTTCTTCTTCTTCTTCTTCTTCTTCTTCTTCTTCTTCTTCTTCTTCTCATTATTATTATTATTATTATTTAGCACCAACGATGTACTTGGTGCTGTACAAAATATACAAATAAAACAGCGATACCCTGCCTAGAGGCTTACAATCTAAAATCACATTAAAACATATGAAGGGGGGAAAGGGGTTCACAAAGCAGAAATAAGAGAAAAATCATAGTAATAAGAACAGTAAATCAAGCTAAAATACCAAAAGTTATTGAAAACAAACGAGTTTTCCAATGCGTTTTAAAATCTACACTCTCCCGCCCATGTTCCCTGGGAACTGGTATTGTGAGGCATACAGCCTAAATTATTTAAGGCAAGATATGACTAGTAGCCATTGATCACTGAGGCAATTAATGGCTACTACTGTAGTCACTGAGACTCAGGCCTTAGCTAGACGGGGCGAAATCACGAGGATCATCCCTGTGCGTCCACATGATGCACAGGGGATCCCGGGATCAGGGATCTCGCCCTACACTTTAAACCCACTTTTTCCATGGTCTTGGGCTGAGCCAAAGACTGTGGAATGTGTGAGCGCAGGCATCGTGGTTTGTCCCAGTTCCTCATGGGGAGCTGGGACCCGTACACACGGCATAGAGCTGCTCAGGAACACTGCACCCATTGGGGGTGGGGTGGGGGGATCGGAGGAAATAATTTAAAAAACACAACAAAAAGACTTACCTTTTGCGCACGAGCGCTCATGCGCAACTTCTTCTTTCAGGAAAAAAACAAAACAAAATGGCAGGCGCGACACCTCTCCCTCTGAGGTCATTGCGCGCCGCATGTGAACAGAGGGGGAGATCTCGCAATAAAAATATCTCGAGATCTTCACCCCTCCATCCTGCTAACTAAGACCTCAGGATGCATGACTTCTTCACACGACATAGAGTTAAACTATGGGATTTGCTACCAGAAGATGTAGTAATGGCCACCAATTTGGATCACTTTGAAGGGGGGTTAGACAAATTCCAGGAAGAGAAGGCTATCAATGGCTACTCGTCCTGATGGCTATGTTCTATATTAGCAGAGAGAGTAAGCCTATGTACACCATGGGGAACATGGGCTGGAGGATGCTGTTGTACCTGCATCTTGCTTGTGGGTTCTTGGTCAACAGCTGGTCAGCCACTGTGTGAACAGAATGCTGGACTAGATGGACCCTTGGTTTGATCCAGCATGGTTCTTCTTACGTTCTTATCACCTTGTCCTCCATGAACTTGAACTCAGGCAGATCTTATGTAGACATAGCTTAAACAATGATGACCCTCTATGGGAATCAGTAGATCTTTGTGTGTATCTCTGTTTTGGTTTTCCAGACTCTGCTAAAGTTACCAAGAGAAAGGCCAAGTGCCTTTTTAGGAACAACTGCCCTGGTGAATCACTACTGCTCCATGAGAAAGGACTGTGACCTGGAGCCTGCAGTGAGGGGCATTATGGACATTCTTGAAGGACGGCTGGGAAGAAAATGCACCTTGCATGAATCAGAGGGAATTAGTCAGGTAGAGTCTGCCTGGTTGATCAGGAATGAGGAACCTCTTTTGTGTCAATGGCTACATTTCCTTATGCAAAGATCGATGGCTATTGTATGTGATTGCCCTGAAACATTCCATTTCCAGAAGGGTAACCATGTTCATTTGTTGCAGCAAAAACAAGGAAGAGCTTGGTGGCACCGTAAAGATGAAGGTTGGGTTCACACAACACACTGAGCCATGATGGTTTATTTTCTGGTGGGACCCATGATCGGTTTGTGTGTCATCTGTGGGATGTTTCCAGTACTCACGTCACGATGGCTTAATCTGCCCAAACACCCCACTCGGAGAACCCATGTTCTGCAGAATGAGCATAGTGGGCTATTTGCATTATCTATGATAGTGGTTTGCTCATTTATTTTTATTTATTGATTACATTTATATACCCCCCCCATAGCCAAAGCTCTCTGGGTGGTTAGCAATGCATCATGGCTTAGTGTTATGTGTGAACCCAGCCTAAGGCATTGTGGTCTAGAACCTACTTCGTCAGGTTCTTGGACCTGAGTATTTCATTTCTAAGGTGCCCTGTAGTCAACTATTACCCAGAGGACCTTTTCTTCTGCCGCTCCCAGACTGTGGAATGGCTTGCCAGGAGAGATTCGTCAACTTAACAGTCTTCCAGAATTTAAGAAAGCTATAAAGACTGATCTCTTCCGGCAGGCCTACCCAGTTGAATTTTAAGATGCCTTTTTTAAATAATGTGCTGCTTTTAATAATGTATTAGTTTAAATGTTTTAATTAGTTATATGTATTTTATGGTTTCATTTGTGTTGTACCCTGCCTCGATCCAGAGGGAGAGGTGGGTAACAGATTATTATTATTATTATTATTATTATTATTATTATTATTATTATTATTATTAGACATATCCTCAGCTACTCTTCTCAGAGTCAATTTTTGACACAGCTAAGAGGCATCTCATTGTAAGAGGTTTCTCATTCTAACAAGAGGCATCTCATTCAACTTCACTCTGGGTTTTCAGATGGAACTTGTTTTGAAAGCGATTGGAAACGCAGGGCTAGCAGCGGCCCCTCTTTCCCCTGTCCTGACTTCCTGTGCGTCGCTGAAAAGCAACCCTGCAGAAATCCGGCTGGCTGCCATAGAGGCTTTCCGGCGGATTCCGTGTGCAGCAAATGTAGGTGGCATGTGGTTGACTCTTTGGTGCTATTCTGGTATCTGTACTATGCGGAGTGAAATATATAAAAATGGTAATACTTTCCATAAATATATATTAGGGCCTGCCCCACCCTGATTTGACTCCAGTTCCAAATCCAATGCAGGCCGGGTGTTGTGGTTTCCCAGGTGCCTGGAAAAGCCAGATGTGAGGCCAACTTAGAATCCATTTCTGGCCACCATAGTTTACAACAATAGATCTATGGCAGGTCATAATGGCTCTCATGGAAGACAGGTGGCTTGCTGGTGCACATGGAGGTTTCACATAAGTCCCACAGGTGAGCAGGAGGGATGGGAGGAAGCAGCAGCTGGCCCGATGGGTTTGGTGTTGTTGCTATTTTAATTGCTGTTGTGTTTTTTAATTGCTGTTTAAGACTTTTATTATGTGTTTTACCATATGCCACCTTGGGAGGGCTCTTGCTCTGAAAAGCAGCCACGAAGTCGTTTTCAATAAATAACTAAATAAAATGTGGGCGATAGGGTGGCCACTTATGCATGACCTAAAGAAAGGGCAGAATTTTGCATATAATTTGCATAGCTTAGTTTGCATGTATAGATGCAAATTCAGAAATAAATAGAAACAGTGCATCTTACCGTAGTGGGGAAGATGGACCCAGGTGTCTTATCTGCCTACCGGTTCAAACACTGCCCAGGTGGATAGGCAACTTCAAGTCCCCTTCTTATCATGGTCTGGATAGCCATTCAAAGAAAGGGGACCTTCCAATAGAGGACTGTCCCCTGTAAAATAGGATGCACAGCCACCCTAATGGGAGATCAAGATTCAAATTCCTACTCAGTTGAGAAGGTCATTCTGTGAGCCTAGGAGCAAGGCGCCGGATCTCAGCCTAACCTTCCCTCAGGGCATAGGAAATGCCAACTCCTAACCCTTGCTTTGAAATCATGCCATCAGACCAGAAAGTTGGTTGAGGTCACTCCAGCACTCGTGTTCTCTGTTCCTTCATTTCAGCATGCTGTCTTGGTCCGCCTGTATCAAACCTTCGACGAGGATGTAGAAATACGAATTGCTTCTTATCTGATGTCCATGAAATGTCCAAGTGAAGAATTATTTCGCCAAGTGAAATGGACTTTGCAGGAGGAGAAATCTAGCCAAGGTATAAGGTGCAGCCATTCAAATATTCATCCTGTCCCTATATACTTCTAGAGGCGAGGAAGCTCAGGCACGTGAACCAAATCCGGCCAATCCTGGGCTCCCAGTCTGGAACTTTATTATTTATTTATTTATTTATTTATTTATTTATTTATTACAGCCAAGGCTCTCTGGGCAGTTCACAAAACTGAGCATGTTTAGTAGCCATGGGAAGTTGCGTGTCAGTTGAAAAAAATGGGCAGGGGGAGGGGAATGGAATGGCGTCCTAGAGAAGGGCGTAACTGATTGGCTGGCACCCACAACTGCAGGACTCTTATTAGGAGGTGGGAATGCAGGTCCCACTTCTGTCTTCCAAAAACTGCACATTCCTTTGGTCTGCACCTGTCTCTTATTTTGTTTAAGTGGGTTCCTTTGTCTGGAGTCATCTTTCTGAGATCTTGGGAACAGATGATCCATTAAAGCAGCACCTTAGGAATTCTCTTCCTGACGACATCCTGAACAAAGAATTTGATTGGGAGACATGGAAATTTTCCTCTTATTCAGACGTTACCATCCACTCAGGTAGGTGTGAGACTAAGGGCCTGTGTCTTATGGACTTCGTGATGAATGAATGACGGCACGAGACCCTTGAGTCTAATTTGGGGAGATCAAGAAGGAATGGTCATCAAGCGAACTTTTAACCAAATGTTTGCCATTTTACATTGCAGCCAAAGCGAGTATGAATACCGAGGCCAAGGTCATCTTTTCACCTGCATCTTTCATCCCACGTTTGACAGCGGCAAATTTGACAGTTCACCTGCTGGGACGGGCTGTCAATCTCCTGGAGGCAAGTTCTCCAAACTACTTTGATAATCAAATCCCAAATCCAAACATGGTTTGTACATGGACATGGTTTGTACAACATGATTTGTAGATGTGGGAATCCAGTTTTTTCATTCAGCAGAACCTAGGAAGCTTCCTTATAGAGTCAGACCATGTGACTGATAGAAGCCCTTCAGGGCTTGAGGCTGGAGTCTCTCCTAACTCTGCTTGGAGATTCTGGCCTAGAGCAGAGAGTCCACAGGCCAGCAGGAATCCGTTTGGGGTGGGTGGGGTGGAGCTCAACTACCTTTCTTTGGTTTGGCCCCCAGGACTTCAGTTCATTTTCCATTGCAGAGTAGTGTCACGCCAGGGTTTTTTTTAAAAAAATTGCATAAATTATCGCTGAGTTTTGTGCAAATGTGCATAATTTGCATAATTTGCACATTTCGGCTGAACTATGCACAAATTCTGCACATTTGCGCAAATTTTGGCCATGATTTGCGCAAATCCATTTGCACAAATTCTGGCTCACTGCAACAACAACAACAAAAATAATACGCAAAATGTTCCATGAGGAAAAATTCACGGCTTGGCCTGCAAAGCAAGCTGAGTCGGGCATGCCATGGAACTCCATCAAACCAAAAGAAAATGAATTTCTCATCAATGGATATCCCTAGTGTATTTATATTCTATATGATTTTTAAAACCTCATCTAGGAAGTGCTATCACAGACCTATCGCCTTCTATCGGTTTCATATGCTCTTTTAACTAGTTTTCTGTATTGTATTGTTGCATTTAATGTTGTTCCCTGCCTCGATCCAGAGGGAGAGGCGGTAAGAATTATTATTATTATTATCATCATCATCATCATCATCATCATCATCATCATCATCATCTATGTGTATTTAAAATGTTTTTAAATATGTGTCATTTCTTAGGTTGGAGTAAGGCTGGAGAATGTGGAAGATGTTGTGCAGAAGTTCTTTGGTTTCCACCCGGTTCAAGATACCACAAAAAGGTACTCCAAGCCAGAACCTCCAGTTGAGACAACACGCAAAACTCAACTGAATAAGCCGACGTCCATGAGGTTCAGCCGTAGAAATGATCTTCCGCCTAAAGAAAGCAAGCCCAGGTTAAGAAAAGAGAAGCAGAGCTGCCCAAGGGAGCAGTACAATAAGATGAGTGAGTTAGTGAAAAAGGTAACTTAATATGTGGCATGGGAACCATTGGCCCTCGGCTTTTTTAATTCAGTATCGCCCGTTTATGCTTGTGCACATGGTGGGAGATGGTAGCAAAATGTTTTGGGGCACAGACCTGTGTGCTATCTGGCCTGCAGGCCCGGTGCTGCCATAGAGGCCGCTTAGTGCGCCAAGCAAACGAGGGCGCCGAACAGCGTACCCGGAAGCTGCTCTCCTAGAGTGGCTTCCAGGTGTGCTGTTCCAAAGCCGCCGCCCTAGCCTCCGCCCAACCCCAGCGTCCTGGCTCCTTCGAAGCCAGGATGCTGGGGTTGGAGGCGGAGGCTTCAGTATGGCGTGCCAGGAAGCCACTTCCAGGTGCTCCGCTTCAAAGCCTCTGCCCCGCCCCCCAACCCCAGTGTCCTGGCTTCAAAGCCGGGAGCGGGAGGGAGCGGGCAGTGAGTGAGCGAGCAAGGGGGGAGCCGTAGCGGTGAGCGAGCGGGGGACGGCGGGCGAGCGATGGAGGGAGCCGGAGCATGTGAGCGAGGGGGGAGCCGGAGCGGCGAGCGGGCGGGGGCAGCGGGCGAGCGGGCGGAGGGGAGCAGTGAGTGAGCGAGCGGGCGGGTGGGCAGGTGAGTGAGGGGGCGGTGAGTGAGCGAGCAGGGGGAGCAGCTTCAGAACGCGCCTGCCTAGGGCGCAATATAGTCTGGCGCCGGCCCTGCTGGCCTGCTCTGAATGCCCTGCATTATCTCCAGATGTAGTGGAGGACACTGTCCGAACGTCAATGCAGAAGACAGATTCATCCAAATACAATGTTATAAGATGGGGGATACTTGGCTCAGGAATACTACAAGCGAGAAGGATCTTGGAATTGGTGTAGATCACAAGCTGAATATGAGCCAACAGTGCGATACGGCTGCAAAAAATTCAATGCTATTTTGGGCTATACTAATAGAAGTATAGCTTCCAAATCACATGAGGTACTGGTTCCTCTCTATTCGGCCCTGGTTAGGCCTCATCTAGAGTATTGCGTCCAGTTCTGGGCTCCACAATTCAAGAAGGACGCAGAAAAGCTGGAGCGTGTTCAGAGGAGGGCAACCAGGATGATCAGGGGTCTGGAAACAAAGGCCTGTGAGGAGAGACTGAAAGAACTGGGCATGTTTAGCCTTAAGAAGAGAAGATTGAGGGGAGACATGATAGCACTCTTCAAGTATTTGAAAGGTGGTCACACAGAGGAGGGCCAGGATCTCTTCTTGATCATCCCAGAGTGCAGGACACAGAATAACGGGCTCAAGTTAAAGGAAGCCAGATTCCGACTGGACATCAGGAAAAACTTCCTGACTGTTAGAGCAGTACGACAATGGAACCAGTTACCTAGGGAGGTTGTGGGCTCTCCCACACTAGAGGCTTTCAAGAGGCAGCTGGACAACCATCTGTCAGGGATGCTTTAGGGGGGATTCCTGCACTGAGCTGGGGGTTGAACTTGATGGCCTTAGAGGCCCCTTCCAACTCTACTGTTCTATGATTCTATGATCTCCATGTGCAGTTGGCTTTTGTACATGGAATCGGAGAGATGTACCATCATGTCCTTAGCTTCAGGCAGCAAATGTCTTGGACTGGCCCTGATCTCCAGGGTGACAATAGAGACCAAGTTTTAATTCTGCCCCAAGAGGTGCAAAGGTTCAAAACCTCCACTCTGTGCAAAGCCGCCCCATGAGTTGATGTATGTACTTTAAAAACACCCCCATGCACTTGTAACAGCACAGGACTCTTTACAGAGCGGCTTCTCTAGCCCTGTAGCTGTTCTTGAATGTCTATGAGAATTCACAATGTCACTTGGTCTCACGGGCATAATGGAAGACCCGTCGAGTTGAAGGCCTCCAAGCAAAGAATTCTGGGATGCTGCAACAGTGCACAGGGCAATTTTAAAGATAAAAAATAGAAAGGAGGCCCCCTCGTCCACCTTCAAAACTTAAGAAGATAAGCGGAAACCCTGCTCCCTCCCACAATGAGAAAAGTTTTTGAAATTCTTCCCTTCGCTGTGGAAGGAAGAAAAGCAATGCCTCTTCTGCAGAGAGAGAGAAAGAGAGAGAGAGAGAGAATTAACCAAAACAGGGGACAGGGGCTTTGGCACAGCACTAGTTTTTCATTCGTTCCTTGGCTCCCATTCCTGGTTTTATCCAACCCCCTAGAATGACTCCTGGATTATGACTCCTGGCTCCCTCTGATAGCAGTCTGTGGTTGATCCCTGAAGCTATTTTTTCTTTCTTTCTTTTTACAACAAATCTCTTTGGAGTTTTGTTTCAGAATTCCTTTCTAACCGTAGTTGATCTGGTTGCTTCTCTCTCTCTCTCTCTCTCTCTCTCTTTCTCTCTCTCTCTCTCTCTCCCCTTCTGCATCAGTTCACCAAAAGAATGGGAAAGAAGAAGAAGCCGAAATGCGGTCTGAGCGTAAAAATCTTCGGGAATGAGCTTGCAGTTCTGGACTGTGGAGATCTCAGAAATCAAGCAAAACTTTACTATCTGAACCTGGCAGAACTTGTGGTGAAATTGTTAAAGGTAAGAGAACTGGCCATGGTTAGAACAGCCTGTAGCAGCAGATATTTTGACAATATCTCCCATCAGGCCCAGCATAGCCTGTGGCAGGGATGATGAGAGCTTAGTCAAAAACAACTGAAGGGCACAGTGATGAAGGAAGCTGTATTAAACTGTTGTGCTAAGATGGAAAACATCCAGGTTTGAATCCTTACTCACCCCTGGTGGGTAACTTTGGGCCAGCCAACTTCTCCCAGCCTTACTGAGTTGAGTCCAACCAGGTACTTCGGCTATTGGGCGGTATAAAAATGTAATAAATAAATAAATAAAATAAAATAAATACTCTCCAGGTTGTATTGGGCTGCCATTAGCCATGATGGCTGGGAATTGCTGGAGTAGCAGTCCAGAACATCTAAAGCAGCCTTCCTCAACCTGGGGCGCTCCAGATGTGTTGGACTGCATCTCCCAGAATGCCCCAGCCAGCTGCTCCCAGTTTGTGGAATGGCTTGCTGGGAGAGATTCGTCAACTTAACAGTCTTCCAGAATTTAAGAAAGCCATAAAGACTGATCTCTTCCGGCAGGCCTACCCAGTTGAATTTTAAGATGCCCTTTTTAATGGTGTGCTGCTTTTAATGATGCACTGGTTTTATTTTATTTATTTATTTATTTATTTATTGCACTTATATACCACTCCCATAGCCAGGGCTCTCTGGGCGGTTTACAGAAATTCTAAAATTAAGATTAAAACGAGTCTACAAAATTTAAAATTCTAAAACACAGAACATACACACATAAAGCATTAAAAACCATTAAAAAACTAAAACATGTGGGTGATTAAGATGTGCCGCCATATGCCTGGGCAAAGAGGAAAGTCTTAACCTGGCGCCGGAAAGATAGCAGCGTTGGCACCAGGCGAGCCTCGTCAGGGAGATCAGTCCATAGTCTGGGGGCCACCACCAAAAAGGCCCTGTCCCTCGTTGCCACACTCTGAACCTCTCTCGGAGGAGGCACCCGGAGGAGGACCTTAGATGTTGAACGTAGTGACCGGGTATATTCACGTCGGGAGAGGCGTTCCGTCAGGTATTGTGGTCCCAAGCTGTGTAAGGCTTTATAAGTCAAAACCAGCACCTTGAATTGGGCTCAGAAACATACAGGCAGCCAGTGCAAGCGGACCAGAGCAGGTGTTATATGGTCGAAACTTCTGGTTCCCTTCTGGTTAAACGTTTGAATTAGTTTTATGCATTTTATAGTGTTTTTATTTGTGTTGTACCCCACCTCGATCCAGAGGGAGAGGTGGGTAACAAATAAATAAAATTATTATTATTATTATTATTATTATTATTATTATTATTATTATTATTTTCTCTGCCTTCCCATTTCCACCACCCATAGGGCCAAGACCTCCACTTGAATAAAAGGCTGAGTTTGGCAACAGAGGAGCTTTTGTTCCCAGCCCTCTCTGGCTTGCCGGTCCGACTTGCTTTGAACGCCTCAGCAGCAGTCAATGTGACGATCAGGGGCAATGTGGACTTCAGGCAACGAAATAATTTTTTTGTCAACGGCTATATCAAGCCAAGGTAGACCTCTTCTTTGGTGGGGTTGTTATTTGATTGCAGGGAGCTTTGCAAACAGCGCCGTTCAACTGAGCTCTGAACAGACATAGGATTACTCTGATTCCAAGCATCTTGATATAACAGGGGCGGGCACTAGAAGTCCACCAGAAATGCCTCCAGCATTCACCAATGAAAATAGAGACATATGTGTAATATCCCTGTTCTCCTGTCAAGGATTATTGAGTAAGGACAGTCCATTTTGCTATAGTAGCCGCAACAAAATGTTGCGGTATAGATTTCTCCTGTGCAGGATAGTCCCCCAATTTTTCCATTTTATTGACTGACTGGTTTGTACCCCACCTTTCTACTAAGAAAAATGGAAGCTACACTAGTCACCGACCAATGAAATCAATGGACCCAACAATATTGCAAAAAGTGGGTGATACTCAAGGTTTTAATTTATTCAAAGATACTCAAAGTTTTAATTTATTTACTGAAAATGTAAGGTACATATACACCGACCTGAACTTGCTATTACAAGTAAATTCATGCACAAAGTCTCAAATTAACATAGGACCAATCGTTTCTGAGAATGCAACAAGCAATACAAATAAATTCAAGAATCTCTAAGTATCAAGGATACATAACAATACTGCAGATGCTGAGACTCAAAAAGTAAACTATCTCAGGGATGTGAAAGGGTGTAATGACTACCGTACCAAAAGGAATACTATTTAGGAACGTCTCTTTTCCATAAATAATGACAATAGTGAACAATAGTAAATTATTGCCTATAACGTTTAATATATAGTCCTCAAATAGAGGAGAGATGTATTAAACTGACGGGAACATGTTAAAATGATGAGTACAGAGACTTCACTTGGTCTTAGTCAAAAGGCTGGGGAAAATATTGCTGTCTTGTTTCTTAAAGGGATTTACTCATCAGTCTAAAATGCCTGTTCATTGACTCCAAAACCATTTGTAGCACTTGAAATGGAGTCTGTATTCTTTTGTGCATTTTTGCAGTGCTATCCTTCACATTTCTGCCCAAATGGGAACAGCGGGAACCCTGGGGAAAACCGGCTTGAGCTGGTCAACAGGACTGAGGTCCGCCACCAGCCTTGATGGAGGGATCCAGGTGAAAAAGGGGAAGGAGTTTAAGGTTTTTTTGAATACTCCTGAAGATTCCATGGAAATTGTCAATTTCAGGTAAAAATGGGTGGTGATGCCAATGTCAAGTATGGGATATAGCTATTAATGATAAATTGACATGTAATATTAAAGTGAGAAGAGGTATAGCAAAAACGAATGATTTTGAAGGAATCTGGAAACAGTTCCTAATATTTGTGTTTTCTAAGGGAAGTGGGAAACCACCAGCAGAAGAAAGTATGAGATTTTGGAATCAGGAATAAGATCCCGAGGTGGGGGGTGCACTTATATGTTAAGTATGATTATGTTATATAGATATGATATTAATGTTATTCAACATTTATGTAGTATGTTGTTTTTCTTTTAATTGTAATGGTGTATGTTTAAGTATTGCAAATAAAAATAAAAATAAAAAAAAGGATGTAGATCATGGGTGGGGATATCTAAACCCCCCCCTTGCTGTTGTTGGATTTCAACTCTCATCAGTCCTAGCCAGTATGACCAATAGTCAAGGATGATGGGAGTTGTAGTCCAACATTATCTGGAGGACTACATGTTCCCCAGCCTAATCTACATGATGCTTACGTGATCATTTCCTGTAAATAATATTACAGTATAAATTTACAGTACAGTAAATTTATATAATAAATATAAATTTATTATATTTATATACTGCCCCATAGCTGAAGCTCTCTAGGCAGTTTACAAAGATTAAAAACCGTATAACCATGTTAGCCTTCTTTTTACAAATTCAAGGGTGAAGTGGAGCGCACATATAGACTAACTGTTTTAGTTGTCCAGATATTTTAATACATTAGCATGAGCCTTTGTAAGTTACAACCCACTTCATCAGATGCTATAACTGGAACTGGAGGCTTTGAGTGTAAAAAAGCCAGTTAAACAAGTTGATCTTCAGCAAACAGTCCATTCTTTTATAGTGACATTTATAAGTGTCTTTATAATTTGCATAGAAACCATAGTCCCTGTTGAGTCCCAGATTAACACAATCAAATTCCCATATCTCTTGTTCTCCGATCTCATGTTCCAAGCCAGCCCCTGTATTTTGTTTCGTTAAAACTGCCATCTTTAGGTCTTTTATGGTTATATCCAGCGAGGTTAAAGTATTCACTGACAGTCCTATTGATGTTCTTATACTCGATGCCTGATTTGTACAATGATTTGTGCAATGATTTCCTGCTAAGTTTGAGTGCAGCCTTTGGCTTCCGTACATTCTTCTGAAAATAGAAGAGTTTGGAGAAGATGCAGATCTCAGTGTTGCTGGAAACAAAATCAATATGTTTAAGGAAACAGGCCTGTCTGTGTCATGTGAGCCTGAGAGGGATTTGAACTCAAGCCTTTGAATCCAGACCAAGGCAGAAGACCACTGAAACCTAAGCAATATGTCAAGTCAAAATATTGGTCCATCTAGTTCAGCATTTTCTACACCAGGGTTCAGTACCTTGGATAACTCCTTTAGTGTTCTGACTGGTTTGATTTATTTATTTATTTATTTATTTATTTATTTATTTATTTATTACATTTTTATAATGCCCAATAGCCGAAGCTCTCTGGTGAAACCTAGAGAAGATTCACTGCCCCACTGACATCAGAGGCACCAGCCTTCACTGGACAAAGGCCAATGTGATTTTATATTATTTGCAAATTACAGAGCCAATTGAATTCTTATCATTGTTTTTATTTCTTTATTATAGCTCTAAACTTTATATAAGAACAGCAAATGAAACAGCAGCTGTTGACATTTTCCCAGACCACGTTGAGACTAAATCATGCACAAATGAAGATGGTAAGGAGTCTTAAACCGTCCATGCCTCATATCCAGATGTTATGTCACACTTCAATGTAGTTGGGAGAAAGTTTATTTTCTTGTTGTTGCTGAAAATTGAAATTTGATTGACAATTCTTCCGCCCTCTCTCCTCCCCCGGTCCTCCCGATGGTATCCCATCAGCCACTGCTGCAAAAAACCCAATCCCGGCTGCTCTCCTAGAGTGGCACTTTCTCTTTTTGCTGCTCCTGCCAGGGAACTCTGTAGCCGGTGGGAAAAGTCCACGGAGCTCTCCATACAACACGCAAGGAACTCTTCTCTGCGCAGCGTGGATATTCTGTGTGGAGTGTTTTCCAAAACAAACCTCCGCTGTTGCATTGCGTTTTCCCGCCAGACAACACATTTCTCAACAGTGGGTAAAAACTCCACTGTGAGTTCTATCACCGACGTTGAGAAATGTGTTCTCTGAATTGAGACACTAGGCTTCATCCCACATACCTGTTTCCCTTGAATTATCCCCAACAGCGCTAATCTGTCGTTGTTGTTGTTGTTAGCTAAATCACACCCTGGGTGGCAGCGGCTCCTAAGATCCTTTGCATACCAGGAAAAGAGTTTAAGGGGGAAAATGTAAAACATCATTTAAAAAATCAACAGATGACCCAATCCAATTCAAATTCGGTATGCTTAAAGCCCTCCTTAATATCTATTACTGTGCCAATTTTGATGTCTTTATCTTTAAAACCTACGCAGATGTTAGCATTTGTTTAATTTGTACTTTACAAAATGAAGGAGGGGAAAAAACACTGTGTGAATCCAATGAAAAAGAAGAGATAGTCTCTAGTGTTGGAAAATAGAAAAAGTTTTTATTTTTATTTTTTGCTACATATGTCATCAATCTTTAAAAATTGTATTGTTGTTAAAGGACTTAATGTATAAAAAGCTCGACGTTTTGGATCTCCCGATCCTTCTTCAGGAGCTTCTGAAACAAAATAACATCTGTGAACCGCAAGTCCAAATACAGCAAGCTAAAACAGCTGGATGCAACAGTTTTTTCGTTCTTTCTCTGCTGTAGACGTTCTTACATAAGATGCAAAAACTGTTGCATCTAGCTGTTTTAGCTTACTGTATTTGGACTTGTGGTTCACAGATGTTATTTTGTTTCAGAAGCTCCTAAAGAAGGATTGGCAGATCCGAAACGTTGAGCTTTTTATACATTAAGTCCTTTTACAGCAATACAATTTATAAAGATTGAAGACATATGTAGTAAAAAATAAAACCCCTTTTTCTATTTTCCAACACTAGAGACTATGGCCGCAGCTAGACCTAAGGTTTATCCCAGGATTGTCCTGGGGTCAAATCTGTTCATCTAAGTGCCACACAGAGCATCCAGCACTCAGGCAGGGATGAACCCAGGGTAAACCTTAGGTCTAGCTACGGCCTATCTCTTCTTTTTCATTTAATTTGTACTTTAAACATATCAAATCCTCTTGCGCCCCCAGTGGCTGCTCGGTAAACAACAAATGATTCGCTCCTAGAGAGGTAGCAAAATAGGTTGGGTCTTTTGGCTTTAAAGCACAATTAAAACAGGATGCCTGGGAGTACTTCACAAAAAAAGCAGATTATAAACAGGAAAACTTCAGAGTCTTTTGCACGCAATTCACAGCGATTGCACAGTATAACCCTAGTGTGATGAAGCACATTATCTTGGATTGACTGTGCAAAATGGTGTCTCTCCACCCCACCCCTTTTCTCTGTCTCTCTTTGAACCAGTGTCTAAGGCATTTGGCTGGCAACTGTGCTCAGAGGTTTCTAACCCTGTCAATGACAGCGCCGGTTTCATTTTCCCATTCCTTGGACCAGGGAAAGTTGCCATAACATTAAAGAAGCAGGACAGAAACCTCCAACAGTATTTACTGAAAGCTGCATATAATTATAATTCTCAGGTTTGGACCCTTTTATTCAGCCTGGATGTGTATTAGCCCATGTATTACTCCATTGTCCTTTTTACCATGACTGTGGCATTACACCCCACAAGTCAGTTCCCTAATGTATGTCTAGGATTTGTAAGTCTATTGTGTTTAGCATGTTAACCTGAGTGGGTGGAGATTGAATATTTTAGGAGGGGGGAGGAGGATACCCTGTTTCCCTGAAAATAAGACAGTGTCTTATATTAATTTTTGCTCCCAAAGATGCGCTAGGTCTTATTTTCAGGGGATGTCTTATTTTTCCATGAAGAAGAATACGGTACACATTTATTGTTGAACAAAAAAAAAGGTCTTATTTTCGGGGGGATGCCTTATATTACAGCGAGAGGCAAAACTGGAAGTAGGTCTTATTTTCGGGAGATGTCTTACTTTCGGGGAAACAGAGTATATAAGGGAATGACTGAGGAGATAGGAGGGGTTTGGTTTTTAAAGTACTTTGGTTGGAGGGAGAATTAGAGGATCAGGGTAAAGAGGGTTATCTTCTGAGTGTAGGGAGCAGATAGTCAGTTGGTGTCTATTAAACAATCCTGATAATAAAGAAAGTTCAAGAGTGAAGGTGTGAGAGAAAGGAAAGTGTGTATGAGAAGAGAGAAAGGATTGGATGAGAAGTTTTGACAAGGGTCTGAAAAGTTTTATTATGAAACAAAGTTTGTGAACATTGAAATAATTTTTTATTCAGTTTGTTTTACTACCACAAAAATCCCACGTGTCTCCTTGGCATTTATCATCTGCAGTTATATACATATAACACCCGTTCTGACATTAATTCACCATCAGCACATATAATTCATAGCGCATTATTTTATTCCTGAAATCATTCCTGTTTAACCCCTTTCTTCACATAGTTTGTAGAAAGGTGGTGTTTGTCCCTCACCTCAGGCTCATAAAGCGGTGGTGCTTAGCTTGAGCAGGGAGTGTCCGTGGACAGGCCTGTTGTAAAGTGCCTATGTCGTGGCACAGTGACCTCCACAAAGATCTTATTACCCCAAATCTCTTTAAAAAAAAACACAGGGAGATCTGAACCATTTTACTTAAAAATCCTATTATCAGATTGGAACCCCCTGAGTACACACAATGTAGCACGATTCTGTGCATCTGTTATCACTTGCAGAAAAAAATATGATAAATCAAGGATAGTAAGCCTTTATAGAGGTACCATTACTATTACGTTTATGACATCTTGTGTTTCAGATACATGACTCTTGATCCCATCTTTAACTGGATTGCTTTCATAATAGTTGTAATTGTAGTTATTTTAACCTGTTGGTTAGCAACACTTGTCTCCCTGTTCTTAATTTGGCTTGCTTTTATAATTACTGTATTTCTAGCTATTTTTAATCTGCTGGTTTATGACCATAATAAATTTGATTGGTTGATTGATTGATTGATTGATGTCTAGAAATAATTTCTACTGGGAAAGGAAGGAATGAACCCAATTTAAGTTCCCTTGTTCTAGAGAAACAGAGATGTCTTCCTCTGAATTGTGGCAAAGCTTGTTCTAACATACACATGTTTCGGTTGTTAGTTGTTTTAGTTTTAGTTAATTGTTATTAATTTATTGTTGTTGTTAGTTGTTGTTTTAGTTAATTAATATTTTTATTATTATTATAAAATTATTATTATCATTATCGTCGTCGTCATTAATCGTCAGTTATCACACACCCCAGAAAGGTTCTTGGATTCCAAACGAAGCTGGCTTGCATTTCTTTATGGGGACTCCGAAATCAGAGCTCAAAAGGGATGTTGCCGTCGATGTCCATGTTAACATCCCCCAGAAGAAATTTGGGATTGAATTTATCCAGCCAAAGAAAAAAATACAGATGAATGGTAGGAGATTTTGCCAAAAGGCTTTTGATTTCCAGTTAAAATCCCCCATTCTCCCTACCACCACCACCCTGCTGGTGAGAGGTTGGTGCTATCTCCCCATTCATTAGAACTGCTGTCTGGCTGAGGATGATGGGGGTTGTAGCCGAACACATCTGGGTGGCTTCCGGGTTGGGAAGGCTGCATTAAGTGTAGAGATCATGAATCCTACCTGTGGCACCCCTGTAACATTTGGCATCATCGTTCATCCTTCCTGTCCCTCCCCATAACATCCCCTATTGCCTTTAACATTCAGCTTGGGCAGCTTCTTTTCCATCACACAACTTAGCTGATACATTGCCGGATGCCTTGTTATAGCATAACACAGCCCCACATTCTCATTTAAAAAGCAAGAAAAAAATCACCATAGGGAGACCTACTTTTTGCACGAGGCATCTTTCTTTTCCTAATGTGGTGATCCCTGAAATTTTCTATCTCCCCACTGTTGCTTTCAGCCATTCAGTTAAATTCAGTGAGATCATCCACTAGTATTCCCATTTTACTGATATCAATGGCTACTAGTCCTGATGGAGAATTAGACTATCAATGGCTACTAGTCCTGATGGAGAATTAGACTATCAATGGCTACTAGTCCTGATAGAGAATTAGACTATCAATGGCTACTAGTCCTGATGGAGAATTAGACTATCAATGGCTACTAGTCCTGATGGAGAATTAGACTATCAATGGCTACTAGTCCTGATGGAGAATTAGACTATCAACGGCTACTAGTCCTGATGGAGAATTAGACTATCAAGGGCTACTAGTCCTGATGGAGAATTAGACTATCAATGGCTACTAGTCCTGATGGAGAATTAGACTATCAGTGGCTACTAGTCCTGATGGTTATATGCTACCTCCGATATCAGAGGCAATAAGCCTATATACAGTTGCTGGGGAACATGGGTGGAAGGGTGCTGTTGCACCCATGCCCTGCTTGTGGATTCCTGGTTGGCAGCTGTTTGACCACTGTGTGAAGAGAATGCTGGACTAGATGGACCCTTGGTCTGATCCAGCACAGCTCTCCTTAAGGTTGAGAAACAGTGTTTTATGTAACCAGTGCCACAGAATAATTCAGTGGCCCAGAGGTAATGTGGACTCCAAGTCTCCTAGAACTATTTCAGGCTCTCTTGCATGTAGATCGCTGATGGGCAAAATGGCAAATGAAAATCATTTCTATTCCAATCAGGAAAAATTGAAGCCTCTAGAAACTCACGCGTTGGGCGTCTGGAACTGATACTCGATGATGACAACATCTATTACATTAAGGTAGGGTGTGCTCACCTGGTCTTGGAGCCAAAGATTTTATGGTACACAGAAAGGAACAGATTGATAAAATCTACACCTCGACTGAAAGTTGTGTTCCTTGATCATGCAGTGTCCTTCATAAGATACATAATATATCCCATAACTATGGTTTGCCATTACAGAAAGACATAATCAAGATGTCCTATTGGTAGGGATAGAGGAGAAATTCTTCTTGTCTGTAATTTTATGTGAACATACCCAATTCATACCTTCCGAACTTAGACACAAACTGGAACTCATTTGTGTGCCAAAAAACACACTTTTCAGAATGCTGGAGTGCCGTTTACAACTCTAAAAATGTGCACATCAATGCATATATTAAAGAAACATCCACTCAAAGAAATGTATATTACGGGGCTGTTACCCATAAAACTCCCTTAGATTAGGGGGCAATTCACTTGCAAAAAGTGTGTATTTTAGGAAAAGTCCATTCAACAATGTGTATAATTAAGAGAAATGAGCACGAAAATGCATAAACATTTTCATGTAACTTTTCTTTTTTGCCAAATTCGCAAATGGACGCAAAAAAACCAGGCCGAAACGAATTCACGGTCGGGAAAATGACCAACTGAGCAAACCCCAAATTTACAGATTTCGCCAACCTGGGTGTAAATTCCTGGGTGTCATTTCTGCAGGGGAAGACAGATCTGCAACTGGGGTCTGGAGAGCAAAAGCACACGATCCACCTGGAAGCAAAGCTGCTGAAACGTGGGAGTCCCCTCGTCCTTTCCGGCAACATCACCAAGCAAGCTGGCAAGAAGATGGCATTTTCAATATCCTTGGTCAACTTACTGAAAGACACAGCTTTCCTTGCAAGTAAGAGCTTAAGATAAGGGCTATAAACAGGGCTGGTGCTACCATTAAGGCCAACTAGGCAGCCGCCTAGGGCGCAGACGTCAGAGCGGCACCCCCCCTCTTCCCACTCCTGGGGTTGGAGGTTTTGGGGGGTTGGGGGCTTGGCTTGCGTGTGACCCCGCGTGGCCAGCCTTTTCCTGCAGCTGCAATCAGAGGCCCCGGAGAGGCGCTGCTTATTTCTGCTGTCTGCAGGGGGGGGGGGTGCTTGTTGCAAAACCCTCGGAGATGACGCGGAGGAGACAGAAAAGGAGCCGGCTGGGGGACAGGCTCTGTGGGCCGGGGAGGCGGGCGAGAAGGACGCAGACACAAGCAGCCCCTGTGGAGCAGCAGCAGCAGCCCTGGTGCGCCACCTTCCCCGTTGTGGGCTGCAACTGCTGGAGACCAAGCGGAGACTGCGGGGCAGAGAAACACACACACCCCAGCCAGCCAGCCATTGCTCGATCGCAGCCCCTCCTCACAGGGCGCACAGAGGCACAGGAGTAGCCGGTGTGCCCAGCCTTGCTGCTGCACCCCAAAGGAGGCTCGGACGGGCTGCCCTACCAGAGCTGGGGGGGGCAGCCCTCGGGGAGGTGTGGAAGAAGTGGCCCCCACGGGCTGCCCCTCAGAATAAGGGGCAGAGCTGTACCCCTAATAAGCTTTGGGACAGCGCAAGTGACACCCCTTCACACACACCACCGTGAGGTAGTCCCCCTCCCCGCCCGCGCCCAGAGCACAAAATAGTCTGACACCGGCCCTGGCTATAAATACAACCTCCTCAAACATTGATTAAATGCATGGGAGGTAGTGGGACTGCCCACTAACACACACCCCTCCCAAATACTGATATGGTCACCAGTTATGCTCCTCCAGTGGCTACACATAGAGTATTACTTTTTTTAGAGGCCCTACATCCGGAATGTAGCATATCAGTCCTGCAGGCCAAAGCTGTCCTGCCTGAATTCCCAGTCTTGCCCTCTAGCCAGATTTATTTATTATTTTTATTTATTTTATTTATAATTTATTTTATTTTTATTTGTTTTATTCATCCCCTGGACCTGAAGGTTTTCATGGTATTTATCCCCTGTGTTATTTCTCTTGCTTTTATAGTGTGTTTGGAGAAAAAGGCGGATGATAAGTTCAAGCAGTATTCTTTGGAAGGAGAAACTCATGTTCCAGGGGTCCTGGGGTCCCACGTCCTTTCTCTTCTGCAACAGCGGGGATATTTCTGGACCCATGCGCTGAGAATTAAATATGGATTGTTTGGTACTCCGTTATTCTATTGTCCTAAAACAAAAAACAACCCTCAAATACAAACCTTTTACGCCCTGTGCTTCATTTGCACGTACAAAATCCCAGAAACCAATTCAAATATCCAAAGGATATTTCGAAACAAGGTCTGCAGTCCCAATTATGATGAGTGCCTGCATTT
The DNA here is from genome assembly GCF_023053635.1 of Elgaria multicarinata webbii. Lineage (NCBI taxonomy): Eukaryota > Metazoa > Chordata > Lepidosauria > Squamata > Anguidae > Elgaria > Elgaria multicarinata. The sequence continues at coordinate 17,045,969 of NC_086187.1, read as the reverse complement.
TTCCCAAAGCTCCTCTGTGTTGTAGGAACGTTTGGTAAACTTTCTGCGGCTAATGAAACAGTCCCCAACCTGTGATGTTTATCTTGTTGGATGTATAGTTAGGGTCCCTTGGGAGTTATGTCCCAAGAGGGAGAGGTTTCTGAGTTCTACCTTGGGTGGCCGTGCATCTGACTTTACAAACATCAGTCCTCTATTTGAAGGTCTCCCCTGCTTGAAGCGTTGTCTGGTCCAAGACCATTGGCCATGATGGCTGATCCTGATGGGAGTTGTAGTCCAAACCATATGGAGGGCACCAGGTGGTGGAAGGCTTTGGTAGACCGTTGGTCTAATCCATCAGGGCTGTCCTTATGTTCTTAATACGAGGTGTGAGCTGAGCCATCCTTGTTAGCATTCATTGCATCTGAACTCTATGAAAGTTGGATCGTTCCATTTTGTAAAGCTGGCATTTCCCTCTGTATGTGTGTGTATATGCTTTACCTGGAGCAGGAGATGCAAGAAACCTTCAGCACGAATGTAATATGGGTCAGAAGTTAAAAGTGGAGAACAGCTTACAAGATGCCTACAGAGCGGATCTGGAACATGAATTTCACTGCACTCAGATTCTAGCTTACAACCACAAGGTAAAGAGTGGGATGGATTCTCCCATGTCCTTGTGAATCCTGGTGAATGGTACGGGGTCCAGTACTTTGATATGACTTCTCTGCAGCATACTTTACCCTACTATTTCATGCTCCCCAATTCTCCAAGGGCAAGGAAATCCCAGGTTGCTTTTCAATGGGCTCAGTCTCTTTGAGAGGAGAGAATACCGAATAACTGTCTCCTTGCTTTCAATCTGTAAAAACTCAGCAGCGTGCATGTTGATGGTGATATAAAATATGGCAATGACTAAATATGACAAGTGGGACCTGCAGCGAAGCAGCTTGTACTGCCATAGTTTGTTGCAGATCCTACTTGTAGTAGTACTACTAGTAGTCATACTAGAAGGAGCATCTCCCCTATGAGGGTAGATTACATCAACTGGGATTATTTAGCATGGAAAAAAGGAGACTAAGGAGACATGATAGAGGTGTACAAAATTATGCCTGGTGTGGAGAATGTGGATTAGGAGACCTTTCTCTCCCTCTCTCAAAATACTAGAACCCAAAGGGGTAATCCCATGAAGCTGACGGGTGGGAGATCCAGGACAAATAAAAGGAAGGACTTCTTCACACAGCGCATAGCTAAATTATGGAATTCACTACCACAAGATGTAGTGACGGCCACCAATTCGGATGGCTTTAAAAGGGGGTTGGATAAACTCCTGGAGGAGAAGGCTATCAAAGGCTACTAGCCTTGATGGTTATGTGCCTCCTCCAGTATCCGAGGCAGTAAGCCTGTGTGCACCAGTTGCTGGGGAACATGGGCAAGAGGGTGCTCTTGCACCATGTCGTGCTTTGTTGGGGGGGATCTACACTACTGCTTTAAAGAGCTTTATAACAGTTTTGACAACTGTTGGGGCCCAGGACACACTGCATATACAGGTTTCAAAACGTTTTCAAAGTGCTTTAAAGCGCTTTAAAAGCAATAGTGTAGATCCCCCCTTGGTCCCTGGTTGACAGCTGGTTGGCCATTGTGTGAGCAGGGTGCTGGACTTGATGGACCCTTGGTCTGATCCAGCAGGGCTCTTCTTACGTTCTAAAGTTTTTACTAGTAGTAGTAATACTAATAGGTGGGGATGATTAAAAAATAGAAGATGCCTTTCTGCAGGTCCACTTGCATCATGAAGAAACTCCATCTCGGCTGCAGTCCCAGCTGGAGATGAACTATGGGAAGCACTGGGATGAAATCAACAACAGGAAGAGGGTAGTAGTCAGCCAGACATTTAAAAATAACTCTTATCCAACTCTGACCAGCTATTTCATGGAGGTAAGGGTAGCAGGCTTTACACTTGCTGCATTTTCACAGAAGTCGGGCACCATCAGCAAACCTCTGATGATTACGCTTTGATTTAAAATCTCAAAAGCAGATTCCAAGGCGTGGCTAGTCACTGTCCGTTGGCAGTGGTAATCAATCAGTCAATCAATCAATTACAAACGTTTCTTGCCCAGCTTTCAGAACAGAATCTCTCCCAACTATCAACACATAAAACCAATACATTATTGTTGTTGTTTATTCGTTCAGTCGTTTCTGACTCTTCGTGACTTCATGGACCAGCCCACGCCAGAGCTTTCTATCGGCCGTCGCCACCCTCAGCTTCCCCAAGGTCAAGTCTGTCACCTCCAGAATATCATCCATCCATCTTGCCCTTGGTCGGCCCCTCTTCCTTTTGCCTTCCACTTTCCCTAGCATCAGCCTCTTCTCCAGGGTGTCCTGTCTTCTCGTTATGTGGCCAAAGTACTTCAGTTTTGCCTTTAATACCATTCCCTCAAGTGAGCAGTCTGGCTTTATTTCCTGGAGTATGGACTGGTTTGATCTCCTTGCAGTCCAAGGCACTCTCAGAATTTTCCTCCCTCTTGTTCAGATGTTGACTTCAGCAAAATCCTGTGGTACAGCTCTTTCGCAACTGTACCACTTCAGACTGGAGTAGGGGGATTATCCTATATAGATCATACATCTTCTCCCTGACATGCAGATTTTCTGTATGTGAAGGTGGTGACCATTTAAATATAGTGGAGTATTCAAAATCTATATTTATTTTTATTCATTTTATTTGTTATTGCATTTATATCCGCCTTTTTTTTTCCTGCAAGGAACCCAAGGCGGGGTACATAATCCTCCTCCTCTCCACTTAATCCTCACAACAACAACCCTGTGAGGTGGGTTGGGCTGAGAGTCTGTGACTGGCCCAAAGTCACCCAGTGGGTTTCCATGGCCGACTGGGGACTAGAACCCGGTTCTCCCGACTCCCAGTCCGACACTCCAGCCACTACACCACACTGGCTCTCTATTCCTTCACCTGTGTCAAATACTGGAATCTCCAACGTAGCGTCCGTGGGCACCAATATTGGGGAAGGCTGCTCTAATATGAAATACAACCCATTTTTATTCATCCCCAGTTCGCAGTTCAAGTGCCTGAAAAGCGCGTGGATTACAGGACTCAACTGCAGCACTCCCATACCAGCCAAAGCTACAGAGAAAGCAGCACCCACTTTAAAGTGCACTATAACAACCACATGCCATTTGTGGCTGGGCTGCAGTGGAAGGATACATCAAGGCATCCTCTGAAGAAGTGGGAAGGTGAGAACCTAAGCAGAGCCCTGCCAAATCAGACCAGGAGTCCATCTAGTCCAGCATTCTGTTCACACGGTGGCCAACCAGCTGCCCTCCGGAAAACCACAAGCAGGACATGAGGGCAACTGCACACATCCATACCCATGTTCCCCAGCAACTGGTTACATAGGCATTTGTTGTTTATTCGTTCAGTCGTTTCCGACTCTTCGTGACTTCGTGGACCAGCCCACGCCAGAGCTTTCTGTCGGCCGTCGCCACCCCTAGCTTCCCCAAGGTCAAGTCTGTCACCTCCAGAATCTCATCCATCCATCTTGCCCTTGGTCGGCCCCTCTTCCTTTTGCCTTCCACTTTCCCTAGCACCAGCCTCTTCTCCAGGGTGTCCTGTCATCTCATTATGTGGCCAAAGTACTTCAGTTTTGCCTTTAATACCATTCCCTCAAGTGAGCAGTCTGGCTTTATTTCCTGGAGTATGGACTGGTTTGATCTTCTTGCAGTCCAAGGCACTCTCCTCTGATACTGGAAGTAGCATAGAGCCATTGGGACTAGTAGTAGGGTGACTATATGAAAAGGAAGACAGGGCTCCTGTATCTTTAACAGTTGCACAGAAAAGGGCATTTCAGCAGGTGTCATTTGTATGCGTTTGTATGCCTGGTGAAATTCCCTCTTCATCACAACAGTTAAAGTGCAGGAGCTCTACTAGACTGACCATATTTAAAAGAGGGCAGGGCACCTGCAGCTTTAACTATTGTGATGAGAGGGAAATTCACCAGGTGCAGCATGCCTACAAATGACACCTGCTGAAATTCCCTTTTCTATACAACTGTTAAAGTTACAGGAGCCCTGTCCTCCTTTTCATATGGTCATCCTAACTAGCAGCCCCTTCTCTTAGGCCATAGCTAGACGAGGGGTTAGGTAGGAGGGCAACAATCTCATGATTTTATGATCGTGAGATCATCGCCCTGGTCTACACGCGGTGCGAAACATCGCGGCCGCCATTTTGTTTTGTTTTTTAAAAGGACAGTGAGCACAGGAGCGCTCGAACGAGAGGTAATTTTTTTAAAAAAAACCTCACCCCACCCCACCCCCAGCTCCTCGCAGTTACTCACGGATCATCTCGAGACCGTGGAAAAAGCAGGAATAAAGGGCCTACCGATATCCGGGGCCAAGGGAGGGATCATCCCTCCCTGCCCCCGGGATCCCCTGTGCATCATATGGGTGCACAGGGATGATCCCAGGATGATCCTAGGATATAGGGCTGGTTGAGCCATGGCCTTTGATATAAGGGCCCCATATAAGAACAATAGTTCTTAAGGGTGCAGTCCTCTGCATGTTTAGACAGAAAAAAGTCCTGCAATTCCCAGCGTTTTTCCCTTTAAAAATATTTTTCCACGAAGGCAGCTTGCCTAATAAATGCAACAGCACCATCTAAAAACTATACTTCCAAAAAGTAGAGAAAACACATTGGCAAAAAGCCAGCCTAGCAAAATCAACTCGGTTAAACTCTGCCTTTAACCACCTCCGTTGGTTTTGATTCAGGCACCAATTGGTCTCGGCCAATTTCCGTCCCCCCTTTGAATGCTTATGTTCCTAAAATGGTTTTTACTTACGGTAAAACAGTGAGTGCGTAGTATTGTAGAGCAACCCTTGCCAATTGACGTGGTTTTCCATTCCTTATTAGGAATATTCAATATGGACACGCCTTGGCTGTATCTGTACGTGGCTCACAGACTACACCAGCCCCAGCATTCGGTTTATTTAGCCGCTGTTGACTTGACCGCTGGGAAAGCTTTCGTCGTCAAGGGCCTGTCGATGGAACTCTTCTGTAAAGATAAAGATGGTGAAAAGGAAGGGAGGGTTCGGATCCACACACCGACGACGACCTACCTCCGGGTTAGTTGCCTCTTCGCTGCTGCCTTAGCCAAATGCTTTTTCAGCATCCGTGGATTCCATGACTATGAGTGGTTGACAGGATAATATTATGAAAAGGCAACATAGGATTCTGAGTGTGAGAGCGAACGCCATCTGTGTATGTGACACAGAGAGAAAATGAATGAATGTGTGAATGGAGCAAGGGTGCACAACATGAGGCCTGAAGGCCAAATCTGACCATCCCTTATTTCTTTAGTCCCGCCCCCTTTTCCCCAACCATTCCTAGACATAGTGGCTACATATCCAGGGTTTAAACATTCTCCCTAACCATTGGCTGAAAAAACGTGAGCACCCTAACCATGGCTAAGCGTGTCATTTGAAACATTCCTAGACATAGTGGCTACACATTTATTTATTTATTTATTTATTACATTTATATACCACCCCATAGCCAAAGCTTTTTAGTATTTAGGCCACACCTCATTTTGTTTACAGCCCCTCCCACCACTGGAACAGGGCCTTCCTTTTATAGCGGTTGTCTTTTCTGCAGCAGAAAGGATAACTGAAAGTAACCCATAATTAGGGATGGGTGGATTTTGTAAACATCTGTGCTGTCGGTGTTTCACGGATTGTCGGGTGCCTTTCGTTCCGTCGTCCACGCATTGATGGAATTGGATATTTTTTTCTAATTTCCTGAATTTGTGCAGATTTTTATTTGTGCAAATTCACATGTGTGAAAATGCAAAAACTCCCCCCAAAATGTGCAAATCTGCTCCTCCCAAAATGTACATGGGGAAAATGCCCATATTTATGGTTATTTTTCTATGACTAAATTTGCATGAAATTTGGAAAAGTTTTTTTTTAAAAAAAACAGTCTGCAAGCCAACAAAATCTGTGCAACTTGGGGAAAACCTGGTCTATCGGAATCCAAACTCATTGGATTCCCTTCTGGATTTCTCCGATACCCCTTCCAAAAGATCATTCTATCTTTTTCAGGCATCCACCGTCAATTGCTTCAAGCAGGGTTTCTTGCACAGCCAAAGTGAAGTGGTGTCTTTGTGGAACCAGCCCGTAAAGAATGAGATCCACCTGGAAAACCATGAACAGGCCAAGCGTGTCCATCTCACAATCAAGTCTGCAAAGCAAGAATTTAATATGACAGCGGCTTACTTCCACCTAGAGACAGTAAGATGATTAGATTTGTATATGTTGCCCAGGATGATTGGCGCTTTTCAGTTAAGGGGAGGAAGGGGCAACTAAGAAGGGAACTTCCCCAACCTGGCACCGCCCAGATGTGTTGCACTACAACTTCCATCATCTCCAGCCAGCATAGCTAAGGTTGGAGAACACTGTGATAGAGGCAGTTAGACCAAGAGTGTATACATTCCTCAATAAGGAGCAGGGCCTTTTTTGTGTTGACTCCTCTTCTTTGGAACTCCCTTACACTGGAGTTTCTGCCGGCCCTGTCTCTTCTCTCTTTTCAGAAGAGATGAAACCTTCCTTTTCTTGGTTTGCCTTCTGCAATTGGATGGCACATGTTCCTTTGTTATTTGGGTTATTCTGTCACTCTAAGCTTTTTGGCTTTGTTTTGATTGATTGGTCCTGTTGCCACCCTTTCCTAATCTGGTGCCCTCCAACATACAGTATCTGATGTTCAGTGAGTTGGGGACAGCTCCCATAGAGTGGTTAAGCCTAAATAAGGACAGGTTTCAGTTGATTTTACAGAATTTCCCTTCTTTCAGAACAGTGGGTTTCTCTTTTCTAGGTGGGTGGCACAGCCTGCATGTTTTTCTCTGCAATCTCCTCTGCTTTGCATTCAGTGGACAGAGTCCGACGGTGTAATTCTGCAAACTCAAATATTGCTAGCAGAGCTCCAACAAACCTTTCTGTTGTGCAAGTAGTTGCACAGCAGGTTATACACGCATAATGCGCAACTGCTTGCAATTGTTTATGGAATCCGTTGTGCAACCATGTTTCTGCAAATGTAATTTTAGTGGGGTTCTCCTCTTGCACACAGTTGGTAACCTAGTTCCCACTAGCGTGACCTCACTTGCACTAGCAGAGTGACACAGTTAGATCTTGCTCAAGGAGTGTTGATTTCTTGTCCACAGCCTCAAAAGACCAACGTTTCCATGTGGGTTTTGTGGACGGACCACAAGAGCCTGCCACTTGTGCTGCAGCTTGAGGCACAGATTGAAGAAGTGAGGAAGGAAAAAATGCTCTACCAAAAACGTGGAACCATCCAGTTCAGGTACTTCTAATTCCCGTTCCCTCAACCTCTTCATGGTTTCCAGTTAAGTAAACAAAAATTCAGATATTCCCTCCAGTGAATGCAACATATGTGGCCATCTATGAAGAAATCAAAGACGTGCTCTGTCATGGACCAGGACCCTGAATCCTGGTCCTCAGAGGAAAAGGCTCCGGAGTTAACGGTTCAGAGAAAAGACCTGGTTACAGAAAGGCATCATGAGGCTTTGACCTCCCCTGGACCCAGTTCTCCAGAAAAAGTCTAGGTGTCAGCTCCTTTATATCCAGATGAAGTTGCCTTACTATCTTCAGTCTCTGAGGACTCTGACTATTAGGTCAATCACATGCTGCAGCCACTCCCGTATTGTTGCAGCTTGAAATTGCTAAAATAGGCTAGGCCCCTTTAAGATACATAGCTTCAGTTAGTGTAGAGGCGGGACCAACCAGCCTAAACTCAGCAACACTTCTATTTAAACCTTTGTCTTGCTCTGCTCCTTGTTGGAGCAACATAGACACAAACCTGTCTGGACTCCAGCCTCAGCACCACTTTGAGCTTTCCATGGTGCTGATTACTTTCTGCCTTGCTTCCTAAGAAACCTGACCCCTCCTCCAGATCTGATCTGTTACATTGTAGTACACCCTTTCCCAACCCAGTACCCTCCAGATGTGGTGGACTGCAATTCCCAATATCCCAAGTCATCTTAGGCATTGGCTGCAGTGACTGGGGATGATGGGAGTTGCAGTTCAACACATCTGGAGGACACCAGGTTGAGAAAGGCTGTTGCAGTAGTCTCAGCCAAAGGCAAGAAAGTATTAGATGAATTTTTTCCCATCTTCTTTGTTTTGATCTCGGATCCCTAGCTGCATTTGTTTACATCCTAGGCATCCATTTAAGCTGCCCATTCCACAAAGCTTCCTTCTCCAGGAAACCTTTACTGTGAACAAGAAGGAGAAGCATTACTTCCTGGAAACCAAAGTTCTGATAAATGGACTGGAAGAGTCTGTTCAGACTCTCACACTCAGCTATCAAGCTGAAAATCCATACGTGAGTGGACATTTAATAGGTTTTCCTGCAGCTTTCAGCCACAATGTAGACAGGAAATACATTGTATATGACTCATCTTTGTGCCTTTCCTCTTTCCACCCATTGCCCCCAGATCTGTGCTGGATTGGCTCATCCATACAACAGCAAGATCTTCCCCCCAAACATTGAAGTATGCACTGTAATTCGAACACTCAGCCGTGTAAGTAAGTTTGATGAAGACGTGGAGGGGATGAACCGCTATGTATGAAGTGCTCCGGGTGGGCTTATGCACCCATTGGTCCCATTCTACTTATAGCCCTGAGATTAGATTTCCTTACCCATGGTGCCAGTGCCAATCTTTGTGTGTGTATGTGGGGGGGGTGTCCTCAGGCAAGATGGCCTCAGTGAGCCATCCTCATCCTCTTTTATGTTGTCATCACTGCCCATTTGCTTGCCTTCCTCCTCCGGGCCCAATTTATTCAACTATCCAGAACGGAAAGCAAACCATGATAATGTTGCTCCACAGTTCAATCGGGTCATGGTTCTCATGGTCAGGGAATGGGCAAGTGAACAGAAAACAATGGCAAGGAGGAACAAAAGGACCAGGAGAAGGACCATTGTGTTAGTTGTGTGTAGGAAAGGAAAGGAACCTCTCGTGCAAGCACTGAGTCATTACTGACTCTTGGAGGGACGCCAGCTTTCGCTGTTTTCTTGGCAGGCCTTATAGCGGGGTGGTTTGCCGTTGCCTTCCCTGGCCATTATTACCTTTCCCCCAGCTAACTGGGTACTCATTTTACCAACCTCGGGAGGATGGAAGGCTGAGTCGACCCGAGCCAGCTGCCTGAAACCAGCTTCCGCTGGGATCGAACTCAGGCTGTGGGGAGAGTTTCAGCTGCAGAAACTGCTGCTTTACTGCTCTGCGCCACACGAGGCTCTTAGTTGTGTGTAGTCTCTTCATATTCAGATGCTTTGTTATCTGGGAGTTTAAAAACTAAAAAAATACCCAGCAGCTTCAAAATATCAACCCACAGGCTAAAAGGGAGGTCGAGGTGAACCTAAAAATGGATGAGAAAGAGGTACTCAGCTTCCTGGGCAAGTACCATAACAAATCCAATATGGCTGCTTCCCAACATCTCGTGCAAACGGACATGACCCATTCATTCCAGGTACTTCCAACTTAACTTTGCTGAAGAGACCACATCTTCTCTCTTTCCCTCTCCTGTTTGAGAGTTTTGTCAAATAATGTACAGTTCTGTCAGTATGTTTGTCTGGCTCCCTTCATTTCATTTGCATCGATGTTTCATTAGGGTCAGGAATGAAGACTCCACTTATACACTCTAATCTACAACCCTGTCATGGTTAGTGTATTGTATATGTGGTGAATTTTTATGAAAGGGCAAAATAATAATAATAATAATAATAATAATAATAATAATAATAATAATAATAATAATAATAATAATAATAATAAAAATGTATTTATTTATTTCCTGCCTCCTCTGGATCAAGGTGGAGAACAACATCAAATACAAAAATACTATAAAATACATAAAACTGATTAAAAACATATAAAACTAATTACAATAACAGCCAGACATCTTAAAATTCGACTGGGTAGGTCTGCCGCAAGAGATCAGTCTTTATTGCTTTTTACAAATTCTGAAAGACTGTTGAGTTGGCGAATATCTCCCGGCATGCCATTCCACAGTCTGGGAGCATCAGAAGAGAAGGTTCTCTGGGTAATGGTTGCAAGCCTAGTTTTCGCTGACTGAAGTAAATACTTCCCAGAGGACCTGAGTGTGCAGGGCAGATTGTACAGGTGTCTAACAGAGAAATGTCAGCGCTCTTGACACGTCTGAGGTCTCCTGGGATGAACTCTTGATTATGAGAACTATTGAAAAATTGTTGCATAGCTGTGCCATAAAATTTGGTATTTTGCAGTTGAGTTTAACGAACTCGCAGCTAAAGTTGGCCCCTGAAATATCTCCATTTTCCACCTGTCCGATGAACTGAATTGGGAGGCATAGGAAATAGCAGCTCCTGTGCACCCTGACAGGAAATGATGCTCCTGAGCATGCTCAGGAACACACAGGCAGATGAGGCCACCAAGATCCCTCCTATAATTTCTAGTAAGGCCACCGTGCCATCAGTTCGCCTTCCCAGGGCTACGTTTCTGAGCATTAATCGTTACCAGCATTAAGTAGGACTAAATCTGGATCTGGGTTTTCTAGCACTGTTTTGAGGTGCACCTCACTGGGTTTCTTATTGGGCACAAGTCCAACCCAATAGCTTCAGCTGTGCAGCTAAAAAAAATTCATATGTGAAGTGGCCCCGCAGTGTTGTGCAAAGTGAATCAAAATGCCTTCTGTGAAACTGGACGAAGGGAAATGTCTAAAGTAAGTTTCTGGCTTCTCTCTTCCTACTAGCTCCAGTTTCCCCAGTCAATCTCTGTGAATGGGGAGCTCTTTTCAAGTGAAACGAAGCCAATTGATTTTGCCTGGGGTCTGACTGCGAAAGCTACAATCAACCAACAGGACGTTTCAGAGGTCAGGTTTCATGCTGCTATTTCATACCATGTAATGTGAAGATTTTACGAAACTCATCGCAGGCCAGATCTACACCAAGCAGGATATGACACTTTGAAAATGGTTTGAAAACTGTATCTGGAGTGTGTCCTGGGCCCCAAGGATTGTCACTACTGTTATAAACCATTTTAAAGAAGTAGTGTAGATCCTGCCTCAGTTGGGCCATGGACTGAGGTATGAACAGGGAACCAGGTGAGTCGAGCAGTGAGGCAATTTATTTGTTTATTTACCGTATTGCATTTCTATACCGCCCAATAGCTGAAGTTCTCTGGGTGGTTCACAAGTGAGAAGCCAGGGGATAAACCAAGAGGCAGGGTTGGGAAACAAGCCCAAAGTCAGAACCAAAGTTCAGACTGTGAGGCGGGCCAAGAACACACCAGAGCTCTGGAAGAGGCCACATTGTTCAAACAAGGCTCAGCTGGGACAGGAAGCCCTTCCATAGTCCTTCCTGTTCAGAAGGATCCAATGGCCAGCCTAGGTGGATGGAGTCAGGCCAGAACCAGAACCAGAAGGTTCTTCACAGGGAAGGCAGTTCAGTGCCTCACCACATGGGTCAGCCACACAGAGATCTACCACTTCCTGAAAGAGCCCTGCTTTGACAAGGTGTCTCTTTGAGCCTGGGGAGGAGAAATAGGGGGAAAGCAGGAGGTTAAGATGGTGAGGGTGCTGTTGTGTCTGAAGTCAAACTCTACTGGCTGGCCTCTCTGTGTCCGCTGTGATTTCCCTCCACCTGCCCCCAACCAATGGCCTATGTTGGCTGGGTTTAGGAGCACACTTCTGCTCCACTTGTTGTACATCTGGTTCAACTCTTTGTTGCACGCCTGGTTCAAGTCCTAGTCATTGCTTTTCTTGCCTTAAATTAATCTCAGTAATGCAATGCTGTGTTATTGGTATTATTTTATCATAACAGAATTTCAGAACTTGGCTAAAGCCCAACATTTCTTGCTTTCTCCTTCAATTGAACTGCTGTAACGTTCCACCTGCTCTCTTTGTTTTGCTATGTCCTTCCTCAAAGGTTGGGAGGAGAGGGTCAGTTCACCTCCTTGGAATGAAGCTGTCTTGGTTCATTCATAATTTTCATTCATAGTTTTCTCCAAGTCGTAGCCCTGCAGACCCTTATCATGTTCAACCTGCCCTCTGCCTACCATGCCATTTCAGCCAATATTTGGCATGATCTGAGACTTCACTTCTCGACATCTTTGTGCCAACAGTTCAGTGCTTGGCTGAATGGATCAGATGCCGGGTTTGGAATCACTTCTCAGCTTTTTCACCTGAATCACTCAAACTTTCCTCCAAGTTTTCAGGTACCACGGTTTATAATATTCCCCATCACCACTACCAGTCTTCCCCAACCCAGAACCTCTAGATGTATCAGACTATAACTCCCATATTCCCCCATCACATCTGGAGATCACTAGGTTGAGGAAGGCTGATTGATGCTTATGTATCTCCTTTTTTCCTGTCGTAAATGAGTACATCGGTGAACTAAAAAAAACCCACGTGGCACCTACTGTCTCTGGAATCGGTAGCTGGGGAAATGTGGCATGAGGGATGCTGTTGGACTCATGACCTGCTTGTGGGCTTCTCATTGGGGCATCTGATTGGCCACTGTGGGAACAGGATACTGGACCAGATAGACCTCTGACAATCCAACCGGGCTCTTGGTATGGTCTTGCTGGTGATGATAGTTAAGTATCTAGGTTTAGAGGCAGTGTGCCTCGGAATATAGGCTGATGGGAAGAGGGCTATTGTCTTCATGTCCTACTTGTGGGCATCTCCTAAGCATCTGTTGGACCATGGTGGGAAACAGGTGGCCAGACTAGACAGGCCATTTGGCTGGCCCAGGCCAGCAAGATTCTTCTTATGATCTAAGATTCTTCTTGTGACCCCTTATACAAATCTATGGTGCGACCACACTTAGAATACTATGTACAGTTCTGGTCACAACACCTAAAAATATATATTGCAGAGCTGGAAAAAGTGCAACGGAAATTATCAAGGGGCTAGAGCGACTACCCTAGGAGGGAAGGCTACAACAGCTCAGACTGTTTAGCTTAGGGGGTGAAAGGGGATTAAGGGGATTCATGATAGAAGTGTACAAAATTATGCTTGGTGTGGACAAAGTGGATAGGGAGACATTTTTCTCCCTCTCTTAAAATATTAGAACCCAGTGGAGCATCCCATGCAGCTGTTTGGTGGGAGATTCGGGACAGGTAAAAGTCTTCACACAGCACGTTGTCAAACTGTGGAATTCACTACCACAAGATGTAGTGATGGCCACCACTTTGGATGGTTTTAAAAGAGGACTGGACAAATTCCCGGAGGAGAAGGCTACCCGTCCTAAAAGCTATGTGCTACTTCTAGCATCAGAGGCAGTATGCCTATGTACACCAGTTGCTGAGGAACATGGACAGGAGGGTGCTGCTGCAATCATGTCCTGCTTGTAGGTTCCCATGGACAGCTGGTTGGCCACAGTGTGTAGAGAATGCTGGACCCCTGTTCTGATCCAGCAGGGTGACTTTTATGCTTTAGCATGCTTGTCTCTGTTCTTTCTCATCACGGAGAGGGTGTAGAACATCTGAACAGGGCTCCAGAAGAGCCAATATTCCTGTGCTAGGACCAGGCATGGTGCCTAAGCTCTTTACTTCAGGAAGTTCCTTGTTTTGGTTTCCCCCTGTGCTAAGGTCCGCATTACCACGAGCCGATATGGTGGGGACAATCTCAATGGCTCTTTCTACCTTCATTCTGGTGGAAAAGATTTAGTGCTGCTGGAAGCTGACTTCAACCGTGAGATGAGAAAGAACGCCCGAGCCATCAGAGTGAGCACTGTCCTAAAACAAGCAATCGTGACCCGGCTGAAATATGTGTGGCTACACTTCATGGGCAAGATGTCACCATCAAGGTAAAAGAGACTGAGACTACACAGCAGGGATGCATAACCTTTTTTGGTCCTGTGGGCCAAATCTGGTGTTACCAGGGTGTCTGGGAGCTGCACATGCATGCTGTATTTGCAGCCCTGCTATATGCTGTATACTTGAACATGAGTAGAACAGGAAGAAGCAGCCTGGAGAAATCTAAGTGCAGCTAGGGTAGAGGATCTTGCATTTTGCAACTTTTATTTTAATGTCTTTTGTATTATTCAGCTCTGTGGACTAAATATCTTTAATTGTAAGTTGCTTGTTTTAAGTAAAACAAGCAACTTACGATTAAAGGTATTATTATCTTAAGCCAAGTATTTGAATTGTCACTCACCCCACATCTACAGCCTAAACTCCACATTATTGGCAAGGGGGAAGGAAGGAAGATGGGACTCTTAAGGAGGCAAAAGATGCTTAAGCAGTTGCTCAGGGGATATGGGTCATACGTGACACCTGTACCTAAGTCTAGTTCTTCAGTGAAGATCACCGAGTCCTCTGTAGGTGAATTGCTACATTCTGCTTACATCTGCTTCTATCTTGCACCTAGACTTATACTGTCTTCTGCGATGAAGCTGAATGAGAACTCCTTCCACCTGGGCATTACAGGATCCAAAGAGCAGAAAAAGGGCCTTGGGCTCACCCTTCACGGCAGCATCGAGCACAACCTTGAGAGCTTAATGTACATCATACCCCAGGACCTTTCCCTGGACAGCTCTCTCAAGCGGAAGAACAACGTTCATGAAGGTATCACTTTACTCCAGGGATGCAGAACCTCTTTCAGATGGAGGGCCAAATTCAATTTCTGAGAAGATCTTGGGGGCTGCATTCCAGTGGTGGGTGGAGCCAAAGCAAAAGGGGTGGGGCCTAAAATAAAAGAATACCAGCCAATTTTAGCTTATGTATCTTACTGCCAGTAACTAAGCTTTAGGAGAAGTATTTCGACATGTTGGAAGGAGTGAGAAACTGGGAAATCACCAAGCAGTTGGTGGTTGGAAGGAAGGGGGGGTGGCCCTCTGAAGGAATCCAACAGATTGGATTGGGATCCAAGCATGACCAGATTTGGCCCCATGGTCTGATATTCCCTAGCAGTACCACCAATAGTCCATATACACCAGTTGCTGTTGCACCATGTCCTTCTTGTGGGTCCCTTGGTCAAGAGCTGGTCGGCCACTGTGTGAACAGAGTGCTGGACTAGATGGACCCTCAGTCAGATCCAGCAGGGCTCTTCTGATGTTCTTATGTTCTTAATGAAAACAAGGCTACCAGTCGTGATGGCTGTTTGCTACCTCCAGTATCAAAGGCACCAATTGCTGGAGAACATGGGTGGGAGGGTGTTGTTGCACAATGTCCTTCTTGTGGGTTCCTGGTCGACAGCTGGTTGGCCACTGTGTGAACAGAGTGCTGGTCTAGATGGACCCTTGGTCTGATCCAGCATGACTTTTCTGATGTTCTTACCCCTACTTTACTTGAAGGTACTCAACACACTTTCGTCCTTCTGGAGCACCGTTAGAGCACTGCCAGGACTTGACCCAGACCTGAAATAGGCTGCAACTAGGAGTCCAATGGTGGTGCAAGAAGTCCCATCATTGATGTATTCTTGGGGGTGGGGGGGCAGGTGAGACAGTGCCTTCCTAGGAAAGTAAAATTCACATATGGAGAGCCCAAGAACTCAAGCAATAATGTATTTATTTTACTTGATTAGATTTGCATCCCACTTTCCCTCCGAGAAGCTCAAACTGGATCAGACCAAGGGTTGCTTCTTGTCCAGCATTCTATTCACACAGTGGCCAAGCAGGTGCCCACGGGTTGCAACAGAAACCTTACTTACTTTGGGATCGACTTACATTTGACAGGTGTTGTGAGGGTGATGGTTAACCAGTCAGTGTATGGAATGCACATCCGTAACAGGAACGTGTTTGGGGATGAAAGCTTTCATAACATCACTGTGGCGGTGACACAGAACGGCAGCCATGCTTTCCCACGAGAGGCAAAGATCAAAGGGCGACTGGAGCTCAAAAGAGGCATCCAAAAGGGGGCAGCAAGCCTTCAGATAGACACGAGAGCTTTCTCCATTGATATCTCAAATATCATCCTTCAAGAGCAGATTGGAGTCGCAGGAACACTCGTGCACAACATCAGTGCTTTATACATGGCAGGTATGGGGTACCACAAAATGCCGGGCTGCTTTTTAAACATACGGGGCCATTCGGAAAGGCCAGCTCCTCTGTCCAAAAAGCCAAAAGGAGGAGCGCATGCAAGTCAGGACAGAAAAAGGGGAGAAACAGGTTCTCGGGATGCAAAGAAATCTTTATTTCAAAGCCTGACGCGTTTTGGCCTGTGTTCTTTCCAAGGCCTTCCTCAGGGGGTTGATAAGAGATGTCTGCAGAAATAGTCCTAGCAAGGAGATGGGCTCCTATGACCATTGATGGTGACCAGATCAGCCCATTTCATGTCTCTTCCCCTTTCATCACCATGTCATTGGCCTTGCTTGAGCGTGGCCAGGTTTCTTGTTGTTCAGTGGCTGTGCTCCTTCTAATAGCAAACTCACGTGGTGGGTGCTGTCAGCGCTGCAGCTGAAATGGGTCCACTGAGGAAGAAGACGGAGGTATTGGCACGCTCACAAAAAAACCAACACTTTCAGAAGTACATTTAAAAGAGAGAGAAAAACTTAATGAGGATTGATTAGGCCCATTAGCCACCTGTTATTCAAAATGGAAGACAGAGGAAAGGGAGGGGTGGAATGGCGTACTGGAGGTGGGTGTGTCTGGCTGGAACCCCAAACAGGAGTGACCCTTCATTGCTTTCTCCATTTGCTTCAATCCCATTTTTTTCTTGAAAAAATGCTCAGTTTTGAAACTCTGAATTTGAGGTCAGAGCACTTGAATTTCAAAACCTAGCTTTTTTTCTCAGTTGAGGGAACATGGACCGTTCCCTATTATTATATTTTTTCCAAAAACAAAACAAATGACCCCTAGTAGCGTATCCAGTTTATGTTTTTTATTGATTTAGAAAAGTTTAAAATCCCCCACCCAAAAAATGATAAAGCTTTAAAAAATTTAAACATATGCATATATAAACAGATTTTAAAATGTGAAACGTTTCGGTATAAAACGCCAGCTGCAGTCTCAAACGAGAGTATGCGTCGATACCACTTAAAAGCTGAGCCAGAAGCCATCAGGAACAGGTCAAACCTCATATAAGGAAGTGTGGGGAAAGGGGAGTTTATCCTTCTCCATCCCTTGCTTCAGGCCTAAAAAAAAATCCTTTGAAGATGCTCTTTACATTGGGAGGAAATGTCCCCCCCCCCATAGTGCAAATGTCCCCCATTTCGTTTTGCTCTCTCCTTCTCTGAGGTCCATCAGACGACTGTTTTATTGCATGCTCATTACTGGTTACTCATGGATTTTCACAGGTCTCTCTCACAATGTTGTCTGCCTCCCGCCCTTCTAGCCTTCCTCACACCACAAAAAACCACCCAGTAAGTCCGACTTAAAATAAAGACGGAAGTTGCCTCTATCTCCTGCTGTGTGCAGGAGAAGCAGCGTGATCAAAACAGCCCACTGAATGGGCCAAGGGCATGTTGTTTACTTCCTCTTTCGAAAGAGGAAGTAACGAGGGTCAAGCGCCCGGGCGGAGAAGCGACGGTAAGCAAACGCAATTTCCCCCTGTGCGATGACCTTCAAAGATGCTGAAGAGAGATCCTCTTGCTGCTGTGTGCAGCAGAAGCAGCACGATCAAAACGGCCCACTGAATGGGCCACGTGCACATTGTGTACTTCCTCTTTCGAAAGAGGAAGTAATGAGGGTCAAACGTGGGAGTGGAGAAACGACAGTAAGCAAAAGTGATTTTCCCCTGTGTGATGACGCTCTCCGTCTCCAGGGCTCCCTGTAGAAAATAGCATCACTGCCATGTATGGCCACATCGAGAGCAACCACACAGTAACTCTCAGACTTCAGGGAGGTGATGGAAGGATTATGGCTTCATTCGAACTTGAGAAGCTGCCCTTGGAACCATTTCGAGCCCAGCTGACCACAAGCCTCAGTCACAACCTTGCAGGGCTAAAGCGACATGGAGTACCTTTCACATCAGAAGGCATGTGCTTTTACCAGGTAAGGAGTACCCATAATGTATGGAGATCATGCTACCTTGTCGATGGGGCAGTCAAGGATGCTTTAGGATTTAAAATGCTGGAACAACCCAACAAGTCAACAAAAGAGGAGACCACATAATTAAAAGAGCGGGATTTTCTCAGGGTCTTTGATGGTCTCTTCATGAGCTAGTGTGACCAGCTCTCACACCCTGGGTTTTACTCTTCTGCCGATGCCTCAGGGCAGGTAAGAAAAAAAGAGAAACAAGTTCTCAGGATGCCGATATTTTATTTCACAAAGCCCGGCGCATTCCAGCCTGTGTTTTATTCAAAGGCCTTCCTCAGGAGGGTGTTAGAAGAAGATAGTGTCTGCAGAACGTCCTCTAGCAAGATCATTGTCTCCTGTGATGATCTGTGGCGACTGACAGGCCAAAACGTGTCAGGCTTCATGAAATAAAATATCTGCATCCTAAGAACTCGTTTCTCCTTTTTTCTTACCTGGCTTGGATGCTTCTCCGCTTTTTGTTTTTGGTTTGTGTGTTTTTTATCCCTCAGGGCACACGTAGAAGCTCTTGAAAAGCCAGAGAGATGGGGGCTGGGTTTCCCTCAGCTGGAGTCCCTCAGGCCACTGGTAGGTTGGGATATCGTGAGCTCCTGACTGGGACTGGGAGTCCAGAGGACTCTCCTGTGCCCGCGCCCCACCCCCCAGACCCAGCTTGTTGGGCTGCAACACATTTGTAAGCCCACTCTTTGAGCATCTGTGACTCAGTGCCCGCCTGGCAGCCACCTGCCCTCGTCTGGAGACTCCATTGTGCGCAACAACGGTGGCTGGTCCATGGCACGTGCCCACCAGGATGGCTCCTCAACTTCTTTTCTGCCCCATAGCCTTTTCCCTCTGGTTAGAATTTCAGCCAGAAGCTTGCAGTGGGGGCGACAGTCCAGGCTGGAGAAGAAGAGTTCCAGGTGGAACTGGAGAATCGAGGCACCGACAGCACTGCTGGGTTTTCCCTTTTCTTCCATCACAACGTGGGACTCCTTCATATCATCCCACCCATAGTACAGGTCAGTGGGAAGTCCTTTGTTCTATTACATGCCCAGGAAGATACCTAATCCATTTAGCTCAGTATTGTCTACCCTGATTGGCAGAAACTCCCAAGGTTCCATGCAGGGGTATTTCCCAGCTGTACTTGGAGATGCCTGAATTTGAAGCTGGGACCCTACAGTATCATACTAGGACTGGGAAGAGCCAGGTTCAAATTCCCCCTTCACCCAAGAAGCTCGCTGTTGGATCTTGGGTCAGTCACACAGTCTTTCACTCTCAGCCTACTCTAAGGTTGAGAATAAAATGGTGGACAGGGAAAATCCATGTATGCCATCTTGAGCTTGTCATAAGAAAGGCTGGATATAAATGTAACCAATTAATAAATCTTGGCCTCTGTTCTGTAACATCCTTTCAACTGGCAGGGCATAGGGACAATAATGATGATGATGATGATGATGATGATAGAAAGGGGGAACTTTGTTTTTGTATATGACAATGGCAGCGAGATTATTGTATGCCCAGAAGTGGAAAAATGAAACAACGCCAACAATGCAAGAATACAGATTGAAGATATTGGAGATGGCAGAAATGGCAAAACTTACAGCGACAATGAGAGATAAATCAACAGCCACATTTATATCTGAGTGGAAACCTCTGATAGAATTTCTGCAAGAGACAGAGAAAAACGATGTATTTGTCTGTGGATTCAATGTATGAGATATAGTTAACTTAGAAGAAAGAAAAGAATTTAATTATTGTGTTAAATGTATTATTATTATTATTATTATTATTATTTATTTATATAGCACCATCAATGTACATGGTGCTGTACAGAGTAAAACAGTAAATAGCAAGACTCTGCCGCATAGGCAATTCACATTTCTCGTGTGTAGAGAGCCGAAAATACACCTTAACCTTGATGTGTGTATTCCTTTTTTTCTCTCTTTCCCCCTTCTTTTTCATTAGATGTGATGTCTTTATGTGATGTATGTTTGTGAAACAATAAAAAAAATGAAAATGAACAACAACAACAAGGCACTCAAGTAATGTTTCTCAAATGTTCATCGCACAGCTAGGCATGAGTCACCTCTGATATTATAGTTGTATTATTTTGATTTGTATTCTGCAGGTCCAGTGTGATGGAGAATCCACAAGCCATCAGCTTTCTGGCCACTGTAATGGAGAGGTTGCAAGCCACTCGCTGGAGGTACAAGGTTCTTTCTCCAAGCACGGTCAACAGCAATGTGCCTTTGGAAGGCTTAGCTACCCTAGAGAAAGTCTTAGCATTGGGCATTGTTTTAGGCACAGGGATAGGTATGAATTCACTGGCCTCTCTGTGCCAATGTTCAGATTCCCCCCCCCCAAAAGGTTGGATTTTAGCCCCTGGGCCTGGACCTCTATGCCCCTGCTATAACCAATAGGTCACTCTGTGTTTAGCGCATAGGTCATCCTTCTGGAATGGGCAAACCAAACGGATGGCCTGATTCTTCTCTGTTTTTAGACACTGGCAAGCATCTTGCTGAACGGATCAGTGCATGCTAGCAACGGTGCAGCCAACCTAATCGGGGAAGTTGTTTCTAATGGCACATGGGCTGAGTTCCAGCTCCACGCTGCCTGCAGCCCTGAGCATATTGTGGAGATCAGCCTCCGGCATCTATGGCCTGGCCTTGGATCTCTGGGCCTTGCCCAAGAGAACCGAATAAAAGTCACCGCTGTGAAAGGGGAAGAGTACAAAGGCCTTCTGGAAGTCGCTCTTGGAGAATGTATGTTGAGAGGCAATGGAGAACTGAGTACGGAGGGTGAAGCAGCAGAGTCAGAATGGAGAGTTATTCTTCTGAATAAATGTGACATCTTGGAGGTGATTATTTCAGTGTTTCTTCTAAGGCACTCTTCTCTTACCTGGTGTTCTCTGAGTGCCCTGAACTGCAGCTCCCAGGATTCTTGCCCATTGGCCATGCTGCCTGGGGCTGATGGGAACTGAAGTCCAAAATGTCTGGCAGACACCAGGTTGGGGAAGGTTTTCCTAAGGCTTCAAATGGTGAGATGGAGAAGAGATTTTATGAGAATAAACTCTAGGTAAGTACAGATTCTCTTCAAAGCAAACAACCTATCTCTTTATTTTTCTTTTTGGTCTCCTAGAACTTGGACATACCACAGAATCTAGTCTCTGGAGGATCGTTCCTCAAAAATGCCAACAATGTCAGTTTAACCTCGTACTTCCGGTGTGATGGCCAAGGAGTTGACGTGCAACTAGAGATGTGTTCTGTAGACAAATATACTTTGCAAGGGACCCTGACTCACACTGTCGCCTACCTCCATGATCTAGGGCTGCCTTCTGAAAACTCAATAGTCCTCTCCATGACCAATGAGAGCTCTGTCCTCAAAGGAGTTCTGTCACTACACGTGGGCAACTGCAACGTGAAGGCCCAAGGAGAAATCCAACCACAAGACAGAATTGAATGGACACTGGAAATGAAAAATGATTGTCAATCTTTGCAGGTCATTACTAGTGATTTTCTTCCTTCCTTCCTTCCTTTCTTAGGGATGTCCATCACTGGGAAATCTGGTTCTTTTTTGACTCGGAGTTCCACAGGGTGTATCACTTGCTTTGCACTGCGAGCCAAGTTGTGGGCTGTTCTCCCAACTCCAGAAACATTTCTGCACATTTTTAGAAAGTTCTGAGCAATTTGTACAAATAATGGCCAGGTGTGTGCAAATTCCAGCTGAATTCGTGCAAATTGCACAAATTCGGCTATAATTTGCAATTCGCACAAATTCAGCTATAGGATGTGCAAATTCGATTGTAATTTGCACAATTTGCTGAGAAATTTGTGTAAATTGCAGAACTTTCCAAAAACACATGTGTGAAATTCCCAAAATTCACCACTACCCCATGGAGTAGAGGGCACCATCTGAGACCATCTAATCAGGCCACAGTGTAAAGTGCAAGGGCCCCTGACCCTCTTTGGAGGGAGATTCAGAGTTTCTGAAACAGCCCTGAACTGCGTCAGGTCACTTTGGGCCTGGTCTGACCCACTGGGATCTGGAGTGAGATCTGGACATCTGAAGCGGGTCGGAAGATGCGGGTTCTCAAGTGTGAGGCCCACTAGAAGTCCATCAGGTGCTCTGCTCATCCCCAGAACTCAGTGAGCCGCTGCCTTTGCCCACCCACGGTACTTACCTAACCCGCCTGGCAGATGCCTGTCCTCCATGAGAGGTGCCATTTTTAAGTAAGATGGTGGCTTCGTCGTTTCCTAGGTCTAATGTTCAAACTATGATGCCATAAAGGGCCATTTTTAGAAGTGCTTCAAGCCTGGTCCGATCTGCTCTGGACCACTTTGGCCCAATCTGGGTCTGATCCAGAAACAGACCTGAGGCAGTGCACAGCCCTAGTGCCAAATTTAAAGACAGATCACTGCCACTTAATGTCCATGCCATTTGGAAATGAGCAGGAGGCCTCCGTTTGTAGTGGAATATCGCCCTGTGAATCTGGAACTAGGTACAGCCACCATTAAGAAACCATTGTTTTACGAAGCTATCTTAGATGTCTTCTTTTATCACAGGATCTCGGAATCCCAACAAAAATGGATGGATTGGGGCACATTTTAACCAGTAAAATGAACCTGGATTCCCATGTAATGTTTACCATGGGTGAAAAAACTCTACACGGACTCCTCATATTGAAAGTCATGGATGTAAGTAATCGTGTCGGCATGTCGAGCGAGCTTTTGGCACAGGGTCCTTTGCTTTCCCCCTGATCTCACCACTAGACTTGGAATGAGCAGCCCTTCAAATAGAGGACTGTTCTCTCTCTGTCAGCCGCTGCTGGCTCCAGGTTCTTGAGGGCTCTTGGGCAAGGCACCCTCAATGGCCCCCCCTTCTCAATGAATTTACCTTCTCACCACTGTGGTCACCAGCTGCTATGACTCCTCCTCCTTTTTGTCATCATTGCTCCCAGTAAGTGGGTCTGCAGTGGCTCCTTTTCACCACCTCCATTACCTGGGCCAGAACAAGAGGCAGGTGAGCAAGCAGGATGCAGCAGTGAAAAGTAGGACTAACTCCAGGTGGCTTTTATTAGCAGGGGTGTGGACCCTCGGTAGGTGACCAACTAGGCCTACCCTTGATGCCAGCTCTGCTAAGAACTCTTCAAATAGAGGACTGTCCCCTGTAAAATAGGACACACACACACATACATACCGCAGCTATGGTTTCTCCCCAGAAATTAAAATGCATGCCAAATAAGAGTCTTCTCTTGCACTGGGTGGGCTGATATTAAACACAGATCCCGACACAATAAGAAGGGGAAAAATCAGTTATGGAAAAGCATGCCAAGGGACGTACATATGTTCCTCTCACTGCCAACCTTTCATGGAAGAGATTTTATACCAGCATGCTTTGCATTAACTTTTCCCTCTCCTATGAAAGGTTTTAACCACTGTGATTTGTTTTTATTATTATTATTATTTCAGTGCCTTATGGCTTCTCTGTTTTCTTCCAGATCAGGCAAGAGCTGCATGCATTGCTAGCCCATAATATCAAAGGAGCCATCCTTCTTGGCATTCCTGAAAGGACAGTGGTAGATTTAATTTCAGAAAAGGATGGTGTTGTTCGTAAAAGGTTGCTTCGGTTCAGCGTGGATGGAAAACAGGTAACTCCGTCTCCCTTTCACCTGGTGTGTGAATATATTTAGAATCCTTTCTACTGCAAGAAGTTTATCATCCTTCTCGTCGTTATCTCATCATTGTTGTTGCCTTTATTTTATTAACTTCATTTCCAAATCAAATAAAATTTCATGATTAGAAAAAAGGATCCACTTATGTATTGCTCCCATCCTAGTTTGGCACTCAGAATTCCCATCTTGCAAATCCTTTTTCAGTTTAAACTTTATGGGTGCTGTGTGTACCATCTGTATAGATTTTCTCACGCTTTCATAACGTTCTCATTTTCAAATTAAGAGAGGTTTTTTTCTAGAGGAGAATTCCAGCCCTTGCCTCTCTCTGTGATGAACATTGCCCTGGTGTCTGTAAGCAATTCAAAACTCCTTCCTCTACAATACGGAAATGTTTCCTTTCCAGCTGATTTCTCGTTTCAACAATACCCTTTGTTCAAGCCACACAAATCAAATTAATACATTGATTTCCCCACCCACCCAATTCCCTCCCACACAGATCACAGAGGAGCTGAGCTTTACGCAGAAGTCAGATCACGTCTCTCTTGAGTACAAGCTTGCACATAATTTAGAGATCTTGCAGGCACTGTGGATACAAGACAGGATTGAGCTGCAGGTATGTGTTTGATTTATAGACGTGCTCCTTAGGAATCAGTGGTGTAGTGGAACCAGGGCTTGCATGGATGCAGAAGTACTGCTTCTTGCTAGCAGGATGCTGACATCATAGAATCATAGAATCGTAGAGTTGGAAGGGGCCTACAGTATAAGGCCATTGAGTCCAACCCCCTGCTCAATGCAGGAATCCGCCTTAAAGCATACCTGACAGATAGCTGTCCAGCTGCCTCTTGAATGCCTCTAGTTTGGGAGAGCCCACAACCTCCCTAGGTAACTGGTTCTATTGTCGTACTGCTCTAACAGTCAGGAAGTTTTCCTGATGTCCAGCTGGAATCTGACTTGCTGTAACTTGAGCCCATTATTCTGTGTCCTGCACATCTGGACACCAGTCAGAATTCTTTGTTCCTTCTGAGCTTAGTTGCAATCTTCACAGCAACTAGGGGCGGGGAGGGGGATGGATTTTCCCAGCAACAATATATTTTTCCTTGTTGTAATGCCAAGTATTTGGGGGTACTTTGGTCTTGAACAGGCGTTGAAGATCTGTTTGCTTTACAAAATACTTCTCCTAGTGGAGATAAGGTGTGAAATCCAACGCACACCCTATTTAGAGTAGACCCATTGAAATGAATGAAATTTAGTCATGAATAACCTAAGCCCCATTCATTTCAGTGGGTCTACTCTTGGTAGGATGTAAGTTGGATTTTACCCTAAAAGGGCTAAAAATGGTTTGTGGCTCTCAATCAACACAGCCGCCTGTTTCATCAATTCCTCTTCTGTTGGTTGTTTTGCATTGCATTTCAATACTTTATTGTGTTCCATGTTTGTAATTATTTGTATGGCATTTTAATCATTTAACTTCTTGTCACTCACCCAGAGAACCTTATTTATTTTATTTATTTACATTCATTTATTTATTTATTTATTTATTACATTTATATACTGCACCATAGCCAAAGCTCTCTGGGTGGTTTACCTTAGTCGTTGGTCAGATTGTAAATGTCATCCAGTGGAATTTTAAGATGTTTTTTAAGGATGTTTTTAGGATGTTTTAGCGATATATATTATGGTTTAATTCAGGTTTATGTATTTTATTTTTACTGTTGTTCCCCGCCTTGATCAGAATGGAGAGGCGGGTAAGAAATAAAATTATTATTATTATTATTATTATTATTATTATTATTATTATTATTATCCATAAGTCAATCACAAATAAATACTAAATGTCCATATTGTCACACACAGGTTACTGCCATGCTGCTGGCTATCAAGAACCTAACGCTGAAGTTTCACTATGGTTCATACTGGATCGTTCTTGGAGGACAATTGCAAATGGCTGGAGTAAGGATGGACTTCACAGGGAACATGCACCACAAATGGCCATGGCTGCTACAATCCCACATCCCAGAAGTCATCCAGGTAGATGTGTCTTAGGGATGTCAAAAAAATCCACAACGGAACCAAATGAGTTTGGGCTTTTATGAATCTAACCCATGGATTCTGCAGTGGACTGGCTTTTCTCGAGTCGGACGGATTCTGTGGACTTGAGGAGCATTTTTCTAGCCTTTGGGAATTTCGTGCAAATTTTGTCATAGAAAAATATGCAAAAATAAACAAAACCCACCCAAAAATGTGCATAGAAATGTGCATTGGGGGGGTCATGTTTTGGGAGGAAATTGCACATTTTCGTACATGTGAATTTGCACAATTTCAAGTCAGAGGTAGAGGAGGTGGAAGGGTTTCCTGTAACGCCAAAGCTGCAGGAGACAACAGATCCAGAGCAGAGGTTGTCCAGGTAAAAACCTATTTGTTGCAAAATACCCATGGGAATGCCAGAGCTGGAGGAGGAGTTTGAAATATGAAGTCCAGGGGTGAGACGTCAAACTAGGTGAGAGGAGTGACCTCAACTCGTGAGACATCTCAAAAGGCTGGCCACTCATGGAAGGTTCCTCTGGAAAGTCCCATTCTAAGGGAGGGGCTTAACCAGCCACTCAGATTGTTGAAAAGACAGCTGGCGTCGCAACTATCTGACATAGTGGACGTCATTGGGTTTGTCCTTTTTCCTGCTTGCTCCTTCAGCTGACGCTCCTTGAGATTCTGTCTGAAAACAAGACGGAAGCCTCCCTGAAGCTGGCTTGTGATCCAGACTTAAATCTCCTGTTCATTTTCGCCACCAAAAACAAATTGAAAAGGTAAGAGGCTGGCCTTGGCCACAGTCAGGACTTTCTGGCTGGAATGTGAAAGACATTGAACATGCTTTGATTTTTGCATTAAAACAAAACAAGTGGCTGGGGTGGGAGGCAAAATCAGAATGTAGTATGTTGGATGGGAAAATTAATCTTTTTAGTAAGCCTGTGTGCACCAGTTGCTGGGGAACATGGCTTGTTGGTCCCTGGTTGACAGCTGGTCGGCCACTGTGTGAACAGAGTGCTGGACTAGATGGACCCTCGGTCTGATCATAGAATCATAGAATAGTAGAGTTGGAATGGGCCTATAAGGCCATCGGTCCAACCCCCAATCCAGCAGGGCTCTTCTGATGTTCTTACATTCTTATCACCTGAACATGTTCCCAGTGAAAATCCACCCCGGAAGCTGCCACCGGTGCTAAGGAAGGACGAATCTATCAAATTCAGTTTCTCTCAGCTTTTCATTCTTTCCCCATCTTAAGTTCAGTTTGTCCCGAAAATGTTTGCATGAAAATTCATAAACGTTTTTGTGCACATCCCTCCTGGCGCAGGCATTTTTGAATGGGATGTTGCCTGACGTGCAAGTTTTCTCACTGGGTTTTACTAACAGAATGTGTTGTTAATGTAATTTCCCCTAATATGCCCATTTTTTTGTGCACACAGTTCAGATTGGAGACCTTCATTGCAAAATTCAGGGAAGTGTACATTTCAAAGGATAACTGAGTTTTTGTTACATATTGGTACAAAACTGAAAAATTAGGTAAAATCTTATTAAAAGGCAAACCAAACTAATTTCTCCCCCATCCCTGGTTGTGTTCACATGTTCATAAAGTCCAGAATTAAGGATGGAGAAACAGAAGGTTGGTCTTCCTATAAAATGCAACAGCACTCACGTGAGCATCAGAAATAGAGAGAATGATGGAACAAAGAATCTCTCTCTCTCTCTCTCTCTCTTTCCTAGTGAAGAATTGCATATAAAATCTCTCCAGAACTTGCCATTTCTCCTCCCATATTTCCCCAATGTGGCTGAAGTTTCCACAAAGGTAAATGCTCCCAATAAAATATCCACTTTTACTTGCCAAGTGGATCGTATTTCTCAGGATTGTGGCCAACAACCTGATGGTAGGAGATATGATGCTATCCTGTGCAAGCCATAAGTGAAAATAATGGAAGGGGGTTGAGAGTCTCCAGGCACTAGAAGGGGGGGAAAGCATGTTTGTGGAGAAGTTGTAGTGTATCTTGCAGTGGGGTCAAGCTTCCCCTTGCATTTTTGATTTTGATTTGTGTTGAACAAAGCATTATGGAGTACACGGCGGACCTCTTTATTGTTTTGCATCTCCGCAGGAGGGTGTCATGTCTAACCCTACTGCCCCTGTTTTGGGAGAGTTGTGTTTCAGGTAATCAGTCAGAATCAGATTCAGACCTAGAGGAGGAGGCGCCAGACACCAGCCAGCCTGTACCAGTGGGGGAGGAAGCTCTCATGGGTGATTCCCCAGCTGGGAGTCAGCCCTCTCCAGAGCTTATCTCCTCAAGGCCAAATCCTACACACTCAGTGGGAAGTGAGGTTTCTTCCGGAGGAGAGCACCCTGACAAACTAGCTGATGTTAGGGTCCACCAGACGCTAAAACGCACAGAGCGGAAGGAAGGCATGAGAAAGTCGGTCCGACTGAGATTGCACCAGAACCTGCCTCCACACCAGGCTCTCTGAAGTTACGGGCGTTTGGGAAGGGGCTTCCTGTTCTCCTTGGTCGGACAACTGTCTTGCTTAGTTTGCATAGTTTTGCCTAGGGGGAAGTTTCCAAGAGATTAAACTCTCTTCAGGTAGAAGAGATGTTTGCTGCTTTATAAAAGCTTTGTGGATTACCTAGCGGCCTCGTCATTTGTCTCCCATCGAAAGCAGGGACTTTCCGAGAAACACGACAGAGGACTTAGAATCCTGTCAATGATGTTCAAAGGTCATTGGATTTATTTATTTATTTTTTGAAAATAAAGAAATAAATCTGTAACTCTTTTAGGTAAATTATGCTACCAAAGAAGCAGAAGGGAAAATTTCCATTCAAAAGGAAAATAAGAATCTCCTTGTCTTGACAAAACTCACATTCACTGGGACCAACCACACACAAGTTCTTCAACTGATGCATACCATACCCCAGGTTGGTACGATTCTTTTTAAATACTTTATTAAAAGTATGTTTATCCATGCAAACAAGGAAATGATGGGCAGGTAGGATTAACCACGCATCATTCGTTTAAAAACAGGCAGGTATTACAGAGCAAATATTATCAACAATATAAACCGATGATGCAAGTGGCATATAATCTCAATCTAACATAGAACCCTAACAGTAGTTCTCCATGAGTATTCCCTCTTGGATATTTTTTATACAGGACAAAGTGGGTTTTCTCCATAGCTCTCTCTATATCCTTGAATATAATAATTTGTTTGGTACCATTCATCAATTCGTGGCTTTTTAGGAGTTATTTCCCCCCTCCTTATTTTGGCATCTAATGCTCTTCGTTCTGCCAACAAATGTCCCAGGCTCTTGGTTTCTTTCCTTATTAATTTTCTCAGGTAATTTAGAATGATAACTTATGAAGTATCAAGGAAATGATCTCCTGAAATCTCTTGAATTGGTACTTCTGAGTTAACCATGGATGGATGTGGGTATTTCGGGGATGTCATTCTGGACTTCCGTCAGCAAGCCAGGCATCAGGGAAAGCAACACAGAGTCATAGTTCATTCCTCTCCTTAGCTATGCAGAAGAAGGAGCACCTGTATTCAGGCTCACAGAGGCTCATGCACATAATGCTCAAGTCCTGTCTTTGTGTTCTGTGTGAACCAAACCAGTGTGTACAACTCAAAGGTCTTGACATATCAATGGAGGGTCCATCTTTCTCTCTCCCTCTCTCTAGTTAACAATCCTCCCAGGGCAATTTGTTCTTACAACAGCTTACCAAAAGAGCAAGAGGATCCAAGTACTGAGTGGCATTGCATTATGGGATGGCAAAGAGGCCAAAGTCACAGGCACCTATACTGGACTGTTCCCAAAGATGTCTGGAGGCCATGACATGAAGGGTAGGTTTCTAAAACTCTCACCCATAACAGGAAGAGCCTGCACTGAGAAATTTTGTAAACCACCCAGAGAGCTTTGGCTATTGGGCGGTATAGAAATGCAACAAATAAATAAAAATAATAATTAATAAATACATTTGTATTCAAATCCAGCATCTTAAAGCTCACTCAAGGGATAAAGGTGCTGGGTGCTCAAGCACCGTGAAAGATTCCCTGAACATATGGGTGGGGTTGTGAAGGATGGACCAACCCCTGGTACCAACCCATTCATTGCTAGCCACACACCCCAACGCACTGCATTCGTCATCAGTATCAAAGGGCCATCCCCGCATACGTGTATACAAGCACAGAGCTTCTCCAAGCCAGGGGATAATACACTTGCAACAAGAAGGAGCCGGCTGAGGCTATAAACATTCTTTAGAACCCCATCCCCTGCCCCAAATACAGCCCAGTACTCAGTAGGCACAGAATGCTTACTGACTGTTGCAGGGGAAATGGTAAACCGGATGAAAAAGGGGCTCTCAGGTTGTCCAGCCTCAGTTCTCCTTCTGGCTCAGAAGAGAGGGAGGAGGCATCACCCAAGTCTGCTACTTCAGGACCTTCCATACCGGAGGATGCAGCTTTACCAAAGTCCCCAGACTCAAGCATCAGTCCTCAGTGCCCCCACTTTGTAGGAACTAGTGGTCTAACAGTAGGTACAAGCCAGCCAGCCTTCATAAAGCCTCTGCATGTTGCTGAGACAACAGCTCCCATTGAGTGAGTTCCAGCCAGCACTCACCAAAATGATCTGCCGCTGACTTTGCCACAGGCCTTGTCTTTTTGGATCCATATAGCCTGGCTCAAGGTTTCCAGGGGAGGCTGAGCTGAAGAAGTGGCAGTTATTGGAAGGGCTGGTCCATGTTATGTAGATCAAAAAAGGGAAGGACTGTGGTAGATCACTGTAGTGGGTGCTGGTGAGAGCTGTTGTCTCAGCAACATGCAGAGGCCTTCTGAACAGTGGCTAGGGAACAGAATGGAGTACCCTAAAGTAACTTTTGACCCTGGCTCTACTACAGTGCTACTAGCACATTTCAAAAGCATGCAGGATCGGTTCTAGCTTTGAGGTCTACAGCAACTGCCCTATGATGCCAGGTGCTGGTGCCTGATCAGAAAGCATGCTACCATGTAAGAGTGCCTCCAGCTTCTCGGACGTGTGGACAAAGTTGCTCTGGATTGTGATTTTTAAGCATGACATGTTTTTCCTTTCCAGTGGAGATCTGCCACCCTCTCCTGCTCCCTTTCCCTCAACATTCCACGCTCAGCATATATGTGGAGCATTCAGCGCGTACCCACAGGGATGATATTGTCATTGGCTGGGACACCATGGAGCAGGTAACAGAGGATGCAAGGCAGAAATGGGAGATAGATTTCTAAACCAGGAGTCTTTTTGGACCCATGGGCACATTTGGGAATTTGAGAAACTGTTGTGGGCACCACCACAACATGGCTTCCATGGAGGGTGTGACTAGTCCCATACTGGCTACTGTGGGGGCCTGGCTAGTCAAAATGGGAGAGTATCATGGCAAAGGGCGGGGGAGAGAGAGAGAGAGAGAGAGAGAAAGCGGCTAGAGGCTAGTAAGGGGAAGAAACACTCAGGAGTGAAGCAGGAAGATAAAGGGGGAGAGTGGGAGAGAATGAGCAAGGCTAGGGATGGGAAAGGGAGAGGAGTAAAGAGGGGGAGGGTTGGGAGGAGAGAAATAGCAAGGCTAGCAGCTGGGAATGCAAAGACTCAGACCTCATCTACACCAGATTTATTTATTTATTTATTTATTTATTTATTTATTGCACTTATATACCGCTCCCATAGCCAGGGCTCTCTAGGCGGTTTACAGAAATTCTAAAATTAAGATTAAAACGAGTCTACAAAATTTAAAATTCTAAAACACAGAACATACACACATAAAGCATTAAAAACGGCAAAAAACTAAACATGTGGGTGATTAAGATGTGCCGCCATATGCCTGGGCAAAGAGGAAAGTCTTAACCTGGCGCCGGAAAGATAGCAGCGTTGGCGCCAGGCGAGCCTCATCAGGGAGATCATTCCATAGTCTGGGGGCCACCACCAAAAAGGCCCTGTCCCTCATTGCCACACTCCGAGCCTCTGTTGGAGTAGGCACCTGGAGGAGGACCTTAGATGTTGAACGTAGTGACCGGGTATATTCACGTCGTCCCAAGCCGTGTAAGGCTTTATAGGTCAAAACCAAGCAGGATATTCCACTATGAAAGTGGTATATAAAAGGCAGGAGCCACACTATAACTTCATTATAGTGGTAATGAAGTGCACTGACAACTGTTGGGGCCCATTGACACTACCCTAAGCAGGATACAATACTATGAAAGTAGTATATAGTATGTGTCATGGATCCCAATGGTCATCAGTGCACTTCAGTACCACTATAAAGCAGTAGTGTGGCTCTTGCTTTTTATATACCGCTTTCATACTGCTTTCATAGTGCAATATCCTGCTTGGTGTAGATGTGGCCTCAGAGAGAGCAAAGGGCCGAAGGTCTGTGGGGACGCAAGAAGATTGGGTGAGCTAGGAAGCAACTCTTTCCTTCTCTTCCTGCCCGCTGAACAGCTGATCGGCGGCACGTTCAGGTACAGGAAGGAGAATCTGTTGCCCTAACTTTGTTTTCAATTAAAACTAAAAGAGGGCAGGAAGTGGATTGCTTTTCAGGCACCATGGGACTTCCCATTCGAACGTACATCCCATTCACTTCAATGGGTCTCCTCTAAGTAGGATTTGGGTTGGCTTTTATCCCGTGTGTCCTGCTCTGACAGCTGTGTCCGTTTGCTCAAAGGCCTCACTGTATTAAACTGAGGACTGTTGCAACCCGTGTGGAGCCGGGTCCCCTCCATAGTACACGATCATTTACTCGTGCATTTGTAAACGTGGTTTGTCAAGAGGGGTCTTTTTGCCACTTGTGTGACATCTCTTTGTGATGGCGGGAACAGGTGTCAGTCTCTTCTTCTCTCAAGCTTGGAAAGGAGCGTGCCAGTTACTCCGCTGCCCTTGTGCACCCTTTTAACTTCACTGTGAAACACGTCGAGGTTAGTTCCCTGGCCGAAAGCAGGAGAGGCGCCTACAGCCGGCAGGTAAGCGGACAGAAGGACCCGCCAGGTATGGCAAACAGCCCAATCCTCTGAAAAGTGTCTACTCAAAAGTGAGTTCCATTGAGTTCAAAGGGGGCTTGCTCCCAGGAAACTGGGTGTTGCAAGGCAGCCTTGCGTGCCTGATGACGTCTGGTTCAACATTTCCCTCTCTCAAAATACTAGAAACCGAGGTCATTCCATGAAGCTGATGGGTGGGAGATTCAGGACAGATAAAAAGAAGGACTTCGTCACACAACACATAGTTAAATTATGGAACTCACTACCACAAGATGTGGAGATGGCCACCCATTTGGATGGCTTTAAAAGGGGGTGGGATAAATTCCTGGAGGATGCAGCTATCCATGGCTACTAGCCCTGGTGGTTGGGTGCTATCTCCAGTATTCGAGGCAGTAAGCCTGTGTGCACCAGTTGCTGGGGAACATGGGTGGGAGGGTGCTGTTGCACCATGTCCTGCTTTGTTGGTCCCTGGCCAATGGCTGGTTGGCCACTGTGTGAACAGAGTGCTGGACTAGATGGACCCTTGATCTGATCCAGCAGGGCTCTTCTTATGTTCTTACATTCTTATGTCCATTGGCTCAGCTGCCATTTGACTCCTCCCCTCCCAGAACTGATTCGGCACAAGTTGAGCATTATAAGATCTCTGTAACTTTAAGAACTGGTGCCTGGGTTTCCTTATTTTCCTCTTTCTGCCCCATCCCTTTTTCCTTTTGCGTCACTCCTTTGAGATTGTGAGACTGCAAGCAAACACTCTCTCTGTCTCTCCCCCTACCACTTCTCTCTGCCACCCCATCCTTCTCATTTTCTCTCTCTCTCTCTGCCTGCCTCTGGGCTCCCCTAGTGTACCCCCTTCCCCACAGAGGCTACACACTAGGACTCAGGCTCTCACAGCCTAAGTGTCTCATTTATTTTTTTATTTTTTTATTTACAATATTTATATCCCACTCCCCATTCAAGAATTTCGGAGCAGCACACAAATAGAACAAAAGAATAGAAACAGAATAAAAATACATTAAAGGTACATTTTTTAAAATAACGAAGTGCAAATAAAACCGTGGCTGGTCGTTTAGGGAAGACTTCCTGGAACAACAGCGTTTTCAGGAGGCGCCAGAAGGAATACAAAGTTGGCCCTGCCTGACCTCTAGAGAGAGGGAATTCCATAGGAAGGGGGCCACCACACTGAAGGCTCTTCCCCAATCAAACCACCCAGACCATGCCCTCGGATGATCTCAGTGACCCGGCAGGTTGATAAGGGAGAAGGCACACTCCCAGGTATCCTGGTCCCAAGTTGTTTAGGGCTTTATACACAAGCTTCTTTTGTAAAGTTTTGTTTTAAGTGTTCTGTCTCAAACTTCCTACAGCACTTCCTCTCCTTCTATTAGATGCAGCTTGCGTGGAATAACGGACAGCCAGCCCATCTGAAACTCACTTTTGGAGACAAGTCCAAAGCCAACGCCACACTTTGGGATGCTTGTATCGCAGCTTCGTCTGGCCAGGTATGGGTGTTGGCTTTCAGAGAAGAGGGGTGGCATGCTTCTCCCATCTCAGGGCTTGGCCTAACTCAGAAGCAGGCCATGACTGGGCGGGTGGGGGGGGGGCAGTTCCGGAACAGGCAGACAAAGATCCAAAGTCAGAATATATGGCTAAAGGCACGGGCATCGAACCTCTTTCAATACAAGGACAGAGTTCCATACTGGAGAACCATTAGGGGACTGCATTCCACTGGTGGGCAGGGCTAAAGGCTCTTCTTCTGTCCTTAAGCCAAATAAGAGGCACGGTGGAAATCCGTCGAGCCCCAAAGGCGATGGACATCCCTAGTGGCAATCCAGCTAATGGGCTTCCTTTGCATTCCTGGCGTTGCACCACCTAAAGTAACTCCTGCTTCATATATTTAATTTTCATAGCTTCAAAACATTCTAACTGTCGCGAATGTCCAGGCCTGTGGCTCCCTTGAGCAGACGGCAGCCTTGTTTAACCAACGCCTTGATCTGAAGTGGGATGGCAAGAAAGTCACGCAGAATCTGACATATGAGGTAAAGGGAAGCTGCTGGCATGGGTAAACATTTAGGCAATTTCCCTGCAAAGAGCAGAGCTGGACACCTTCTGGAGCACCACAGGGTGTGGCAGAAGATGCATCATGGGCTCTAGGGGCCATACCTAATTGTTGTTCTTTTTTTGCATGTCATTAACATCTTGGATTATTATTCATAGGCGCAATTGCTAGTAGTAGTAATATTGACTACTATTTAAACCAGTGGTTCCCAAACTTTTTCAGGTCACCACCCCCTTGGTTCCACAAACTCATGCCCAGTGCCCCCTACCCTACCCTATAAAAATCATTATTCAGAATAGCCGTTTTCAACGACCACTAAGGAAGATAATAACGATAAAATTCAAAACAGTAACAATTAATTGAATATTTATTCAAAATCTGAAGCACCCGCCCCAGGCTTGCCGAGGGAGGGAGGGAAAAGAGAGCGAATGCCTCTGTTTTGCAGCCGGCGTGGCAGGGCACACCAAGCAGGTATGTCTCTTCATTAGCGTTTTGGTGCTTTTGAAACATTTCAATTCACTGTTAAAAGGACTCTTCTTAAACGGTATTAATGCATGTGTAGATTCTTCCCCTATATGGCTTGGGACCAAACTACCTTCTCCCATAAAAATGTCCCTGGATTTTAAGACCTTCTGGAGAGGCGCTTCTCGGAAAAGACCATGTTGAGTGCCCCCCCTGCCGCCCCTTTGCCTCTTAACGCCCTCCTATGCAATCCCACTGCCTCCAAGGGTGTGGTACCGCCCACTTTGGGAACCACTGATTTAAACCATGGGTTGTTGTTACATGTGAACCCAGAACCATGGATTGTTTATGGGCTGTTTCACCAGGCTCGAGAGACAACAGACAAGCATGTTTTTTTAAAAAACTAAAGTTTTTTTTAGTTTTTTTTAAAAACTAAAAAAAAATAGCCACATGCCAGTGCTGCAATGCCAGTGCTGCAAAGGCATTTGGGATACACAGAGCAAGTGGGCAAAGGAGGAGAGAAATAACCCAGGGATTGAGAAAACAAACCACGGTTTGTTTGATCATCTGTCAAACAAACCCTGGGTTAAATAAACAATGGGTTAGCATGATATGCGATCAAATACTTTTTCTATTCCGACTGGACACAGCTCTCCATGGTAGAGGTCCTTCCCAGTCTTCCTAATCCCTTAACTGGGAATGCTGGGAATTGAACCTGGGGCATTCTTCATACAAAGTAGGTGTTCTGTCATTGAGCTATAGGCCTTTCATTGTTCTCTTTCTCTGCAAGGCGTGGGTGAGATATTTCGTTTTGAATTCATGCTATTAGTCTCAGTATTTTCTTCCGCATGGATCCCGTGCAGTTTAAGGGTTTAATAGCCATAATGTTTGTTCGATCTTCCCATTTTGTTTTCTCATTAAACATGCCCCATTCTATTCCTCCCACACACACACACCTTGTTTTAATGCAGAAAAGCAAGCCATCTCAACGGGATAAAATTCAAGTTGAAGCCATTTTGGAAAATGCCCTTTTGACTTCATGTTCCGGCCAGCATTTTCTGGGAAAAGTCGAAACAGATTACTCAACTCGCCTTTATCATTTCGTAAGCCTCGGAGTCTGCAGCCTTCCGAGTGTAAGCAATATGTTTGTCATGGATACAAATTCCTGGAGGAGAAGGTATCAATGGCTACCAGTCCTCATGGCTTCATACTACCTCCAGAATCAGAGGCAATAAACCTATGCACACCATTTGCTGGGGAACATGGGCAGGAGGGTGGTGTTGCACTCACATCCTGCTTGTGGGATTCCTCTGGGCAGCTGGTTGGCCACTGTGTGAACAGAATGCTGGCCTAGATGGACCCTTGGTGTGGTCCAGCATGGCTCTTCTTATGTCCTTATGTAATGTCTATCCAGTATAGTCCATCCATTAGTCCATAGATCCATCAGAGTGAGTGTCCAATTCCCAAGATATTGACAGCTACCAAGTGGAATGATGTCCTACTTTACAGAGGACAATCCCCTATTAGAACACCTGCTAAAGAATTATCCTGTATTTGAAGGTGTCCTCAATTTATCCAGTCCATGCCTTGATTTGTCCAGTCGCATCCTGATTGTGGGCTTCTCATTGGGGCATCTTCTTCACCACTTTGGACACAGAACGCTGGACTAGTTAAGCCTTTGGTCTGATCCAGCAGGGCTCTTCTCATAGTTGTACGATGTTCTCCACCCATTCTTTCTTTCCATCTCCTAGGCAATGGAGCTCTCTGGAAAACATCAACTGAACCAAGGAGGTGTTCTCTTGCGATCAGAAGGCAAATTAACCCTTGCTGGTGTTGACAGCTCGATCGTGGTGGCTTTGAAGAATCACAGCCAAGCCGGAGTGAAGAACTATTCAACGGAATTTTTAGTGAGTTGTGGAGGGAAGCTAATGAGGAACAGAACGATCCATTTTATATGTTTATTGGTTTGTTTTCATTATGTATGTCTTCCTTGGCTTTATCAGAAATAAACTCAAAAAGGCCCTTTGTAACAAAAGCATAACAATCCCTTCTCAGTTGTGAAATCTCAGTTTTCCAACCCCATCCTTTTTTTCCTTTTTGTGTCATGTCTTTTGAGATCAGGGATGGGGAACACATGGCCCTCTAGATGTTGCTGGAAGTGCAACTCCCATCAGCATAGCCAATGGTGACAGCTGATGGGAATTGCAGTCCAACAACAACAACATCATCATCATACATTTATTTGTTACCTGCCTCTCCCTCCAGATCGAGGCGGGGTACAACATAAATGCAAATGCCATAAAATACATATAATTAAAACATTTAAAACTAATACATTGTTAAAAGCAGCACATTATTAAAAGGCATCTTAAAATCCAGCTGGGTAGGCCTGCCGGAAGAGATCAGTCTTTATGGCGTTCTTAAATTCCGGAAGAATCTCTCCCGGCAGGTCATTCCATAATCTGGGAGCAGCAGAGGAAAAGGTCCTCTGGGTACTAGTTGTCAGCCTTGTTTTTGTTGACTGGAGTAAATTCTCCCCAGAGGACCTGAGTGTGCGGGGCGGATTGTATGGGAGAAGGCGATCCCGCAGGTAGCCTGGACCCAAACCATGTAGGGCTTTAAAGGGGATAACCAAAACTTTATACTTCGCCCGGAAACTACTTGGCAGCCAGTGAAGGGATTTTAAAACTGGTGTAACGTGGTCACCCCTAGGTGTACCGGTGACCAGCTTGGCTGCCATATTTTGAAGTAGTTGAAGTTTATGGACTAGGCACAAAGGTAGCCCTATGTAGAGCGCATTGCAGAAGTCGAACCTCGAAGTTACCAGCGCATGCACTACTGTCTTTAGGTCTTCCGACTCTAGGAAGGGGCGTATCAGCTGAAGCTGATAGTAGGCACTTCTGGCCGTCGCATCTATCTGGGCTGTCATTTGGAGGACCACATGTTCTGCATCCCTGTTTTACATTGTGAGCGTTCTGATCCGCCGATTACTCCAAAAGGTGCTGCTCTGGCTCATTTAGCATTGGTATTCACAAAGAACAAATCGCTCAACTAGCCATGGTGGCAGAATGTCTCTAAATTCAAGTCATTAGGGAATGACAGCCAGAGGAGGCTGTCCTGCTTGTGTCCTGCTTGTGGGCTTTCCATGGGTGTCTGGCTGGCCACTAAAGGGAAGCAGGATGCTGAAGTAGTAGGGTGGCCAGATGTGAAAGAGGACACAGTTCCTGCACCTTTAACCATTGCATAGAAGCTAGATTTTTCAACGGGTGCAGTTTGCATGACAAGCTATACCTGCTGAAATTCCATCTCATATTCAACTATAAAAAAAGATTAAAGCAGTTTGTAGGCACTATACCAAGAATCACTTGAACCTGGGTTACTCGTGTTAAAACAAACAATAACAATAAAACTAGTATGTTCATTATGTTTAGTAGTGGTGGTGGTTTCATTCTGTTAGATGCCTGCCTTGATTTGCTCTGCTCTTTTATAGTTTGGGCTGTTTAGCCAGGGTACTAGCTGTAGATGACTCAGTAAAGTTTGCCAAGCCCTTCATTTTCTGGATTCAGTTCTGCTTTATTCAGCCACTGCTGCAAACAAGAGACCTGTCCTCTCTTTGCACTAGGCCACGTTATCTGAAGATCTCCTGCTCCCTCAGAAGACTTTGCCCCTGCCTGGGCTCTTCTTATATTCTCATGGCAGGGGAATCATTCTGTTCCCTCTGCTGCCCCTTTCTCGATGCAACTCAAACCCCCCTCCCAAGAGTGCTTTGCAAGAGACACAGGGCTGTCAGGATTTTGTAACATGCAATTGCAGCTTAAGCTTTAATTTGCTCACCCACCCACCCAACCATCTTCTACGTGAGCACAGAAAGGACTTGTCCTACTAGGGATGGATGAACAAGCGATGTTCAAGCTCACCAAGATTCTCCGAACATCAACTCACTGCTCGTCTCTCCCTGATTCACAATCCTTTTTGCAAAGTTCGTTTTGCAAGAACGGGAAAGTTGCGCAAGACAAACAGCTACCAGATATGAAATGTATGCAAAGCAAACCCAAATTTGTGCAAATTTTCCCCCAAGGGTGGGTGATTTTAGAATTTGTGCATTGTTGAAATTTGCGCAAAACCAAACAGGGGGGATTTGCACAAAATTGAATCCAAGCACATGTCCAAGAATCTGGCAAGCCGTTCTCCTGCTTGCATTCATGTTTGGGGTTGCGTACAGGACGTGCATGCTTGTTTTGCAAGCAGAATAAAAATTCTCATACTTCCCTATGTCCTATCACTAAAACATTGTTGATGTGTGTGCACTGTCACCTAGCGGCCAAGATACTCATTGCATAAATAAACGGAAGAATAAGTAATATGTACGGCAGCGTTCTGCAACCTGTGCCCTCCAGATGTGCTGGACTGCAATTCCCATTCACCATGCCAGTTGGGAATTATGGGAGTTGCAATACAACACAGGTGGAGGACACCAGGTTGGGGAAGGCAGGCATAGGGTGTTTCTAGGCAGAGGGATCCTAACTCTAAAAATCAAAAGGCATTGTACAACTATTCCATCTTTTCCATTATTTTTCCTGGTAAGGAAAAAGATGAATGAATCAGCATGGGGGCACAAACCTTCCCCTCACCTATACAAGGTCTGAAGGAAAACTGCAAATTTTGAGACTCTGAAACAAAGATTCTGAACTGATCATTGGGCATCACTGCTTTTTAAAGTCTTCCATAGATGTTCTCATTGTTTCTCTCTCTCTCTCTCTCTGTCTCTCTTCTCCCCACAGTTAAAAGCATCTGACATTCTTTGGCTGGATGTGATGGGGACCGTGACATCTTCAGCTGGTCAAAGCCAAATCCTGGTGGAAGGAATACTTGACCCTAAAGAGAAAGTGAAATTCGCAGCTTCCAAAGGAAAGGGATGTCTTCGTTACTACGTGGGGTATTTAAAAGGTACATTCAATATGACATGGGATATACTTAGAGGCCTTTGAAGATAGGGAGAGGCCTTATATTGAATCAGACCTTAGGTCCATCTAGGCAAGACACCCTTAATGGCCTCTCCTCCTTCTCTCTCTCTCTCTCTCTCTCTCTCTCTCTCTCTCTCTCTCTCTCTCTCTTTTAAGAGTTGCTCTATATAATGTCCTTTTGTGGATGCTGCCTTATCCCTTTTATTGCATGTAAATGTGTCTCCTCAAAGCGAGCGACTACAAAACTTCCTTTTTCTTGCTGTTTTCTCACAGGGAATTCTGAGGAGGGGTTGGAGGCCACCGTTTGTACAGAAGGCCAGCAGCACGCTGCTCTGCACGCCCACCTCCTCATCAATGAAGAAAGAGTTGAGGAAATGGGGCGCCTCGCCCTGGAGGCCTCCAACCAGAGCGTGAGCTTGAAGGCCCATGGCTGTGGGCATCCAGTTGTGAAGATTGAGGTCTGGCGCTTGTTAAAAATGGTCATTTTCTCAGGCAGTGTCTCTTTTCTTTTTCCTATTCATTTCATTGTAATCCAGGGGTTGGCGGAGGTTGGGTCATGATTCCAAGCCCTCCCACCGAGATGTGAGAAAATAAAAAGGGCTTTATTTGGTAAATAGACATCTCTTCACACCAGAAGGGATGTGAAGGCTAGGAACTACCTTCTAAGCTTAATTAGCTTAACAAAGCAAGACAGTTGACTATCAACTAAATGGACAGTTTCCCACAGTGCTCAACAGGCTTTTACTGAATCCCTCCTTCAGGGAGGGTCTTCAAGGTGAAGATTTTGCTCAACTCTGCTCGGTTCACCCTGCAATGGACTCTGGGATCTGTCAACTCCAGTGTCGCCTC
The DNA here is from genome assembly GCF_023053635.1 of Elgaria multicarinata webbii. Taxonomy (NCBI): domain Eukaryota; kingdom Metazoa; phylum Chordata; class Lepidosauria; order Squamata; family Anguidae; genus Elgaria; species Elgaria multicarinata. The sequence continues at coordinate 17,004,969 of NC_086187.1, read as the reverse complement.
TCCCTCTGACAAAGACTGAGTTCCTGGGGTGCAGAAGGTGATCTCTGAGCTTGGGTGTCCTGTTCAATAAGCTCTTGGGAAGGTTCCTCTTTGACTCCTGTAGAGTCTTGGAGAATCTCCTCCCCAGCTTGAGTACTGTAGTATAGGTTGTCTTCTTCTCCTTCTTCTTCTTCGTCTTCTTCTTCTGCTTCTGCTTCAGCTTCAGCTTCCAAGTCTGACTGAAGGTCTGAAAGCCCCATGCTAGGGAGAATGGGCTTGATCCTGACAGTCTGTATCCCTCCAGATAGTGGAGGGTGATGGCTCTGGTTTTGGTGGGGCTGTGATCCATTCTGGGTTTCAGTCAAAATCTGCCAGAACTCTAATGGAGCTATCCAAGGTGCTGAACTCTATCCACCAAATTGGTTCACCACCTTAGATATCCCTTTTAGACTTCTGGCTGGTTCTGACCAAACCCCAGAATGGATTCACAGCCCCACAAAAATCCAAGCCACCAGGCTCCACTGTCTCCAGATGTTGCTGGACCACACTCTATAAAAACTATGAAATACATCCCATGCATTGTAACTACTGCCGCATACACTGAGACTTTACTGCAGTACTACAGAAAATGATGCCCCATGGCACAAAATTTGAAAACGTATACATCACTGTTCAATATCAACATAGAAAGAAATTCATATAACATCCCACCTGATTGGAGCAGAAGGAGAGATGAGGCTGAAAGGGACCATTGCATCAAGGCCCTGTTTTGGTTTCAGAGACATTGAAGTCTTCTTTCTGATTCTTGCAGTCAAAACTGATGGAGATTGCATCCGATCTACAGCACAGACTGTTGGCAAAGTTAAAAAAATTGGAGGAACATCTTCAGGATTTCAAAAAATCGGCAAGCAGTTGGCATAATGAATTTTCACAGGCATAGTATTGGGGGTAGGAGGGGTCTGTTTCCTGGACACTTTTAAAGCACCCAGAGAACCCACTTTGAAGGAGGTACCATTGTTAATTTATTTATTTATTTATTTATTTACTATATTTGTATACCACACCACATCTAGACAGATTCCAGAGTGGTGAACAATAAAAGATGTAAGATAAGATAAAAGAATAAAAGTCCATGTTGATTATTATTATTATTATTATTATTATTATTATTATTATTATTATTTGTATCCCGCCTTTTGCCCAATACTGGGCCTCAAGGCGGTCTTACAAAGTTTAAAACATACATTGTAAAGCTTAGGAAAAGAAATGGGGGGGAAAAACATTTAAAATACACAACAAAATTAGCATCCATTAACATAGATGGAGGACCAAGTTACTCTCCAAAGGCCTGCTGGAACAAACAAGTTTTAGCCTGCTTCTGAAAGTCCATCAAGGAGGGAGCCAGTCTATAATAATAATAATAATAATAATCTTATTGCCAGTAAGAACTTCAGTTAAAATCTGCTGGGATTTTTCACAGTTTGACCCACACCCACCACTGGAATGTGGCCCCTGAGAACTTCTTGAAAGAGGTTCGACACCCCTGCTGTAACCACTACGCCACACTGCCTCTCATCTTTTTCCCTTTCCCTCCGTCATCCCAGCGCCTCTTCTTCATTTTGAATGCTTCGGTTTAACTCGCACACCTCTGCCCACAGTGAGTGACTACTCTTCTTGGTTGGGGCAAACTGTAGGTCCGGCACCTGGAATTTCTTCACGACGCTGTCGGCTGGCTCTTGAAAGCTTCTCAGGACATGGCAGGGATCCTCCGAAACAGGACGAGGGGGATCATCCAGATGTGGAAACGGAGCGGAGTCAAGCAAGCGCTGCAGGACGACCTCCCGCTTTACCTGGGGAAACTTCAAGACGTTGTTCAACAAGTGCAGATGGAGTTGCAAAGTAAGCGGGATGGAATGAAAGGGCAGTGAAAAATGCGGTCAGAGGTGCCTGGCCATCTGGGGAACTCTGGAAGGCTATATTTGAACCCCAGGAGAACCAGATTTCAATGCCCTGACCTGAGTGGAAGCGGCCCAATGCCAGCTGATATTTAGCCAGGTGGATCCTATCTCTTTTTCCTGTCCTCTTCCCCCCCTTCTCTTTAAGAGCCATTAACGACCCTGAAGGATGCCTATTACGATGCGACTTTGAAACCCTTCGACGAAGTGTGGCAGCAGAAGACAGAAGAGCGCCTGCGGAAACTCCAGGCTTTCATACCCACCATCGTGAAGGACGTCTGGCTGATGGAGCCGATCCAGGTTTCATTAAGAGCACTGAAAACGGGCTTAGATGTGGTTTGTATTTAGAAACCTTTCATCTACCTGCAGCTCTGCCTTAGGGGCATAATGCCCTAATGCCTGGGTTCAAACAGGGGCTTTGGAAGAGGGGAATGGCTGTAGCTCACTGGTAGAGTGCATACTTTGTAGGGCTGTGCTCCGCCTTGGACCAAGGCCCCGAATCTGAGCCGAGGTGGGCTGATTCGGCCTGCCTCGGCTTGGTTCCGAGGTGGTTCTGTCAAAGCCCGAGGCAGCCCGAAGCCGAAGCAAATTGGCTCCGAAGCTTCAGGCTGCCTCGGCACTTAGGAGCTAGCCCTCGGTGGGTCCTTTACCTGCTGCCATTCACTGTCATCCACCTTGATTCTGGTGGCTTCCAATGCCACTGATGCAAATGACAGGAAGTAGGTCTGTCATTTGCGTCGGCAGCACTGGAAGCCGCCAGAAGCAAAAAGGTGGCGGCAGATGGCGGAGGCAGCAGGTAAGGGAACTGGGGAAGCCTTTTCTGGGTGCTGGCTGTGCAGCCAGCACCCAGAAAAGTCCAAGTGGCCTCGGAGGGCCCAAATCTCGCCTCGGCTTTGGCGCCAAGGCGGCTCAAGCAACCCCCGAAGCACCCTCGAGCCGAACCGGGGCTACTTCGGGGCCCTGAGCCAGCTTCCGATGCGGATCGGGGTGGGTGCACAGCCCTAATAATTTGCATTCAGAAGGTTCCAGGTTCAATCTGTTGGGAAATCACACTCTGAACCAGAGTTGAGCAGAAGTAGCAGCGGCTCTCAGTTTAGGACGCAGCAAAGACTCAATGAGGCAAAGGATTATTTGTAAGTTAAAAGCAAATCCTTTACTGACAGTTGAAATAATTTAGTTATGGCAGCACATATACAAATACTCACAGACGATCAATACACAGCAGCATACATCAAGATGGGGTAAGATGAAGCAATAAAAGCATGAAAAACACAGCTACTTATATAGGCAGTCCTGTACAATGATGCAATCACTAATTGATTAATTGCAGAAAAATGCTTCCATACAATAATTCAATAATTCAATAAGTGTCCAGCTGAGACCTTGACATTTAAGGGAATACGTTCTGCTGACTCCTCATTTTCTTCAGGTCTCCAGGTAATTGTAAAAATAGTGGAAAAATAAAAACCAGATCCAATCCAGGATCCAACACAATCCCCCACATCTCTATCATGGGCATTGCTTGGCGTGGGCTTATTGGGTCCGGGCCCCAAATCTAATTCCCAGGGAATTAGATCTATTCCCCAGAGCCCTGTCTATTGGCATCAAATGAAGAGGGCGTTTCCCCTTAGCTTAATTGCCATGCAGGGAGTGATTTTTAAGGGGGGGGTACAGCCAAGGAAGACATAGCAATTACGCTCCCCGAATAACAATTAGGGGGGGGGTTAAGGTGTGTGTGTGTTTTCATTGGTTTAAGATGAACTTGGGTAGGATGCAAATTAATTGCAGAATGTATTTTATTTGAGATCATTTGGATGAGAAATTAATTGCCCAGCTTTGCCTCCTGTGAAATTTAAATAAATCCTAGTAACTATTTCTACATTTGTATATATATATATATATATACATATCGATTGACATATGCAAACATTATGCAGAGCCTGGGGCTGTGGATCTTTTAAGTGCCTAGCAATACACCTGATCTCTGGGTAGAGCTGCATGAAATGTGGAAGAGCTGCTGCCAGCGGCAGCATGATTTTAAAATCACTTTGTTTTAGAATGCAATGTCAAATCATTGATTTCCCCCTATCCTGCCTCTCTTTAATCCAACCTGCAAACAGGTAACACAACAGATGCTAAACTGGATAGAAGCCAAGTCCTCCAGGGCAGTGAGAAAGCTCCAGAAATCTTTATCAAACCTGTACAGTTTTTCAGCCAGGTAACACTATGAAGGCTAGTAAGTAACGCTGCAAAGCTGTTTCTTTTTTGTGGACTTCTTTACAAGGCTGCCTTTGCCCCGTAGTTAATCCAGTATTGACGTCCTGTAGGAACTGCTCCATGGTGGTGAAATTGCCTGTGATGCCTAAAGTAGAGCCCACCCTGCACCTGGCCAACTTGACCAACTATCTAATTGAAGAGAAACTTATGAAGCCCCTCCGAGGCCTGTACAACATCAACCTGGTGGCAGAATATTACAGATTCAAGCGGAGCATGATGGAGAGTCCATTTGAGCGTAATTCCTTTATTTATTTATTTTATTTATTATTGCATTATATCCCGCCTTTTTTCCTCCAAGGAACCCAAGGTAGCATACATAATCTCTTCTGTTAGATCAATGTTCTTTTCACCCAAGGACGAGATCCAAACAGCCCTTAAGCACGACTCCACCATTCCAACGACAGAGGGTTCAAAAGCGCTTTATTGATTAGTAATCAAGGCCTGGTCTCTTCAAAGGGAGCAATCAGACAAAAGACATAGGGAATATGGTACAGTATTAAAGCTTTCAAGGGGCAGGGCCCAGTAGCAGCATTAACCAATCAGAACATAACACTGAGGCATAGCTAATTATGCTAAACAGTCCTGTAAACAATACCTTTGGCCTGACAGTAAGTTACAGAGAGTTAACTTCGACACAGACAGCTGGAGCCAGGACTCTTGTTTATATTAGTAATCAAGGATGCAAGGACGCACACAAGGAGACATTCTCATACAGGGCATTATGACATTTTGCTTGGTGTGCAATGGAGATTTTACAGTTTCCTGTTAAAAATGGAGGTGGTTCTGCTAACACCTCCTTTCCATTTTATCCTCACAACAACCCTGTGAGGTAGGTTGGGCTGAGAATCTGTGACTGGCCCAAAGTCACCCAGTGGGTTTCCATGGCTGAGTGGGGACTAGAACTCGGATCTCCCGACTCCCAGGCCAACACTTTAGCCACTAAACCACACTGGCTCTCAGACCCTAATTATTATTCCATTCCTTTCTGTTTCTTACTGAAGCCCAGAAAGAAAGAGGGAGAGGGAGAGGGAGAGGGAGAGAGAGAGAGAGAGAGAGGGAGAGGGAGAGGGAGAGGGAGAGGGAGGAAGGGAGAGGGAGAGCAAGAGAGAGGGAGAGGGAGAGGGAGAGGGAGAGGGAGGAAGAGAGAGAGAGGGAGAGAGAGAGAGAGAGAGAGGGAGAGGGAGAGAGAGAGAGAGAGAGAGAGAGAGAGAGAGAGAGAGAGAGAGAGAGAGAGAGAGAGAGACTGTGCCTATGCCGAGGGAAGCTTGTAGGATGGCAACAAGGGAGAGGGCCTTTTCAGTGGTGGCCTCCCAACTGTGGAATGATCTCCCGGATGAGGCTCGCCTGGCGCCAACACTGTTATCTTTCAGGCGCCAGGTCAAGACTTTTCTCTTCTCCCAGGCATTTAATAGCATTTAACAACGCTAAGTTTGTTTTTTAACGGACCCCAGAACTGTTGTTTTTAAATGGATACTGTTGTTTTATACTGTTTTTATGATTTTGATGGTTTTAAATTTTGTGTACTTTTTTCATGTTTACTGTTTTAAACTTTTGTAAACCGCCCAGAGAGCTTCGGCTATGGGGCGGTATATAAATGTAATAAATAAAATAAAATAAATAAATAAATAAATATAAAATTATGTGAAGCTTTGGAATGAAGTCATGCTGAGCACATGCACTCTATCTGCATAATTTATTCACATCGCAGAATTTGTTGTTTGGCTGCAGAATGTGAGATTGTGATGCACACGACTCTCAGACACACACCCCTCTTGGTTATACCATTGGTTCTTAATCCTTTTGAATGCTGCCCTCCCTTCTAAATTTACTCTACCATCCGGGGTGGGACAGCCCATCAGTGACCTTTCCCCCACCCCCACCCCGTGTAACCTCTTGCAAGGATAGGCAGAAGGTATAGATGGAATCTACTGCCAGAAGAACAGGTGATTTTGCGGTGGATCAGCAAGAATTTCATTCTGATTCCCAATTGTTGAACAGTAACAATAGTAACATGACCTTCTTGCACCTAAATTAAGCTGCTGAAATGCAGAGAGCCCGGGGAAAGCAGGAACGGGATTTTGAGTAAAAGGGCTGCGAGTTTAATTCAGTTCTGGGTACTGAAAACAAGGCTCAGAAGTGTGCACTGTATTTTCATTTTAATGCTCTGGTTGTAGTTCAGTGGTGGTAGGGGGTGTCAAAGAAATGAGCAACGGGATCAAATGAGTTCAGATTTTTATGAATCTGACCCATGGATTGCACAGTGGACCAGCTTTTCTCCAGTCAGGCAGATTCCATGGACTTGGGGAGTGTTTTTCTAACTTTACCAAATTGTGTGCAAATTTAGTAAATATGCAACATTCTCTTAAAGTTCTTACTGCCAGTAACTATAATTTCAACCTTTCTGAATGGGGGGAAAACCACCAGGAAACCACCAAACCATCAGGTAGAAGGGTCCATGGGGAACCATTTGGGACATCAGGTGGGTCGGATTTGATCTGCAGGCCCTTAAATTCAACACTCCTGATTTAGGAACTTTGTCCTGAGTGACGGAGTGACGCCACTTTTTACGTCCTCCCAGATCATGCCTTGTTGATAGGGAACAAGCACCTGAGGACCTTTGATGGGCAGATGTACAGGTTGACTTCCAAATGCAGCGCACTGCTGGCCAAGGACTTTGTTCATGATGCATTTACCGTAATACTAAATGTGAACAGTCAAGGTGACCGGTCACTCCATGTCAACATGAACGGCACCACTGTCGTTATCTACCCCAAACAGAAGGTAAGAGAAAGAACATGAATGAATGTGTACTACGAATGCTAGCTGGGGTTGATGGGAATTGTAGTCCCAAGCCCCTGGAGGGCACCAGGTTGGGAAAAGGCTGTAATAGGACAAGGGAACTAGAAAGTTGTGCCAAAGACGTCCAAGAAATTGGTTCTTACATGTGACATTTAGGCAGGGAGATACTAAAAAATAGCATAACAGTTAATCTTCTATGCGGCAGGGCCTTGCTATTTACTGTTTTACTCTGTACAGCACCATGTACATTGATGGTGCTATATAAATAAATAAATTAATAATAATAATAATAATAATAATAATAATAATAATAATAATAATAACTGAGAGCCCTCTGGATGTTTTAGACTACAACTCCCATCAGCCCTGACCATTGACTCTGGTAGCTGGGGATGATGGGGATTGTAGCTCAACACATGGAGGGGCCTCAGGTTGGGGAAGGATGAACTAAGTCATCAATGTATTGCAAACGCCTTCACGTTTGCCCCATGGTGGCCCATTATGGAATTTCAACTTCTGTTTCCTCCTGTTTTCAAGCAGTTCTACAAGAGGTTCAACTATTCCCTCTTGGAAGAGAGCTGCCAGTCCTTTGATATTCCCCTTGAAGAGAATGGCTTTGCAATCCGAAGAGAATCAGATCACGTTGAAGTGTCTTCTACCAAGGGGGCTCTGTTTTCATGTGACCTCCGTTACGGCCTCTGCACACTTACCTTGGATGGATGGCATCATGGTTCGTCCTTGACATTTGACCTTTTTTGAGCGATGTGGTCAGGGCTTGCATCAGCACGTGGCATCCTAGGAAAACACCAAAAGGGTGGTGGTTAAATTAAGCGGCATGGCCATCAGGCAAAGCCCAGGGGGCTGGATTGGGAGCCCAGGAGAGCCTGAGGTTCTGCTTTACTGGGTCAAGTAAAGCTTGTGGCACTACTTCAGAATCTAGACGGCTAGAAGAGGTCCTCTCTGAACGTCTCTAAAGATGTAGCTGTTATCCTGGAAAAGGCATCATGGGGCATTCTGGCCAAGCTGCCTTTAAGCTTCCTGCATCTTCTCTTGCCATTTTAGGAGCATCTGCTGGGCTTTTGGGTACCAATGACAACGAAGCTGGCAATGAGTGGCTGCTTCCAGATCACTCCTACGCTGACAGCTTGCAGGAATTCATACGCTCCTGGCAGGTAAGCCAGCGACTTCGGTACTTTGCGGAGGAAATGCTGGAGGCTGGTTGTCTAAGGTGGAAAACGACAGTGGCCCTCCTGAAGCCAGGGGTGTTCAAAAGGTCCTCGGCGTGATAGTGTCATGTCTAGCCCTGCTCCCCCTGGGTTGGAAGAAGGTGTTTCAGGTGATCTATCAGAATCAGACTCTGAAGTAGAGGAGTCGGTACCAGAAACAGACCAGGCTATACCAATGGGGGAGAAAGATCTCACGGGCTCTTCACCAGCTGGGAGTGAACCCTCTCCAGAGCTTATCTCCTCAAGGGCAAACAATACACAGTCAGTGGGAAGCCAATATTCTTTCGAGGGGGAGAGCAAAGAGAGGTTAGCCGATCCTAGAGTACACCACTGACTAAAACAGGTGGAGCTAAAGGAAGGCGAGAGAAAGTCAGCCCAGCTGGCATCCCGTCAGAAGTTGCATCACAACTAGTCTCTCTGAAGTTAACGCAACTTGGGAAACGCCTTTCCATTCTCCTTGAAAGGACAATTGTCTCGTTTAGTTTGCATAGTTTTGCCTAGGGGGGAAGTTCCTCGAGATTAGACTTTCTTCAGGTGGGAAGAGATGCTTATGGATTGAATAAAGCTTTGTGGATTACTTAGCAGGCCTTGTTATTGTCTCCCATGAAGGCAGCCAATTTTGAGAAACACAACAGATAGCCCCCCATAGCCACATCCTCAAGGAGAGTTCAGAAATGCAGGTGGCCGTGTTGAACTATATCAATAAAACCAACAAATTTCATCTCCACCAGGAGCAGATCTTTTGAAAAGCAAATGAGTCTCCATTGTCCATTCAGGTCCAAATACTTTGCATTACAACACAGCTCACAGCAAGGTATCATTGTTAGGAAAATTAATTTTCTTCCCCTACTGCGAGAATTACCGCTAAGCTCAGAGGGAACAGGGAATGTGGGGTGAGGAGCATATGAGGTTTATTTATTTCCTTATTTGATTACATTTCTATACCACATAATAGTTGAAGTTCTCTGGGCGGACTTCATTCCCGCTAATCAAAAAGTCTTGGGGTATTTACCTGTGAACTTCGGTTCTGCTATACCACTCAATTCGAGGTTCTAATAAAAACCAAAGTTTCCCCCCGCAAGCCATTCAAAAGAGAAGGAAAATGGAAGTTGTAGTCTGCCAGATGTTTTGCGATATAAAAGAAAGACCTGGGAACGTTTGGGGAGCAATCACAGAACTATACATAATGTGGACTTCTTCCCTAACAGCGCATCCATGTTTTTAAACACAGCTGACATTATGGTGTGTTACGTATATAACACTAGTCACCTTTCAGATGAATATTTACTGATGAATTACAATAACCCACAAAGTGTCATAATGTACAACTAGGCGGAAAATAGTGTATTTAATCCATAGTTTTGTTTTGAAATGCTTTTACATAAATATATGTCAAGCGGACCGCCTGCATGACAATCTGTTCAGCATTGTAAATGCAGAGGAAGGTTGTATTTTTAGCTACAGGGTTGTTTATGGATACCTTGTACATTCCCAAGGTAAAAGAGATATAGCCTTGTGTAACAGCTTTGCTCCATAATGAATGATACCTGGAACGATTCTTATAGTATGTACGGGTTGATGTTTTCACTGTACCAAAGATAGACCTAAATGGCTTGGGGCCAGGTTATTTGAAGGAACGCCTCCTCCCATATGTACCTGCCTGGACCTTAAGATCATCCACAGGGTCCTTCTCCATGAGTCCCTGCCAGAGGAAGTGAGGCAGGTGGCTACCAGGAGCAGGGCCTTCTCTGCTGTAGCACCCCGGCTGTGGAATGAGCTCCCCAGAGAGGTCCGCCTGGCGCCTACACTGTAGACCTTTTTATTTTCTCAGTACTTTAACACCTAATTTAACTTAAATTTAAATGTTGCTGTTTTAATTCCGTATTTTAACCTATATCAATTTCTGCTGTGTGGTTTTATCCTGGCTGTGCTTTTCATACTGTATTTTGTATTTGTGTTTTTAGACTGTTGGTTGTTTTATTACGCTTTTTACGGTTTTAATTTTTGTGAACTGCCCAGAGAGCTTCGGCTATTGGGCGGTATAAAAATGTAATAAAATAAATAAATAGACTGACTCTAGAGTCTAGAATGTCAAGTCCTTCCTGTAAAAGCTTCCAGGAACAAGAGGAGGTGGAGCAATATGGCTTAGGCCTGTGCCCTGAATCAAACTGGCACAATAGGTGGATGAATCAGTCTGAAATATATGCTCCATGTCAGCTTCGCATGCATTGCTCCTAGGGTTTCAGAGCCATCCAAGAGTCTAACTTCTCATTGCCCTTGTCACTAGCTGCCATTGCTCCTCCTCCTTTTTCTGCTCATGGCTGATACTCGCTTGATTGACAGGCAGAGAGTGAGGAGGAAAGAGGTACTGCTCCTTCTCACCATCACTGGTGTGTGTGTGTGTGTGTGTGTGTGTGTGTGTGTGCGCGTGCACTGACATCATATGATTGGTTTCCCCTCCAAGGTGAGTAACTCCTGCATCCAATTGAAGAGAACTGACAAGCCGTGCCTCAACGCATCTAGCTCCCCAATCTGCAAAGCCTTTTTCCAAGACTCTGACTCCCTCTTTCGGAACTGCTTCAAAGTAGTAAGTAGCATCCCCAAAGCATGGCCCACCACCTGAATTGGCTGCCAACGTGCATTCATCCCTGCAGGAGATGGCCAAGGACAGTTATGTTCTAGCAGTTGGAGGCTGTCAGCTCTGATTTTGATGGGGGCGGTTCTAAAGGAGCTGTCCACGGGGCTGAACTCTATCCCCAACTTCGGTTCACAAGCAGTTGTGCATTATGCAACCGACTGCACAATGGGTTATGCAAGCATAATGCAGAACTGCTTATGCAAACGTAGCTTTAGTTGGGTTCTCTTCTTGCGCTTGGTTCAGAACTTAGTATCTGCTACTGCAACAACATCATTTGCGCTAACGGAACAACATAGCTGGATACTGCCCAATACTTAGCTAGATGGTCAAATAATACAGCTCCCTATGCAATGTCTCTGTTAATAAGGATTTTATTTTTGTTATTTCCTCCTCATTTTGATATGTATTTAATTAACATTTTAACTCTTCTTTTTTAAAATTGACCATTCCCTCCTGTACTGAAGAAAGAGCCAGCATTACACTCAAACAGCCTGTGATAATTACCAAATTGATTTCCATCCAGTTCTCCTCTCTCCCTTTTCAAGGTGGATCCTGAACCGTTCTATGACCTCTGTACAATTGACACATGTGAACCGGACAGCGTAAAAGTGGCTTGTACCCTGGCTGCTGCATTTGTTCACTTGTGCAACAGAAATTTTGTTCCTCTACAGATGCCTCTTCAGTGTGGTAGGTTGTGGGGGGGGGGGAGTGGGAGGCAGGATGACACAAGCGCATAGCAACTTTAGTTTCCATTCATGACCAGCGCCAGAACATCTGGCACCTTTGGGCAGTGGCCAGGGCCCACAACCAATGCCTATACTGGGCCCATTAAATTTTCTCTAAGGCTCTGATCAGCATCAGGCCGCTGGGTCTAGCTGCCATTTTAATTTCTCACAATGCCCCAGAGAGATGATGTCAGGGGTGTTGTGGCCAATTAAAATGGCAGCTATACCCAGAAGCTCAGGGCTGTATGAAGCACTGCTGCCCTCCACCAGGTAAACCCTCAACCCTGAAGGTGAACCTGTTTCCATCAGAATTCTCTTCTTAATGCATTTTGTGGGGGAGTCTGGGGGGGAATCAGCAGAGACTTGGCTTTGGTACACCCCCAACTTCGAACATAAGGTGAGTGGCTACCAGGGAAGGGGGCTTCTTGGTGGTGGAGGGTTTTCATTTGTGTTACTCCCCGGATCGATTCACCAGGCACCTGTTTTTCCTAACAGCTAGGTGTTTATGCCATACATTTTTCCCATGAGATTTTAATGGCTAATGACCATCTAAGAGCATAATCCTATATTAGTAGTAGTAGTAGTAGTAGTATGGCATAATGCTATCAGGATGGCCATCTATGTAGAGTGGGAAGAGTACAGAGGCAATTTTCACCTCCATGTTCTTCCCACTCTGCATTTTTGCTAGATGGGCTTTTTTTGTTTGTTTTGCCTGTCTAGCTGGGGCTATGCAAAGTGGCAGGGAAGGAGTCTGGGAGGCCGGGGGACTCTCCATAACCCTGCCTTCCCAGTCCCCTCCCCACCCCACCCACCCACAGAACCACCCCTTCCCTTTTCTCTGAGGTCACTTTTGCTGGGGAACTAGGGAATTTTATTAGTAGCTGAAATCAACCTCTGAAGAAGTGGGAAAAGGGAGGTGAGGGAATGGAACTGAAGAAACAAAGTTGAGCAGAGAACAGTGGAGAAGTCTTGGTTTGTTGACCAACGATCACCAAGAAAACGTTTGCAACTTGGGAGTTATATTCTGACCTGACTGTACTATATTATTTTGCATTTGTCCTTATGACAACTTACTCGTGATTGTGTCATTCAATTTTACAGATGGGGAACTGAGGCTGAGAGATCACAGCTTGCCTAAGGCTGCACAATGACTTCATGGTAGCAGGGAGGCTCCTACTGAAGTCTAAGGCCAACTCCATAACCACAAGACCACGTTGGCTCTTGATTTACTTAATGTGGTGTTACCACCAACCACCACCACATTACTTTTGTGAAGAGATTTGGGGAAGTGTTAAGACTGGCTCCATCTCCTTCAAGTCAGTTTTATTCTACACAACCGCCATCTTTTCTCTGATACTGGATGAAAGGCTTCTTTGAGGCTTTGAGCAACATCTCCTTGGCTTTAGCGTCCATTTTATTTCACGTGGCCGCCATCTTTTCTCCCCGATTCGGCTTGTAGGGCTGCCTTTGTGCAGAAAACAACATCTCCTGTGGTTTCACCGTAACGAAAACCCTGCTTGAAAATCCCCGGCAGCATCAAGCCAGAATTTCTAATAAATGTGACAAATAAAGGCTTGCGAGTCAAAAGAACGCTGAATTAGACCTACTTGTTTTGGTGGAATCGGAATAACTTCCCAGACTTTCCGCATGGCTCCTAAGCTTCTCTTGCGACGCACTTTTTCACTGATGACAGGGCAAATGTTTGTCAAAATTGCTGACATTGTCCAGCCAATGGGGAAGTGCCTTTATAGGAAGCTTCCTTACAGCAGGTCAGAAAATGTGTCCATCCAGGCCAGGGGTGTTGAAGCTCAGGCCCAGCGACCAAATCCAGCCCATTTGGGGTCACAATCTGACCCACCTGAGTCCCCCTGATGGCCACGCCCCTTTCCTTGGTCACACCTCCTTTCCCTGGACATGCCCCCTTCCCCAGCCACACCCCTTTTTCTCTGACCACTGATCATTGGGTGAATTCCTGTTTTTTGCATATTTTTCCTGTGTCTAAAATGTTCAATGTCTCTCCTAGGGCTTCATTAGTGGAAGCTTTAAGCTAAATGATGCTGATGTTTTGAGTATTTTGGACTGTCACTTTTGCCTTTAGCTCCACCCATTTTACCTTTCGGTCCCACCCAGCAATGGGACCCAGCTTCCTGAGAGTTTCTCCAAAATGGAATTCATCCATCTGGCTAAAAGAGGTTCGAGAGCCAGATGTAACCCAGTACTAGCAGCTCTCTGGGGTCACATAAAAGAGGTCTTCCCTCTCACCTACCTTGATACTTTTACCTAGATATACCTGGGGGTGAACCTCTGCTTGGGACCTTCTGAAGCATGTGCACTACGTCTGAGCGATGGTCCCTCAGCAGTTGATATATATCCAAGACCAATCCCGCTTGTTCACAACACAATCATCACCTGGTAACGCTGGCAAAGGATAACATCCCCAAAGTGCATCTCATTCAGGCTGAAGACTATGACCTGCCCACGGGTTATTTGAGGGTTGTTTCCCCCTCAAACAAACCATATTGCCTCGGTTCCAATGACCACAACAAGGTGCACCTAGGCAGGAAATTAGGCAGATCGTATCTAGCATACACTGCGGCATTAAAAAGCTACTGTGACTTGTTTAAGCCACGGTGATCGTGCAAACTGCTGTGCTCCATTGCGTTCATCCAACCCCTGAATTATGACTCTTCTTTTTTGCTTTGCGGGATAAATGCAGAGCAACCCCTGAAATCCTCATTTCCCTTCGATGTGCTGTTGACAAAATGCAGTCTCCATTAGAAGCCTTCTTTTTCTTCAATGCTACCCCATTGCTCTTGCGTTCAAACCTCAAAATGTTCAAAATACATGTGATAGCCTGTACAAAATGTATGGAATGGCATCTTAGAGACATCACAGTGTCTGAACTGTTTTCCTGCTAGATGACTTTAGGTGTTGCAGATTTAAATAGATTTAAACTTTTGGATCTAACAATAAATAAATATTTGATATATCATGCTATGAGGTTCTTTTTTAATTTACCAGCTAAAGGGGCAACCAGAATGGCCACAGACAGGTTCCCAATGCTGGCAGCTCAGGCTTATTCAAACTGTAAACTGGAATAGGTCTTTTAATTGCATATTGCATTCACTCAAGTTCATCCCTTTATTTATTCATTTTTTTCAGTCATTTATTGTGTCCTCTTCTACAGAGATCAATAGTCTGAATAAGGGTGCAATTCTAAGCAGGTTTAGACAGGAAATAGTGTCTACTGCCCTTTCTACACCTAAGTGTTATCCCAGGAAAATGGAGGGATTGTCCCTGCCTGCTCCCAGGAATCCCCTATGTGGCATTTAGATGCACAGGGATGATCCCGGGATATAGGGATGATGCATGCCCTACAGCTCCCAGCTTTCTCTAGCCAGCATACTGGCTGGGAATGCTGGGAGTTGTAGGACTTTTTTCTGTCTAAACATGCATAGTATTGCATCCTAAGCAACACAAATCCATCTGCATTGTTCACAGGGAAAGAGGCTATATTTGGCTGTATTTGAGCCAGAGTGCCAGATTAGGGCAAAACAACCATAATCTACAAGGAGTTTCAAACTGCACCTTTTTCCTCTGTTTTCCTGGCTCCAAAAGCATCATGGCTTCTTCTCCTTGCGGGGAGGGGAAACGACCTTAGCTTTCCCCCAAAGTGGTAGGGTGGCCACTGATCTTGCCACACACACAAAAAAAGAAGGAATGCATCAGCAAACAGCAGGACCAAAGCTCTGCATAAAGTCTGCATACGGCCTTTGAAAAGTAACCACTCTTATTTAAACAGAAAGGCAATACATCTCACCAAGTGTGAGCAGGCAACCTGTCGGATGGATCATTTTGCAACCTCAAGACCTTTGCGCGCCCTTAATTTCTTGTGATTATTTAGCTTTACTCCGAATCCAGTCCACAGGGACAATAGAAGGCTATCCTGTGTAAGTCTACTCAGAATTCAGCCCCAGTAGGTTCAAAGCAGCCTTACTCCCAGGTGAGTGCATAGGGAGGATTGTGGCTTATCTGGGAGGAAGCCCCATTGAAATCACCGGGGCTTACTTTCCTAAGTAGACCCATGGAGGGTTGCGGTCTGAGACAGTTTATACTTCTGGAAACTCTCACCGATGCTGCAATCCTGAACACACAGACTGGGGAGTAAGGCCCATTGAACACAGTGGGACTTACTTCCCAGTAAACACTGCCAAGAGAGTGCTGCAAGGCCCCAAACAGCTATGATGTCTAGCAACGGCATATTACTATTATTATTATTATTATTATTCATTTTTACTCTATAGTAAGAGCAAAAGCGCCCTATTCCAAGACGCCTTTCCTTAATATGCAGCCTTGAATCTGTTTTTGCTTCTTTTAAATTTTGTTTTAACTGTTTTATTGTTTTCATTTTCATTTTATCTTGTACACCACTCTGAAATTTTTCAATGGGGAGCCGTATATAAATATTCTAAATAAATAAATAAATAGATAGATAAAAAGCACTCCTCCCCTCCCCATGCTAAAATCCGGATCCAAAACAGCCATTAACATTAAATCTGTCTATCGTCTGCGTCTTTTTCTCCCTTCCTTTTTGCTCTAGTGTAGGAACGAGGGGGGGGGGGGCTATCCAGAACTTAAATTTTATTATTTAATGGTTTAGTACATTTTTAATCCACCCAACGACTAATGTCGCCTGGGCGCATTGCAACCAATAAATCGCAACCAGTTAAAATTATAAAATACAAATATTTAAAATAAAATTCAACTTTATTCAAAACAATAAACAGTGCAAGAATCTAGGGCCCCGATCCAGATCCAAAGCAGCTGTGTCTTTTTCCACTTCTTCTTCTTCTTTTACTTTAAGAGTAGGTGTAGGGGGCCCTATCCGGATCTTAAAAGCTCCCAATCCAAGATCCCGATCAGAATCAGGGGCCCTGTACCTACTCTAGAGTAAAAAAAAAATGGAAAACATTAATTTGGATCCGGATGGGAAAGGGCGAGAGGGAGTAAGGGAGGGTTTAAAAGTTCCGGATTGGGTCCCCTACACCTCCTCTAAAGTTTTTTTTTTTTTTTAAAGGAATTAGGGAAAGACTCAGCTGCTATAATTAAAGTCAGCTGTTTGGGATCTGGATCGGGACCCTAGCATGCGTGGGGGGGGAGTAAGAGCAGCTTTTACGTTCTGGATAGGGCCCCAGCACCTACTCTAGAGTAAAAATGGAAGCGGGGAAAGACGCAGCTGCTACACAGATTTCAAATCATGGCAGTTTTGGACCCGGATCGGGACCCTAGCATATGTTTGTGTGTGTGTGTGTGGGTGATTTTAAGATCCGGATCGGGAGCCCTGCGCCTACTCCGGAGTAAAAAGGGGAGGGCGGGAGAGACGGGAGTTTAAAGCCGGGCCTGTTCGGGCCCTGAGAGAAAAGAGGAACTTTCAGCCCGAAAAGAGGAGGGGTGGGGGGTGCTTTTACGACAGCGAGCGGGCATTTACGACAGCGAGCGGGTTCTCCTTGACGGCAGAAGGCGGCGCTTGGCGGCGGAAGGAAGAGAGGGAGAAGGAGAAGGAGAAGGGGGAGCAAAACAAAGAGGCGGCGGCGGGACGTGGGGGGCGGCGGAGGAGGAGGAGGCGGAGGCGGAGGAGGAGGAGGCCGAGGTGGTGGCGGCGGCATGTGAGGCGGTGGCAGGGCGGTGAGGTAAGTGACTGACTGACTGACTGACTGAGGAGGGGGCGGGGGCGTAGTTCTCTGGGGAGGGGGACTCCCCCCCAAACCCTCTCTCATTTTCTCTCTCATTTTCTCGGACTCCCCTAAAGGGCGACAAAACAAAGCATGGGGCGGGGCAGCTGGGGGAAATGTTCTGCACGTGCTCAGGAAACCTTTGCCCCCCCCTGCTCTGTTAACTAACTAAGCCCCTTTCTCCGCCCGTCTCCCCTTCGCACGCACACAGGTATGTGGGTATCCACGTGATATGGTATTCGTTCTGCACATGCTCAGGCGCCCTTCCCCAGTTAACCAAGCTCCTTTCTCAGTACGTCTCTCCCCCTCCACACACACACACACACACACGTGTTTATTGGTATACATGTGGTATTTTCTGTGGAGGGGTCGCTAAAAGGACATTTTTGTTCTGTGCATGCTCAGGCGCCCTTCCCCAGTTAACCAAGCTCCTTTTCTCAGTACTTATCTTTCCCCCCCACACACACGTGTTTATTGGTATACAAGTGATATTTTCTGTGGGAGGGTCGCTAAAAGGACATTTTTGTTCTGTGCATGCTCAGGCGCCCTTCCCCAGTTAACCAAGCTCCTTTCTCAGTACGTAGCTTTCCCCCACACAAACACACACACACGTGTTTATTGGTATACACGTGGTATTTTTTGTGGAGGGGTCGCTAAAAGGACATTTTTGTTATGTGCATGCTCAGGCGCCCTTCCCCAGTTAACCAAGCTCCTTTTCTCAGTACTTATCTTTCCCCCCCCCCCCCCACACACGTGTTTATTGGTATACACGTGATATTTTCTGTAGGAGGGTCGCTAAAAGGACATTTTTGTTATGTGCATGCTCAGGCGCCCTTCCCCAGTTAACCAAGCTCCTTTTCTCAGTACTTATCTTTCCCCCCACACACACGTGTTTATTGGTATACACGTGATATTTTCTGTAGGAGGGTCGCTAAAAGGACATTTTTGTTCTGTGCATGCTCAGGCGCCCTTCCCCAGTTAACCAAGCTCCTTTTCTCAGTACGTATCTTTCCCCCCCACACATGTTTATTGGTATACACGTGGTATTTTCTGTGAAAAGGTTGCTAAAAGGACATTTTTGTTCTGTACATGCTCAGGGACTCTTTCTCTTCCTCCCCTTCTCAACCAAGCCCCTTTCCTAGTAAGTATCTCCACACGCACACACCCCACACATATGTATTGGTATACACATGGCAAAATGTCTCCTGAAGGGGTTGCTCAAATTTTTGCTCTGTACATGGGCAGGGACTCTTACCCCTAACTCTCTCCCCACACACACAAGTCGACCAAGATACTGATTTTTAAAAAGCATTTCTTGGCTGTCTTTCAGGGCAGAAGGCCTCCTATGGTAGAGTACAATAACGAAACATAATAAAAACTGGAATGGTTCCTAAAGCAATTAAAACATAGTAAAAACAACAAACACACAAAACTGATACTTAGTTTTGCTTACCTATTTCTTGCCTGTTTCTAAATTTAAAATATCTAATTGTCTGGTTTTCCAGCTACTGTGTTGCTTAGAATGGCTTACAACCAAACATTAAAGACAATAGCCTATGACCCTAAATGTGTGTGTGTTTATTGTGCGTGTGATACGTGTATGTAACATGTTATTGTTATTAACTGTATTATTTGGTTGAAAGCCAGTCTAAGCAGCAAATAACTAAGAAGCAGCACAACAAACACAAAAGTAGTTTTTTATTACTGTTGTTTCATGTGCGGTCTGCATTTTTCCAATAATAATAATGGTTAAAAACTAGACAAACGTTGGGCAAAGATTGTAGCCTGCAACAAACATGGACGAATAACAAATAGAACCAACTTACAGAATCTTAGCCAAATGGTTTTTAATAAAGGCCTTGTGCTAAGAGGGAGCTGTTGTAAATTGTTAGAAGCCAAGAAGTCTGCATTTTTGTGTATAGTTTTATTGCTAATTTTCTGTATGCCTGAGAACATAACGTTTAACATCATTGCCTCCATCTAATAATAATCTTTAAGAAGAAAAATGTTTGCTCATTTGCAGTGTATGCTGAGATAGCGGATGGGAGATTCCTCCAACTTACCTCTTACTTTACAAGCAGAGATGGTTATCTATTATTTCTTTCTCTAATAGGCTATCCGCTAAGCAAATATTTGAGGGAGGTAATTTGAGTCTGAGCAACATTCCCGTAGATTTGAACTACAAAACAAAAGATAGACTTTGTGCAGGTTACTTTAGCAAACAGAATAAACATTGCACAAAGGCAGAGGTTTAGTTCCACTTTCAAGCCTTAGTATTTGCAACTGAAGGTTAATAATAATATACCATATTTCTTCGATTGTAAGACGCACACTCATTTCAGTACCACCAACAGGGAAAAAACCCTAAGACACACCCCGTTTTTAGAGATTTTATATGGGGGGGTGTGAAGTGGGTCTTAGAATTGAAGAAATACGGTATTTATTTCTTACCTGCCTCTCCCTTTGGATCAAGGCGGGGAACAAAATTAGAACAGGAATCAATACATTTAAAAAATTCTTGATTTTACATTGATCTGGATAGGCCTGCTGGAAAAGGCTAGTCTTTAAAGCTGCTTTAAAATCACACAGAGGGTTAATTTTACTAATCTCCTCCGGCAGGCCATTCCACAATCTGGGGGCGACAGAAGAAAAGGTCCTCTGGGAAACTGATGTCAGCCTAGTTTTAGCTGACTGAAGTAAGTTCTCCCCAGAGGACCTGAGTGTGCGGGGCAGACTGTATGGGAGAAGGCGATCTCGCGGGTAACCTGGACCCAAACCATTTAGGGCTTTAAAGGTAATGACCAACACTTTGTACTTTGCCCGGAAACTAATTGGCAGCCAGTGGGGTGATTTTAATGTTGTTTTAATGTGCCTGTTCACATTTTAATTAATCATACCTAGGCTAATTTTGTGATTAAAATATGTGCCTCTTTCACAGGTAGAAAGAATGAAAGAAAGGGAAGGCATAAGAATGTTGACCTCTGTATGGTTGTATAATGGAAGGAAATATAACGGAGGACGTCTGTACTAGACCGCTTGGATGGCTTCAGCAACAAGATAATGATGCTAAACCATGGCTCTGGAAATTCTCTAATTGCTTTTCAGCTACTGAACAGACTTGTCCTCTCAGTGCAAAAACGGTAGGATTTTTTAAGTGGAATGCTGATATGACCTATTTAGGGTGCCAAATGGTCCTATCTGTGGCATTGAAAAGAGGAAGGGGTGATGTATCTGAAGTTGTTTAGTCTTCTCTACAAGTGAAACTTTCTTCTATCCCAGAAACTGCTGCATGAAGATCTCCACATTTTACTTTTTATGCTTAGCACAGATATAGCTGTGAGTTCTCATGTTTGCTTCGTTGCCAACTCTAATGAATAATTTCAGCAGTTTCTGTCCCTATAGTTCTGTTCGTAGTGAATAAGACAGCCTCTTCATATATTAATTTCTTTCCATCGCTGATTTTTATCGTGCCTGCGCAGAATTTCAGGATCCTGTCTTCATTCTGCTTGGTTTTTCCACCATGCTTGTGCAATACCCTTATTCCATCTGCTTTAGAAAGATGTGCCATGCAACTCTACCACTTTCCTGATAAACCATAAAATGGACACATGAGGAGTGAAAGACGTAATCAATAAATGTGATGGATAAGATCTTTGGCTCCAAGTTAGGTGAACCTGAAAATCGGGAATGCAGTAGAGTTGGTATGTAAACATACAACTTTTATTGCTACCTTGATGAGAGAGAGAGAGTTTTCTTCATGTTGGTAACTGGCTGCCAGTCACAGTCATAAGCAAAAATACATTCCCTGATTCCTGAAACATCCTTCTATGGTGTGGAGGAGGAGTTTATATTACTCTTGACTGTGTCTACTTGTGTTCTGTTGCACATCTTGTTTGCCAAAGAAACTCTTCTCTTACCTGGTGCCAAATTCCAAAAAGGGTGGTCATGTTAAGAGAATCTTGGAAACTCGTAAAGCATATCTGGTGAAGGTTCAGACTGGATGAGGGCCGGGAGGAGGCCAGTATAACACTGCATAGATCTTCCCTCGCTTCTATAGCTTCTGCCATCTGCGCTGTTAGCCATTGTAACCCCATCTCCTTTCTGTTTCTCCTCTGTCCCAATCCTTGTTTAAAAAAATCCTCAAAAGATTGAAAGCCAAAGTTGAGGAAGTATAAACCTCAAGATTGGATTACTGCAACGCGCTGTATGTGGGGCTGCCCTTGAAGCTGATCCGGAAGCTGAAGCTAGTGCAGAATGCTGCAGTTCGCCTGTTGTCTGGAGTTGCCCCTTTCCAGCATGTAACTCCTCTGGTGACGAAACTGTACTGGCTGCCTATTTGCTACTGGGTCAGGTTTCTTCTACTTGTGTACAAAGCCCTAAACAACTTGGGACCAGGATACCTGAGAGAGCGCCTTCTCCCCTACCAACCTGCCCAGTCACTGAGGTCATCCGAGGGCCTGCTCCTGGTGGTCCCACATAGATCCATCCTCCGATTGGAGTCCACCAGGGGAAGAGCCTTCAGCATGGTGGCTCTCCTCCTATGGAGTTCCCTGCCTCTAGAGGTCAGGCAGGCTCCAACTCTGTACTCCTTTCGGCGCCTCCCGAAAACATCTTTATTCCAGGAAGCCTTTCCTTAATGTTCAGCCAGGAGTCACTGCTTCTTTTAAGATCTGCGTTTAGTGTTTTATTCTGTTTTTATTTCCATTTTATCTTGTACACCGCTCTGAAATTTTTCAATGAGGAGCGGTAAATATTGTAAATAAATAAATAACAAATAATAAAATAAATATATACAAGGGGCATTGCCAAATTTGGCTTTGTAGATGATAATGCAACCCCGATTGAATGTATTACGGATATGAGAAGCTTGCTTTGTACTTCCAAGTCTGTCTGTCAGAGCGGTACCTTGATAATGCATTTATTATTATTTATTACATTTATATACCGCCCCTTAGCCAAAGCTCTCTAGGTGGTTTACAAAAGTTAAAAGCAGAAAACATTTTTAAAAAGTATACAAAATTTAATACCATGAAAAACATAAAGACAACAGTATAAAAACAACAGTATCCATTTAAAAACAAAAGTTCTGGGGTCCGTTAAAAAACAAACTTAGCGCTGTTAAATGCCTGGGAGAAGAGAAAAGTCTTGACCTGGTGCCTGAAAGATTACAGTGTTGACGCCAAGTGAGCCTCCTCGGGGAGAACATTCCACAGTCGGGGGGCAAACACTGAGAAGGCCCTCTCCCTTGTTGCCATCCTCCGAGCTTCCCTCGGAGTAGGCACTCGGAGGAGGACCTTAGATGTTGAGCGCAGTGTACGGGTAGGTTCATGTCGGGAGAGGCGTTCCATCAGGTCTCGTGTGGCACTGATCATCTTTGCAATGTCTCCTTACCTCTCAGAACGAGTCCATGGAGAAGAAGAAAGCTGCTGTGGAGTTGAAGGATGTCCCATCCCCTCACCACGCCGCTTCGAAACCATTTGCTGCTCTCCCCCTTCCTGATGTTCGCTCCCTTCAGCAAAAGCAAATACAATTGTCATCCAGTTCTAAAGTAAGCTGTTGTACTCATGACTCTGACTCTTCCACTCACGGTCCTCAACTGCATTTCGGTGGAGGCGGTGGTGGTAGCTTGATTCACCCTGGCACAGTATTAGACTCACAAGGCACTGGAACAATCACTTGTCAAATAGGGTCTGGTTTTGCTTATCAGTCTGCCTCCTCACTCAAGAACGTTCCAGCTCGAAGCGGCGTTGCTGGCGTTGCCAGTGACTTGTCTGGAGTGTGCCTGGAAAACAGTGTCTCTTCCTGTCCGCACTTCCCCTGCTGTGGGAAACTCCACTTCCAGTCCTGTCACGGTAACGTGCACAAACTCCATCCGTTTCCCGCCCATCAGAGCTGCGCAACGTCGGGTTATTTTTCCTGTTCTGAGTTCAGAAGCGGGGCTACCGGGCTTTTGGAGGAACACATCGCACAACCGGAGCGAGCGTCTTGTGTTTGCACCAACTCGCTGCACCTCAAAGTCACACCTTCCGTTTATTTAAAGGGCTCTCACTACTGCACTGAGTGTTTCAGCAAGGTTTGTACCGACACGTACTTATAATGCCCTGTGTATTGTGGGGCTTTCATCTGGATATTTACTAAACCCAAGTTTGATGATTTGCAGTTTTAATCTTGCAATTTGGTAATTTCAGAGCCAGCATTAGCTTAAGCCCTCTTTAGATCCAGGTTGGGGGGTTTGTGAAGACAGTGGCCAGCTTCCTTGAAATGTAAAATCCATTCTCTGAGTCTCCTCGTCATGTTCTGCAGTTCCTGGAGGAACAGCACTTCTCTACCGACTGCTCTAGAAGACGAAACCTTTTTTTCTCACCCTGATACATCTGAAACCATATCAGGTTTTAATTTTAATACAGGAAGTAATCAGAATCTCTAGATGCAAAGAGGTTACTTGGATTTGTGCATTTTTTCTTAAAGTAAGGGATTAAATGTGTTTGTTTTTCCATCAAACATCATTGAAGTGAAGGTATTTCTGTGATTTTAGCCTTGGTACACTGTGGTTTGGGTCATCAAACGGATGGCAACAACAGCCTGAAAATAATACTGGTTTTAGTCAAGTTGGTTGCCTGAAAGTAATTTTAGGGTGCAACCCTATGTGTGTTTGGACAGGGGGGGAAAGTCTGGCTGGGGAAATACATCAGATTTGTAGGCTTGAGAATAACTTTTCAGGTGCTTGCATTAAACACTTTTAGCTACTGTCTCATTGCATGGATGGCAGCGAAGGACCGTTTTTCAGCCTCAACTTCTTGCGTGCTTGAGCACTTAAGAAGGGGAAGGCTTGCATAGTTTTTTTTTTTCCATCTCCAGGCCCCACTAACATAGAACAAATGGTAGAGATCAGCTACTTGAAGCCTGCGATCTGAGCATTAAAAGTGTCCATTAAAACAAGAGCCTGGTGTGTGTGCGTGTGTTTTTAATGAAGTTCTGATTACAGCACCATTGGGATTATTCCCTTTGGTTAATGTAGTACAGTATTATAGTCCTTTCCTCTCCACTCTGGCTTGTCTGTGATGGAGAATGAACTAGATGAACCTTGGTCTGCATCCAGTAAAGCCATTACGTTTTTATGCCTTTGTGCACACCAGGGTCTGCTCTGTGCTCTCCTCTCCCTTTGTGTCTCTCAAGAAGGAGGGATGGTGGAGGGAAATGAGGCTTGCCGGCAGGCTAGTCCAAAAACAGAACAGGGAACCTTGATTCCACCCTTTCTTTTACCCTTTCGAAGTGGGCAGCCCCATTTTATTTTAAAAGTTTCCAATCCCAAGGCTAAAGAAATGTGGGAGCTCAAACCTAAAAGCCCGTGCAAACCGTAGCTGCTCTCCTAGTCCACGTGGAATGTAATTCATTCAATAGCACACTGCGTCTCCGTCTTTCTCTTAGTATGGCTAGTACTGTGCCCTAAGTGATGCTGTATGTTTTCCCAACAGCCATCCAGAGAGAGTTTGGTTGATGCAGCTAAAATTTGGCCAAATATTCCTCCTCCAAATGCTCAAGCTGCACCTGTCTCCCTCCCAATATGTAATGGCTGCGGAACCAAAGGAGCAAGAAAAGAGAAGAGTTTACTGCTGGCAAGCAGCTTTGGCCAGTTGCCACAGAAATACGGTAAAGTGCATTGCCTTCGCGGATATGCTTTTAAAATTGTGAAAGTTTTAACATTCTCCATAATCTGTTAAGTGTTGCATTTCTGTCTGAAGGTATGAAAACTCAATTTCTTAGAAGGGAACTAGTATTACAGAAGTGTCAGACTGTGTGACCAGATAGATTTAGATTCAAATCCCTACTCAGTCGCAGGGCCACCATGATGTCTGAACCCAGCCATTGATACTCTTTATTTCAATCTTGAGACGGCCCCTGGCAATTCCATTGGCCATAAAAGGTCTACTCTGGAGTTAGTGGGGTGTAGATCACGGATCAGATGGGGCATGTTTTCACTTAATTGTGTTGATCCAAACCTTTTTTCCGCTAGGCGGACTTAAACATTTTATCTGTGTAATTAATATTCCAGGGAGGGCTTTCTAATTTCTTCCATCTTGGCTAGCTTTTGAAGCTGCAGCGCTAGCATTTGCAATGGGTTGATCATTTTTATCTTTTCCGATGATAGGATCTCCAGAAGTTACGATAACAGGCCAAGTGCTAGAAAACCTGCCTCCAATTGGAGTCTTTTGGGATATTGAAAACTGTTCCGTTCCTTCCGGCCGTTCAGCTGTGGCCGTGGTACAGCGAATTCGTGAGAAGTTTTTTAAAGGCCACCGAGAGGCAGAGTTCATTTGTGTGTGTGACATCAGCAAGGAGAACAAAGAAGTTATTGAAGAACTGAACAACTGCCAGGTAAGCTCTTCGGGGTTCAACTGCTTCCCCCAAGTCTCTCTGTCTCCAGCTCAGATCTGGGCTGTAGAAGAATTAATAGAATCCTAGAGTTGGACGGGGTTGTGTAGGCCGTTGAGTTCATCCCCTTGCTCGATGTAGGAAATCCACAGCTAGATCATCCAAAACAGATGGCTGTCTAGCCTTCTGCTTGTAGACCCTTCAGTGAGAGAGAGAGCCCACCCCCAGGTAACTCTGTTTTTGATCTCCTCTTATCAAGAAGTTTCTCTTAATGGTCAACTACAATCTATCTTCCTGAAGGTTAACACCGTCCTGAGACTAATCTCTTTTTGTGTCCGTCGTGAATTCTCCTCTGCCTTGCACCCTTCTTGTAGGCTAAGCTTGTTGCGTCTAGTCCTCTCCTCTGGGTCAGCAGAGAATATTTGCCCTCTGCATATGTGACAGGTCCTCACGTATCTGAAGAATGACATATCGCTCCCCCTTATTCTTCATACCCAGTCCAGAATTGAAGAAAGCCATAAAGACTGATCTCTTCCGGCAGGCCTACCCAGTTGAATTTTAGATGCCTTTTTTATCAGTGTGCTGGTTTGAAACGTTTGAATTAGTTGTATGTATTTTATGGTGTTTTTATTTGTGATGTACACAGAGGGATCCAGAGGGAGAGGCGGGTAACAAATAATTTTATTTATTATTATTATTATTTCAGCCTTTCGCCCATTCTTATCGGTCTCTTCTGCCAAGACTCGCGTTCATGCCTTGGTTATTTCCCACTTCGCCTCTTGTAATCTCCTGTTGACTGGTCTTCCTTCTTCTCATCTTTCCCCATGGGTTTCCATTCATCATGCAACGGCTAAGATTATTTTCTGGCTCGTCATTTTGATCACGTCACCCCGCTTCTAAAATCCCTTCACTGGCTCCCTATCTCCTACAGAATTCAATACAAGCTTCTCCTTTTGACTTTTAAAGCTTGTCACAGTCTGGCTCCTCCCTGTCTCTCGTCTCTTATTTCACCTTACTGTCCTGCTCACACCCTTCGCTCTAATAACACTACGTCTCTTACCTGCCCAAGAGTTTCCACTTCTCTCACTCGTCCTCGCCTGTTTTCACTCACTGCCCCCTAGGCCTGGAATTCTCTTCCAGTGCATCTGAACCGCGACGTTGATCTCAGTTTTTAAATCTCACTTGGAAACGTTTCTTTTCTCGAAAGCTTATAATCATGTGACGATAATAGTTTTTATTATTAGTTTTATTGTCCCCCATGCTGGTTGGCCTTTCCCTTCCCTGTTTGTTTGTTATTGTGATTTTAGAATGTAAGCCATAGGGCAGGATGTTTTGTATTCTGTTTTATTTTGTTCTGTACAGCGCCATGAACGTTGATGGCGCTATATAAATATTGATAATAATAATTTCCACATGTAACGTTTTTCCATACACTCAACTACTTTTCATTTCCCTCCTCTCACCCTGTTGCTGTGGGTCTACGCCCTTGAGAAGGGCTGGGCGACTGTGCCCTTAAAGTGCTGTGCCCAGCACAGGACCCAATACTCTAGATGACGCATGGAAAGTGTAAAATAAAATGGAACCATTGCTTCTCATGAGTCTTTGGTTCTTTTAACTCCGCCATTTTCCCCAGCTGAATTTATTTATTTATTTATTTATTTATTACATTTATATATACTGCCCCATAGCCGAAGCTCTCTGGGCGGTTTACAAAAGTTAAAAACAGTGGACATTAAAAAAAAAAGTATACAAAATTTTAAACCATCAAAAAATATAAAAACAACAGTATGAAACAGTATCCATTTTAAACAACAACAGTTCTGGGTGTCCATTAAAAAAACAAAACAACTTAGCATCTGTGGTTAAATGCTGTTAAATGCCTGGGAGAAGAGAAAAGTCTTGACCTGGCGCTGAAAAGATTATTATTATTATTTATTTATATAGCACCATCAATGTACATGGTGCTGTACAGAGCAAAACAGTAAATAGCAAGACTCTGCTGCATAGGCTTACATTCTAATAAAATCATAATGAAACAATAAGGAGGGGAAGAGAATGCAAACAGGCACAGGGTAGGGTAAGCAGGCACTGGGTAGGGTAAAACTAACAATATAAAGTCAGCACAACATCAAGTTTTAAAAGCTTTAGGAAAAAGAAAAGTTTTTAGCTGAGCTTTAAAAGCTGCGGTTGAACTTGTAGTTCTCAAATGTTCTGGAAGAGCGTTCCAGGCGTAAGGGGCAGCAGAAGAAAATGGACGGAGCCGAGCAAGGGAAGTAGAGGCCCTTGGGCAGGCGAGAAACATGGCATCAGAGGAGCGAAGAGCACGAGCGGGGCAATAGTGTGAGATGAGAGAGGAGAGATAGGAAGGAGCTAGACCGTGAAAAGCTTTGAAGGTTAACAGGAGAAGTTTATATTGGATAACAACGTTGGTGTCAGGCGAGCCTCATTGTGAATCACGCTGCAGTTTCATTATGCTGCGTTTATAAGAAAGTTATCAACTGTTTATCGTGTCCAGCAAGGCCTCCGTTCGAATGTCTCCTTTTATTTCTTCAGGTGACAGTTGCACACATTAATGCCACAGCAAAGAACGCAGCTGATGACAAACTCAGACAGAGTCTTAGGAGATTTGCTGATACGCACGCTGCACCGGCCACTGTGGTCCTCGTATCAAGTATGTGTAAACAGTGCTTTTATTTAAGAAAAAAGCCAGCATAAATGTGAACTTGTCTGAAACGGTCTTGTTAAACCAACGATTATCGTTGACGGTGCGCTTGTGTTTTCAGCGGATGTAAACTTTGCACTAGAACTCAGTGACTTGAGACACCGCCATGGCTTCCACATCATCCTGGTGCACAAAAACCAGGCTTCTGAAGCGCTCTTGCATCATGCTCACGAGCTCATCAGATTCGAAGAGTTCATTTCAGATTTGCCGCCGAGATTACCACTGAAAAAACCAGTAAGTGATTTCCTCTGTGTGCGCGTTTTTAGGTGAATAGGTTGGAAGAGTTCTGGCTTCCATTCTGGCAAGATGAGGCATTTCTAAGCCTAGCTAACTGCCTGTAGACTGTAACTTAGCACGACGCAGCAATCTTTAACCACCCATCTGCTCCAGTGGTTAGTACTTGGCTAAACAGCTAGGTTTTTGGTTTCTTCTTAAAATGATGACACAACTGTTTCACAACTAGGACCTCCCATATTCCAATGGGAGGCTTGCAAATGCTTCAGTAGGGCCTACTGAAGGTTTAAGGAGTCCTTATAAGCCAGGTTTCCAAGTTTTCATGAACGCAACTGTGGCGTTACCCCACAATTGAGTATCTTGTATATGTCTAGCTTAGTATGTCTGGTAAGTATGGAATGTTAGAACGGAGTGGGTGTGGCTTATGATGTCATAGGTGTGGGGGAAGGAGTATACCCTGTTTCCCCGAAAATAAGACAGTGCCTTATATTAACTTTTGCTCCCAAAGATGCGCTAGGTCTTATTTTCAGGGGATGTCTTATTTTTCCATGAAGAAGAATACGGTACACATTTATTGTTGAACAAAAAAAAAAGGTCTTATTTTCGGGGGAATGCCTTATATTACAACGAGAGGCAAAACTGGAAGTAGGTCTTATTTTCGGGGGATGTCTTACTTTCGGGGAAACAGGGTATAAGGAGAGTGTTGGGAGTTTGTGAGTGTGTGTGAAGAGAGTTGTTTACTGAAGAGTTTGGATTCTAGGGACTTTGGACTGGTATGAAGAGAGTGAGATGGTTGGTGTGTGGAGAGTTTAAAGCCTTTAAACAACAATAAACTTATTTTTATTTTGTTAGCTACCAAATACCACGTGTCAGCTTGGCATTATTTACCTGCCTTACAGTTATTAAACACCCGCACCAGATTATACCCACAGTAAATTCAGAGAGATCCTATATTAAACCTGTTTCCCTCATAGCTAGGGGAAAGGTTTTATTTCACCCTCTCTCAGGTTTTCAGGTGGTGGCGCTTGGCCTGAGAAGGGTTGATTTTTTATTTATTTTATTTATTTAAGGATTTTTATGCCACCATTCAGCCAAAAAAGGCTCTCATGGCGGCTTACAAAAGTATTTCTTGACAGTCCCTGCCCACAGGCTTACAATCTAAAAGACATGACACAAAAGGAAAGGGGATTGGCAGGGAGGAGGAGGAGGGGGAAAAGGAAAGCAAATTCAGGCACTACAATCTTAGTTGGAAAGTTCAGCAGTTACAGGTGACAGCAGGAGGGAGGGCTGCTCTCAGCTGGAGCTGGACCCAGGCACGGCGGAGAGGTGCCTGGCTGCTGCTTCCTCCCTCACTGGTGGCCTCTGCAGAGACAGTTGGTGGCAGGAGGGAGGGGGCTCTGAGCTGGAGCTGGACCCAGGCACAGTGGAGAGGTGCCTGGCTGCTGCTTCCTCCCTCACTGGTGGCCTCTGCAGAGACAGTTGGTGGCAGGAGGGAGGGGGCTCTCAGCTGGAGCTGGACCCAGGCACGGTGGAGAGGTACCTGGCTGCTGCTTCCTCCCTCACTGGTGGCCTCTGCAGAGACATTGATGCCACGGGCCTAGTGTAAGGGTCAGTGACGTCACAGCAACTAGTCCTTAAAACTGTGGGTTGTGTCAATGTATAATACAACATCCTTGTCCAACTCTTCACCTGTGCTTCTGTGTCCCGGCTTCTCTCTCAGCCCACTAAAACCTTTCCCTTCCGAAATTAGGCATGCCATACCTTGTTATATGTTTACAACCTGCCGGCGAACCGAGACAGCAAAAGCATCTGCTACCGACTCCGCCGTTTGTCGGACAACTGCGGTGGGAAAGTCTTGACTATTTCTGGCAGCAGTGCGATCCTCCGCTTCTTAAATCAGGATAGCGCCGAACGCGCCCAGAAGCGCATGGAGAACGAAGATGTCTTTGGCAATAGGATCGTTGTGTCTTTTACCCCAAAAAACAAAGAACTTGCTGAAACCAAGAATGCAAGCTCTACCGGAGCGGAAAAAGTGAAGTCTCCCAAAAAAGTGAACAAGAACACAAAGCTTTGCCTTTTGAACAGGGAGTCGAACGATCAACCTTCCGCCGCCAAAACAGTTGCAGGGAAAGGCCCTCAAGTCCATGGGTCGGCTCCAAAGAACACGAGTGTGAAGAGCTTACAGGTACCGACTTCACAACGCACACCTTTTGTGATTAATCTTTTTTATTGTTTCCAAACACCAATAAATAAAAGACACTACAGAGCAAAATATAATACATATAGGCAGACGCACACATAGAATTATAGAATAGTAGAGTTGGAAGGGGCCTATAAGGCCATCGAGTCCAACCCCCTGCTCAATGCAGGAATCCACCCTAAAGCATCCCTGGCAGATGCTTGTCCAGCTGCCTCTTGAATGCCTCTAGTGTGGGAGAGCCCACAACCTCCCTAGGTAACTGGTTCCATTGTCGTACTGCTCTAACAGTCAGGGAAAAAATCAAACAAAGCAAAAAACAAAGAGAAGCCACAAAAATAAAATGTTCTTCCAATATTCTCCCCAGCAAAAGTATGTAACAATGTTGTTATTTTTTCTTGCTCTATCCAAAGCTTTAATTTCTCTCTTAACATTTTCTACGTTATTGGTTGAATCCCCAGATGTACAAGTCATCTTTTTCTCGTCCCTTCATAAAGTTTACAAAAGGTTCCCATTCAGTTATAAACCTTAAAAGTCGATTTTTCGCTCATTATTGCCTTTGAGTTTCTCCATCTCCGCTAGCTCAAACATCTTCAGTAGCCATTCCTCTGTTGTGGGCACTATTTTGCCCTTCCATGTTTGTCAACGCACACCTTTTAAGAGCTTAAAGCGTTTGGCAGTTTCTGATCTCGTTCATCTTCACAGAAGGAAGATCCGGGCAGGCCCATATGGGAGGAGGCATTCCTTCAGATCACCTGGCCCCAAGCCAATTAGAGCTTTGAATGTTAATTACATCATCATGGGTTGTGGGGTTGTTAATTTTGTTTGATTGTTTTTAGCCTTTGGGAAGTGAAACTATTTTATGAGACAACTCTATACAATGGAAATGCTTTGAAGTACCACAATTAAACTCAGTTTCTTATATCCTCCCGTGGGAGGCACAGGGGCATCCCAATGAACGAGCATATTTTATTATTATTATTATTATTATTATTATTATTATTAATATTAATATTAATATTAATTATTTATTTATATAGCACCATCAATGTACATGGTGCTGTACAGAGTAGAACAGTAAATAGCAAGACCCTGCCGCATAGGCTTACATTCTAATAAAATCATAATGAAACAATAAGGAGGGGAAGAGAATGCACCAAACAGGCACAGGGTAGGGTAAACAGGCACTGGGTAGGGTAAAACTAACAGTATAAAGTCAGAACAAAATCAAGTTTTAAAAGCTTTAGGAAAAAGAAAAGTTTTTAGCTGAGCTTTAAAAGCTGCGATTGAACTTGTAGTTCTCAGATGTTCTGGAAGAGTGTTCCAGGCGTAAGGGGCAGCAGAAGAAAATGGATGGAGCCGAGCAAGGGAAGTAGAGACCCTTGGGCAGGTGAGAAACATGGCATCAGAGGAGTGAAGAGCACGAGCGGGGCAGTAGTGTGAGATGAGAGAGGAGAGATAGGAAGGAGCTAGACAGTGAAAAGCTTTGTAGGTCAACAGAAGTATTTGTGGTCATCCTGAGTCAGAGGACCTTGTCCATTACATTTTGCATTGTCCCCTATACAATGACCCAAGGGAACGATTTGTGGCACCCTTAATTGAAAACTATTCTTACCAGAGCCCACTGGAAGTGATTTTTTTTTTACCTCCTAGTGGACATAGATAAATACGTGAGTTGGCATGTAGCTCTGTTTGCCACAGCTGCCAAAAAAATCAGAAAGAAACACATAGCAGAGTTAGCCATCAACTCTAAAGGAGTTGATCACATATGGATCACCCATGACATGCTATTCCATACTTTTAAAATTTTGTATATCATGTGTTACATGCAATACGTTTATATGCATAATTTCTTTTGTTTTTCTATTTGGTTGGTGATTGTATGGCCAAAAGTAATAAATTTGACTGATTGAGTGACTATATCCCCCCATGCTCGCTGACTTATATTTTTTTTCCTCCTCCCCTCAAGGAACTGTGTCGCATGGAGTCAAAGACTGCAAGAGCATCTGAGAACCACCAAGGCCAGCTAAGAGAAGATGTTGCTTCATTGCAAAATAATCTCAGTGCAGGAAGTTCGATACCCCCAGCGACGAGAAAAACCGGAACAGGAGAATCCATTCATAAAAGCAATCAAAAGTATGTCAGAGGCAAGTCTGGCTTTTGTCAAACCATCAGTCAAAATGACAAACTGAATAACGCCGTTCTCTTTTTCGCAGGAAAGATTTGTTTGCAGCAAGAAGCATCAACAACTCCCCGGTAGAGAGAAAAGAGAAGGATGACACGTTCCAAGTCAGCTTCCCGTCCGCTTTCAGCATGCTCACTGCATCAAGACAGCTCAGTCCAATCCTGATATCTCAAAGTTGCTGGTCATCGAGGTAAGCAACTATTTGAAACCCAATGTTCTGTAAGTCGTCTTCTGTAAGTTGCTCTTGGATCCAGAACTGTCACTGGAGGCACAGGTGGACTCAGTGGCAAAGAGCACCTTTTATCAGCTTAGGCTGATATACCAGCTGTGCCCTTATCTGGACAGAGATAGCCTAGCTACAGTGATCCATGCTCTGATAACCTCTCACTTGGATTACTGCAATGCGTTATACGTGGGGCTGCCTCTGAAAATGGTCCGGAAACTTCAACTGGTGCAAAACAGGGCAGCACGGTTACTAACAGGGACTGGCCAACGAGACCACATCATGCCAGTCCTTTTCCAGCTTCATTGGCTGCCAGTCCAGGTCCGGGCCCATTTCAAAGTGCTGGTATTAACATTTAAAGCCCTAAACGGCTTGGGGCCAGGCTATCTGAAGGAACGCCTCCTCCCGTATGTACCTGCCCAGACCCTAAGGTCATCTTCAGGGGTCCTTCTCCGTGAGCCCCTGCCAAAGGAAGTGAGGCAGGTGGCTACCAGGAGGAGGGCATTCTCTGCTGTGGCACCCCGGCTGTGGAATGAGCTCCCTAAGGAGGTTCGCTTGGCACCTACATTGTATGCTTTTAGATGCCAGGTGAAGACCTTTTTATTCTCCCAGCATTTTAACAGTCTATAAATAAATTTTAACTTGGTGTTTTAAATTTGTAATTTTGCATTGCCGCTGTTTTTATCTGGTTGAGCTTTTATATTGTTTTGTATATTATGGTTTTATACTGTTGTTTTATAGTTTGAATGTTTCTAATTTTTGTGAACCACCCAGAGAGCTCCGGCTATTGGGCGGTATAGAAATGTAATAAATAAATAAATAAATAAGTACCCTGGCGAGAGCAGGGAACACCTGGCCTCCCGTGTCAGGGATGGCTCTGAACATAAGAGGAGCCCTGCTGGATCAGGCCGAGGGTCCATCTAGTCCAGCACTCTGTTCACACAGTGGCCAGCCAGCATGCCGTGTGGGTGTTCGTGCAGATATGAATCTGACCCTAGTGTTGAAGTGAGCAGGGAAGCTCTTACCCCGAGTCGGGCTGGAGACGTTTGTGAAGTTGTGATGGCGTTTGGTGGTCTCTTCCTTTCTCTTCATGCAAGTAAGGTCTGTGTACCTGTGAGCGTTGGTTTACTGTTGCACTTCTCTTTATTTCTTTATTTGAATTACCTTTATGCTGCTTCTCAGCCAAGAAGACTCCCAGAGTAGGTTCGTAGAATCATAGAGTGGTGAAGTTGGAAGAGACCACAAGGGTCATCTAGTCCAACCCTCTGCAATGTGCAGGAAAACCAGTTCAACCATCCATGAAAGGTGGCTGTCCAGCCTCTTCTTAAAAACCTCCAGAGATGGAGAACCTACAACCTCTGTAGGTAGGCTGTTCCACCGATCTTCCCGTCACAAAGTTTTTCCTTATGTTTAATCAGACTCTAGTTGGCTGTAACTTATATTATACCCTTTATTTTGGGTAGTAATTTCTGTGGCCATGGAAAATAGTTGTGGCCATCTGGTCCCCTTTTCTGTACCTTAATGAACACGGCTAACATGTCTCACCTCAGTCTCCTTTTCTCCAGACTGAACATCCCAAGTTCCTTTAGCCTCTCTTCATAGGGCCTGTCCTCAAGTCCCTGTATCATCTTTGTTGCCTTCCCCTGAACCTCTTCTAACCTGTCAGCGTCCTTCTGGAAATGTGGTGCCCACAATCGTACACAATACTCCAGGTGTGGTCTCACTAGTACTGAGTAGAGAGGGATAATGACTTCACGTGTTACATATAATCAGTTAATTAAGGCACGACACGCAAGGAATAAGGAATGGGAGGGAAGAGAGAAAGAGAAACTTGTGTGTGGTTTCTGCCAAAAAATGTGGCATTGGTACAAGGCTTTGAGAGTTGAGGTGGGTGTGGGTTTGTGTTCCAGGAAGCAGAGGAAGGAGTGTGGTGTGAATTCGTTGCCTCGTGTTAATTGCAAACAAATATCTGCACCCCCAGTCCGTGTGGCATGGAATAAACCTGTTAGATGATTATGACTGAGACTTGATTGATTGATTGCATTGCATTGCATTGCATTGCATTTTTATACCACCCAATAGCTAAAGCTCTCTGAGAGGTTCACAAAAGTTAAAACCATCAGGCGCAAATCAAGTATAAAACAAAACAATAGTATAAAAGCACAATAAAAATAACACGTAAAAGCACAACCAGGGTAAAACCGAGCAGCGATAGAAAGATTTATGCAGATTTAAAATACTGATTTAAAATACAGATTTAAAGCAGAAAGGTTAAAAGACTATGATGAAAGTACTGGCAGAATAAGAAGGTCTTTACCTGGCGTTGAAAAGAGTATAACGTCGGTGCCATGCTGAGTGCAGAGCAACTAGGATTGCTGTTAACGTAACTGATACACATTCCTTGGGTGCGTGAACATTTCCTTTTAAGGGTTCATGTGCAGATGTTCTTACAGGAAATAAATTAGATCCTCACCCATCCTTGTCCCTCCAAGGTGATGATGGCTGAGATCATCGCTGACAATAGTGGACATACTGGTTGATGGGAATTGTTGTCCAAAACATTTGGAGGGCGCAAGCTTAGGGAAGTCTTACTTTAGAAACTGGCTTCCTGGCCAAATCTTGCCTTTTGTAAACCGCCCAGAGAGCTTCGGCTATGAGGCGGTATTTAAATGTAAATAAATAAATAAAAATAAATTAAATAAAATGTGAACCTCTCTAGGGAACTTCTTCCACAGCTGGGGTGCCACAGCAGAGAAGGCCCTCCTCCTGGTAGCTACCTGCCTCACTTCCTTTGGCAGGGGCTCGCGGAGAAGGAGCCCTGAAGACGATCTTGGGGTCCGGGAGGAGGCGTTTCTTCAGATAACCTAGCCCCAAGCCATTTAGGGCTTTGAACGTTAAAACCAGCACTTTGTTTGCATGTTAAAACCAGCGCATGACTTCATAGGACGGAAAACCTTCTCCAGTCTCTTGAGAGGAGTGAAGTGCCTTTGCTTACAAATCTGTAAATGCCTAAAGGGATCTCACTCTCTGCTTGTGGGGATTGTACAGTACAATGAATAACGCTAAAATTCTCTTTTCTCCTTCCTTATTCCACCAGGAGCGTGTCCCCAAATGTCTCAAACAGATCTTCTCCGCTCACCTTCAATGTCATAAATCATACTGGTAATACAGACTGCCCAGATCCTTTTGCAAATGGAGCAGACATTCAGATTAGCAATATAGACTACAGGTTATCCAGGAAGGAGCTTCAACAAACCTTGCAAGAAACCTTCTCTAAGCATGGGAAGGTAAACCCTAACAATTATTTTACCCTACCTGTTCTTGGGGGTCACACAAATGCTTATTTACATGCTTAGCTTAGGCAGCTGCTGTGCATTTGCGGCTCAAGAATGGAAGCTGACAATTAGTTAATAAAACCGTGCATTTAACACTTCCAGTATAATTGTCATACAGAATGAATAAAAGCCTTAAATGCAAGGTCAAAGGACTGCTGTGTTCCAGTGTCTCTTGCAGAGTTTGAAGCAATAGTTGCATTACCAGCCCAGTTTTTTTACTTATTAAATGCCCATAAGCCTGAACTTGCAATGCCTGGGGTGTTGTTTTATTGTTGCTATTTTAGTAAATTTGTAAACACATGATGGGCAGTAAAGATTCCAGATCCTTTTTGGGCATCTTGAG
Source organism: Elgaria multicarinata webbii (assembly GCF_023053635.1). Taxonomy (NCBI): domain Eukaryota; kingdom Metazoa; phylum Chordata; class Lepidosauria; order Squamata; family Anguidae; genus Elgaria; species Elgaria multicarinata. The sequence goes on along the minus strand of NC_086187.1, from coordinate 16,968,026 downwards.
CATGAGAATAAGTTCAAAGTTTCCAATTTGTGGTGGTGATAATGATCTCTTATTTTAGGTAAAGACAGTAGAGCTCAGTCCTCATACTGATTATCAGCTGAAGGCTATAGTTCAAATGGAGAGTCTACAAGAAGCAATCAGTGCTGTCAACAACCTTCACAGATGCAAAATTGGCAGCAAAAGGATCCAGGTCTCGCTTGCTACAGGAGCTACCAATAAGTCCTTGGCGTTAGTTAGGTAAAAAATAAAAAGCTAAATTACCTTCTGTAGTAGTTTTGACTGAAGGCAAACTGTGAAAGATTCTTAGAAAACTGGGTAATTTTCAGAGGATATCCCAAGGCTTTTTTGTTCTTGTTTTTTTAGCATGGAGGATAATACTGAGAGAATCTTTACCAGTCTTCGGATATAATTAACAAGCCTCTGAATGTAGAGGCTGACAGGCATCCTATGCAGAGCGGGAGAAGTGTGCAGGTGAACTTTGCCTTTGCATTTGTCCCGCTCTGCATTTTTGCTAGATGGGCATTTTGCCCATCTAGCTAAGCTCTGTGGAGGGGGAGCAAAGGAGGGCTGGGTATAACTCATGTCCCCAGTCCCCTCCGTGCCCATAGAACCACCCCTTTCCCTCCTCACCAAGGTCACCTTTGCGACCTTGGAGGGTCAGCCAGGATGGTTCTCTTCGTGCCCAGGGGGAGGGGGCAGGGAGCTCAGACTCCTGGGCCTGAGGTCCAAGCCCTCTTTCCAATCTCAGATCTAGGAATCTGAACTATCCTATGGCTCCCCAGATGTTGTCTAGGGGCCATAAAATTGCTTTCTCCGAAGAAGGTGTAAGGATCTATTTGTTTTCTTTGTACACCAGGAAAGATGAGAAATAACGGGTTCAGAGTAGAGCCAGAATTTTTTTAGAATAGACATAAACATAAGAACAGCTACTTCGACAGCTTGATTCTGTTAGCTTAGGTGGAGGCCAACTCTTGAAGTAGGCATGAGTGATTTCAGGTCACCTTAAGTCATATATCAAATGGTGTTTGTCACTGCAGGTGGAGATGCACAAACCCTTGAGAGCTTTAGATGTCATTTCAACTTCTGACATCAGTTGTACATAACTCTTGAGCTTCACTCTGCCTCTCTAAGTTGAAGTTAAATACCTCCTTTCTGCTACATCAGTGCTCAAGCTTCATAGAGAAGTCTGGTGAATCTAGAGTTAAGTCCAGGAGAACATTGAGAAGAATACAGTGATCCACTGCACCTCTTTTAACCCCATAACCTTTCCATTTGCAGTTCAGAAGCCATTTCTATACTTCAAGATGCTCCAGCGTGTTGCCTGCCTCTTTTCAAGTTCACAGAGATCTATGAGAAAAAGTAGGTGTGAAACTTGCACGTTCAAATTTAATTTTAAGGAATCTTGTATGTTTATAATGTAATTCCCTGTGACTACTAGTAGTTTTGAAATGAGTAGTCCCTGCAGGAGTGGGGCATGTCTTATCACCCCCTTTCCTTCTACTTTACTACAATCTTCATTTTATTCTCATTTTTGTCTAGATTTGGGCACAAGCTAAATGTATCAGACTTGTATAAATTAACCGACTTCGTAGCGATCCGTGAACAAGGCAATGGACGACTTGTGTGCCTCCTACCTAGCAGTCAAGCTAGGCAAAGTCCTTTGGGATCTTCACAGTCCCATGATGGTTCTTCTGCTAATTGTAGTCCTATCATATTTGAAGAACTGGAATATCATGAACCCGTTTGCAAACAGCACTGCAAAATCAAAGACTTCAGGTAAGCTGTGTTTGAGATGTTCCCGACCGACTCTGGAATTGAAGTTGAACGTACCAGAACATTGTGCTTTATTAAGGGCGCAATCTTGTGCATGTTTAAACAGGGGGAAAGTCCTACAGTTCTGTGCAGGCTGGGGAATGCTGAGAGTTGTGGGACTTTTTTTTTTCTGTCTAAGCATGCATACGATTGTACCCCAAATCTGGAAAGTGGGTTTGGGTTTGCTTTTCATAGAATCATAGACTAGCAGAGTTGGAAGGGGCCTACAAGGCCATCGAGTCCAACCCCCTGCTCAATGCAGGAATCCACCCTAAAGCATCCCTGACAGATGGTTGTCCAGCTGCCTCTTGAATGCCTCTAGTGTGGGAAAGCCCACAACCTCCCTAGGTAACTGATTCCATTGTCGTACTGCACGAACAATCAGAAAGTTTTTCCTGATGTCCAGATGGAATCTGGCTTCCTTTAACTTGAGCCCGTTATTCCGTGTCCTGCACTGTGGGAGGATCGAGAAGAGATCCTGGCCCTCCTGTGTGTGACAACCTTTTAAGTATTTGAAGAGTGCTATCATGTCTCCCCTCCATCTTCTCTTCTCCAGGCTAAACATGCCCAGTTCTTTCAGTCTCTCTTCATAGGGGTGTGTGTGTGTGTTTTATAAGGGAAGATACTCTGCAGAACTGTCAGACATACTCCATTCTCTGTTTATTGCCACGAAGCCACGCCTGTTTTCAATTAGCTTCCTGATCTAAACAGGACCTTAGGAAGACAGTGTGGTGTAGTGGCTAAAGTGTTGGACTGGGAGTCAGGAGATTTGGGTTCTAGTCCCCACTCGGCCATGGAAACCCACTGGGTGACTTTGGGCCAGTCACAGACTCTCAGCCCAACCCACCTCACAGGGTTGTTGTTGTGAGGATAAAATGGATAGGAGGAGGATTATGTACGCCACCTTGGATTCCTTGGAGGAAAAAAGGCGGGATATAAATGCAATAATACATAATACAGGAATCAGCCTAATGCTGAGTGGGACCATTGGTCTGTCTATTTCAGCATTGTCTACAGGCGTTCTCCAGGGCTTCAGTGATAGGGATGCCTGGGACCTTTCACATGCAAAGCATATTCTCTGACCTAAAGCCCTTGTGCTTCTTTCCTGGGTGTGAAAGATGGCTCACACCCAGGCAGATTAAATGCAATCTCATGGGTTTATAAAATGCTAGGAGTGAAGACCCGCTAATCTGTTTATTAATTGTACTTCACTTTGGACTAGTATCACTTACTTGGCTCGGCAATACTACAAGTGAGAAGGATCTTGGAATTGCTGTAGTTCACAAGCTGAATATGAGCCAACAGTGTGATGTGGTTGCAAAAAAAGTAAATGCTGTTCTGGGTTGCATTCGTAGAAGTATAGCTTCGAAATTGTGCAAGGTACTGGTTCCCCTCTGTTTGCAACTGGTTAGGCCTCATCTTGAATATTGCATCCAGTTCTGGGCATCGCACTTCAAGAAGGATGCAGACAGGTTGGAGGGGATTCAGAGGATGATCAAAACCTATGAAGAGAGACTGAAAGAACTGGGCATGTTTAGCCTGGAGAAGAGAAGACGGAGGGGAGACATGATAACACTCCTCGAGTACTTGTAAGGCTGTCACACAGAGGAGGGCCAGGATCTCTTCTTGCAGGACACGGAATAATGGCCTCCAATTACAGAAAGCCAGATTCCGGCTGGACATCAGGAAAAACGTCCTGACTGTTAGAGCAGTACGACAATGGAACCAATGACCTAGGGAGGTCATGGGCTCTCCCACACTAAAGGAGGCATTCAAGTTGCAGCTGGTCAGCCACCTGTCAGGGATGCTTTAAGGTGGAGTCCTGCATTCAGCAGGAGGTTGGACTCAATGTGACCTTATAGAACCCTTCCAACTCTACTATTCTATTATTCTACTGTAAACATGCATAAGACAGTTCTTCAGTAGTAACTTCAAAATGCTTTTCCAGCTTAACACATTATGGACTGCACTGAAGGTAATACTTTATTTTCTCAGCCCAGTATAAAACATAACTAACTATTGTTTTTGTTGTTACTGTAGTGAACATGACTTTGACCCTGACTCCTACAAAGTTCCCTTTGTGGTTTTGTCGCTGAAGACTTTCGCACCACAAGTTCATAGCTTGTTGCAGACCCATGAAGGGACAGTGCCATTGCTCAGGTAAGAGGGTTCTTTCGCTCTTGCTCTCGTGTGCAGGAAGGATCTGGGCGAAATGATTTCTCACACAACCCTCAAGAGCATCGTTTTTTAGGATCTGAGCATGTGAAGATATTCGATCTCTATATAACCAGGTGGCGTGTGTGCTCAATACTGCAAAATCGCATGAGATAATAATAATAATTTATTTCTTACCCGCCTCTCCACTTGGATTGAGGCGGGGAACAACAGCATATACAAAACACATAAAAACTGATTAAAACCATAGTATATACATGATTAAAACATCCTTAAAATATCCTAAAAGCATCCTAAAATTCCACTGGATAGGCCTGCCGGAAGATATCAGTCTTGATTGCGTTTTTAAATGCTAAAAGACTGTCAAGTTGACGAGTCTCCTCCGGCAGGCCATTCCGCAGTCTGGAAGCAGCAGAAGAGAAAGTCCTCAATAATAATAATTAGTTGGGTTTATCAAGTTGTGCAGCATGGAACATAAAATGTGTAGCAACTGTCTTTTGGTCCATAAGTCATAAAAATGTATATAGCCTTGTGTTAAGTGTCGCAAAGTTGCCCTATGTTTTTGCAGATCCATGTGTGACTCCAAATACCTATCAAATAGCTGGCTTCCACTGACTCTAAGTCAGCGACTGGTCTAATTATTTATTTACTGGATTTCTATGCCACCCAATAGCCGAAGCTCTTTGTGCGCTTCACCAAAATTAAAACCATAAAGTACAATTTATAAAGTATAAAACTTTCAAGTGTAAAAACACAGTATAAAACTACAGCCAGAATAAAACTAACCAACAATGCAGAGATTTAAAATACAGATTTAAAACAGAAAAATTAAAAGACTAAGATGGTAGAATGTTAAAATACTGGGAAAATAAAAAAGGTTTCCCCCCTGGCGTCAAAAATAGTATAACATAGGCGCCAGGCGAACCTCTCTGGGGAGCTCGTTCCACAGCTGGGGTGCCACAGCAGAGAAGGCCCTCCTCCTGGTAGCCCCCTGCCTCACTTCCTTTGGCAGGGGCTCACGGAAAAGGACCCCCTGAGGGTCCGGGCAGGTACATATAGGAGGAGGTGTTCCTTCAGATAGCCTGGCCCCAAGCCGTTTAGGGCTTTAAATGATCATACCAAATTAAAGTCATGCCAACCAACAGGTCAAATTTAGATTTTAATAAAATAGGCTGATACTAAGCACAGAAGGGTACACAACAGTTGCAATATATAATTTAAAGGTTGCTAGTTTTGCTACAAGACTTACCAAAGTCTTGATTATAAATAAGTAAGTCTGTGAAGTAGGCTTATAAGCATTGCTTGGACACTTCCGTATTTTGATTTGCCTCCTACAGCTTTCCTGACTGCTATGCTTCTGAATTCGGCAATCTAGAAGTAGTGCAAGGCCAGGGAGGTGTTCCTCTGGAGCACCTCATCACTTGCGTTCCTGGTGTTAATATTTCCACTGCACAAAATGGCATTAAAGTTGTCAAGTGGACACATAACAAGCCACCGCCTCCCTCTGCAGGTATGTATTTCATTCTATATATAATATGTATGTTTCTTGGTTGGAGACTTGTTCCTGACGTTAGTGAAACAGAAACCATTACGGTATATCCCTTTGTGTGATTTTTGCAATCCATAGAATGTGACCTAGAACAGGGTCCTCCAACCTTTTTCAGCTGATGAAAAAGGAAGTTTGAGAAAGTGTGGGCACTGTCACGAAATGGCTGCCGTAGGAACATTAGAAGGGCCATGCTAGATCAGACCGAGGGTCCATCTAGTCCAGCACTTCATCTTAATGTTTTTGACTCTGCCGGAATGTGATAACTTCGCCCATTTTCGCCATGTTCCTATTCTGGCTTATTCCCATTCTTTGCCGTAGTTCTCATCCCGTTCCGTTTGTGCCCCTGTCTTCTGAGCCCATGCGTGTGCTTCCTTCCCCATCCAGAGCCTTGGCTTCTGCGCTCGAAGAGTCCGGTGGGCAATCCGCAACTTATTCAGTTCAGCCGAGAAGTGATCGACCTCCTTAAAAACCAGCCCTCATGTATCATGCCTGTCAGTAAATTCATCCCAATGTACCACCACCATTTTGCAAAGCAGTGTCGCGTGTCCGACTATGGATATTCCAAGTTATTGGAGTTACTGGAAGCGGTGCCTCATGTCTTGCAAGTGAGTTTAGCCTTGCGGTTTTGTTGAAGCCGTGTCGGCTCATGCAAAGGGCTGGCGTGAAACGAGAAACGCTTGCTGTGAGAGAGTGATGTGAAGTTAACTTTTTATAGGTGTAAGGGTAGTAATTGTGAACTAGCTTGACTCAGGCAGACCATCTGCGTGCTAGTACTGTGTTGCTCAGTATTATACTTTTCCGCAGTTGCCCAGAAAAGCTGAGCACGAGGCTGACCAGGAGTCCATTGAAATTCCCCCTCTCCCAGCCACTCCCCCACTCCCTCCCAGCCACTCCCCCCGCTCCCTCCCAGCTGCTCCCCCACTCCCTCTCAGCCGCTCCCTCGCTCCTTCTCAGCTGCTCCCCCGCTCCCTCCCAGCCACTCCCCCCACTCCTTCTCAGCCGCTCCCCCCGCTCCCTCCCAGCCGCTCCCCCCGCTCCCTCCCAGCCGCTCCCCCACTCCCTCCCAGCCGCTCCCCCCACTCCCTCCCAGCCGCTCCCCCCACTCCCTCCCAGCCGCTCCCCCCACTCCCTCCCAGCCGCTCCCCCCACTCCCTCCCAGCCGCTCCCCCGCTCCCTCTCAGCCGCTCCCCCGCTCCCTCTCAGCCTCTCCCCCGCTCTCTCCCAGCCTCTCCCCCAGCCACTCTCCCACTTCCTCTCAGCCGCTCCCCCTCCCAGCCACTCGCTCCATTCTCTCCCAGCCGCTCACGTGCCTGCTGACACATAGGACTTACCTGCGGCCTGAATATGCTAGCAAGCCACCTGACCTTCTTTCTGAGCTCCCCACCTCCCAGCCGCTCCCCCGCCTGCTCCCTCCCAGCCCTCCCCTTCCCACTCCCAGCTCCCTCCCAGCTGTGTGTTATATATCCTGTTGCTTAGCCACACAAAGTTCAACTCATCGCTTGGACTCTTCAGTGTGTCATAAGTCAGGACCTCCAAACCACGCATCGCTTTAGCGTGTTCTATATCCAGATGCCATGGTGTCTTCCAGTCTTCAGCTTGCCAGAGATATTGTAAATGCCCTTCTTAGAAACAATGTCCGGACGGGTAGTCGTGTTAGCCCGATGGAGCAAAAATGCCAAAGAGTCTTGTGACACCTTAAAGGCTAACAAAATTATTCTGTCTTAAGCTTTTGTGTCCACAAAAGTTTATGCCAGAATAAATGCACTAGTCTTTAAGGTACCACAAGACTCTTTGTAGTTTTCCTTCTGAAAAAGCTACTGTTAACAATTAATTTATACTGAAGTCCCCTAGGACAGGATAAGTTAACTCCTTTTACCTTCCCTGCTGCTTAGACAGTATTCTCTGACCCTTAGCCTCTTGGTATGTAGCTTTATTGCTGTGAATCAGGACACTTGCATCTGTCTGAGTTGCACGGTTTCTTGTTGAAAGGTGTCAGTACTGATGTGAAGAACTAGTAGGGTGCAGCTGTAAACATTGCTTTTGGATTTGCAAGTGTATTTGTCTACCCTCACACATACGATGCCTCCATAGCCCTTGAGGCTATATATCTAAAATGTGACTTCATGTTGTGGCTGTTTAGAAACCACACACTTTATATACCTTTTGTTCTTGTTCTAGATCCTTGGAATCGGCACCAAGCGCTTGTTAACCTTAACACACAGGGCCCAGGTAAAACGGTTTACTCAAGATTTGTTGAAGCTTCTGAAGTCCCAGGCCAGTAAACAAGTTGTTGTGAGAGAATTCTTACAGGCTTATCACTGGTATGTATAGCGATAGCTGTGGAAGGTACACATCTGTGTTATAAATTCAAGCGTCAAGCATTTTTAATGTAAAGGTTTGTGGATTCGGGGAGGTACCATTGTGGGATTGTGTGGGATTTAATCTGGCTGAATTTTAAAATACTGAGATTGCCCAGTGTTAAAAATGGGACCATCAAACAACCTATACCATACTATCCATAGCCTCCCAAAACAATCTTGGATAATGCAGATCATAAAATATACCGGGACAGAACATTTCATACGGACAAGACAATACCTTGCAACCAGCCAGACATAGATGAAAAAGAAAAAAAAAACATACCTCTTTGACATAGCAATACGTAATGACAAAAATGGTGTACGAAAGGAAGAGGAAACAAGAGAAAAATATACACCACTGGCCATGGAAGTTAAAGAACTATGGCTACAGGACAAGTTCACAATTATTCCATTACTCACATCAGATCACATGGGGAAAAAATTACAGAAAACTTTCGGAAACTGGGGCTACCAAAATACATCCACACCAACATCCAGAAAGCAGTCATACTTAGAACGTGCTCAATAGTCAGGAAATTCCTGAATCAGTAAAAGACAGCATGACCTGGCAAAGCCCATCATGTCTGTCTAGAAAAACTGCCACAATCAAGAAAAGGGATGATGATGATGATGATTTATATAGCGCTTTAGTATAAAGCATTGTACATAAAATTGATCCTTCTTAGATTGCTTCCTGGACCCAAGGGTAGACAAATTATGGCTTGACTTACTAACTAAATCCATTTATTACTGGCAGCCTCTAACCATTCCCCAAGTACTATAGCTTATGCAAAGAACTCCAGAGCATGGAGAAATATTTGCCCTTGTGTGGATGTTTTGCAGAAGAAGATCCCTTGTAAAACACCAATGAAAAAAGAAGAGATCTTGGGAGCTTTTTGCCATATCAGGGAAAACGTTTTATCTGAGTGTTGGTTTTTAACCCCCTAAGAATTTATTGGTTTTTCCTTGGCCTCTGTGTGGCTATACTAGCAGTGGGGAAGACTTTTGCTCCCATTTGGGTTAGTTCCACTATCTTAACAAGGCCCTGCTTTTCAAACTCCCTTCTCCCTCAAACTTCTAGGTGTTTTTCAAAAGACTGGGACGTAACTGAATACGGAGTGTGCGAGTTGGTAGATCTAATATCAGAAATTCCGGACACAACCATCTGTTTATCTCAGCAAGAGAGTGAAATGGTAATCTGTATTCCTAAGAGAGGTGGGTCCTCGTTTTTAAGAACTTCGAGCTCTTCTTTTTACAGGTCTGGCAATAGTGCCAGGTAGACTTTTTGGCTGATGTAGCATTTGGTGAGTGAATTAAAAAGCTTGCAATGGACAGTGCTGGACTAGGGCCTGTATTAAAATAAATTCGCTGCTTTGGGGGATGTATATGCAGCCCTTTATCAAAGAAGAGTCAAGGGCGGTTTCCATTAAAAATTCAGTACAAATCAAATACAGACAGAACAGTAATTAAAGCAGCAGACTGGTCTAAGATCAATAAAGGCTGGGGAGAATAAGAAGAGCTTTGTCTGGTGCTGGAAGAGCAGGTGCCAGGTGGGTCCTGCACCCTGGGACGGGGTCCCAGAAGTGAGGCCCCATAGCCGGAAACGTCCTCTCCCCACCTTGCATCCAGCAGGAGGCCCTGAAGAAGAGCGTCTGTGCAGGATGATAGGTAGTGAAAGGAATGCCTGGGGCCCAAGCCATTTGAAGTCTTGCACTTACATTCTGTATTAGCTGCAGTTTCCCAAAATAGCGTCAAGAAGAGCTGCGATGCCACCACTTCACACACAAGGCTTTGACGCACACACCTCCCTCAGGCTAAGCACCACCACTTCAATACCTGAGGAAGGGGTAAAAAGAAAAATATAACCTTTCCCTTATAGCAGAGGGAAAAGGTAAGGAGATTTGGAAAAGGCTTCTCTGTGAATATAGCGGGCTGAAGCTTTAATGTAATGTGTTTATTTATGAACCAATAGAGCAGGAGACACAGCCAAACTGACACGTAGTTTTATGGTAGCAAAATAAAGAAAATGTTTATTGTTGTTTACAGTTCTTAGTTCCTTTGAATTATATTCCAATCCTGCCTGTTCTTAAGAATACTGGTAGAAACAAATCTAATAATAACAATCCTTAGTCCCTATGATCTTATGTTCACTCACTCCTCACACAGCTCCTGAGAAGAAATCACTCTGCTAAGCACCTCTACCTTCCAAACCCCATCAACAACCGAACCTCTCAAACCGCTCAGCTCCCTCTATATATAGACTCCTCCCCCTTTCCACAGCATCACCAGCCACACCCACTCAGTCCAACATTCCGCACTCTCTAGACATACTCATGCAGACGTACCTAAGGGGATAGAAATGTGGGTAATGCCATAGGGGCCCCAAGTACAATGCATTGCACTGGTCTGAGGGGCTACCAAAGCAGGGCTACCCCTGTTCAAGCAATGCTGCAGTTGGTGTACTTGCTTCTGCTGGTAAAAGGCACTAAAGAACCTTCGGCTTCCAATGACTAATGTGGATTAAGGAGTTCTCCAGAGCTGTGAATCCGAGCCTTCGGGCAAAGGGAGTTGGGAAGTGCAATCCCATCTAGAACAATATAAAGATCACCCACGTGGGCAGCTAAACCATCCCCTTAACAGCGGCTCCATTTTGTCTGGATACAGCAGTTCCATCTTGTCTGGGTTCCGATTCAGTTTATTCGGATGTGAAAGAGGAATAGAGCTGGGTATCCTCAGCATACTGATGAGACTTCAGATTCCCCATTTCACCAGCTTCATAAAAAAACATTTTAAAAACACAAAGGGAGAAGAGAGAACCCTGGGGGACACAGCTGCCAAGGGGGCGTGCAGAAATCCCCTGATGTGGTCATCTGTGCCCCCAACTCTCAAATCCTAGGTAAGCAAAAGAATACCACTGTCTCAAGCTGCCGAGAGGTCTGGTAGAAATTACAGTCACATCCCCCTCCTCTCTCTCTCTCTATCTCTCTCTCTGTGCGCATAGGTGAGTCTTCGAATAAGCATGTGAAATAACACGTTTTTATGCTAGAATGGAATCCTAGAAATATTTAACAGCAACGCAAGAGAACACAGTGGAGTTTTTACACCCCCATTGAGTAATGTGTCTCTGGCGGGGAAAACTCCATGCAACGGTGGAGGTTTTTTGGGGAAACACTCCACGCAGAATATCCAGCCTGTGCAGAGGAGAGTTCCTGCACAACCGTAGTGTTGTGTGGTGGGCTCCGTGGAGTTTTCCGTTGCGTTGAGTGGACTTTTCCCACTGGCTACAGAGTTCCCTGGCAAGAGAGGCAAAAGGAGGGCGTGCCACTCTAGGAAAGCCGCTGGGATTGTTTTTGTTTTGTTTTGTTTTTTGCAGCAATGGCTGATGGGATATCATGGGGAGGAGAGAGGGCGGAGGAACTGTCAATCAAACATCGCAATGGATTTTACTCAACTCCACAGTAGCTCTCAGTCACAGAACGGTGGAGTTGGAACATGCTGTGTGGGGTGGACCATCCTACAAACTCCACCATTGAGTGGAGGTTCGACTAACATGTTGTCTGAACTGAGCCTTAATCACATCTTTACATTCCTTTTCCCCTCCAAGCACTCATTTATTTTTTGCATTTCCTCTCTGTCCTTAGAACGCACCAAGGAGGAAATTGAAAGGACAAAGCAGTTCTCCAAGGAAGTCATTGATCTCCTCCGCCATCAGCCCTATTTCCGCATGCCTTTCAATAAATTCATCCCGTCCTACCACCACCACTTTGGGCGCCAGTGCAAACTTGCTTTTTATGGATTTACCAAACTACTTGAACTCTTTGAAGCCATACCGGATGTCTTGCAGGTAGGCAGCGGATAATCCAGGGCAGAGGTGGACAACTGGCCATCCCGAAGCTCACCGTTGCTTCCCGCTGGTTCATGTTGGACGTCTGAAAATCCCATAGTTCAGTCTCAAACTCTTTGTCGCCTTCGTAGTGGCACCAGTCGGTTTAAACCCTTTCCCTGGCAACATTTACAATACTGTAGGCCTAGTACTTCACCATGGTGTACTTCACCATCTCCACAACGTGTCCGTGGGCTGCACCATTTCAGATGATCTACCACAGCCTTCCTCAACCTGGGACGCTCCAGATGTGTTGGACTGCATCTCCCAGAAGGGGCATTCTGGGAGTTGTAGTCCAACACATCTGGAGCGCCCCAGGTTGAGGAAGGCTGATCTCCCGGGAGGCTCGCATTCGTGAACACCCCCATACAAGAAGGTTGCCTGCATATAGGAAACTAGCATGATAAGAAGAAGGGTCCTAGGCCCACCTTGTCCTTGATAGGCTAGTTCCCTATGTGAAGAGGATTTTTTCCCCATATGGTCTTCTAATGCCAGTGTTGGATTAGTATCCTAAGCTGCAGAGTTTACGTCTTCACATCTGCTTGTGGAACAGAGGATTGGGTAGTGCCAACAACAGTACGTTTATTGCTCAATCCACAGAACATTGCAACACATACGAACTTGACATTTTACTATACTACATATGGTTAAAATTACATATGGTTGAAATTACTTGTGGACAAAGCCCTAAACAACTTGGGACCAGGATACCTGAGAGAGAGCGCCTTCTCCCTTACCAACCTGCCCGGTCACAGGTCATCCAAGGGCCTGCTCCTGGTGGTTCCACCTAGATCCATCCTCCGATTGGAATCCACCAGGGGAAAAGCCTTCAGCGTGGTGGTGCCCCTCCTGTGGAATTCCCTGCCTCTGGAGATCAGGCAGGCTCCGACCTTGTACTCCTTTCGGCGCCTCCTGAAAACATCTTTATTCCAGGAAGCATTTCTTTAACATGCAGCCTTGGATTTCTGATTTTTGCTTCTTTTTAAATTTTGTTTTAACTGTTTTGTTCTGTTTTTATTTTCATTTTACCTGGTACACCGCTCCGAAATTTTTCAATGGGGAACGGTATATAAATATTCTAAATAAATAAATAAATAATGCCTTGCCGATATTCTGTTTCCTCGGGCTGGTGTGGCTTTTCCCGAGGCACCCTTAAATAATTTCACTAACCAAGCCGACTTTCACCCTCAGGTACTGGAATGCAGAGAAGAGAAAGTCCTTACGCTAACAGACGTAGAGCAGGTCAAAGCTTTAGCTGCCCAGTTGGTTAAATTGCTTCGCTCTCAGAAAGACAAAAGCCTCATGATGGCAGATGTGCTCACGGAATATGCCAAAACATTCGGCTACTCGTTGCGGCTCCAGGACTACGAAGTTGGCTCTGTGCCGGCTTTAATGCAGAAGCTTTGCCACGTTATCAAGGTAGGTTTTGGTACGAAGCATAAGAGAAATGACTTGGTGTGACAACGGCGGATTTGAAGGGGGCAGGGGGATGTTGAAGAGAAAGCTGTCCGTCTACAAAAAAAAAAAAAAAGGCCGGCTAATTTGAAGATTAATGCTCCTCTCCATTTATTCAACGTAAGGGGGAGCAGCTGCTGTGAAGCTGATTGGTGGGAGGTCCAGGACAAATAAAAGGAAGGACTTCTTCAGCGCATAGTTAAATTATGGAACTCACTACCGCAAGATGTAGTAATGGCCACCCATTTGGATTGCTTTAAAAGGGAGTTGGATACATTCCTGGAGGGAAAGGCTATCCATGGCTACTAGTCCTGATGGTTGGTTGCTATCTCCAGTATCTGAAGCAGTACGCCTGTATGCACCAGTTGCTGGGGAACATGGGTGGGAGGGTGCTGTTGCACCATGTCCTGCTTTGTTGGTCCCTGGCCGACGGCTGGTTGGCCGCTGTCTGAACAGAGTGCTGGACTAGATGGACCCTTGGTCTGATCCAGCAGGGCTCTTCTTATGTTCTTAAGGCATCAGCAACATGTCCATGAGCCTTTTTGAGAACTCATGTACTCAGGTCACTTCTCTGCATAATAAGACTGCCATAGAAACCCAAGAATCTCGATTAAAAATAATTTCTACTAGGCTCTTTTTTCCTTAATGAGTAATATGGCTTCGTGGGCATGCAGGAGGATAGACGATTATAAGGAGTACAAAGAAACAGATTCTTTGTCCAAACCTGTGAAAAGCGTGTCGGAGGCATGGCTCGTACCAACAGCCTTACGTTGCGGATTTTATGGAGGGATCAAAATCATTATTATTGATCGCATTTGTAGCTGCATCACATTTCAATCCAGGAGGCAAACAGCCTAAGGACGTAAGAAGAGCCCTGCTGCATCAGATCAAGTGTCGGTTCACACAGTGAGAAACCCACCAACAGGACGCAAGTGCAGCAGCACCCTCCCACCCATGTTCCCCAGTGATTGGCGCACACAGGCTTACTGCCTCTGAGAGAGCCTTCAGGACTAGTAGCCATCAATCACCTTCTCCAGGAATTTATCTAGCCCCCTTTTAAAGCCATCCAAATTGGTGGCCATCGCTACGCCTTGTGGCAGTGAGTTCCATGGTTTCACAATGCGCCGTGTCATGAAGTCCTTCCTTTTACCTGCCCTGAACCTCCCGCCTATCAGCTTCATGGGATGAGCCAGGTTCTAGTCCTGTGAGAGACGGAAATCGTGTGTTTTAAGGAAACCCTAAATATATGTTGGTGTATTCAGACTTGTATCTTGTTTTGATTATCCTTATTCGAACCCCTTCAGGTTGTCGACACCGACTCTGGTAAACAGCTCCAGCTTATAAATAAAAAGTCTCTCCGGACTTTGACTGCGCAGCTTCTGGTTGTTCTGATGACTTTAGATGAAACCACCTTTATTTCTGTTGAAGAGCTGAAAAGGCATTATGAAAGCACCCAGGGTTCTCCCCTCAATCCGTGTGAATATGGCTTCATCACGTTTACTGACCTCCTGATGAGTGTGCCTTATTTTATTGAGGTAAGGAAGGTGGCCTGGCTTTTGATGCCTGACGTAACACTGGTGTGCTCACATAGCATTCTGTTTCTTCCTTGCTGAATCAGTTCCCGTTTGGTTAGTGGTCTCCCCCCTCCCCACCTAAGAAAATGTTGCTGGAGTAGATGCAGAGTTGAGGCATCCCTATTAAGTTGAAATAAATGCTATAAACAAGGAAATCGCAGACCAAACAATTGCTGATGACGGCAGAGGAGGCTGGTTGCTCCGAATTTGGTCGGCCTGTGCATCCATTCTGGGTTTCAGCCAGAACGCTAAAGGAGCAAGCCAGGGTGCTGAACCCGATCCCCCAAAAGCCAAGTTCAGCACCTCAGAGAGCTCCTTTAGAGTTCTGGCTGGTTCTGACTGAGACCCAGGATGGATACACAGCACCACCAAAATCAGAGCCACCAGCCTCCACTGGAGAGAGCGGTAGTCCCCTCCCAAAAAATACAGCTGGAGGAAATGCCTCGTAACAGCGAATGTGGAGCAGCTGGGCTTGCTATGAGGTTCCATGGTGACTGAGGCCTAATCTACACCAAGCAGGATATGGCAGTATGAAAGCGGTATATAAAAGGCAGAAGCCACACTGCTGCTTTATAGCGGTGTTGGAGTGCACTGACAACTGTTGGGGCCCATTGACACAGACCATCTACCGCTTTCATGGTGCAATATCCTGCTTGGTGTAGATTAGGCCTGAGTCTTGCATGAAGGAAAGGTAAGGAAAGGAACCTCTCGTGCAAGCACTGAGTCATTACTGACTCTTGGAGGGGCGCCAGCTTTCGCTGACGTTTTCTCGGCAGGCCTTATAGCGGGGTGGTTTGCCGTTGCCTTCCCCGGCCATTATTCCCTTTCCCCCAGCTAGCTGGGTACTCATTTTACCGACCTTGGGAGGGTGGAAGGCTGAGTCGACCCGAGCCGGCTGCCTGAAACCAGCTTCCGCCAGGATCGAACTCAGGCCGTGGGGAGAGTTTCAGCTGCAGAAACTGCTGCTTTACCGCTCTGCGCCACACGAGGCTCTAGTCTTACATGAACAAACCATAAAATGCACTTGGGAACATAACGAAATTGCCTCATACCAGAGCAAGCTCTTGGTCCATATGGCCAGCGTTGTCTGTTTATTTATTTATTTATTGCGTTTATATACCACCCCATAGCCAAAGCTCTCTAGGTGGTTTACAAAAGTTAAAACCATTAAACATTAAAAAACAGATAAACAGAGTTTAAAAACTTGAAAAGCATAAAAACTGGCAGCTGCTCTCCCGAGGTTTCAGGCAGAGCGTTTTTTCCCTTCACCTGCTTACCAGATCCTTCTGATGTGCCTGGGCAAAGCGCATGGTCCACAACTGAGCTAGGGCTCAATCAGCCTTGCAGCAACCAATGAGGTCTTTAACCCCTGGAGCCATTGAAAACAAGAGGAGAAATAAAACAGACGTGAAGCCAAAGCACTCTTTTATGTAGGGACCAGGAGTTGAAGCTGCAGATATAGGTCACATCAAGATGGAAGCTGGGGAAGAAGAGTCCTGGCAGCTCCTGACAGTTGTGAGGTGCAGCGACAAACTCCCTCCGTTTCTAGGGTGTCCCTATGGAAGGGAGGACAGGGCTCCTGTACCTTTAACAGCTGTACTGAAAGGGGAGTTTCAGCAAGTGTTGTTTGTAGGCATGCAGCACCTGGTGAAATTCCCTCTTCATCCCAACAGTTAAAGCTGTAGGAGCCCTGCCCTCTTTTGTATCTGGTCACTCTAGCATAGCTCCTGCAGGTTTAACTGTTGTGATGAAGAGGGGATTTCGCCAGGTGCTGCATGCCTGCCTACAAATGACCCCTGCTGAAATTCCCTTTTCTATGCCACTGTGAAAGATACAGGAGCTCTGTCTCACCCTATCCATTTCTAGCCTGAAGCCTAGCAGCCAGCTTAGGACTCAAGTCTGAAGAGAGTCTCCTGTGGGCTTGCCTTTCAGGATTTGGCCTGAAACAGTTGAATGAGTCTTCGTTTCGGACTGTTCCTTCATTAGGAGGGGACAGGGTGAACTGTGGGTAGATTCTGGCTGATTAATAACTGACTTATTCTACCGAGAAGCAGCAGCAACAACTGGATTCCCTTTGACAGCCTCTTCTGGTCACTGTGTGTCGTCCTGGTCTCATGATAGACTTCCTACTTGCATGCTGATACATATAATGCTTGTTGAATATTCCTCAGTGCACGGACATTGGAAGACTACTTGGGCACATGTGTTTTCCCCCTACAGGTGTTTATCGATGGGGAGGCAGAGTACGTCAAGCTTACAAGCCTGTATGTGTTTGCCAAGAAAGTGAGGTCTTTGCTTCATACCTACCATTACCAACAGATCTTCCTTCACGAGTTCTTGACAGCTTACAGCAAATACACAGGTGAAGCGTTGAACCCTAAAGCCTACGGCTACAATAACCTCGAAGAACTCCTGGGAGCGATTCCACCGGTTTGTAACAGTGTTTGTTTTTATTATTATGACTGAATTGAGCCCTTCAGATTCCCATACGCTATTGTGTAGGTGTTTTTAATGTTGATGACACTGCAAAGTGCCATCTCTTGCAGCCTCGGAGGCGGATGTTTGGAGAATTAGGGTTCCCGGCTTACTGTAGTGAATTCCCCCACCCACCCACACTTTCAGTTCAAAAGGGTAAACTCGATTATGTCTCTTTAAATGCAACAGCTGTCTCTTGCTTCTCGCAACGCCATTTCTTCCTCCTATGGGACTTAAGGGCGAGTCCGTAGTTGATCAACACGGTGCTTCTGTTGCAGCCTTCTCCTTGCTGCCCTCCAGCTGTTTTGGACTGCAACTCCCATTAGCCCCAAACGGTATGGTCAATGGACAGGGATAATGGACATTGACCCTGTTCAGACGACGCACTAAGCCACAGTGGTTAAGCATTTTGAGCTAAACTTTATGGCTTTATGGGCTTCCTCCAGAGGACCTTCTCTTCTGCTGCTCCCAGACTGTGGAATGGCTTTCCGGAGGAGATTCATCAACTTAACAGTCTACTAGCATTCAAGAAAGCTGTAAAGACTGATCTCTTCCGGCAGGCCTATCCAGTGGAATTATAAGATGTTTTTAGGATGTTTTTAACAATGTATATTATGTTTTAATTCAGTTTTATGTATTTTATCAGTGGGTAAGAAATAAAATTATTATTATTATTATTATGATGATGATGATGATGATGATGATGATGATGATGTTGTGTGAACCATGACAATGGGCTTGTTCAGGCGACACGCTAAGCCATGGTTAGGCCACTAACCCTTTTTGCAGCAAATGATAACTGAGCATGTTTTCATTGTGGTTATCGTTAGGAATGGTTCATGCGGCACACTAAGCCATAATGTTTAGCTCAAAGTGCTTAAGCACTGTGGGTTAGCGTGTTGTCTGAACCCAGAGGATCACCACTGGATTTATGTCTGAGAATACCCTTCCTATGGACACACACGGCCCAGTTCTCTCTTCCGTGCCCACCCTCCAACTTGATCTTAATATGTTTGAAATATTCATGTATAGGCATTAATCTTTTTCTGCCAAGACTTGCGGAAATGATCTGTGGGAGAAAATCCGCGGAGGCCAAAAAAGGGATATAATCAAAGGATTCATAAGACAGCACTAATTTTTGCCCGATTTAGATCTGCAGTGCTATTTCGTTATGCCTAGGGTGGCAGAGGGGTGTGTGGAATAGTTGTGATTGATTTATTTTTTAATAGTTGGAATCCAGGCTAAGATTAAATGTTATCAGCTTCAAGAAGGGGTGCAGACAGGAGAGAGAAGAAGGGAAGCTATCTTTAAAATCGGAAGAATTTCACTGGATTCACTCATTTCAAACTTTTTGTCTTTGTCGCCTCTCATTAGGTAGTATGGATAAAAGGTCACGGTCATAAGAGAATTGTTGTCCTAAAGAATGACATGAAAAGTAAGTACCAGTTTTGAGCTGGCGCAAGTTTTTGCACGAAGTCTTCCAGGCTTATTTGTCGAACGGAAACGTTGCCAACCCGTCCGCCTTCTTGTAGCTCGTTTCAGCTCGCCCAGTCTTCCTCCTGCTGATGAGGATCATGGGAGTCCGTTTGCTGACAGTGAGGGACAAGCTACAGAGACCGCAAGAGCAAGCGAATCCTTGGAATTGAACCTGGAAGCGCCAAATGCCGGTAACGAATCGCTGGCCAGTTTGCTATACGTAATGGTATAGCAAACTACCATTACATATAGCATGGTATAGGTATAGGTATTCATGGCCAGGAGTAGCTAAGCTGAAAACCAAGCAGTGTGAGGAAGCTGACTGTTCTCAAAAGCATTAGAATGGCGTTTATCTGTTGCTATTATTCCCTACCCACCATATTTCCATCTCCCTATTCTACCCCGCCAAATGTCCACATCTGACCTGGGCAAGGTGTTGCATGTCACAGCGGTACCAAGCCTAATGCTTTAGGAGAAACAATACCTGCCTTTCCCGACATGAACCTACCTGTACACTATGCTCGACATCTAAGGTCCTCCTCCGGGTGCCTACTCCGAGGGAGGCTTGGAAGACGGCAACAAGGGAGAGGGCCTTCTCTGTGGTGGCCCCCCAATTTTGGCATTATCTCCCCAGTGAGGCCCACCTGGCACCAACATTGCTATCTTTTCAGTGCCAGGTCAAGACTTCTCTCTTTTCCCAGGCATTTAGCAAAATGCCATGACCTCCATTGATCTGGGGTCTGTTTTTAGGTTCAGCTGGCAACTCAAAGTTTAGCTGGTTTTAGATGTATGTTTTTTGTGCTAATGGTGATGGTTGGGTGCTATCTCCAGTATTCGAGGCAGTAAGCCTGTGTGCACCAGTTGCTGGGGAACATGGGTGGGAGGGTGCTTTTGCACCATGTCCTGCTTTGTTGGTCCCTGGCCGACAGCTGGTTGGCCACTGTGTGAACAGAGTGCTGGACTAGATGGATCCTTGATCTGATCCAGCAGGGCACTTCTGATGTTCTCCTATAATTATTTTTGCTAGTATGACGTCAGCTGTGGCAAGATGTCAGGATTTTTTAAAAAATGGGTCAAAGGATATTTTTATCCAGCTGGGTTTAGCTAAGCCTGCTAATAGCAGAGTTTCGTCATTTGAGGTTTATTGGGCAAATCTTCCAAGAGAGCGTATTTATTGCCCTCTTCAGTTTTCCTTGCCCTCTGAAGGAAAATCCCATTCTCGCTGTGATCCAGACAACCTTGCGGCTGACATGGTCTCCGTTTTGAACTGAGATGGAGAGTTTCCAGTGAGTTGCAGGAGTAATGCAGAGTCCACAGGGCTCCTACTTTTAAGGCAACAGTCAGAAGCCAGGATAAACTCGCAAGCTTATTATCTAACTGTTTGGGTCGCTGTGCATGCAGTACTCTAAAGAGATCCTGTTTTATTTCTCCTCGTTTTTTTTCCTGCAGGTTCTAATCAAACCGACCAAGAGCTGCTTTGCCTCACAAATACATCGCCTGTTGACCTCTTGTGTGAGCCGGTTCCTTCCTGCCTCCCCTCCCCGCAGCTGAGACCAGACCCAGTCATTCTTGAAACGGCAGATCTCATTCAGTTCGAAGAACACCCGCCAACCCTCTCTGGTAAAAAACAACAACAGTGTATCTCTAAGGATGCTTGCCTTGAGCAGTGCTAGTAGACAGTCTGACCCGAAACCCACTTCCATTCGAAACTGTTCTTTATTATGTGATTTCCCTACAAAATCAATTCACTCTCCTCCCAACGGAAGTGAGAGATGTACGATGGGGTTACACTCCCCCTGAAAGACTGTGTCCGCAGCTTGGGGGTGCTTCTGGATCCGTCGCTCCAAATGACAGCCCAGATGGCTGCGACGGCCAGGAGTGCCTACTCTCAGCTTTGACTGATATGCCCAGCTGTGCCCCTTCCTAGAGTCGGAAGACCTAAAGAGACGGTCATGCACACACTGGTAACTTCGAGACTCAACTTCTGCTATACATTCTACATAGGGCTAGCTTTGTGCCTAGTCTGTAAACTTCAACTAGTTCAAAATATGGCAGCCAGGCTGGTCACCGGTACACCTAGGGGTGACTACATCACACCAGTTTTAAAATCCCTTCACTGGCTGCCAATTAGTTTCCGGGCAAAGTATAAAGTGTTGGTTATCACCTTTAAAGTCCTACATGGTTTGGGTCCAGGCTACCTGCGGGATCGCCTTCTCCCAGACAATCCGCCCCTCACACTCAGGTCCTCTGGGGAGAATTTACTCCAGTCAACAAAAACAAGGCTGACAACTATTACCCAGATTATGGAATGACCTGCCGGGAGAGATTCATCAACTTAACAGTCTTCCGGAATTTAAGAAAGCCATAAAGACTGATCTCTTCCTGCAGGCCTACCCAGTTGAATTTTAAATTTGCCTTTTAATAATGTATTAGTTTTAAATGTTTTAATTAGTTATACGATGTTTGCATTCGTGTTGTACCCCGCCTCGATCCAGAGGGAGAGGCGGGTAACTTATTATTATTATTATTATTATTATTATTATTATTATTATTATTATTATTATTCAGAAGCCTGGACTTCTGCAGGGAGCAGAATGTGGTGATAAAGTGGATTGTGCCATTTGAAGCTGCAGAGAGCAAATACTGTTTTAGTGTCCCCCTATGTAAATGACCTTGCAAGCAGAATGCTAGCATATCAGGGAGACAGGGTTCTAGCTTAGATGTTTCTCTAGCTTTTAAGCTTTCAACTTGCAAGGAGGTCTCTTTAAAAAAAGGGGGAAAAGAATATGTTTGGGGGTTTTACACACACATTGCCCTACACCCTGAAGTGATACAATCCGTTTTACCACCTCTTTCTGCTGTTTGCATAAACCAGGAAATATGAAGGTTTAATACAATTCATCTGAGAGTTAAAAATGTCTTCTGATCATAGCTTTTACGCTCCTGTTAGATTAACACCCTTGGGAGAGGAGGAACTCCTCCCATAGCTCCCATTTTTAAATGCTCTGTGCTGCAGGAATTCATTTTTGCCATTGGCGACGTCCACAGCACTTGTGCAATCTGCTTGTTGCTTTATTTAACACTTTCCATGGATTTCTGTAGGTCTAAACCAGTAGTTCCCAAACTTTTTCAGGTAACCGCCCCCTTGGTTCCACAAACTCATGCCCAGTGCCCCCTGCGTGCGGCCCCTTTAAATGGGAAGCACCCGCCGCAGACTTGCCGAGGGAGGGAGGGAAAAGAGAGCAAATGCCTCTGTTTTGCAGCCAGCGTGGCAGGGCACACCAAGCAGGGTGTGTCTCTTCATTAGCGTTTTAGTGCTTTTGAAACATTTCAATTCACCGTTAAAAGGACTCTTCTTAAATTGTATTCATACATGTGTGGATTCTTCCCCTATATGGCTTGGGAC
This sequence comes from Elgaria multicarinata webbii, assembly GCF_023053635.1. Classification (NCBI taxonomy): domain Eukaryota; kingdom Metazoa; phylum Chordata; class Lepidosauria; order Squamata; family Anguidae; genus Elgaria; species Elgaria multicarinata. Next base: position 16,945,861 of record NC_086187.1, on the reverse strand, counting down.
TAAACTACCTTCTCCCATAAAAATGTCTCTCGGTCTTAAGACCAAACTACCTTCTCCCATAAAAATGTCCCTCAGTCTTAAGACCTACTGGAGAGGTGCTTCTTAGAAAAGACCACTTCAAGCGCCCCTGCCGCCCCTTTGCCTCTTAGCACCCCCCTATGCAATCCCACCGCCCCCAAGGGGGCAGTACTGCCCACTTTGGGAACCACTGGTCTAAACCACTTACAGATTTTAAGCAGCGTACAAGAATGACTAACCAATCCATCCACAATAAAATCATCTGCTGCATTAGCATGAAGGTTCATTTGCTATAAAGAGCCTCGTGTGGCGCAGAGCGGTAAAGCAGCAGTTTCTGCAGCTGAAACTCTCCCCACGGCCTGAGTTCGATCCCAGCGGAAGCTTGGTTTCAGGCAGCCGGCTCGGGTCGACTCAGCCTTCCATCCTCCCGAGGTCGGTAAAAGGAGTACCCAGTTAGCTGGGGGAAAGGTAATAATGGCCGGGGAAGGCAACGGCAAACCACCCCACTATATAAGGCCTGCCAAGAAAACGTCAGCGTAAGCTGGCGTCCCTCCAAGAGTCAGTAATGACTCAGTGCTTGCATGAGAGGTTCCTTTCCTTTTCCTTCCTTCATTTGCTATATCCGCACAGAAGGAAATAGGGCGTGCCCTGATACATAGTTTTCTTTCATTTTTAGAGATTATGGTTTTAACTGAAGAAGAGGAGAAGGGTGCTGGTCCCTTAGAAGCTAAAGAAGAATTGAGCCGCTTTCCCGCTGCATCGAATGCCGCAGAACTTACTCCAACGCCATCCGAATCCCAATCAGGCAGAGAAGCCCTGGACAGCCCAGCCAAAAAGCAGCATAAAAACCGAGTGAAATTGGCAGCAAATTTTTCGCTTGCACCTGTAACCAAGCTTTAAGTTCTGTTGTGGTGTGAAAGCAACTCCTTGTTAGACTGCACAGAAAATGAAGCTACTGGCTACCGCCTTTATATTTTTAATCACAAATCTAGAGCAGGGGGGGTCACTTGTGTTCTCTTTGTCACTGACTACCTTCTGTGAGGATTTTGTTCAATTTACACTGAATTCAGCTGGGCAGGGTTAGGGTTCTTTTTATTTGCACTTCAAGCGTTTGTTAAGGATAATTTAACATTTTACCATTTTCATTCTGTCGATCGTCAGCAAAAAGCAAATGATAAACCTTGACTTAGAGCAGAATGGATTTTAAGTTTCCGAAACCTCGTAAGTGGTGTAATCCTACATATTGCATCTACATCTTTAGGCTATTTCTAACTTGCATTTTTTTTCCAGACAGTGATAACCCAGTGTGCAATCTGTCTTGCAAAACGGCCTGTTGAGAACTTCTTAAATCATTAGATCGGAATAAAATGTGAGAAGGGGACTTCCGTGTGAAATTGATAAGGGTGAAATGGAGGATTTTTCGTTTATTTTTAGATGACTTGCAATTGACTCTTATCAAAAGATGACTGTAGAAAATGTTGTTGGGATTCTCAGGAAGTCCCTTTTAAACGCCTTCTGTAATCATTCAGTTCCACTGAGGAATCTTGTAGGAAGTTGAGGATATTTTAAGCTTCTCTTTTATGAGTGTGCCATGTTGAATGCTGATTTGGATTAAGGAGAAGAAAATGTGCATTTTGAAGTAAACTTTGAGATGCTTCTTGCTGCATCTGCTGATGAGATTACTTGGGAGCATTTGGTATTTCAAAAATATGCATTTAAGTGCATAAATTACAAATCACAACAAGGGGTTAGTGGAGCTTTTTATAAGATGGAAGGTAACGACGCTACTTCCACTTGCACAAAAATGTGAGCTGTCCGTGGGACTGCCAAGGTTACCGTACTTAACCTTGTTATCTAACTTTTTTAAACATGTAGTAAATGAGAAGCTTAAGTTGAGTCTATGCTTTTTAACTGTGTCTGGTTTTTATTCTGATGTTTACTCCTGGTGTTCAAAGCTGCTTTTCTGCGTGCGCTCTTTTGCCTTCAGTTCCTACAAGTGGTATTTTTGTTGGCTTTTAGAAAGGTCAGCCTTTGTCGGGGAAGTCAAGTCAGTGGACTCCTTTCACTTTCTTTTTTTATAAAGAGCTAAAATGTCTGCTGAAGCTTTATACCCCTGCTGGGTAAACTTGGCATTTACAATGGATTGTATTTGCCAGGCAAGGATTCTTATTGCTTGTCAAAAGGAAAGAACCTATATACCAAAGGTTTCCACTGGCTGGCTGGATATGTGTGTGTGTATATATATATATTTTTGCAACTATATTTTGTAATGTATGAAAGATTGAGAAATGGGCTTGGATCTTGCAGCCAGCAACTAGAAAATGCCGCTTGATGGCTATAGACAACCTTTTTAAACGAATAAAATGGATTTTGTTTAAAAAAAAAAGACTTTTAAACAAAACCAAGTATTAAACAGTACTAAATTATATAGCCATTGTGAATGCAGAGAAACACTGGAGGTTTTTCTGAGATCATGGCACGGCACAGTGTGTTTCACGTCCTTACATTTCCTCTACAGACATGGGGTTTATAGGAATGAATTTTTAGATTGTTTTTTTTTTAACCATTACATAAATTTATTTGTGAGACCATCTTTTCCATTCCCCTTATGTATAGACTGCATAAAATGAAGACCTGATCACCTTATGTTCGTCATGCAGAAACGTGCAGAAACAGTTATCATTTTGAACTGCAGTTGCAAGTCATCTAAAATAATGTGCTAGGCCAGGTTTGGGTGAAAACGAGAGAAGTACAGTACTGTTAAGTACTTTAAATACAGATGTGGTTATGCCATCTGTAGAGGATGAGAAATCTCTCTGGATTCATGTGTAATTCTGACCAATATTGCTGTTTGGAAGTTAGAATACAATTTGGAGGAAGTTCGTTTTCCATAGTGTGAGGCCATCTAATTGATTTCTTTCTTTCTTTTTTTCCTTTTTACAAAGGCTTGAAGAAATAATGTGACTTGACAGATTTGAAAATTAAGACAATTAAATTCTTTCATTTACACTTTACTAATTTAGATTTCTCAGCTGTTTAAAAAAAAAAAGTAAGTATCACGGAAGCCCTTGACTTGTGCACACGCTCTGGTTGGGATAGGATAGGAGACAGCGTTCATCTTTCTCCTTAATCATCTACTTCATTTGGACACTTTTGTGGCTCAAGCGCTGTTTTGTGTGTTGGGACCAAACCGTTGTCAATAAAATTTTCAAGCAAGCATGTAACTTTTTTATAAGATTTTTTAAAAATAAGAATCAAGAGACGTTCAGGGGTCTGGAAACAAAGACCTATGAGGAGAGACTGAAAGAACTGGGCATGTTTAGCCTGGAGAAGAGAAGACTGAGGGGAGACATGGTAACACTCTTCAAGTCCTTGAAAGATTGTCACACAGAGGAGGGCCAGGATCTCTTCTCGATCATTCCGGAGTGCAGGACGCAGAATAATGGTCTCAAATTACAGGAAGCCAGATTCCGGCTGGATATCAGAAAAAAACTTCCTGGCTGTTAGAACAGTACGACAATGGAACCAATGACCTAGGGAGGTTGTGGGCTCTCCCACACTAGAGGCCTTTAAGAGGCAGCTGGACAGCCATCTGTCAGGGATGCTTTAAGGTGGATTCCTGCATTGAGCTGGGGGTTGGACTCGATGGCCTTATAGGCCCCTTCCAACTCTACTGTTCTATGATTCTATAAGTATAGATATAAAGTCTGGTATTCTCAGTCTGCGTAACAGAACCCGAAACTTGTAAAAATGAAAACCCAACTAACTGGGGAATGTCTGTGGGGGACCTTTTTTTCTTTTGAGGACTGCAGGGGTCAAAGCCAAAAGTAGAGGAAGGCACTCCCGCAGGGACTTGATTCTCACACTGCTCTTACACACAGATGTTTCTAACAAGTGGGCAGGTCAGATTACTTTGGCACTTCCCAGAGTAACATCACCAGGCAGACAAAGTTAGTACGAGGGAGTATCCATGACACCCAGCCTGCCCAACCGGTGCAAACATCCAGATGGTGCCAGCATTGAAACTTGGCCTCTCTCTGCCCCCTCTTCACCTCTCTTTCTCCAGTCTCAGGGGCAGTAAGATTGTATACACCAGTTGTTGGGGAACATGGTTGTCAGGATGCTCTTGCATTGTGTCCTGATTGTGGGTCCCTGGACAACAGCTGGTTGGTCACTATATGAACAGAGTGCTGGACTAGATGGACCCGTGGTCTGATCCGGCATTAGGGCTCTTAAGTTCGTAGGTTCTCCACTGTAACACACATGTGAATATGTGCCTCTTGTCTTTCTGATCCCTCATTCTCTCTCCAGCACTTCCTTCCCATTCAGCAGGCTACTGGGGTGAGGACAAATGGCTCAGCCAGAGGTTTGAACTGATTGCTTTTGAAATTGAACCAAGGGCCACAGCTTACTGATCCTTGGCTTAGTGGGTCCTGGGAGTGTTCTATTTAACTTCTCCTGCAACATGTGGCCTAGCTCGCTTCCTTGAGTCATCGTCCCTTCACATGCTGTGTCACTGCCCGGGTCTTTTCTCAGTACACAATCTCCGCAGATTGGTCTGGATTGCTTGGCAGATAATCTGGTCTCACATCAGGAGCTTAGACTAACATGGTTTATTAGACATCTTGGACCCATCCTGAAATGACCTGCCTTCAGGATTCTGCCTCACCACAAAGCTTGGTGTGTCGCGGTGTCTCAGGTCAACCTCTCTGTAGAATCGTGACGAGGACACGAGAAACCCACATGTAACTCCGATGATTCCTAGGACGAAGCGTGGAATATAAATGGGATCGATAATATAAATGGGATCAAGCCGTTCCTCCGTTTTGCCTCTGATTCTAGTGTGCAGGAACAGTCCACCTGCTTTATCACGAGGCTGAAATTCATATGCAGTGCAAGCATCATGCGTCCTAACGCCCTGTGGTGATCCTCCCAAGCCTCCCGCAGGAGCAAGATCAACCCACTTGGGGGTAACGATGGCTCAGTCTAATAAAGCAGACTGACGGCCCTTCTCCATGGCCCTTTCCAGCTCCTTGATGAGTGGGTGGTGATGGCTGGGAATGGTAAGCTGACACTGAAGGCAAAGACAAAAGGGAAAGAAACAGAATTGCAGCGAGGGACAGACTGAAATGAGTCAAAGTGAGCCAAAAAGAGAAACTAAAAGACAGAGATGAAGTGAAGGGAGGATTTGGAAGAGATGGGGGAATGAGGCAAGAAGGAAAGTGTGGCAAGGTCTTCACTAATCTGGTTTACAAGTCTGCCCTGCTGCACTTTGCCTATAATCCTTGAGAATTCAGGAGACGTAAGCTCAAGGCTTCATAGGAGACAAGTCTTGATGAGCAACTAGATGCGCAGATTTTATTAAATCTCTTCCATCTGTGTTTTGCAGATGGTCGGGTGTCTTTTGTTCCATCAAAAGACTGGGTTTGTGTGTTTTTGCCAGAATGTTCTTCATGCACTAATTTTCCTTCGCGCCAATGCATTCATCTGCATTCGTTGACGTGAACTGGCGCTAATTTGCGTTAACAAGAATTGGCGCATTTACGTGAGTGCCCGTTAGCGCTAATCTGTGTTGATGTGAATTAGTGCAAACCCCCACCCCATCTCCAAAAGTGAAGAACCAACACAAGTCCGCAAAATCAGCAGGACGTGGAAAAAGCTGGCCCACTGTGGAATCTGCAGGTCAGATTCATAGAAATTTGAATCTGTTCTGGATTCCTCTGACACTCCTAGGAGCAACTCTCCCCCGCCCCTTGCTGGAGGAACGGACGACCCAACCAGAAGACCATCCTGCTGGAAGAACCTTGAACCTGAGCCCCCAAGTTAGTAGTGGAGGTGATGGATGGTGAGAAGTGACCCCTTCAGGAAGAGCTTCAGGAGAACAGGTTAACTGCTTACGGTCCGAATCAAGGGGATGACCTCTTAAGGCAGGAGAACGTTGAATCTCTTTCAGCCTGAGGACCAAATTGAATTTCAGATAAGTTCTCAGAAGGGCAAGGCCAAAGGGTAGGACCACAGTACCAAAAATAACGGTGTATTTCAGATTAAATACTGCCTGTAACTAAGCCTTAAGAGAGGTGTTCCAAGTTTTTTAAGAACGGAGGGGGCGGAAAACATTCAAAACCCAAATGATCAGCAGTTGGTGAGCCAAATTTGGTTCACAAGCCTGAAGTTCTATACCCCTGTCTTAAGGGGAAAGGCCCAAAGGAGGTCCATTCCCTGGTCATTGTTTTGAAGGTTGGATCCAAAGACTGCACACATCGAAGCAATTCAAGGCCAGTGTTGTAACTCAGTCGAAAGCTAACTAAAACCTGGAGCATTGTGGCTTAAATGGAACCAATTTATCAAAGCGCATTTGATGGCCTCTTCCCTTATGGCCTACTCACATTCCCCTTTGCAGATCTTCGCAAAACGCCTTGAGGACGTCCACTCAGATGCTCCTTGCCCAGCCCTGTCATGTTGCTTCTACGTCACCAGCAAATTATGATTCATTTTGGCTTTGTAGCGTGTTTTCTTTGAATTGTGCTGTCATCCTTAATGGCTAATTCTTACTGTGGCTGCTCATTTATATCGAACAAATACCATTTCCAGCAGTGTGATGAATGGCTTGTCTTCAGCAACTGCTTAAGAAGGAACATTGGAAGCTGCCTTATACCAGGTCAGGCAGTGACTGGATTCGCACAACACACTAACTCACACTCAAGGGTTGAGTGTGGATTGTTGTTGAAACGCAGGTTAGCGTGTTGTCTGAAGCCAGGGTGGCTTATTAAACATTCAGTGTGGGCTATTTTTCTCAAACCAACCAACTTGAAAACCCATATTGGAAGCAGTTAACAAGCCACACTGCATTGTTAACATGCCACCCTGCACAAAATTTCCTGGGTTCAGACAAAACACTAACCTACGGTTCAACAAACGACCCAGAGTTCAACAACGATCCATGCGGAACCACTGAGTGTGGGTTAGCATGTTGTGTGAACATTGGGCAGAGGGACCTTCCATGATCAGAGACCTTCCTGACATGCAAGGCAGATTTGGGACCCATTTCCACATCACAGCACTTACGGCATAACCAATCTGTTTTCAGTGATCCTTAACAGGCTGAAGAACACAGTGCCAAGATGGCTCAGTCCCAGGTCCACCTTTCTAGTTTTCTTTGCAAGACTTCCAGCAACTGACATCCACTAGGTGTCATGCCAGAAATAGAGCAGCTTTCCACCAGTGGACCGTGATCCATCTTCAGTTCACCCCCGCACTGCGCAACACATGCTGAGAATTTATCAAGAGACCAGCTCTCAAACAGATGGGTGACTTCCACTGGACTCATGATGGATTTAATAGTAGTCAATTGAATGGCCTTTGCGACACTAGAACACCACTGAGACCAAAGATTTGATCTTCAACTAGGCCAAATCTGGCTTCCGAGCCTGAGGTCCTTGGTCCCCACCCAGAACAATCCTGTGGCCCACAGCAAGCCACTGGAAATCACAGGAGTCGGACAAATCATTTGTCAGCAGCTTCAGGTCAACGATTAGCTGCACCGCGTATTTACAAGATTTATTAACACATCTGTAGTTGCTAAAAGTAGCCACCATGCCACGTCGTCGCCGTTTTTCTGGCCCACAGATTGAATGCTGCTTGCCAAGGGAAGAAGTGTGGAATGCATCCTATACACACAGACTATTAAAACTGCTATTCTACATATTACTTGGTATGGTTTTCTAGTTCATGGCTGGCATTGTGTATGGGACATCCCATATACCTGTCTTAAATCAGTATATCTATACCAATTTATATAAAGGGTGTTGAACCTTTTCAGTCAGAGCAATGAATTCAGTTCCAGAGAAGCTCGCAGGGGTCGCATACCAGTGGTCCATGGGGCCAAAGGCAAATGAGGGTGAGGTCCAAATACAAAAAAATAACATATTTTAGCTTAAAGCTCTTACTGACCCTGTTCAGACAACATACTAAGCCGTGCTGATCAATCATCTTGGGCTAGCCATGAAAACTTAGTGTGGCATGTGTAAGGTGTTTTCCCTAACCATGGTTCATACAAAACCACATTGCTATATAACCTGCAGGTGCCACAGCGTCAACATGGCGAGCTGCCTCAGCCAGGAAATGGCTGCTCAGGGCTGTGCGTGCCGCAATGGCTGCTGGGATGTGGAACAGACTAGTCAGAGGACTGAAGAGATCAGGGGAGAGATGTGTGGTTTGGGAGACAGCACAAAGGGCCGTGGTCCCATGGTCATGGCACTTGGTGTGGTTAGTGGTAACCACAGTGAGACATGGTTAGCAGAACCACGTACCTCAAGGTATATTCTGAACAAAGTCATTGCCAGTAATTCCACCGTAGGACAAGCATTCGACCATTTAGAATGGGGTGGAGGCAACTGCACAAGAACCAAGAAACCACCAAATGTTGGGTGGGCAGAAGATGGGGCCATGAGAAGGGGCTGGGGGCCTTCTGGAGAACCACAGAGGGATGGATTTGGCCCATGGCCTGAGGTTCCCCACCCTTGATATCTATATATATATATGGATAAAAATTGGCACCTGTCTGTTACCTGCGAGCCATCTCCTATGTGTGTTATTTTTATTTATTACAAATCCTCTCTGATCTCTGGATATAGTTATATTTAGATATACTCCTTGTCTTAACCTAGGCATGCTCGCTGAGTGATCCATGCAACAGTGAAGGAGTCACCAAGTGGTACATTCAGTACTACAACAGTTACTGTAAGAAACAGTATGGGAAACTCAACTATCAAGATATTTGGATGCTTTTATGTCCTTTCTCCTCCCTTCCTCAAACAGTTCTACATCCGTCGGGTAAAAGCGTGTCGAAAAGAAGGTGTGCCCGAGAGGATGGCGCTACATGATGGTGCACTGGGCTGTCCCACAGCAATCCTTGATAAGAGCTATTCCTGTCTTGGCGATGGTGGGCTTGTTTGGAGGAAGCGGTGGAGGTTCTGCCTTCTTCTCTGTAGGGGTACCTGTGAGAATTGGAGGGAAATCATTAATATCCAGGTTGGGGTTTTGAAATTGCACCTAACCTTCAAAGTGGACACCTTGAAGGTTAGGTGCAATTTCACCTAAATTGCACCTAACCAATTTAGATGATTAATTGATTGATTGATTGATTGATAATACAGCTTATAATGGGAGTGTTTGCGTCAGGGCTGGGAATTTCTTCCACAGATTTGTTCTAGCCCTGGATGAGAGCTGGACTTAATATTTTGTCAATGCCAGGTGCAGATGACTCATAGAACTAGAAAGGTCAAAACGATAAGGAAGATTTCCTCATCAACCGTTAATTGAAGAAAGTATGAGTCATCCAGTTCTGGACAATGTATATACAGTATATATGTGTGTAGATATGTCATTACAAAACGGACTTGCTGTGATACCGTATGTCTCTGGACTGTGCTATTGCTGTAAATAAGGAAGATGTTATGTACCTATGAATATACCTCAGTAAAGCATTACTGAAGAGAACTCTGTGAGTATAATTCTTCAAAGGAAGCTAATCTGAATGCTGGGTGACTAAACTCGGCTACAGTTGGTACCCAACAGTTTGATGCACAGTATTCTTTGGAAACTCACTGGTAGGTGATCTAACGGCTTTATCTAAAGGTTTCAACTTGATCCGGAGGAACTCCGCCATCTCCTTGTCTTCCTCCTTCTCTCTGTGTTTTAAAGCAAAAGAAGAACAAACTGGTACGGAAGAAAGAAAGCCACTTTACTTTTTAAATAAGAACATCAGAAGAGCCCTGCTGGGTCAGACCAAGGGTCTGTCTGGTCCAGCACTCTGCCCACACAGTATCCAACCAGCTGTCGAGCCGCATGGGAGGAAACCTTTGGGGCAGAAAAGCTGCATAGAAAAATATCGGAACTATTCAACACAGCATCTTTTTTCTTTTTCTTTTAAAGATTATTACTATAGACAAAAACTGTTCTCCTTCAAACAAACCATTCTCTATACTATGGGGGGGGGGCTGTGTGGCCCTCCCGATGTTGACGTTCACCAGCTTCGGAGTGCAACAGCATAGACTTCGGACAGGGCCGGCGCTACCATTAAGCCAACTAGGCAGCCGCCTAGGGCGCAGACCTCAGAGGGGCGCAGTACTGACCTTTAAGGGTCACAGTTTTATACAAATCAGTTGTTTTAAGAAAAAACATAAGTTCAAGTTTTGTGCTTTTTATTTTTTATACAAAACATCTGTTCTTAAAAATCAAAGTTGGCAATTTTTTTGGGGGGGGTGCACGTAGCTCGCCTTGGCTAGAGCACAAAACAGTCTGGCACTGGCCCTGACTTTGGAGTGCAACAGCATCTAGAAACTTCTGCTTCCACACCTTTGCTCTAGACCATCTTCGGTCTTTTTACCTTAATCTCTCCACTTCCGCGTCATCAACAAGGAAGTCTCTTTTTTGCACCAGTTTGTGGATCTTCTGAATCAATTCATCTTCCCTTTGCTTCTGCAGTGTTGTTTTATCTTTTTCTGTTTGAGAGAGAAAGAAGTGCGGAGAAAGGGGGGGTTGGAGAGACAGAGAGAGAACAGGAGGTGGGTTGAAAGAAGTTAATTTTCTTCCCTTTCTGCTAATTCTGTGAAAAAATCAGTGCTTCTCGACAAGGAAGGCAATGCATTGTGTCAGACAGGAGTATTGAAACTCTTTCAGCCTGAGGGATGAATTCCAGGATTGGACCTGAAATATTGGGGGGGGGGGGAATTGAAGCTTACTAATGTGATTTAAAGTCACATTCGCCTTTGGCCGAAGTGCTGGATCTGAGGTGAGGTGGGCCAAGCCCCTGAATCTGATTCAGCCCAAATACGAGGTGATACCAGGTCGAACCTGAGGCTCTCTGAGGTGAAGTGGATTGGTTCTGAAGCACCTCAGGCTGAGGTGGTAGTGGGCTGCGACCCTGCCTGTGTGGGAAAGCCAGCACAAGACCAACTGTGAGTCCATTGGACTCACCTTCCTCTCCCTCCTCACTCACCCCCTGAGTTGAGTCGAATGGAACCCACAAGAGCTGTCCTGCTTCAATGGGGTGAATCTTGCTTTGGATTCCAAAGCGAGGCGGCCCAATCCCAAAGCATCCTGGGTTGTATCAGGGCCGTTTTAAGGACTCCGAAACAGCCTCTGAGGCAAGGCGGGGGGCTGTGCACAGCCCTAATTTAAAGGTTATATTATGTAGATGATTTTATTGGAATACTTGTAAAAATGTAAAGACAATGACTCCATTCAGAAGACACCTTAAACCACAGCTTTAACCACGGTGGTTAAGCAAGAAAGACAGGCTGTGTTCAGAAGACACATTAAAACACTGCTTTAACCATGGTGAATAAGGCAAAAAGTCTTATTCACCATGGTTAAAGCTGTGGTTTAAGGTGTCTTCTGAACACAGCTCGGCTTTCTGGCTTAACCACTGTGGTTAAAGCCATGGTTTAAGGTGTCTTCTGAACGAGGCCGATAGCATGTACTTCCCATACATTGTTTACATTTTTTGAAAAAGTTGCTGAAGACTATTGACACACTAAATTTATTTATTTTTTATTTATTTATTTATTGTTACATTTTTATACCGCCCAATACCCGAAGCTCTCTATTAATTTATTTTAGAGAAATTAATTTTAGCAACCCAAAGAGATGTGTAAGAAGTACCTTGAGTTTCACAGTCACTACTTATTAGTTCTATTTCACCCTGAGACATTTCGGTATTTCAATAAAATATATGTACGCTAGGGGTAATCACCTGAAAAACATTAATTAGAGAGCCAGTGTGGTGTAGTGGCTAGAGTGTTGGACTGGGAGTCGGGAGATCCGGGTTCTAGTCCCCACTCAGCCGTGGAAACTCACTGGGTGACTTTGGGCCAGTCACAGCCTCTCAGCCCAACCCCCACCTCACAGGGTTGTTGTTCTGAGGATAAAGTGGAGAGGCGGAGGGTTATGTACGCCACCTTGGGCTCCTTGCAGGAAAAAAGGCGGCATATAAATGCAATAATAAATAAATAAAATAATTACAATGCTAAAACTGCCAGGTTTGCCTAATGTTACATTTGCAATTGGCATATATTCATTTTTTAGTAATAAATGTACGAAACTGAAAATTTTCCGTGGAAAAATAAAGCGCTGGAAACATTTCCACTCACATCACTGGCTGTGAGAACTGTGATGTGTTCTGATGTGTGATTATTGTTTTAACTGATGTTAAATTCTTTTTTGTTAGCCGACTCGAGTGCCATTTTTTGGTAGAGGAATAAATCAAATAAATAAATAAATAAACATCAGAGAAGCTGCAAACTGTTGCAGCCAGGGTATATGTCCATGTCCAATTTTACAAGCTTTTAAGATTGTGCTAAATTATGTAGGCATTTGAGAAGAGTTGTTTTATTACAACTTAATCTTTTGGACAGAGGCTGCAGCGCCTCTTCAGCATTTGGGCAATAAATCTATCTCTTTTTTCAAGAATAGGGCAAAAGCACTTTCTGTACATCCTCTTTAGGGAGAAATGAAATGCTGTAGAACTGTGACTAGGGGGAACAAAATTATTATTCCTAGGAGAGCCATAAAATCCTCACAGACTCATAGTAGATGGGGGTGGAATTTGTAATGTGAGGCCGCTTCCATTGGTGATGTGGGATATAGCTTCAGAATGTGAATGTGGAACTTGTGTAGGCCTCAGGCTCATGGGTGGTGGGCTAACATGCAACTTATAGTTATTTTTCTCTTTTCCCAGCTATTTAGCACTATGGAGCTTAACTAATTCCAGATATGCTTTTAGGTTTGGCTGACAGCTTTTAGTCGTTTTTAGACGTTTGTTATTGTGTATACTGACTGTAGTATGTTTTTATGGTTTTAATTTTTTGATATAGTTTTTAATTATTCATTATTGAATTTATATCCCGCCTTTTTTCCTCCCAGGAACCCAAGGCAGCGTACATAATCCTCCTCTTCTCCACTTTATCCTCACAACAACAACAACAACCCTGTGAGGTAGGCTGGCTGAAAGTATGTGACTTGCCCAAAGTCACCCAGTGGGTTTCCATGGCCGAGTGGGGACTAGAACCCGGCTCTCCTGACTCCCAGTCTGACACTCTAACCATTACACTACACTGGCTCTTTTAATGTTTTAATTGTTTGTAAACCGCCCAGATAGTTTCAGCTATGGGGCTGTATAGAGATGATGATGACGATGACGAAGACGACTTGGCAAAGCCCATCATGTCCATCTAGAAAAACCGCCATGTGCAAAAAAGAGATGATGATGATGATGATGATGATAATGATGATAATGATGATGATTTTCAATTGGCTCTTCTCCCCTCTCTGCTATTTTCTATTTGTCTCTGGTTGGTAGATCTATGTGTTCTAGCAATAACAAAAAAAGTAGCCCCACAAGCCTGATATGTGACTATCCATGCTGTAAGGTTACTCAATATTATTAAACACACACCCTATATTGCAAAAAGGAGGGGCAGGGAGCTGAGGCTGCGGGGGAGTGGCTTACCTAAGGCCTCTGAGTGAGTCCATGGCAGATGTGACATTCGAACTCAGTACTTCTCGATTTGTAATTCATTCTCATAGCCATTGTGATACATGTAACACCCTTATATCGCTTTCAAAGGTCATTGCCAAAGCCATCCCAGGTCATGACAGAGATAACTCCTATCTGCTTTGTTCCTTTAGGATTGCTACGGATTCTATTATTATTGTTATTATTATTATTATTATTATTATTATTATTATTATTATTATTATCATTATTATAGTAGATCTGCCCAGATGGTTCATGACTGAATTTTGATTGATGGGAGTTCTGCTGGGACAGGATATAGCATTGATTTGGGAAGCTGAAAGATTGGGTTTGTTTTTGTGCAACCTGGTTTGGTCGGTTTTTAAATGCATGCAAATAATATTGACCAAGAAATTACCTGGGACTGCTACTAAATTCTGCAGCTCTTTCTTAAGGTTCATGATGTCCTTGCACAACTGGATATCATCCATCCTGGGGAAACAGGAATGAGAAGAATTCAAAAAAATATATACGTGGCCACTGTACTTTTTTGTCAAATCACTTCCTTTGATAAGATGTTGCCGGTGATGCTGACGGCTCCAATTTTGGCGGGGCTGCGAATCCAGTCTGGGTTTCGGTCAGAACCAACCAGAACTCTAAAGGAGCTACCCAAGGTGCTGAACTCTATCCCCCAAAATAGATTCAGCCCCTTGGATAATTTGTTTAGAGTTCTGAATGAAACCCAAAATGGATTCACGGCCCCACCAAAATTGGAGCCACCAACCTTCCTTTATATTTTATACCAGGTCAAGAATATTTGTCTACCTAGCCCATTGATGCAAAACTCAGGGCCAGTAGCCAAATCTGACACACCTGGGGTCCAAATCCAGATTTCTGGGATTCCTTAGATGGCCATGGACCCTCCCCCCAAACACAAAAAAGCCAACCTGGGGGTTGGATAAATTCCTGGAGGCAAAAGCTATCAGTGGCTACTAGCCCTGATGGTTGTGCGCTATTTCCAGTATTCGAGGCAATAAGCCTGTGTGCACCAGTTGCTGGGGAACATGGGTTGGAGGGTGCTGTTGCACCATGTCCTGCTTGTTCATCCCTGGCCGATGGCTGGTTGGCCACTGTGTGAACAGAGTGCTGGACTAGATGGACCCTTGGTCTGATCCAGCATGGCCTTTCTTATGTTCTTATGATCTGAGCTGGTGGTGACCGAACAAGAAAGAGATTTTGGGGTTGTGGTGGACAGCTCAATGAAAATGTCCACCGAGTGTGCAGCCGTTGTAAAGAAGGCAAAATTCATGTCAGGCATTATAAGAAAAGGAATTGAGAATAAAATGGCCAGTATCGTACTGCCTTTATACAAATCTATGGTCACCACACCTAAAAAAGGATATTATAGAGCTGGAAAAAGTGCAGAAAAGGGCAACTAAAATGATTAAGGGGCTGGAGCATCTCCCCTATGAGGGAAGGTTACATCAACCGGGATTGTTTAGCTTGGGAAAAAGGAGGCTAAGGGGAGACATGATAGAGGTGTACAAAATTATGCATGGTGTGGAGAATGTGGATAGGGAGAGATTTTTCTCCCTCTCCCATAATACTAGAACCCCCTGGGGTCATCCCATGAAGCTGATTGGTGGGAAATCCAGGACAAAGAAAAGGATGTGCTTCTTCACACAGCGCATAGTTAAATTATGGAACTCACTACCACAGGATGTACTGATGGCCACCCATTTGGATGGCTTTAGAAGGGAGTTGGATAAATTCCTGGAGGCGAAGGCTATCAATGGCTACTAGCCCTGATGGTTGTGTGTTACCTCCAGTATCCGAGGCAGTAAGCCTGTGTGCCCCAGTTGCCGGGGAACGTGGGTGGGAGGCTGCTGTTGCACCATGTCCTGCTTGTTCACCCCTGGCCGATGGCTGGTTGGCCACTGTGTGAACAGAGTGCTGGACTAGATGGACCCTCGGTGTGCTCCAGCAGGGCTCTTCTAATGTTCTTATGGTGTTAACTGATCTCTTGTTGTTTTCTTGACTTCTGTGCAGCTTTTTTCCCCATTCTAAAAGACTGAAATATTTCTCCTAAAGCTGAGTTATAGGCAGTAAGTGCTTTATGCTAAAATATGCCACTACTTTGCTCCCCATTGCTTTGCCCTGGGCCCTGCCCATCCCTGGAACGCTGTCCCTCCCCTGCCAGAACTTCCCCGAAATGAAACTTAATGGGTGGTGCGCCTTTTGATTTAATTAACTGCATTTAACTGTCGCTCCTCTCTCAGGGGGGGGGATCAATATTAAATACATGCATACTGTGTATTATGTTCTCCCATTTTGAGAAATGGGATTCATATTGTGAGAGCAATTGTATTTTGAGCGCAATTACCACGTTAATTAGAAGGCAACGGTTTATCCAGGGGGAGACCGTGCAAGGGAAACGGGACGGATCCTCAGCAGGCACAAACAAGGCCAGATCTACACTAAGCAGGATATGACACTTTGAAAAGTGTGTTCTGGGCCCCAACAGTTGTCACTACTGTTATAAACTGTTTTAAAGTAGTGTAGATCCTGCCCAGGGCAGCTTTAGTGAAGCGACTAGAACGCTGAACAAGAATTTAATCCAGAATAAACATTCTGGCGGCACAATCCTACGGTCCTCGTATTTGCAGCAGTACGCCATGAATCCGTGGAAAATGGTACATGCCACAATGTCTCCTGTATGCAGTGTGGACTGTCAGAGTTGGTTTGATGACAACTTACATGGGCATTGTGTCCATATGTATTTCAGGAAGTGGGTGGGGTGGGGTGGGGTGGGGTGGAAAGCACCCATGGCTCAGTGGTAAAGGATCTGCTTTTCATCCAGAAGGTCCCTGGTTCAATCCCTGACAGTTACAAGATGGGGGATACTAGGCTCAGCAATACTACAAACGAGAAGGATCTTGGAATTGTTGTAGATCGCAAGCTGAATATGAGCCAACAGTGTGATATGGCTGCAAGAAAGGCAAATGCTATTTTGGGCTGCATTAATAGAAGTATAGCTTCCAAATCACGTGAGGTACTGGTTCCTCTCTATTCGGCCCTGGTTAGGCCTCATCTAGAGTATTGCGTCCAGTTCTGTGCTCCACAATTCAAAAAGGACGCAGACAAGCTGGAGCGTGTTCAGAGGAGGGCAACCAGGATGATCAGGGGTCTGGAAACAAAGCCCTATGAAGAGAGACTGAAAGAATTGGGCATGTTTAGCCTGGAGAAGAGAAGATTGAGGAGAGACATGATAGCACTCTTCAAATACTTAAAAGGTTGCCACACAGAGGAGGGCCAGGATCTCTTCTCGATCCTCCCAGAGTGCAGAACACGGAATAACAGGCTCAAGTTAAAGGAAGCCAGATTCCAGCTAGACATCAGGAAAAACTTCCTGACTGTTAGAGCAGTATGACAATGGCCTCTTGAAGGCCTCCACACTCGAGGCCTTCAAGAGGCAGCTGGACAACCATCTGTCAGGGATGCTTTAGGCCCCTTCCAACTCTGTAGGCCCCTTCCAACTCTGCTTTTCTATGATTCTATGATCTCCAGGTAGGGCAGGAAAAATGCCTGCCTGAAATCCTGGAGAGCAGCTGCCAGTCAGTGTCGGCAATACTGGGCTAGATGGACCCATGGTCTGACTCTGTATAAGGCAGCTTTCTATGTTCCTATTTGCCCTGCTGCAGACTCCTCTGTATTCCACTGGACGTATAAATGCTGGAGAAATCTGCTGTGGACTCCAGGGAGGCTGGATACCTAATAATCCAATTTGTGGATCTCACAAGGGACCAGCTCCCCTGATCTGCACAATCTCTGGATATCACCCAGAGCAGCTTTCCAGCTTGAAGTGTGTTACAAGTGTGAATGGGCAACCTCAAGGTCCCCAATGCTCTCCCTTCATAGATGGAATTTAATTGTATTCCATCAAAATAAAAGTGTTCTAGAAATTATGTTTGGGTTTTGAGTCTCACTCCGTATCTCATCCCATGATCTCAACTTTCTGGTAATAACATGGTGCCTGCAAATACCAGTCATTGGAGAACAAGAGCAGGATGGGACTATGACCTCCTTGTGAAGTTTCCATCAGCATCTGGTTGGCCACTGGGGAAACAAGATGGCAGCCCTTTGGTCTGACCCAGCAGGGCTCTTCTTTTGTTACCTGGTTAAGGTATGTAGATTCGGCTGCCCGTCTTTGCAAGGACAGGGGTCCAATGACAATCTTTCACCTTTCGAGACTTCTGGATCATACAGAGGGTCTCTGGAGAATTTAAGGGAAGTTCATGGATGTGATTTCCTTGATTACTGCTGAACTCTTAGAATGCCTAGCTGTGAAGGTCTCACCTCCCAAAGGATGTGAGGAGTCAGGAAAATCTTCAGTCAATGGCTTGGATCAATGTGCTTTGTTGGTAGGCAAAAGGAAGAGTTCAGTCCCCAAAGGCCATTAGCTCCATGGAAGCTTATAACAACCTTATTTCATCAAAGTGACTGCCTAATTAAGATGAGCAGCCTAAACCTGAAGGATACAGGATACACCACTGGCACTCAGCGTGATGACAAGTACTAGTGATGTCAGGAGAAGAAAAAGACACACACCGTGCTACGCAAATGTAGAACGTGATTGGCAATTCAATTGACTTTTTAAGGTATCTAGCTCTTATTGTCTTGAAGACACGTGAGTTGGACTTGACGCCAAAATTGATACACATACACACATTCACACATGCCCATATTACTATAGCCTTGTGCAGACAATTGGTTTGCCTTGCAGGAGGGAGGGTTCGAACATTACTCACTTGCCACACACCCTTGACAAAAATGAGCAAAATCAGTCTGGTAGATCTCGAGTAATAAGCCTGATACCGCTGTATTCTTATATAAGATGTCTCTTCTAAGACTTTCTTACAGTAAGAGCTTTGAACTAAAATATCCTGGTACTTTGGCTCCACACCCTTTGGCCACACCCTCTGTGGCCCTCAGCCCCGCCCAAATGTGGCCCACGAGAGCTTCCATAAAATGGGCTCCGGCCCTTGGCTGAAAGAGGTTCAACACCTCTGCGATAGATGGACCGAAACTCAGCTAACCTTTGAAATTCACTCATCTCTGAATCTGACAGTAAAATTCTCCAATTTAAAAAAAAAATACAAAAAAAGCAACAACCAAATTTAGGATTTGAAAAATGAGAAACTGAAATTGACAGACTCATCCACCTCTATTTTCCACAGATAAATGGTATTTCAGTGCAAGGAAAGCTCATTTCTGTTCTTCGCAGAGGAAGAGGACAAATGAAATAAGAAAAGGGCGGGGGACCATCTAATTGGAAACAGCAAGAGCAGGGCAGGCATTAATTACCTTCTTTGGCTAGCAAGCAAACCAGAAGGACTGTCTGCCATCCCGTTGATTATCATTGCAAAGTCAGGTCTCTCTCCGTGCTCAGCTCCGTGAGATATAATTGCACCCGGAGTTATGAAGCAGCAAATGTGCAGGCTAAAATTAACCGTCTTAAGCATTGAAATGAATCTACGGAGAGAGCTGATATTGAAGATATTAAGAGGAAAAAGGAATCTGCAGTGCTGAAGACATTAAACCCAAAGATCTGAGGCTCAATGGAAAATGTTGCTGGGATGCTTTCTAGCTAATGCTTTCTAACTGTGCAATGGAGGGATGTCTGAATTTTGTAAAATCCATTACGTCTGTGTGTCACAGATTATCAGGCAACTTTTGTTTCGTCCTCCACTCATTGATTGAATTGTTTGTTTAGGGATGTATGAGAATTTCATACCACTTGCGCTAAATTAAGCATGGCGTGGAGAATGTGGCTAGGGAGAACTTCAATTAGTTAAAAATATGGCAGCCAGGTTGGTCACCGGTACGTCTAAAGGTGAGCATATTACCCCAACATTAAAATCACTCCATTAGCTTCCGGGCAAAGTACAAAGTCTTGGTCATTATCTTTAAAGCCCTACATGGTTTGGGTCCAGGTTACCTGCGGGATCGCCTTCTCCCATACAATCCACCTCACACACTCAGTTCCTCTGGGGAGAACTTACTTCAGTCAGCCAAAACTAAGCTGACAACTGTTACCCAGAAGACCTTTTCTTCTGTCACCCCCAGACTGTGGAATGGCTGCCGGAGGAGATTCGTCAACTTAACAAGTGAGTTAACAAGAGCCTGTTCAGACAGCATGTTAAGCCATGGTTCCCTTTTGCAGCAAATGGTTAGTGAGCGTGTTTAAACCGTGGTTATGTAGCCACCATGGTTAGGAATGGTTGACATGACACACTAAGCCATAATGTCTAGCTCAAAATGTGGCTTAGCTTGTCATCTAAACAGGGTCACTGTGTGGTTGTTCCACAGTTAATGTCCAGTGTGAAAACTACTGTGATTTCAGATAACTAACTTGGATTTGAATGAATCACAGTTTCCCAGGTTCAAATGTAACATGGAACTGTGGTTTGTTTGAAGGCTGATGGGCATCTGGATAAGATTGAGCCCTATGACGTTATCCAATACATAAGTCTGTTTCCCTAACGATGGCTTAAGAAACAAACATTTTCTGTTCAATGATTATAATGGTTTCTCTTGCAGTGTTCATCAGCACAAATAACTTTAATTAAATAGCAATGAGAAATCAGATACTTTTCTTCAACTTGGTTCCATGTCACATTTGTGCAAAAACAAAAACAAATGCTCCCTTTCCTTCCTTCCTTCCTCCCTCCCTCCCTCCCTTCCTTCCTTCCTGGTTTGTTCTTGTTTTTTCCAGCTTCAAATCTAGGTCATCCGCACCACCAGCACTTTACAGGTTAAGGCAGCTTTAAATACTCATAAGGGGAAGATGGTTCCGAAAGTGTGATTTCTGCTTTATGTTTGGATGGCTGACTCAGGAAATTCAAGATGGAACCCAAGAGTTTCGGTGCAAATTCAGCCCCAAGAGATATTAAAGAGGCAGCAAGGAGCCGTAAACTGTTACTATTTGAGCCTCTCTCAATCAAGTGCTCCAGCAGTTGCTGAGATCACCGTTGGCAACTGGCCCGATTTTTTTCCTAACAACCTGGCTGGGACTTCATTCTCCAAGGCCAGAACTGAGGATATGTGAGCTGGGGGACGGAGGGAGTATTTGGTGTTTTGACTAGGATGTTGAGTGCATATTGTTGTTTTTATGCTTTTGGTGGTTTAAAATTTTTGTATCTTTGTTTTCAGTGCTCACTGTTTTTAACTTTTGTAAACCACCCAGAGAGCTTCGGCTATGGGGCATTATATAAATGTGATAAATAAATAAATAAAATAGGAAATACCCAGTGAAAGCTGGTGGCTCCAATACCAGTGGAGCTGTGAACTCAAGGGAGCTATCCCAGGTGCTGAAGCTATTTGGGGCTAGAGTCCAGCCCCATGGACTGCTCCTTTAGACCTCTGGCTGGTGCTGACGGAAACCCAGAATGGATTCATCAGCCAGAAATCTTAACGTCAGAATGGAGCGCCATGCAAGCGTCCAACGAAGCCACGGAGCCACCCGCACTCATCCTGCACCTCCATTGTGTGCAACAATGGCAGCTCTAGAAATTGCTTATATAAATGCAGCCTGATGGACACAGAATCATAGAATAGTAGAGTTGGAAGGGGCTTATAAGGCCATCGAGTCCGACCCCCTGCTCAATGCAGGAATCCACCCTAAAGCATCTCTGACATATGGTTGTCCAGCTGCCCCTTGAAGGCCTCTAGTGTGGGAGAGCCCACAACCTCCCTAGGTAACTGGTTCCATTGTCGTACTGCTCTAACACTCAGGAAGTTTTTCCTAATGTCCAGCCGGCTCAGCAAGCTGAGTCTGGGCAGGAAAGGCAGGGGAGTCCGTCAGCTCCCGGACCCAATCCAGTGTCTGCGACATCCCTAGGTGATCCTGCAAACCAGGTCACAGAGAAATATGGCTTTCCCTCTCTCCCTTGCTGTGGGGCATGTTGATATTTTGAAACTGTAAATAATCAAATGTATATTTTACAAAGAATGGGCGTAGTTAAAGATTGAAAGTAGAGAAATGCAGCAGCAAATTAGGCAGGTGTCTGTAATGAAGGCAAGAAACACCTGAGTTAATTGATGTCAGTTTGCTAACAGTTTAAAAAGGGAGTGTCTTAACAGTTGGTAGGAGGGGGTGAGAAGAAGGAAAAGAATGGTCAAAAGGAATATTGCTGCAGAAAAGGAGTTGGAAGCAAGGTTGCTGATACCACATCGTTTGGCTGGCACGGGAGGAAAGCTTCAAAGCAAAAGGTCTGAAAACTGAAACTCCCAGAGTCTAATTGCTGGTAGGAAAGATTGTTTAAAAGTTCTCAGAAGAAAGGAAGAAGAATGCAATCTGAATATGCAATGAAATGAATTGTATGTGGTTCTATTGCCAATGCTGAAAAAGTAAAGCTATACTCCTATTAACCTACTTGGTGTAAGAACTTATCTTTACAGCAGCGTGAGGGGGTAAGCTTGAATCCGCTGACTCCTTCCTCTCGGGTGAGGAAAGAGTATAAACCCAACCCAACAGGGCAGCCTCCCCCCACTCAAGGAAATGGAATGGACAGATGGATCCCATAGGAATGCTATGGGGGTGCACCGTAGCGGGGGCCATGCCTAAAAGTGCCCCAAGGCACCGCTTCATTTACTGCCAGTGCGTCCGGCTCCGACAGCTGTGTGAATTGGTTTTGCCGCCTTGCCTGTCTCCAGCTAATAGCTATTTCCCGCCATGCGAAGCCAGGTAAATAAATAAATGAAGTATGCCTCCTTCTGCCCAGGGAGGCTGAATTATGAGAAGTGAAGCCCTCGTCGGAAGGGCGAGTTTGAACAAAACTCTCCCGGAGGCAGCCTTTGCGTCAGATGGGCTTATCTTAAGTCTGCCTCTTTTGCCGGCAGATCGGCGATCAACAGCACAGAGCAGGGCTGCGGGCGTGAACCTGGGGAAATTAAAAGAGTGAACAGGAAACCAGGAACAAACAGACCGAGAGTGAGAAAAAGTAAATGAACAAACGACGACAGACTATTCCCGCTGTACCCTTTCCTAGGAAGCTGGGGGAGGACATTTATTGCAAAGCCTTTGCGGTGTTTGCTGTTGAAAACCGTCAAGGGAAATCCAGCGTTTTGAGGGGAAGGATTTGACTCTGACTCACTGGGTCTGTGCAGCGAAGTGTTTGCTTGATCCCACGGCACCTGGTTTGCTATCGCTGATTCCCCCCTCTGATTAGGATCAAGCAATCCCTCCCGCCTCTGATTTCGTCGTGACATTCCTAATGGCTGTGCTGACAAGGCACTTCATCTCCAGATGTTTCTAGTCCACACAGCAATCAATTTGCGCCACGCTGAAAGCTCTCATTGGCCCCCGAGCAACGGCACAGAGGGAGCCGCCTTGGGACTGAGTCAGAGCCTTGTTGTACCAGCGGGCTGTGGTGAGGACGTGGCTGGAGAGAGAAACGTGGCAGAAAAACGGGGGTGCAGAACCTCATAGAATCATAGTATAGCAGAGTTGGAAGGGGCTTCTAAGGCAATCAAGTCCAGCCTCCTGCTCAATGCAGGAATCCACCCTGAAGTATCCCTGACAGATAGTTGTCCAGCTGCCTCTTGAAGGCCTCTAGTGTGGGAGAGCCCACCTCCTCCCTAGGTAACTGGTTTCATTATCATACTACTCTAACTTTCCTGATGTCCAGCCGGAATCTGGTTTCCTGTAACTTGAGCCCATTATTCTATTTGAAGAGTGCTATCATGTCTCCCCTCAATCTTCTCTTCTCCAGGCTAAACATGCCCAGTTCTTTCAGTGTCTCCTCATAGGGCTTTGTTTCCAGACCCCCGATCATCCTGGTTGCCCTCCTCTGAACCCCCATTCCACGTCCTGCACTCTGGGATGGTCGAGAAGAGATCCTGGCCCTCCTCTGTGTGACAACCTTTCAAGGACTTGAAGAGTGCTATCATGTCTCCCCTCCATCTTCTCTTTTCCAGGCTAAACATGTCCAGTTGTTTTAGTCTCTCTTCAGCCCTGGAGCCAAATTTCAGACAAGATCTCAGGGACTGCACTCCGGTAGTGGGCGGGGACGAAGGCAGAGGGCAGGGACCAAAAATATTGGCCCTTTTTAGCTGAAAGCGCTTACTGTCAGGATATGCTCTTCCTAGGAGAGGCGTTTTAGCCTTTTAGAATAAGGAAGAAACTGCACAGGAGCCAGGAAACCAGCAAATGATCCGTGGTAGGCGGGAAGTGTCAGTGTTTGCCAGCTAAGAGCAGAGTTTTATGGCTGACACTATCGAGTGTGGAAGCCAAACCAGAGGAACTGCAATGGGGATTCCTCAGGTGGTTGGGACGCCAGCCAAGTTGAAAAGTAGTGCAGCCCTGGGTCACGGAGTAGGGCGCCTAGATGCAGGCAGAGTTGGGGGTTGCAGGGGGGTCACAATTCTAATAGGGAATTCACTTTCACAAGAGATCATGATGGTCCCCAAAGTGTAGGTGGCTTTCAGAAGGAATTAGGCCTATTCACAGAGGACAATTTGGTCTATGGTGGGCTACAAGCAAGAAACAGGTGGGAGCGGCAACAAAATGTTGCCTTGTGCAACGCTTCTGTTCAGGATTCCAGCGAGCCAGCCATGTCCTCTTTAAGGATATTCCATTCCATTTTCCCCTGACCCACGTTAGCATTCTTTGCCCAAGATCCAAGCGGTATCTCCAACCTCAGATTCAGATTTCCCACAGACTCTGAGTTGTTAACGTTTTCACTGATAAGGTCTGGTGAAGATTCATCCCTGGCTGGTGAAGAGCCTGGGAGAACCTCCTCCCCCACTTCCTATGCAGGCTGGTACATTTCTAGCCCTGTTTCTCCTGGCTCAGAACCTGATTCCAATGCATAGCCTGAAACTCCTTCCCCCACACTAAGGGAAACAGGCCTGATCATGACACAGGGATGGTGGGGTCTTCTGCTGCCACCGCCACCTCCCAGGCTCCCTTGGTCCATCTAAGCTGAGCTGCAATGCTCGCAGGAGCTGGTGGGAAAGTGGATTTTCCCTGCAACAATACATTCTTATGAGCTAGCCCTGTTGTCATGCCAAATATTTGGGGGCAGCTTGATCTTGAATGGGCAATCAAGACCCATGAGCTGTGCAAAAGACCCGATCCTGGTGGACACAAAATGGCTGGAACTGGTTGTTTGAAATGGGTCCACCCAGCTCCTGCGTTTTAGGACTCTCCCTGAAGGTGCTGCTACATGGGGAGTGCCTTCACTTGCAAACTGACCGCAACACCACTGGTAATGGGACAGCAACCGCACCTGAAGGTTAGGTTAGGCAAGCCAAGCTAGGCTACATGGCGCACACAGAGCTCTTTCCTCCAACCCCTCACTGCCACACCCTGCCCTATCCCCATTGGCCACCTGACACAGCTTCCTCCCTCTGCCTTTTGGCAGGGCCGGCCCATTTGAGTCCCTATTTCCCGGAAAAGCCGTTCTACTTACATAAACCTGAGTTCGGATTCTCTTCTGACTAAGACTTCCCGAAGTCTCTGGATCTTTGCCATCTCCAGTTCGATCTCCTCAGGCATCATGGTCGTCTCAGCCATCGAAATGATGTCTAGTTGATCTGTGCAGGTTGAAGACAGGCAGGAAGTGAGTGAAGCCGGCCAGAGGGACTTAGAAGTCCTTTACTAAAGAAGAACATAAGAAGAGCCCTGCTGGATCAGACCAAGGGTCCATCTAGTCCAGCACTCTGCTCACACAGTGGCCAACCAGCCATTGGCCAGGGATGAACAAGCAGGATGTGGTGCAACAGCACCCTCCCACCCATCTTCCCCAGCAACTGGTGTACACAGGCTTATTGCCTCGAATACTGGAGATAGCACACAACCATCAGGGCTGGTAGCCATTGATAGCCTTTTGCCTCCAGGAACTTATCCAACCCTCTTTTAAAGCCATCCAGATTGGTGGCCATCACCACATCCTGTGGCAGTGAGTTCCATAATTTAACTATGTGCTCTGTGAAGAAGACCTTCCTTTTATTTGTCCTGGATCTCCCACCAATCAGTTTCATGGGATGACCCCATCGGGTTCTAGTATTTTGAGAGAGGGAGAAAAATGTCTCCCTGTCCACGTTCTCCATACCATGCATAAAGAGCAATTCACACGGAGGCACTGTGCCAGTGGTTTTGTGCAATGGCAGCAGACCTTGTAGAGTGGAGCACAACCATGTTCGGGATTTCCATTATGCGTCCAGTGGCCAGGTGTCCTACTTTGCAGAGGGTGACTTTCTATTTGAAAGGCTTTCAGAGGACTGTCCTCTAATTGAGGGAAGGTGGGGTATAAACAAGGATAGCACCAATAATTATTATTATTATTATTATTATTTATTACATTTGTATACCGCCCCATACCTGAGGATCTCTGGGTTGTTCGCATAGGATAACAACACTTAAAAACAATATAGAAAATTCTAAAATCACAAAAACATACAATTTAAAACCACAAAAACATACAAAAACAAACCTAGGCTCATTACATATTGCTAAATGCCTGGGAGAAGAGAAAAGTCTTGACCTGGTGCCGAAAAGATGACAATGTCGGCACCAGGTGGGCCTCATCAAGGAGGTTGTTCCACAATTGGGGGGCCACCACAGAAAAGGCCCTCTCTCTTGTTGCTGTCCTCCGAGCTTCCCTCAGAGTAGGCACCCAGTGGAGGACTTTGGTTGTTAAGAATGGTTGGGCACCTCCCAAGGAACCACACAGCAGCAGGGGCCCACTGACAGGAGCCCCCCAGAGTTGCTGCATCATTTCATCATTGCCCCTTGCATGTTCACATGCCCTCTCACTCCTGTGCCAAAAATGGTGGCAGGGAGGAGGAGGAACAGTAGGTAACACTGCTGAATTCACCCCTGCCTGTCAAGCCAGAAACTGGCAGCCATGATAAGGTACAGGAGGAGCAGCAAGAACAGCGGGGCAAAAAAATATATATCCCAACTTCAAGTATGGAATCATAGAATAGTAGAGTTGGAAGGGGGCTATAAGGCCATCGAGTCCAACCCCCTGCTCAATGCAGGAATCCTCCCTAAAGCATCTCTGAGAGATGGCTGTCCAACTGCCTCTTGAATGCCTCTAGTGTGGGAGAGCCCACCACCTCCTGAGGTCATTGGTTCCATTGTCGTACTGCTCAAACAGTCAGGAAGTTTTTCCTGATGTCCAGCCGGAATCTGTAACTTGAGCCCACGATTCTGTGTCCTGCACTCTGGGATGATCAAGGAGAGATCCTGGCCCTCCTCTGTGTGACAACCTTTCAAGTATTTGAAGAGGGCTAGTATCATGTCTCCCTGACAGGATCTGAGCTAGCCGTTACCAACCCAGAAAGAGACCTTGGGGTTGTGGTGGACAGTTTGATGGAAGTGTTAACCTAGTGTACAGCTGCTGTATAAAAAAAAAAAAGATAAAATCCATGTTAGGCATAATTAGAAAGGGAATTGAGAATAAAACTGCCAATGTTATACTGCCTTTATACAAATCTATGGTAGGACCACACTTAGAATGCCATGTACAGTTCTGGTCACCATACTTTAAAAAAAAAGAGTTATTTGGGAGCTGGAGAAAGTGCAGAGAAAGGCAACTAAAATGATTAAGGGGCTGGAGCATCTCCCCTATGAGGGAAGGTTACATCTAGTGTGATTGTGTAGCTTGGAAAAAAGGAGGCTAAGGGCAGAAATGATAGAGCTGAGCAAAATTATGCATGGTATGGAGAATGTGGAGAGATTTTTCTCCCTCTCTCAAAATATTAGAACCCAAAGGGGTCATCCCATGAAGCTGATTGGTGGGAGATCCAGGACAAATAAAAGGAAGTACTTCTTCACACAGGGCATAGTTAAACTATGGAATTCACTACTACAAGATGTAGTGATGGTCACCCATTTGGATGGCTTCAAAAGGGGGTGGGATAAATTCCTGGAGGAGAGGGCTCTCAATGGCTACTAGTCCTGATAGCTATGTGCTACCTCCAGTATTCGAGGCAGCAAGCCTACATACACCAGTTGCTGGGGAATATGGGCAGGAGGGTGCTGTTGAACTGTGCCCTGCTTGTGGGTTTCTGGTTGACAGCTGGTTGGCCACTGTGCGGACAGAGCGCTGGACTAGATTAACCCTCAGTCTGACCCAGCATCAGGGCACTTCTTACATTGTTACGATAATGGCAGTGCGAAGGTAGATTCACTAAGGCAGCCTTCCTCAACCTAGGGCGCTCCAGATGTGTTGGACTGCATCTCCCAGAATGCCCCAGCCAGCTGGCTGGGGCATTCTGGGAGATGCAGTCCAACACATCTGGAGCGCCCCAGGTTGAGGAAGGCTGCACTAAGGGAAGGACCCCATTGAATGCGTCTCGCTCAAAGGCCATCAAAAAGGTGGAGGAGATATCTGGGACTGGGAACCTTCTCCTTGCAAGGTGAACGCTCTCCACCGCACCCCATCTACAGCTCCTCCTCACCGAAACGAATTGCTGCAAGTGAACGTCATTGGATTATTTGCTAAATCTGCAATCGGAGAGACTAGCCAGAGGAGCAGGAGGTGGGAGGATAATGAGGAGAGCCTTAATGCCATGTGAAGAAACCAGCACTAATAGGAAAATAATTACTCCATAGGAAAGAAAAATACATCAGTCATTTAAAGCTATTACATACAATAACAGAGGCTGCAGGGTAAAGCCCAGGCAATTTACATTGAGCACTGGGACGATCTCAAAGCAGGCTTGCAAAACCCAGGATATTAATCCCAAGGATCATATTTCAGCCAGTGGTAAAACAAGCACCTTCCTAAGCCTGATATTCAATGCTCCTTTCAAGTCAATCTGGCTCAAACAATAAGAACTTGATTGTCTTTCAGTGGGGGTTGGGCAGAGAAAGGCGATGGAGTGAGAAAGGGAAGAAAAAGGCCCATCTAGTGGTGCGCTGTTGTTCTCGAACGTTAAAACAGTCTTTCCCAACTGATGGGCTGGACTACAACTCCCATTGTCCCCAGCCAGAGTAATGGGAGTTGTAGTCCAACCCATGTGAAGGGCTCCCGGGCACTGAGGTGTGTTTAAAAAAAAAAAAAAAAGACAATAGCAAGAAGAACAAAACTTATAACAGGCCTCACAGTCAGAATATCAGACACTCTCCACTTAGGATACCACATTGTCTTGCATGCATGGGGATTCCTACACCTTGAAAACCTCACAACACCTCTATGCACTGCATAACTAACTATATGAGGTGATTTGTTTAGTTGTATTTTGAATTACAGGGAGCCGATAAGTGTTTTTTTAAAAAAACTAACTTGGAATTGTAACAACCTAGGCACACATCACAGCTTCCTTCGAGCTAGATCAGACATAACAGTTCATCGCCTCCTATTTCTAACCCAGTTGAGTCTCTCTTACCATGTGAGAAGATCATCCCAGTTAACTTGTTCATAAATCACTCCTTTCCAAATATAAATCCCATTTATCATTTTAAAAATTTAATTATCCAGTCATTTGCTTTAAAGCGTCTCTCAGCGCTGACATTTCGGAGACATTTCTGGCACACAAGGTGATGTGCATTCCCGAACACGGATTGCATTAAACCAGGAACCTTCAAGTTCAGCAATAATTGATCGGGCAGCGCAGAGGATCACAGAAGATCACAGGTTAAAAGCAGATAAGTTGAGAAGCTGGTGGTGCAGCTTTAAACCGCACTGTTTGCAAAAGCAGGGACCGTTGCATGACCACAACCATACCACCACATGTCTTCCAGTTGGACCTACTTACTGGATTTTCCCAGCCCCGTCCCTGGTAAATCGTTGTCCACTTCCCCTCTGGATGATCGTAAAGTTAATCTCTGTAAAATGCCCTTAATCTTTGTAAAACACCCTTAATCACTGAAAAATGCCCAGAGAGCTTAGGCTATGGGGCGGTATATAGATGATGATGATGATAATCCATTAATTAGTTACTTCATATCCCACCTTTTCACCCACCCCAAAACATGGCGCTCAAGGCAGCTAACAATAAAGCCAACACCTTAATGGAAATGATACACACACAAAAGTACATTCCAAACCACAGTCTTAAAAACGCAGAGGGGCAGTGTATTCTAGTGGTTGGGGCGTTGAACTGGGACTTGGGAGATCCCGGTTTGAGTCCCCACTCGACCATGAAGCTCACTGGGTAGCTTTGGGAAGGATCAAAAGGAGAGGAGGAGGACATAAACGGCCTTGCATTCCTTGTGGAGCTGTGAATCTGCTCTGGCTTCCAGTCAGAACTCCAAACAACTATCCAAGGTGCTGAATCTATTTTGGACTGAGGGTTCAGCACCTTGGATAGCTCTTTGGAGATAGGCGGAAGAGTGCTGTTGCACCTGTGAACTGCTGGTCGGTCCCTTGGTCAACACCTGGTCAGCCACTGTGTGAACAGAGTACTGGACTAGATGGACCCTTGGTCTGATCCAGCAGGGCTCTTCTGATGTTCTTAATGAAAATAAGGCTACCAGTAGTGATGGCTGTATGCTACCTCCAGTATCAAAGGCACCAGTTGCTGGGGAACATGGTTGGGAGGGTGCTGTTGTACTCATGTCTTGCTTTGTTGGTCCCTGGCTGGCAGCTTGTTGACTGGTCCCTGGCTGGCAACCTCGGTCTGATCCAGCAGAGCATTTCTTACGTTCTTATCCACAACCCCACTGACATCGGAGACACCAGCTGCCACTGAGGCAGTCCCGTTTCCTGCCCTCAGACAAGACGCTGAAATTGACGCCCAAGGCAATAAATTCCCCCAGTGTGATGCATTTCTCTGTCTATAATCCTGTCTGTGAGCTTTTCTAGAAAAGAATCAATTCCTTCTCCAACTGCTGGTGCTTCAAAATAATAATAATAATATTTTTTTTTTTAAAAAAATTCCCTTTTCACCCTTCTATTCAGCTGTTGGTTTTACTTGCTAGCTCTTGCTGTCCCCCTTGTGAGCGCATTCTAACGTGATTATTCCTAGCCTGGTGCGTTTGTCAATTTTTAACAGCTCTACTTTGCTAAGTGTTTAATTACACAGCCCGTTAGCGTTACACTTTACCTCTCTGCCCTGCCGCCGAAGAGGAAAAAGCTTTTAGCGTCTCTCATTCGTTGGGGATAAATTGTTTTGTTCCAGCATTCAGTGACAAACTGTAGTATAATTTCATCTGTTACTTTCCGTAATTACATTTCAGATATTCTAGGGCATGAAAGCCCCCTTTTTTTAAAAAAAAAAACACCAACACCCACAACTCCTCTCATTTATTTATTTATTTATTTATTTATTTATTTATTATTTAAGGTATTTTTTTTAATGCCACTCCTCTGCCAAAAAGTGCCAATTCACACAGAGTTCTGCATGTGGCATCAGAGGTTTGGCCATCTTGGGTTGTGTCACCTTTGGCTGGAAATGAGTGCACTCACAGGATTTGTGTTTGCGATAGCTCCTTTAGAGGGTGGGTGGGAGATCCAGGACAAATAAAAGGAAGTACCTCTTCACACAGCACATAGTTAAACTATGGAACTCACAACCACAGAATGTAGTGATGGCCACCAATTTGGGTGGCTTTAAAAGGAGGTTGGATAAATTCCTGGAGGTGAAGGCTATTGTCGTGTTTCTCAAAACACTCCTCCTTTCGATGGGACGAGGCTTGCTAAGTAATCCACAAGGCTTTTATTAAGCAATAAACATCTCTTCTAACTGAATAGAGTCTAACCTCTTGGAAACGTCGCTCTAGGCAAAACTATGCGAACTAAGCAAGACAATTGTCCGTTCAGGAAGACTAGGAAGCCACTTCCCAAACACCCTTAACTTCAGAGCATCTGGTGTGGAGGCAGGTTCTGGCATAATCGAACTGACTTTCTCATGCCTTCCTTTCGTCCCGTGCGTTTGAGCTTCCGGCGGACCCTAGCATCAGCTAGCTTGTCGGGACTCTCACCTCTGGAAGAAACCTCACTTCTCATTGAGTGTGTAGGATTTGGCCTTGAGGAGATAAGCTCTGGAGAGGGCTGACTCCCAGCTGGGGAATCACCCATGAGAGCTCCCTCCCCCACTGGTACAGGCTGGCTGGTGTCTGGTGCTGCGTCTTCTAGTTCTGAATCTGCTTCTGATTGATTACCTGAAACATCTTCTCCCAAAACAAGGGCAGTAGGGATAGACATGACAGCTATCAATGGTTATGTGCTATCTCCAGTAGTTGAGGCAGTAAGCCTGTGTGCACCAGTTGCTGGGGAACGTGGGTGGGAGGGTGCTGTTGCACCATGTCCTGCTTGTTCATCCCTGGCCTATGGCTGGTTGGCCACTGTGTAAACCGTGTTGAACTAGATGGACCCTCAGTCTGATCCAGCAGGGCTCTTCTTATGTTCTTATGTCCGTATGATTGAAAGCCCGAAGCGGATTCACTACCTCACTGACATCGGAGCCATCGGTCTACTGAAACCCATGAGACTGACGTGGAATTAACATGTTTCGAATCAGGATTC
The DNA here is from genome assembly GCF_023053635.1 of Elgaria multicarinata webbii. Taxonomy (NCBI): domain Eukaryota; kingdom Metazoa; phylum Chordata; class Lepidosauria; order Squamata; family Anguidae; genus Elgaria; species Elgaria multicarinata. The sequence goes on along the minus strand of NC_086187.1, from coordinate 16,913,845 downwards.
AAGTCTTTGATATTTCCCTTCTTATAAAGCCTCTTCACTGCTCCCTCCCCAAAAAACCATTCCTAATCCACAGCCTACCCTTCAGATAATATTCCGCCCCAATCCTCCTCGACGCAAGCTTCAAATGCAACACCATCAAAGCTAGCCAACTTCAGAGTCGCGAGCGGATATTTTAGGCACACTTCAGAGCAGTTGGAGAAATAATTCTAGACGGCTGTGTCCAATCCCACGAAGGCCAAAGCAATGCTGCTATGGAGACTTCAGACATGTGTGAAACATCGCTAGACAGGCCAGTAATTAAATAGTCAAGAGGAAGGTTGCTTGTGATTTTTTTTTACCCATAGAAGCCTTAAAAATGGAGATTGAATGCAGGGCTACATCTTTTGTAAACCACCCAGAGACCTTTGGCTATGGGATGGTATAAAAATGAATAATAATAATGATGATGATGATGATGATGATGATGATGATGATGATGATGATGATGATAATGATAATAATAATAGGCCTAATTATCTCTAAGGTGGTTGACCAGGGTCTGGAGAATATTTATTTTATTTATTTACAGGTCGGTCGTTGGGACAGCAGGAAAGAAAGAAAACATCTTAGCAAAAAAAAAAAAAAAAAGTTATGCTACTGCCACTGTTAATGGTGAGAAACTGTTGGAGAATTTCTCCTTCCTTTTTTAGGGCAAGGATTTGCGCTTCTGTGTGCTTAGGTGAGAGGAACAGAATTCCAGTCCATCCTTGAAAAAGAATCCTATTTCATCAGTGATTGGATGATGGAACGAAAATGCCTAGCAATCCCCAAAACATAGACAGGACATTTTTAAAAAAAAAAAAATCTGTACATCCCTACACACAGCTCTGAATTTGGAGCAACATCTGGGCCTGATCCCTAGTATGTGTGTCTCATTGGAATCTTTGCCTGGCTTATTCGGAGCTCTCTGGGGTCCTGCTTAGCAACTCTGCTAGGAACAGGAGGACTAATAACCATTGATCGCCTTCTCCTCCAGGAATTTATTCCACCCCCTTTTAAAGCCATCCAAATTGGTGGCCATCGCCACGTCTTGGTAGAGAATTCCAGAGTTTAACTATCCGCTGTGTGAAGAAGTTTTACACCAGTTTTAAAATCTCTTCACTGGCTTCCAATTAGTTTCCGGGTGAAGTATAAAGTGTTGGTTATCACCTTTAACCAACCATTATCACTACATGGTTGGGTCCAGGCTACCTGTGGGATCACCTTCTCCCATACAATCCGCCCCACACACTCAGGTCCTCTGGAAAGAATCTACTTCAGTCAGTCAAAGTTAGGCTGACAGGTATTACCCAGAGGACCTTCTCTTCTGCTGCTCCCAGACTGTGGAATAGCCTGCCGGAGGAGATTCATTTAGCATTTAAGGAAGCTATAAAGACTGATCTCTTCTGGCAAGCCCATCCAGTGGAATTTTAGGGTGCTTTTAGGATGCTTTTAGGACATTTTAACAATGTATACTACCCTATTTCTTCGATTCTGACGCACTTTTTTCCCATATAAACATCTCTAAAAATGGGGTGCGTCTTAGAATTGCAGGTGTGTCTTAGAGGTTTGGTGGTACTGTTGGTGGTACTGAAATTAGTGTGCGTCTTACAATCGATGGCGTCTTACAATCGAAGAAATACGGTATGTTTTTAATCAGTATTTTATGTATTTTATACTTACTGATGTTCCCCGCCTCGATCAAAATGGAGAGGCGTGGGGAATTATTATTATTATTATTATTATTATTATTATTATTATTATTATTATTTTCTGCCTTTGACCTGCCTTGACTGGTTCTTATTGACACCCAGAGCAGATTCACTGCCTCACTGACCTCAGGTCCCACTGATATGATTCCACTGATATTGATAAATTAATTGAGGAGTGAGTAAGGGGCTCTACCCACCACTCCTGCTGACAGAGGAACATGCCTTAGGTGGAGGGAAGAAAATCCCAGATCTGATTATCTTGGTCAACAGATTTCAGGTCAATTGCAGCCAGAATAACAGCCATGTTTTATTTTCTAAGAGCCTCATGTGGCGCAGAGCGGTAAAGCAGCAGTTTCTGCAGCTGAAACTCTCCCCACGGCCTGAGTTTGATCCCGGCGGAAGCTGGTTCTCAGGCAGCCGGCTCGGGTCAACTCAGCCTTCCATCCTCCCAAGGTTGGTAAAATGAGTACCCAGTTAGCTGGGGGAAAGGTAATAACGGCCAGGGAAGGCAACGGCAAACCACCCCGCTATAAGGCCTGCCAAGAAAACGTCAGTGAAAGCTGGCGTCCCTCCAAGAGTCAGTAATGACTCAGTGCTTGCATGAGAGGTTCCTTTCCTTTTTTTTCTTTTCTAAACAACAAAAAATACATCAGAAACTCCATTCATCCCTGTTTGTTTTGCTTGCCCTTCCTGTGTTAAGCATAGGTGTGGAGACAAAAGCTAGGAGTCACACAGCTGTAAAATAACGTGGGAAATGAGACATTTTGACAATATCAACAGCTACAGTGTTTGTACAGGAACCACTACATCCCCTGTCAATAAGCCAGGTGCCTGAGACCAGTAAATAAACAGTTGAGTTTCCGCTTCCTAAACAAAAGCAACGCACTTTGTCAAACCATCTCCCACCCGCACCTCATCCCAGACCAACACTGAACTGCTCGATTTATGGCCTGCCACGCTGAACATTTCTCTTTCAAGAGCGTTCCTCAATATTTTCCAAATGTTTCCCCCCCTGTTACGGATCAGTAGAATAAGATTAATGAATGCTTTCTGCCAGATCTGTACAGCAATAACTAGAATTATCCAGACACCCTGGATTGATTTTCTTCGTACACTTTGCCCTCCGAAAGTAGGTTTTTTGTGGGTTTTGTGTGTGCTTTTTATGGTTGGTGTGTGTGTGTGTGTGTGTAGGGGTGTTTTTGTTTTCTGAATTGTGAGGGGATTTCTGCTACAGCAACACTCTGTCTCAAGTGTTGAATATAGAATTGCCTCCTTTTTTGGAAAATGAATTGGTGATCCTTCACTGTTGATTGCTTCCATTTGAGGTGATTTCAGGCAGGATTTAATTACTCTCATAGAACTGCAGGTGCTGAGCACCTCAGGGACTAACAGAAGGGTAGCTGAACCTGCCAACATGTCACAAATGAAAATTAAAGGCAAGCTTTGTAATACTCCAATTCTCACAGCAAAGAGGGCTGCTATCACCCATTGCATCATTTAATTTAAAAAATCGTTTCTTTATGATATTTCTACCCTGCCTTTCAGGGCTGGTGTCAAAGGTAGTCATGGCTGGGCTTCGCATTGCAACCTGCTTGTTCACCGGTTTCTTGCTCTGGCCCTGAAAATGGTGGTAGTGAAAAGGAGAAGCAGGAGATCACAGAATCATAGGATAATTAAGTTCGAAGGAGCCTATAAGGCCATCGAGTCCAACCCCCTGCTCAGTGCAGGAATCCACCTTAAAGCATCCCTGACAGATGGTTGTCCAGCTGCCTCTTGAAGGCCTCTAGTGTGGGAGAGAGGCCACCACTTCCATAGGTCATTGGTTCCATTGTCGTACTGCTCTAACAGTCAGGACATTTTTCCTGATGTCCAGCCAGAATCTGGCTTCCTGTAACTTTGGCCCATTATTCCACGTCCTGCACTATGGGATGATCGAGAAGAGATCCTGGCCCTCCTCTGTGTGACAAACTTTTAAGTATTTGAAGAGTGCTCTCATGTCTCCCCTCAATCTTCTCTTCTCCAGGCTAAACATGCCCAGTTCTTTCAGTGTCTCCTCATAGGGCTTTGTTTCCAGACCCCCGATCATCTTGGTTGCCCTCCTCTGAATCCCCATTCCATGTCTTGCACTCTGGGATGGTCGAGAAGAGATCCTGGCCCTCCTCTGTGTGACAACCTTTTAAGTATTTGAAGAGTGCTATCATGTCTCCCCTCAATCTTCTCTTCTCCAGGCTAAACATGCCCAGTTCTTTCAGTGCCTCCTCATAGGGCTTTGTTTCCAGACCCCCGATCATCCTGGTTGCCCTCCTCTGAACCCCCATTCCACGTCCTGCACTCTGGGATGGTCGAGAAGAGATCCTGGCCCTCCTCTGTGTGACAACCTTTCAAGGACTTGAATATAGATTTGTACTTGGATACATAATCCCCCACCACACTTTATTTAATCAACACAACAGTTGTATAGAAAAGGGCATTTCAGCAGCTGTCATTCGTCTGCATGCAGCACCTGAAAATCCCTCTTCCACACAAGAGTTAAAGCTGAAGGAGCCCTGCTCTTTTTTGTCTCTCCTCACTCTAGTACAACTCTTGCATCTTTAACAAACTCCGACTACTTTGGCAGCCATTTTGTGACTGGCCCCAGCCCTGTTCTACCATTTTGTGACTGGTGGACCTTCATGGTTTTCATCTCTTTGAACAGGACTCTGATGATAGAAGGTTTAAGAACTAAGGGTCTAATAAAATTGTATCAGTTTGGGCTGAATCACATACCCTTGCCTATCAAGCTATACCTGTGACATGCTGATTATAGCATGAATGAACATAAGAAGAGCCCTGCGGGATCAGGCCAAGGGTCCATCTAGTCCAGCACTCTGTTCACATAGTGGCCGACCAGCTGTCGACGAGGAACCCACAAGCAGGACATGGTCCAACACCACCCATGTTCCCCAGCAACCGGGGTATATAGGCTTAATGCCGCTGATGCTGGAGGTAGCGCACACCACTACCAATCAGCTGCCACAAATAAAGTGCTTGTGGTGTTTTTTTTAAATGCAGAAGTAATTTCTTCATGCTTGACTAACTTATGCCTCGTTCTCTGAAGCACGTCTTGGTATTTTAAGGGCTCCCCTGTAAACAAATCTATTTTTGGTTTAAGATATAAATTGAGTTTGTCATTCTGGTTATTCGCTATTCTCCTGCCTTCAAGAGACAGTGCGACCAAGACTGCAATCCTATGTAGGACTACTCAGAATTAAGTCCTATTGAGTTGAATGGGACTGCTCCCAGGTAATGATGCATAGGCTTGCAGGCTAAGGGTGCAATCCTGTGCATGTTTATACAGAAAAAAAAACCTCCTATAACTCCCAGCATTCCCCAGCTAGCCACACTCGGGCTGCAAGTGGTTCAACACAATGTGGGTGTTCACACAACACGCTAAGCCACACAGTGGTTGAGTGTGGGTTGTTGATGAACCATGGGTTAGGCTGTTGTCTGAACCCATGACATTTTTCGCAAGGTGACTTGATAAACATGCAACGTGTCTTGTTAACCATCCTGAGCAACCCAGCAACAAACCATGGATTCTCAAGTTGGCTTATTTGAGAAAAAAATAAGCCATGCTGCATAGTTAACAAACCATCCTGTGAAAAATATCCTGGGTTCAGACAATACGTTAACCCGTTGTTCAACAAAATAACCCATGGTTCAACAACAACCCACACTGAACCACTGAGTGAGGCTTAGCATGTTGGGCAAACCCAGTCAATGACCCAGTTCACACAATTTTGGTGGGGGGGAATAAGCCACAGTGGGCCGTGGTAGGTGTCTGAGGGGCTTGTTACCCACAAAAACAAGCCACCTTAGCCAGTTTGGCAGGGCACAACAAGCCGGGCTGCCGAGGGTAATGATACTAATCCTCTCTGACACATGACCAACATGCACAGAGTGGTGAACAAGCCAGCATGGCCTATTTACCACCCTGCAATCATGTGAACTGGACCACTATGTGGCTAGATGCACCCAGTCAGACAAGGTATGGGGGAAACGAGGTAGCCCAATGGCAGCAGAGAACATCCATTGGATGTCTTCAACTGGTGAGTGGTTGTGATCCTAAACAGGCCAAATACAATATTTTTTAAAAAAAAAATTAAGGACATCCTATTTGCAAGGACATTTCACTCTTGAAAGGGTAAGAGTGATCCTCTCAGAATGCAGGCATAGGAGACCTGGTTCCAGTATTACCTTCACCTCTACCAAAGAATACACTGGCAATCATATATTTTGCCAGGAGGCAAAATACACAGGGTTGTGTTGTTTTTTTACTGGCAAGATCAGGGGAATACTTGCTCACTCTTTGCTTTGGATCTTTCCCCTAAAATCCACAGGGATTTTAGAAGCTATCAAGCACGGCTATTATTATTTTTACCCTGTGCAGGGGGGAAAAAGGCATTGCAGCAGAAGTAATTCGAAGCTAATAAAACATAGCAAGCAGACTTTAAAAGAGAGAGAGAGAGCTGCAATCCTACACATGCTTCCATGCCCTTAAATCCCATCAACGTCCATACAAGGTGGCCACTTATGCATTGCCAAAAGAGAGGGGGAAAAGGCATCACCGAAAGATTTGCATCAAATTTGCATATGCTAATCGATATGTACAGATGCAGATTTGAAAAGAAATGCTACAATTGAAATAGGAATATAAGAGATGAGTCCAAGGGTCCATCTGGTCTGGTATTCTGTTCACACAGTGGTCGACCAGCTGCCCATAGGAAAACAAACAGGACACAGTGTCAACAGAACCCTCGCGTCCATGTTCCCCAGCAACTGGTGTACATAGGCTTACTGCCTCTGAAACTGGAAGTAGCACAGTTCTTCTCCTCCTGGAATCCCCCTTTAAAGCCATCCAAAATGGTTCCTCCACGTCTCTTTGTGTCTCTTCAAGTGTAACTAAAAGCTAAAGATGATTCACCGACTACTCTCTCATCCCAGGGATGAGGATGCTTAGGTCAACAGAAAAGGAAGGGAGCTGATATTGCTTCAGTATCTCCCAGGGTTGTTTTTACAAAAAGATAGAGAGTTCTTTCAGTGGCCTGCATCACTTAGGGTGGCCACTTACGCACACATTGCCAGAAGAGAGCACAGATTGCCAGAAGAGAGCACAAAAGAGGACACAGATTTGCCTAACGTTGCCGCATGCAGATTCATACATATAAGATGCACAGTTTGAAATAATAGCTATAGTTGAAAAAGAAATACAATACATCCCATCATAGAGAGCCAGTGTGGTGTGGTGGCTAAAGTGTTGGACTGGGAGTTGGGAGGTCCGGGTTCTAGTCCCCATTCGGCCATGGGAACTCACTGGGTGACTCTGGGCCGGTCACAGACTCTCAGCCCAAGCTACCTCACAGGGTTGTTGTTGTGAGGATAACATGGAGAGGAGAAGGATTGTGTATGCTGCCTTGGGTTCCTTGGAGGAAAAAAGGCGGGATATAAATGCAATAATAAATAAAAAATGAAAATAAATAGGGGAGAACACTGTGCCCAGGCAACCCATGTGCCCCCTTGATCTGTTGACCAGTTGCTGATGGGCATCTTCAAGGCCTTGGCTCTCCCTGCTCATTGGTCTTTTATCCTGGACTGGGGAGCCCTTTAAATATAGGATGCAGTCAAACAGAGGACTGTCCTCTGACAGGACATCCAATAGAGGGTCATCCTCTTTGAAGGAGGACCACTGGTGACCCTAAGTCCATAGAAGTTATGTGGAGGTGACAGTGCAGGTGAAGGAACAGCCATTGGGGCTCAACCCTTCTCCATTACTAGGGTGACCATATGGAAAGGAGGACCAAGCTCCTGTATCTTTCACAGTTGTAGAGAACAGGGGAAATTCTCTACAACTTTGACCAGATACAAAGGAGGGCAGGGCTCCTGCAGCTTTAACTCTTGCGATGAAGAGGGAATTCCACCAGGTGCTGCATGCCTACAAATGACCCCTGCTGGAATTTCCTTTTGTTAAAGGTACAGGAGTCCTGTCCTCCTTTTCATAGGGTCACCCTATCCATTACAAGTGCCATTGATAGGGATGGGAGGATAGCTGTCGCCTTCCATTCATTACTAGCGGATCAGGAATGAATGGAGGAAATCAGCTACAGAAGGGGGAAAACTAAGCAACTGCCTGGGCTGCCTGCCTCACTCTTGTAAATATCTAGGTGAAATCCATCACCTGCACTTCTGCAGGAGGTCCACCCAACAGCTGCTAAGCCACTGGTTTGCTGCTGGGTGAGTTTCCTGCTATTCCTGGGGAGTTGATCAACAACACTTTACACAGAGGATGGCCCTCTGTACTGTAGGACGTATGGAGATCCCAGCACCACTGTCCATCAAAACAATGGCCCCGTTCAGAAGACACCTTAAACCATGCCTTTAACCACAGTGGTTAAGCCAGAAAGCCACTGCATTCTGGCTTAACCATCCCCATGGTTAAAGGCATGCTTTAAGGTGTCTTCTGAATGGGGCCATTGTTTTGATGGACAGTGGTGCTGGGACACCTGAATGATTGATAAACAACTCTTAGACCCGCCCCTTCCTGGCCCACTCAGGACTAGTGAGAGATCCTATTATATTCAGCAGTATGTAACACGTAGATGTTACAAATAAATAAAATCAATTACAAGAGAGCTTGTAATTACAAGAGAGCTCCGGCTATTGGGCGGTATAGAAATGTAATAAATAAATAAATAAATAAATAAATACACTAAACCTGGACTAGGAGGAGATCCAGAAACATCCAGCATCAAAAAAGCTAGTGAGTCTTGTTCAGGCAGCTACACTTGCTGAAATTCCTCCTTCTGTACAATTATTGAATCTGCAAGAGCCCTCTTCTCTTTTGCATATGTCCCCTACTTTGAAGGCTAAACAGATTTATTGTGGCACACATTTTTGTGGTCTTGCGTCAACTTTATGAAAGTTATCTTCAGTTGGCGGGTATATATATATTATATACATGGGTGTAGAGGGGAGAAACCATAATCAGTGAGGTCAAAGGACAAGAAATGCCAGAACGACAACTTGTGACAATTCCATTAAAGCTTAAATGTATACAAAATAAACACAGTGCCCATTCACAACAGCAGCAATCAGTAAGAACATAATCATCCTAGAATTATTCAGCAGCGAGGCAGGAAGCCATTGTCTCCATTCATGCCCCTACAGATAGAATCAAACTTCCTGACGAGTTGTAATTCAGTGGTATAAAATGCTCCTAACCCAGCAACAATTAGTGTCTTCAAAGGAAGACACACACTTTGGCCACAGGAAGTTACCGACAAGAAAAGGCGGCTTTAGAAAATAACAGGGAAACTGACTCCTGGTAATAAGAATATAGAATATAGATTGGCTTCACGGTGTGGTTGTGATCAACACTGTGGCATGAGCCAACTTCAAAATGGTTTTACAGCCTGGCCCTGTGCATGTCTACTGTGAAGTAAGTCCCACTGAATTCAACAGAACTTGCTTCTAGTATGTTTGTATGCAATTACTGCCACAGACTACAATCCTATAAACATTTACCAGGGATTAAGCCCCACTGAACGCAGTGAGACTTACTTCACAGTAGACATACCTAGGATTGCACTGTTAGTCTTGTACATCTCTGTTCGGGGAGACTGGATCTGAACCTATGCCAAGCACTGCAACGAAACCACGACTGCAATGGAAAAATCAGGTGTGGGAGGTGGTTAGATCGAAGCGCCACTGGCACGTGGGACTGTATCAAAACCTAGTCATTGGATGCCAATGCTAATAGGTGACGCCCAACAATGAAACCTGGCCGTGAAACCAAGACAACGCTATGGAAAGCTGTAAACCATAAGATGGGGGGGGGGTCAGGAGTGGCCCAAGGCATTGAACAAGATGGCGCCCCTGCCATTCCATGCACAAGAGCCAGCCAGACTGGCAAATGACTCTGTCTTCAACACCACCATTGGGACAGCATCCTCCCCTGCAGCTGGAGACAATAATGTGGGGGGCACAGAGCAGGCCTCTTCACCAACACACCTTGCTGCCACCTCCCAGCCTCTGCCGCCTAAGGTGGCCGTTTCACTCTGGCTCATGGTAGGGCCAGCCTTGGTGTGAGGCATCCTCCTAATCATATTCAATGATGAATACCAACCAACTGTAGGATGAGGATTAATGCCTTGCGCTGCCCCTAGAGAGCTTACCTGACCACACCCAAAGCTTTCGTAGTAGGATCCATTCTACCCCATTCCCTAAAGACGTTTGTCTTCCCATCAGCCCACAGCTTCAGAGAGAGCTTTGCAAGGGATTCTGGGCACACCTTGATTTCATGGGAAAGCGATGGAGAGAATGTATATTGGCGCAAAATCAATCAAAATCCATTCTTTCTCCAAACAAAAAAGGCACAATTTCTGTGTTCGGGGAGGGTGGGGGCAGTTGAATTGACAGCCATCTAACGAGGGGAAGGGGCAGAAATACAAGCTTCTTTTTCATTGATGGTTTTGGAGCTATTGTTGTCAATGGCCATATTCTCGGCAGGAGCAGGAAGGGTTGAATGGAGAATAGACTTGGCCCTCAGATGCCTTTGTCAAAGCCAGTTGGTTCAGCTTGTCTATAAAGCAATCGAGCACATGACTGGGTTCTTTGGTGCGGTGCTGTGTGCGTGTGTGTATTTTAACACCTTCCAACCAGCCACGATAAATAAAGTGTACCAGAGGTATCCGCACACATCCTGCTGACCGAAACATAACATGAACGCTACCGGGCTGTTTTCTGTCCCAAAGCTGATTGCTTTTGCGATGCCACCATAGAGATTACGAAGGGCAAGTCTTTCTCCGGTTGGCCTCCTCAAATCCACCCAGCATCAGCACCGATGTCATTTGCTGCAGCTTGGTTTTTTGCAAGGCTGGGGTAAAGTAACTCGGGACACAAGTGCAGAAAGCAAAAAAGAAAGACAAAATGAAGGGGGAGGGGGGAAACCCCAGCCCCCCTCCCACACCCAATTTCTTCCCCCCTAGGAAGGATGGGATGCTTGGAGACAGATCTCCGAGCTCAGAACAACCCCAAAGGCGACGGTTTCTTCCAGACCATGCCCAGCACAAAAAAATACGCCCAATTCCCTTTTGTTCATGGGAAGCGTTGGCTCAGTTCTATGCATGGCAGATATGGGATATTGGGAGATGCATGCATATATCTGTGTGTAGGGCTGGTTGATAGCGGCCAGGCGCCCTTGCCCTTTTAAAGTGCTGATGCAACGGTTTAAAGTGCTCGTGCAAAAATCTGGAGAGCAATTCCCACCACCACCACTCTCACACATATACACAAAGACACACCGAATCATCCACCGATAAAGGAAGAAAAACAAAAGAATCCCCGTGCCCGCCTCTTCCAGATCGGTGGGACTACAGGTCCCATCATCCCCTGGCTGGGGATGCTGAGAGGTGTAGTCCAAGAGATCTGGAATTGGGGGCAGCTTGCGCTGGCCCTAAATACTTACTTCTGCCCAGCCCGTGCGTTTTCCATTCCGTCTCTTCCACTGCCCCGTAGCGCCTCAGCGGCTTCTCGGCTTCCATGCTGGCAGAGATGGAGCGCTTTAACTCCATGCTTTTTTTCTTTCTTTCTTTCTTTGCTTTTTTCCCCCTCCCGCGGCTGCCTGGGCTCCGGTGCTCTCTTTTCCCGTGGGTCTCCCCTCCTTTTAGTCCATCCCAGCCAGAGAGAGAGAGAGAGAGAGACCGGAACGAGAGAGAGGGGCAGGACTTTTTAAGTTCAGCCTTTTCCCTTACGCCCGCCGCCGGACTGGCAAGCGCATGCCAGCTTTCTCACCGCATCCCTCCGCCGCGGTTGGTACCCAACGAGGAGGCGATGATGGAACGGGATGCAGCGCGCATGCCCAGTTTGAAGATGCTCGTTAAGAGGAGCGCCCGAGGGAACGCAGGGGGGGAGGAGGAGGGAGGGAGACAAACAATGGGGAAAAACATGCCGTAGTGGGCAGGGAGGGTGTTGGCTGAGTCTCCCCCACTGGGGGCGGAGGGGGGGCGGGAGAGAGAGAGAGAGAAAGAGAGAGGCATACACAGAACTACCACTCAGCTCCCACCAAGATCTGGTCCTTGATTGACCTTTTTTGCTCCGCTATGGTGTTGTTGGGAGGAGGAAAATGAAACCCACCCACCCCTCAAAAAACCCACCCGACCTCTTATTGTCTGAGTGGGTGTGCATAAAACAGCCTTCATTTCTATAGGTGAGGTCGAGAGGCTCCAGCTAGCCTGAGAAAAGCAAGAACGCCCGATGCCTTCTGCACTGGAAGGCCTTCCCAATAGTTTCGGATGTGGCAGGCTTTGTTGTGGTTGAAATGGTGGTGTCGGCGGTCGTGGTGGTGGAGAAATCGCTCTGCATATGTTAAGAGATGCACTGATCTCTCATTCCTAGGACTGCCTATTTAATGCATCTGTTGAATTGTTTATGGTTGCCACTATTGTTTTAGTTGTTCTAGGACAGCCTTCCTCAACCTGAGGCGCTCCAGATGTGTTGCACTGCATCTCCCAGAATGCCCCAGCCTGGCTGGGGCATTCTGGGAGTTGTAGTCCAACACATCTGGAGCTCCCCAGGTTGAGGAAGGCTGTTCTAGGAGATGGTGATATTTTAGTGGGTAATTGTTTTGCTGTTTCAAAATGTTGTACGTTTTGATTTTGCTGTAAGTCACCTTGAGTTGTTTGTTTGTTTGTTTGGAGAAAAGTGTCTAAGAAATAGTTGTAGTAGTAGCAATGCAAATCATAAAATATACTAGGACAGAACAATGCATATGGAAAAGACAATACCCTGCAACTGACCAGACATGACAGTTATAGACAAAAAAAAGGAAAACACACTTACTTCATTGACATATCAATATCTATAATGACCAAAATGTTGTAGAAAAGGAAGAAGAAAAGAGAAAAAATATACACCACTGGCTATGGAACTTAAAGAACTATAGCAACAGGGAAAGATCACAGTTATTCCGTTAGTCACATCAGTCACTGGCATCACATCAAAGAACTACTGTATTTCTTCGATTGTAAGATGCCATCGATTGTAAGACGCACACTAATTTCATTACCACCAACAGAAAAAAAAACCTAAGACACACCCGCGATTCTAAGACGCACCCCATTTTTAGAAATGTTTATATGGGGGGGGAAGTGTGTCTTGGAATCAAAGAAATAGGGTATACAGAAAACCTTCAGAACCTGGGCCTACCAAAATACATCCACACCAACATCCAGAAAGCAGTCATACTTAAAACATGCTCAAGTCAGGAAATTCCTGTATCAGTAAAAGGTTGTTGTGAAGATAAAATGGAAAGGAGTAAGCTCCAAGAGTTCATTGCGAGAGGAAGAAAGGCAGGATACAACAACAGCAATAAGAATAATAATAAATACCCAAGGAACGGAGCACAGGGTCTCCCCCACCCCACCCCCCATCTAAGCTGTGTGGTCACTAGCCAATCTGACCTTAACAGCGATTTCTTCCCAATTCACTTGAACCAAGCCTGGAAACATACAGGCAGCCAATGCAATGGGCCAGCCAATGCAATACAATGGGTCTTATATGTTCAAACTTTGTGGTCCTGCTGAATATGGTGTGTGTTTGAATCATATCATAGAAACATAGAATAGTAGAGTTGGAAGGGGCCTATAAGGCCATTGAGTCCAACCCCCTGCTCAATGCAGGAATCCACCTTAAAGCATCCCTGACAGATGGCTGTCCAGGGCCTCTAGCATGGGAGAGCCCACCACCTCCCTAGATCATTGGTTCCATTGTCATACTACTCTAACAGTCAGGACGTTTTTCCTGATGTCCAGCCGGAATCTGGCTTCCTGTCACTTGAGACAGGAATCTGGCTTCCTGTCCGTGTCCTGCACTCTGGGATGATCGAGAAGAGTTCTTGGCCCTCCTCTGTGTGACCACCTTTCAAGTGTTTGAAGAGTGCTGTCATGATGTCTCCCCTCAGTCTTCTCTTCTCCAGGCTAAACATGCTCAGTTCTTTCAGTCTCTCCTCATAGGGCTTTGTTTCCAGACCCCTGATCATCCTCGTTGCCATCCTCTGACCACCACCAGCCTCCAGCTTGTCTGCATCCTTCTTGAAGGGTGGTGCCCAGAACTGGACACAATACTCAAGTTGAAGCCTAACCAGTGCCGAATAGAGGGGAACCAGTACCTTGCGCAATTTGAAAGCTACACTTTTATTAATGCAACTGCTCCCTCTTTCCTTTAACCCCACCCACCATTGGAAGACCACTCCATGAGCTGCTCTGAAATGGAATTTGGCCTTCTAGCAGTAAGAGGTTCTGTCCTCTTGATCTACGGCCTCAAAGGGGCATTTCTACCCAACCCTATGGCCCCTGAGATGCTCGATCTGTACACCGCAAGAGTTTCCCTTGGACTGATGTAGAGGACAAATGACATGACAATAACTTGCCGGTTGTTGTTATACATTTCAGAGGGAAAAGGCCAGACAGTGTGCTGAGTCATAGGCTTAAGTAGCAGATGGCAGTGCAGTTTTTACTGCTAATTTGGGGGTGATGACTGCGTTGCAAGTTACTGGGGTGGGCTGGACTGATTCATTGGGAGCAGCAATGTGCTCAAGAGTGGGAGGACGGACCGTGAGCCCATCTGGGGTACAATGGGAAGTGGCAAGTATGACTCTAAAGGCAGCAGCAGCAGCAGTAGACCCTGACGCTCTGCAAAAAGAACAGCCTGAAATGGCTGGAAGAGAGGATGTTAAAGGAATGGTGACACGTCTCTCTCCCGTTAATAGCGAACTCTGGTGGTGAGTGCCGACAGACCTGAACATAAGAACATAAGAAGAGCCATGCTGGATCAAACAAAAGGTCTATCTAGTCCAGGGCAGGATCTACTTTTCTGTAGGGGTGTGCTCCCCTCCGTTACAGATCCCCAGATCTGAAGTGGAGCAGGCCGTTCTGGACCTACGAAGTCCGGTTCCGAAGTGGATCGGGTGAGGTCCAGATCAGCTCGAAGTGGCTCGGAATGGTCCGAAGTGATTCAGACCACTCTGAAGCTTCGGAGCCAGGTAAGTAGGGAGGGGAGCTTACCTGGCTCCCCATCTGCTGCCACCGCGGTCCAGGTAAGCCCCCCTCCCCCACTTACCTGGCTCCGCCATCCGTCGCAGTCCATGGGGCAGTTTCAACTGCCACCCAGGCCTAACACCGGAAATAGGCAGCGGGATCCGAAGCAGTTCGGGTAGGCGGTGCCCAGCCCTACATTTCTGCTTTAAAATGGTTTATAACAGTAGTGACAACTGTTGGGGACCAGGACACACTGCATATACAGATTTATAAAGTGTCATATCCTGCTTGGTGTAGATCTGGGCCAGCACTCTGTTCATAAAGTGGCTAAACTTCTGTCGACCAGGAACCCACAAGTAAGACCCGGGTGCAACAGCATCCTCGCCCCCCCCCCGCCCCCATGTTCCCCAGCAACAAGTGTATATAGGCTTACTGCCTCTGATACTGGAGGTAGCACATAGCCATCAGGTCTAGTAGCCATTGATGGCCTTCACCTCCAGGAATTTATCCAGCCTCCTTTTGAATTGGTGGCCATCACTTCATCTTCTGATAGTGAATTCCATAGTTTAACTATACACTGTGTGAAGAAGTCTTTCTTTTTATCTGCCCTAAATCACCCACCAATCAGCTTCATTGGATGACACCACTGTGTTCTAGTATTATGGGAGAGGGAGAAAAAGGTCTCCTTTTCCACATTCTCCATGCCATACATGGAGCCTAAACAGGACTACCGAGAAAGGAGGAGGTATCGTTATGCTCAGGAAAACCCTGAGGTTTGTAGAAAAAAACCAGAACTAATTCCAAAAGCTAGAACCACAGCAAGGAACACTCATGTACACAAAATCAGCCCAGGGAGGACTGTGCATGCTCAGGAACCATGGAATATTGAGTGTCCTTTGGAAAAGAAAAACAGGAAACTATGTTGGGGGTTGAGAAAGACTATAACTGCCTTCTCAACCTCGTGCCATCTAAATACGTTGGACTACAACCCCCAGAACCCTCCAGCCAGTTACGTTGACTGGAGGATTCTGGGAGCTGTAGTCTAACACATCTGGAGGGCATGAGTTTGGGTAAGGCTGGTTTATACTATTCTGGATGATGGCATGGCTGGCTAGCAGGAACCCTGAACAGGAGTGTTCCTTGGAGGTGAAAATGCGCTGCAACCTTTTGTTGCAGGTTTCAGTTCTGAACTGATTCATTTTAATGAGGCCCAGCATTGGGCAAAAGGCGGGATACAAATAAATATAATAATAATAATAATAATAATAATAATAATAATAATAATGTTCGGCGTGCTGCATTCCAGGTCCAATGTCCGGCAACTCAAGTGGCTTGTATCAAACATTTAAAAAGCAATAATAATAATAATAATAATAATAATAATAGCAATTGTATAATAAAAGAGCAATAAAAACAGACGGCTAAAAAGTTCCCTCATTAAAAACAACTTTTAATGATATTTTAGGATGCTTTTAGGATGTTTTTAAACACTGTATCCCGTGTTTTTAATCAGTATTTTATGTGTCTTGTGCTTGTTGTTGTCCTCCGCCAATTGGAGAGGCAGGTAAGAAAATTAGTAGTAGTAGTAGTAGTAGTAGTAGTAGTAGTAGTAGTAGTATTAAAACAGAACAAGGCTGACTGCAGGGAACTCGCAGCTAGAAATGGAAGCCTTGCAAATTATATCAAGCAGCATGGGATGCTCATTGGAGGCTGGTGGCTCTGATGTGAGTGGGGCGGAGAGTCTGCTCCGGGTTTTGGTCAGAACCAGGCAGAATTCTAAAGGAGCTTTCTGAGGTGCGAAGCTATTCCATTCCTCTTCCGCCTTCCGGGTTTTCCATTTCAACTCCCCTCCCTGCAGTCAATTAATATCCCATGTCCACTAAGCCTACTCAGACCTCGCTGGGCTATTTTGGGGTTCCCCCCCCCTGAGGAATTTCCCCCACCCTAAATATTTTTCATACATATCCAAATTCTGGTGTTCCACAAACCGGCTGATCTCTC
Source organism: Elgaria multicarinata webbii (assembly GCF_023053635.1). Lineage (NCBI taxonomy): Eukaryota > Metazoa > Chordata > Lepidosauria > Squamata > Anguidae > Elgaria > Elgaria multicarinata. The sequence continues at coordinate 16,897,044 of NC_086187.1, read as the reverse complement.
CCTCTTGGGCATGGGTTTTTGCGACACAAACAAGAACGCTCACAGTGTGAACATGGGAAATAGAGGGGGATGAACTGTATGTTACAGACTTGTAAATGCAAATGGGTATGTTCCTAGCTGCTACAACCTACTCTTTGGCCCAAGGGCTGGCCCTACCATGAGGCCGAGAGAGGCAGTCGCCTCAGGCAGAAGATCTGGGGTATCATAAAAGGGCAGCAAATGTTCTTTACTTTGTTATTATTGTGTTTCTACCGCTAGGGATGGAGAGAGGCGCTTATGAGATTGTCTGCCTCATGTACCAAAAGAACTTGGATTTGGATACTACACACTTTGTTTTTTGAGGGGAGGGGGCACCATTGGCTGCCTCTGCTTCTGGCAGCAAAACTTCTTGGGCTGGGGCTGTCTGCACCTGCCAAGGATTGTGTGAAGGGAGTATGTCCATATTTCTCCATTCTGCCGTCACGAGTGGCTTATCCCATTTTAGATATTCTTGGTTGCCCTGGAAATGACCCCCTCCAGACACTTAAGGTGGTATTGTGTATGCATAGATCAGGCTTCCCCACACCTGCTGCCTCCAGATGTTTGGACTACAACTCCCATCAGCCCTAGCCCTTGGCCATGCAGGCAGTTGAAACCCAAAACATCTGGAGGACACCAAATTGGGGGAAAGACTGTTACAGAGCAGGGCCAGGGTGTGGAACCGCAAGCCGACGGGCCAAATATGGCCCACCTGGCAGTGGAGGCTGGTGGCGCTGATTTCGGTGGGACTGTGAACCCATTCCGGGTTTCAGCCAGAACCCTAAAGGAGCTATCCAAGGTAATGAAATTATTTGTTGGATGGGGTTTAGCACCTTGGAGAGCTCTTTTAGCATCCTGGCTGGTTCTGACTGAAACCCGGAATGGATTTACAGCCCCACCAAAATTGGAGCCACCAGCCTCCACTGCCAGGTAGGCTCCCAATCCAGCCCTCCAGGATTCCCCAAATGACCCTGCTGCTTGCCCCCACCTGTTTGGTGGTATCCATCTCGTGCATCTTTTTCCTCCGTTCTAAAAGGTGGAAATGCCTCTCCTAAGACTTCCTCAGTGGCACTAAGAGCTTGAACCTAAAATATGCTGGTATACTTAGCATTTGGGGTCCTGCATCTTTGGCCATTGGGTCACCCTCTTTTGTCTTCAATCCCTGGAATGGGGCCTCCAAGAACTTTTCCAAAAATGAACTCAGGCCTTGTGAATTCAACATACGTGCTGTCGAAGGAAAGCTCCAGCAAATTATCCAAAACTACATCTCTCAGTTCCTCTCCATCCTCACTATGCTTTATCCAGCACTATGCTTTATTCATCTACACCATGCAATCAATTTAGATTAAAACCAGAATAACTGAGATACACCTCCTGGAACATTCAACGCACACGGAGGCCATTCTCAATTGAGCTTATCAAATCATGTCAAGTTCTTCAATCAATGTCACAGGGGTCCCCTGTCGCTAATTTCCCTGCTGGGCTTTGGTTATGGTTATAAAAATAGGCGATGTGTGAAATGGAGTCGGCTGAGTGTATTTCATTCGATAACTTCACGTCTCTATCTTTCAAGCACCAGCCGAGCGACAAAAAGGGAGCGGGCGAACACCGGCGTACAAAAAGATCCTGCCGGTGAATTATGTCACAGGTTTGTCGATGTTTTGGCATCAAGGTTGGAGTATTTACAGCATGGGCGGCCAAGGGAAAGCTATAAGGGAAATAAATGGGGTTATTGCATGCCGACAGCAAAAATGATTGCTGTTTGCGGAACGGGGGGAATTGTTTAGGTCAGATTGGCTAGTGACCACAGAGCTTGGATGGGGAGTCTGTGCACTGTTCCTTGTGTATTCATTGTTGTTCATGTTGCTGTTGTTGTATCCTGCCTTTCTGCCTCTTGCAATGAACTTCTTGCAGCTTACATGATCCTCCTCTCCATTTTATCTTCACAACAACCCTGTGAGGTAGGATAGGCTAAGTGTCAGTGACTGGCCCAAAGCCACCCAGGGGCTGGAGCATCTCCCCTATGAGGGAAGGTTACAACAGCTGGGATTGTTTAGCTTGGAAAAAAGGAGGGTAAAGGGAATCATAACAGCTTCTTGGCAGAGTGGGGGTATTGAACCCAGGTCTTCCCAGTCCAACACTCTAACCACTCTGCCTCTCACTGATTGGGATTCCATGTCATGTGTATAAAAGCATTGATTCCTGAGGTCACCCTGTCTCATGTGGTTTCTTTCCACACCTATGTTGGTAACTATCAAAATCTTTTCTGTAATTTACAGGTCATTCAAAGGGAAGGGGTCATTTTCCTTGCTGTTATCAGCTCCCACCCCCTGCCCAGTTTATTGACTTGAAAATGGATACAATTAATCACAGTACATATAAGGCACAGATAATTTTTAAACACACACACACACACCCCACAACACACACCATTAATAAACCATTACTAAAACCATTAAAATGATTCACAATGCCATTTCAAGTTAAGTATTCTGTAATCACTATCACATTCACATATCCGCAGTTGTACGATAGCTAAAAAACAGCATGAGATCCACGTGTGATTCAGTCGTTTCAAACTGGGTAATAAATAAAGCCACTTTGGAATTATTTCAGTATCTTGAGATCATTAAACACGGACAGAGAAAGAGAGAGACACAGAGGGAGAGAGAAATGAATTATTCAAGAAATACAGCCATCCGCATCAGTAAAAACATGAGTTTAAAAAAAAAGGTGCGAACAGAGATTTTGCAAAGTTGCACAAAGTCTCTGTCCAAATCCTGAAGCAGAGTGCATGCAAGGATTAAATAAGCAATATATTGTCATGCCTGACCTGGGCTGGGATTTTTCAGATGTGGGTGAATCTTGTGGGACTCCCTGACACTAGGGATACCCCCACTGTTTCTAGTAGTCCTGATAGCTCTGTGCTATATCCAGTAGCAGAGGCAGTCTGTCTATGTACACCAGTTGCTGGGGAACATGGGTGGAAGGGTGCTGTTGCATTCATGTCCTGCTTGTGGGTTCCTGGTCGACAGCTGGTTGGCCACTATATGAACAGAATGCTGGACTAGGTGGACCCTTGGACTGATCCAGCAGGGCTCTTCTGATGTTCTTAGTATCACTGGAGAAGCTTCAATGGATCCTCCAAAAATGATGGTCTCAGAAGACCCCGGAGTGTGCCTTCCTCTTAGAGTCAGAGAAGGAGGCAGAGCACCTGTAGACAGTAGAGGCACAGATCTCCACTCAAAGAAACATAAGGATTTGCTCAAGAGCAAAATCTCCTTGGAGGTAGGGAAACTCAGAAGCCAGGACTCACAGGTGTGAACTGGGAGACATGACTATATATGTTCTCAGTAAGGAACACAAGAAGAGCCCGGCTGGATCAGACCAAAGGTTCATCTCGTCCAGCGCTCTGTTCACAGTGGCCAACCAGCTGTCAACCAGGACCCCACAAGCAGGACATAGGTGCAACAGCACCCTCCCGCCCATGTTCCCCAGCAAGTGGTGCATATAGGCTTTCTGTCTCCAATACTGAAAGGAAGAGCCAGGAACGTTTACACTTCCTGAAATTCTCCAAACTGCTCTTTGAAGCTTGCCGTGGCTCACTCCTGCTTCCTTTGGAAGCTGTTTGTTTACTGAGTGGGGAAATGATGCCTTTCTATGCGCATTCTTCAAAAGTCTGCATTTTTCCTGCACTGACTACAGTGTGGAATTGTGCATTTTTGTGAACACAACTGCAAGTTTGGGAACATCTGATTTCACGCAAACACACACACACCCCAAAAAATTACCCTGCACTCACTAAAGGGGAAATTTGGACAATTTGCAAACTGAAACAAAATCCATGTAAACCCCTAGTTCAGACCTGCTGGTGGCTGGAACAACACTTTTTATTTTAGCTTCCACTGCTTTGCAACCTAGCTTTCCTGACCTTGCTTCTTCTTTCAACTGGTCCCTCAGTTGCTGACCTCTGGACTCCTGATACGACCGTTCCTTGAAAGCTGCTTGATTTGGCCCATTTGCCTGCGCTTGCCTTCAACTCTACCTCTGCCCCAGCTTTCGGACTGCTCTCCTTCTTCACCAGAAATACTGTGCTTCTGATCTCTGACTGCCTTCTGTCTCTGCTGAACAGGTTTTGCTTCAGGACTGAGCTTGATCCAGCCATAGCAGGACATGTATCATGTAGCAAGAGATATGTCGGGTACCACTTTGAAAGCATCATGGACTGCAGCCAGGGAACCTCCACTTCCCTCATCCCATCAGGAGCAAATTTAAGAGTAATCAATTTCTGAATCCCCATGAAACGATCTTGAAGGGTTCTGAATCCCCATGAAGCGTTTTGCATATAATCTGTGCTGTCCCCTCACCCCACCCAGTGCAGGAAATAGGAAACAGAATCTGAATAATCATTAGCGTGTACAGACGCTGATGACTCAATAGTCCAAGCCTCCCCAAGCCTTTCTAGCAATTAAACACTGCCAGAAAATTAAATTATACAGTTAATATTTCTCCGCAACGAGGCAAGCTGCTGTGATGTGCAAATGTTTGCACTGCCCTGTAATGAGCGAGCCGCTTTGGTCCCTTGAGAAATCGTTCTGCAGCACGGAAAAGACTGCAGAAGAGGAGCATGAAACTGGCCAGCTTTGCACATAAAAAAGAAGCAGTGAAAATTAAACAAGCTTACTGAATATAGAGCCCAGATCACCTGATCAATGGCCTACTTATGGACCATTCATTAAACATATGTCATTCGGCATCCTGCTCTTAAACACTGGCCTATCCAGGACTGTATATATTTTACTTAGGAATGATGTTAGTTGGGGAATCGATGATCCACCTGGACATTCCTCTATGTAAACCGTATTCAAATGAATGAGTCTAGATTAAGAGCACGGGTGGGGCTTATGCAGATGTTTCACATCGGATTGTGCCCTTTGCCAAGCATAAATCCAGCGGGATTGTGCCCTTTGCCGTGCCTAAATCTAGCAGGATTGTGTCTTTTGCATTTGCCTGCCTGAATCTGTTGAGATTGTGCCCTTTGCCATGCCTGAGTTGGGTAAGATTGTGTCCTTTGCTATGCATGAATCCAGCAGGACTGTGCCCTTTGCCGTGCACAAATCCAGCAGGATTGTCTTTTGCCTTTGCCTTGCATGAGTCTGGCAGGATTGTGCCCTTTGCCATGCCTGAGTCTGGCAGGATTGTGCCCTTTGCCATGCCTGAGTCTGGCAGAGAAAAGCTGCATTAACCGTATTTGATATATTTTTAGATTATTCTACATATATAAAGCTGCTGTGAATTCAGGCAGTGCCTTGATCCATCTAGCCCAATATTACCTACTTTGTCAGGCAGCAGCTTCCTTAATCAACTGCAGAACCTGGGACCTTCAGCATGCAAAGCATGTGAACCAAGCTATGGCCCTTCCCTGTAAAGCAAGGGTGTTGAACCCCAGGCTCCCAGGCCAAATGCGGCCCACCTAAAGCCACAATCCGGCCCTCCGAGGTACCCCACTTCCTCCCACCATTTCAGGAAGGTGCCAGGTTGGAGAAATGCTGCCCCCAAACCTGCAGCTGAAATAAGCAAGAGGTCAAATTCTCTTCTGCATTAAGCAGAGGCTGCATTCACACATTAATGATAAGCCCAAAATCCTGGCATGTGAACAAGCAGCATGTGCATACACGCAGCCCATCTGCTCCTTCCTTCACGCAAGCAAATCAGGCAGGACAGGCTTAATGCATCATACAAAGGGTTATTGTTAAGTGTGTCCAAACAAAGCCAGGATTCGTAAGCTAACAACAAACCCTGGTTTAAAGTTGACTTAGGCCGTTTCTACTCCTGCCTTTTTTCCAGGGATCGTCCCGGGATCATCCCTGTGCATGCAAATGACACACAGGGGATCCCGGGAGCAGGCAAGGACAATCCCTCCATTTTTCCTGGGATAATCCTTAGGAGTAGAAAGGGCCTTACACATCCTGGTTTATTCCATAGTTTCAGGTTTGGAGGTCAGGCTAAGTTTGGAGTGTCCAACATAAAGCCCATGGACAATGTGCCTACAGACCACGCGCCAGGCTCCCTGCTTGGTTCAGTCATCATCCGAACCCAGAATTATGATTAAGAGTGCCCAAACCAAGCCAGGATTCATTCGCTAACAACAAACCCTGTTTTAAAGCTGGCTTACAGATCCTGGCTTGATCAGGAGCAATAAACCATCAAGTCTGGACAAAACACTAAGCGACCCCTTACTGGTTTGTTTACCCACATGCACGAAGGGAGGAGCAAAGCCGGAGCAAATGGGCTACATTTACCAGCACACTGCTCACAAACCTTGTGGTCCAATCAGCCCAAATTCATGGCTTAGCGTTACGTGCAACTGCAGTCAAATTCTCTACGAACAAATGGTTCCCTGTTGCAGCAAGTTACCATTTGATCCATGGTTTAGTTATTTATGTTCCTGTAAAGAAAACGCAGTTGCCATCTGACAACGTAGTTTGCCGCCTCTGACAGGTGAGGGATGTTTTGTAACAGCGATGGATTTATTTCCCACTCGATGCTTTGTCTGTCTCGGCTTTCTCTCCTCGGAAGAGCATAAAGGCTGATCTGGCAGTTCCGTCGCCGCTCTGTTGCGAAAAGCACAGGAAAGTGGCCCAGATGAAGCCGCACAGGCCGGTGTACGCTGTCCTCCAGTGCACCGGGACCAGGCTGAAGTTGGAAAGCTATTTGGGAAAAGAGACAAAATTAAGATGAACCTTCTGGGAAATATCAAAGCCTTCACGTCATCGTCTTTGGACTGAAGCTGAGAGAAGCATACGGATGAGGGACGTGGCATTGACCTTGTACCTTGGATAGAAAATCAGTTGGACTTGCAATGAACTGTTGCAGCGTACAGAGCTCCTGTCCAGAGTTTCAGCCAGCCATACCCATTTTCCAGGATGTTCCATTCCATTCCCTGCCCCACCTCCAAATACACACACATTCAATGTTTTGTGGTCCCTGACTATTCTCAGTCCCTATTGGGCTGATTTGGTTCCTCCCCTTTAGGGCTTACCACCTCCCAAGACTTTTTGGGACTTTTTGCAAACCTGGGCATGCCCCCAAGCATTTAAGGAAGTGATTGTTTACTTAAGAAAGCTGCTCATTGTAAGGAGACAGGTGGGATTTGCGACAAACATTTGCATGGAGCACTCCTGTTCCGGGTACTCGCTAGCCAGCCATGCCCTTTTCTAGGGTATTCCGTTCCATTCCTTCCCCCCCTCCCATTTTCCCCAACAGATGTTCCACATTTGGACTACAATTCCATCACCCCTGACCATTGGCTGTGCTGGGAGGTTGCCCCAGATTCCAGAACTGTGGATTTTGTTCTGCGGTAGCAAATTCAGCAGGACAATCTTGAACCCCTGCTGCCCGTGGGGTTTTTCAGGATTGTTTTCATCATGACTTTCCATTCCAAGGCAGCAGGAAGGTAAATCTGAAACTCACCTGCACGAAAGGCCAGTACATCAGCCCCGTCTGAAACAAAAACAATTCCTTGATCAGTATTCTGCCCATCAATCATAAAGAGGAAATCTTCAAAAACCATTACAGGCTGGACTACTGCAATGCACTGTACATGGGGCTGCCCTTGAAGACAATTCAGAAACTTCAGCTGGTGAAGAATGTGGTCGCCCGAGTGTTGGGGAGAAGGCAGGAGATTCAATAACACAACACCTATACTGCATCAGCTGCACTGTGTTTCTGAGCCCAATTTAAACTGATGGCTTGGACCTCTAGTGTCTTAAACAGTTTGGGACCAAATTACCTGAAGCGCCACCATCAGCAAGAGAGGCCCTGCTCATTAGGTGGGTGAAAACGTGGAGGCAGTGACAGACTTTGTATTTCTGGGCACAAAGATTACTGCAGACGCTGACTGCAGCCAGGATCAGAAGACGTTTACTTCTTGGGAGGAGAGCAATGACAAATCTCAATAAAATAGTTAAGAGCAGAGACACCATACTGACAACAAAGGTCCGCATAGTTAAAGCAATGGTATTCCCCGTAGTAACCTATGGCTGCGAGAGCTGGACCATAAGGAAGGCTGAGCGAAGGAAGATAGATGCTTTTGAACTGTGGTGTTGGAAGAAAATTCTGAGAGTGCCTTGGACGGCAAGAAGATCAAACCAGTCCATACTCCAGGAAATAAAGCCAGACTGCTCACTTGAGGGAAGGGTATTAAAGGCAAAACTGAAGTACTTTGGCCACATAATGAGAAGACAGGACAACCTGGAGAAGAGGCTGATGCTAGGGAAAGTGGAAGGCAAAAGGAAGAGGGGCCGACCAAGGGCAAGATGGAGGGATGATATTCTGGAGGTGACAGACTTGACCTTGGGGGAGCTAGGGGTGGCGACGGCCGACAGAAAGCTGTGGCGAGGGCTGGTCCATGAAGTCACGAAGAGTCGGAAGTGACTGAACAAATAAACAAACACATGTGAAGGGGCCTCCTATGTAGTGGCCCCACATCTCTGGAATAAGTTGCCATTGACGACCCGCCATGCTCCATCATTGCAGGCTTTTAAGTAGGCCTTGAAAACCTATTATTTTACTCTGGCCTTCTCCTAATGTGATTGCTGTTGTGCCTGTTTTTATTGCTGGTTTTGTCATTGGTTTTATTGCCATTTATACTGTTGTTTTTAACGATGTTTTTATTGTGTTCTTACTGTTTCTATCTTTCCACTGTGCAAGTGGCCGCCCACGGCACTCACGCAAGAGGTCGCACATCCCGTTTCACAAGAGTTGTGCACAACGCATTGCACAATGGGTTGCACAAGCATAATGCCCACCTGCTTGCACAACCATAACTTTAGCTGGATTCTTCTCGTGCACATGCTGTTTTTTCTTCCCCTCCTCCAGCTGCCGCTTTAAGAACCAGAGCGAGCCGGCAAGAGAGACGATGCGGCCTCGTTTTAAAAGGCAACAAGCTGAGCATTGTGGGCCGCCGAAATGGCACGAAACCCGAGACAGGAGCACGCTTGCCAGATGGGTGAGCAAAGGCTTAGAGGGATTCATGCTTCCTTCAGCTGCGCATGAGGAACGCCTCTGAACAGCTATATCTCATTTCACACCTGCAGAAGCGCTTTCTTCCTTGCGTTCCTTAATACAGGTTCCCGGAACCGCAGGGCTGCATAAATTGACAATGAGTGAGAGAGACCAAATCAAGAACCTAGGCCAAGATATGATTTATACTGAGCCTCTTCCAGGATTCTTCCCACGTCCTTGCTAGATGGGCTAAACAGCCTGTCTAGCAAAAAAAAAAAAAAACCCTCAAAGATCAGAGGCACAGTTTGCCTCCACTGCTCCTCCCATCCTGCCAGCTTCAGCCTGGCAGGGCACAGGGATCTCAGAAGCCTCCGAATTCAGGGCCGTCCAAGCGGCGAGGGCACAGCCCATAGAATTGCACGCTCCGATTGTCCGTTTTTTAGATTGCCCCTGCCCACAGGCTTCCGATCTTGTTTAACTGATTGCATGTCGGCTGCCCTGACAGTCCTTTTGGCTGAGGAGCACCCTGGAAGTACTTTTAAGTTTATTTAAATACATTTATTTAACTAAAAAAAGCGGGGGAAGTAGACATTAACCACTGTTTAAGCACCCTGTTTCATTCATTTATCTGAAGTACTTTTACGCCGCTCCTCGGCCGAAATGGTTCCCAGCGCAACTTACATATAATCAATTAAACAAGATGGTCCGTGCCTGGATGCTTACATTCTAAAAAAGACACGGCTCACATAGAAAAAGGAATGGGGAGAGAACGGGAAGGGGGGAGGTAACTATTCCCTAGGTAACTATTCAGTTACCTAGGGAGGTTGTGGGCTCTCCCACACTAGAGGCATTCAAGAGGCAGCTGGACAACCATCTGTCGGGGATGCTTTAGGGTGGATTCCAGCACTGAGCAGGGGGTTGGACTAGATGGCCTTGTAGGCCCCTTCCAACTCTGCTATTCTATGATTCTAGGATTCTATGAGGATTAAGTAGGGTGACCATATGAAAAGGAGGACAGGGCTCCTGTATCTTTAACACTTGTATTGAAAAGGGAACTTCAGCAGGTGTCATTTGAATATATGGAGAACCTGGTGAAATTTCCTCTTCATCACAACAGTTAAAGCTGCAGGTGCCCTGCCCTGTTTTAAATCTGGTCACTCTAGTATAGCGCTTGCAGCTTTAACTGTGGTGATGAAGACGGAATTTCACCAGTTTCTCTCTATATACAAATGACACCTGCTGAAATTCCCTTTTCAATACAACTGTTAAAGATACAGGAGCCCGGTCCTCCTTTTCAAACGGTCACCCTAGGTGACAGCTGAAGGGAAGAACATTTATGAGGGAGGCCATTCCAATGGTCTGCTGCTCACATCCCTCGAGACTGTTTTCTTCCACTCCTTGAGCTGCCGCTTTAAGAACCAGAGAGAAAGAGAGAGAGACGATACGGCCTCGTTTTAAAAAGCAACAAGCTGAGCATTGCAGGCTGCCGAAATGGCACGGAACCCAAAACAGGAGCACGCTTGCCAGATGGGTGAGCAAAGGTTTAGAGGGATTCATGCTTCCTTCAGCTGCGCATGAGGAACGCTTCTGAACTGCCGTATCTCATTTCACGCCTGCAGAAGTGCTTTCTTCCTTGTGTTTGTTAATACCGGTTCCCGGAGCCGCGGGGTTGCATAGATTAACAATTAGTTAGAGATATCAAATCAAGAACGCAATGCCAACGGGAGCTGCAGAGACGGCCGTGGAGACGTGGGTCCGTCCTTGCACGCTCAGCTTTCATTGTTTTGGAACGTAAATCTCTACCTCTTTTAGGGGTAGTCCTATCTGGATACCCATCAGCCTCCAAACTCAGACATTCCATGCAGAGCGGCAGGAGCATGGAGTCATAGAATCGTAGAATAGTAGAGTTGGAAGGGGCCTACAAGGCCATCGAGTCCAACCCCCTGCTCATTGCAGTGTTAAAGCCCGTTCATGTTAAGCCAGGAAAAGCCAGGATCCTGGCCTATCGTTATGTGGAAACGTGGCCCATGTGTCGTATTTAAAGGCAGGAGATGAACATAGGCAGGATGGTCTTCTCGATCAGCCCAGAGTGCAGGACATGAAATCATGGGCTCAGGTTACAGGAAGCCAGATTCTGGCTGGACATCAGGAAAAACTTCCTGACTGTTAGAGCAGTACGACAATGGAACCAATGACCTACGGAGGTTGTGGGCTCTCCCACACTAGAGGCCTTCAAGAGGCAGCTGGACAACCATCTATCAGGGATGCTTTAGGGTGGATTCCTGCAGTGAGCAGGGGGTTGGACTCGACGGCCTTATAGGCCCCTTACAGCTCTACTATTCTATGATTCTAAGTCTACGATTCAAGAGAGTTATTTTTAAATGTATATTGTCTTTGTATGTTGTCTGTTTTTATCCTTTTATGGTTTTAAATTTTGGATATCGATTTTTAATGTTTAACGTTTTAATCTTTGTAAACGCCCAGAGAGCTTTGGCTATGGGGCACTATGAAAATGTTAAAAATAGTAAATAATAATAATAATAATGGGGCCACACCGAATGCAATACTGAACTCACCTTATATGTATTCCAGAATTTCTGTCTGCAGTCTGCGAAAATGTCCTCTTTTCCCTGAAGTAGGCTCATGCCTGGTTAGAAAATGTTTTTAGGAAAATCAGAACCCCGGAAAATGCCTAGAAGAGAGTTTCTCTTCACATCACCGTTTAATGTCACGTTTGGCTTTCAATCGCCATGCAGTGAGTCATATTTGGGAGGAAGGTTTGAGCTAAAACAGACGGGCAGATGCACACGTAGCTCTAAACCTAATGATTCGGAAGCAGTAATCCGCAAAACACTTCTGCGGCGATTGGCAACCACTTATTCTGTAGTACCAGGGCAGGGGGAGTTTACAAGCCAATGACTGCAGGACTGACCCTATCTATCTGTGCCCTTTGGGGAAGTTCCGCCGCCCCTCCTGATCTGCCAACTGAAGTAGGGGATTCGCCCAACCTCATAGTTGGACTAGAATGCTTAAAAGACTTAGTTCCTGCAGAGGAGCAGGAATCTGGAAGGGCGAGCTCTGTCATGCACCAGCTCCCTGAACCATCATCCTCAAGGAGTTCTGAGCCTTTTGTCCTTAGAGGAAGAGGCTCCAAAGGTAACGGCTCAGGGAGAGGACTCAATTATGGAAAGGCATCATGAGATTTCCATCTTTCGGGGACCCAGTTCTCCAGAAAGACCCCAGGGACCAGCTCCCCTGCATCTAAAGGAAGTTGCATTGCCAGCCTCAGACTATGAAGACTCAAGCCAAGAGGAAACTAACATGGGTGTCATGCCCTGCACAGAAATAGAATCAGGGGATGAGGAGGAGTTGGTGGAAGCTGGACCCAGTACCAAGAAGCCCAGCCCAGGAAGCATGGAGTCTGGACTGGCAGAGATTTCTGCAGAGCCCCAAAGACTTCGCTTGCCTGTTCTTGCCCTGTGGACCTACGGACTGTTACTTGGACTTTGCTGCTTGCCATTTGTGCTGATCCTGGACTGGACTCTCGACTACGTCTCTTGCCAAAGCCCTGGACCTCAGACTGGACAATAACTACTCTGTAAGCCATAAACCTGGACTTCTGCCTTGTTTTCCTCCCAGTTACATCCAAGCTTCTTGCGTTCCCCCCCCCCCCCCCCGCTGGGTGTTCTTTGAATAAACCAAACTGCTGTTTCGCTTCCAGTTTCCATGGTATATCATTGTCAGCCTTTGGCGGCTTTCCCCGGACAATGGGACACAGCCACTCTCACACAGATGCAGCCTGAGATTAGTAAAAACAGGCAAGGCCCACGTCATGAGACAAAGCCTTGGTCAGTGTGGCCAGCCAGCATAAATCCAATCACACTTCTACTTAAACCTCAGTCTTGCTCTGCTCTTTGTTGGAGTAATATACAGCCAACCATGTGGAGTGTCCAGTCCCAGCATCACTTGGAACTTTCCATGGTGCTGATCTCCACCCAGAGAGCTTCGGCTATGGGGTGGTATATAAATGTAATAAATAAATAAATAAATATCTTGCTTCTTGAGAAACCTGACCCCTCCTCCAGGTCTGATTCACAGCAGAACCCTGCAACCCAAGCTATATCACAGATGCTTCTGTCCTATGCCCCAAGCATGTACTTCATTTATATCATTTCCTTCTTAACACAGCCTGAATAGCCTTTTTGTCTCATCATTAAATAAGAATCTTGTGATCTCTTCAACTATCAAAGGGGTCGGACATCCTAACCTATGCATGATAAAGTAAGGTGACATTTCAAACGTGTCAATGCTAACCTAATTTCTTTAATTAGTTCCATCGCTTTTCCCACCCAGTTCTATTTTTAAAAGCTCAAGTATCATTCCCTCAAGGCAGAACAATTGAAAATCAGAGCAGTGTTCCACAGGCTACAAATACGGAAATAGCATTTGTTGCTCCTTCTATCAGTGAACTCAGACTGTGTGTGTCAACAGCTTTGTATACAAACAGGGGCCCTGAGAAACAAGAGGGAGGTGTCAACACTGTTGGGGGTGGGGGGTCATCAACACTGCAGAAGTACAAAAATCTTTTTTTAAAAAAAAGAAAAGAAAAGTCAACACACCTCAAAACAGCCCACTGGGAATGTTGACTTCAGTTGGAAAAGAAAAAAAGAAAAGAAAAAGTGAGTGTGGGCAGCTGAATGGAATGGAGTATCCTGGAGATGGACATGGCTGGCTGCAACCCTGAACAGGAGCACTTCTGTTCAGAAGTAAGGGCACACTGCAACATTTTGTTGCAGCTCTCACTTGCCATCTCCTAAACCACGGCAGAATATTAGGATTTTACCAGGTGATGCATGCATACAAACAACACCTACTGAAATTCCCCTTTCTGTACAACTGTTAAAGATACAGGAGCCCTGTCCTCCTTTCCATATGGTCACCCTATTTCAATAGCCCTACTCTACGCTCGCTTCAGTCTAATTCAGCAGGGCATCTCCTTCCCCAACCTGGTGCCTTCTCTAGACATTTGGAACGCAACTCCCACCATCCCTGACCATTGGACATGCTGGCTTGGGACGATGGGAGTTGCAGTCCAACACATCGGCAGGGCTCCAGGCTGGGAGAAGACTGCCTTAGGTGTTCCCTGACTTCTCCTCCGTTCCCCTCGCCTACAGGAAGCCCGGCAGCTTCGTGCACTCTGCACGCACTCAGAGGCCTCCCGGAGGCAAGCAGCAGCAGCAGCAGCAGCAGCGCGCACGCGGGGCTGGTTCTGGCGCTCCTTGCTCGCCACTCACCGGTGTAGAAAGCCAGGACGGCGACGGGCGCGCCCATGAGCTGGTCGCAGAGCACCTTGGCGAGCACGGCGGCGGGCGCCCGGCCGGGCAGGAGGCGCTCCAGCGCCCTGAGCCACACGTAGTTGAAGTTGCCGTGGAAGGCGAGCGCCACCAGCGCCACGTGCCGCGTCTGCGCCCAGTCGGCGCCCGGCCCGCGCCGGAGCTGCTGCTGCACCGCGTCGCCGGCCGCGAAGAGGCCCCCGTACAGAGCCACGTTGCACAGCCAGGGCGAGCGGCGCACCGCGCGGCTCAGCCGCCCCAGCGCCATCATCGCCCGGCCCGGCTGCGCTCTCCGCCTCTCGCCCGGCGGCGGCGGCGGCTCCTCCTCCTCCTCCTTTCTGCGGGAGAGAAACGCCTCCATCCCGGCCTGCTCTCTCTCTCCCTGCCCATCGCGCGCAGGATCGGATCCGGGGGCCCCCTCCCCTCGCCACACCTCCAAAAAGGAGATTATAGAGCTGAGAAAAGGTAGGGTGACCCTACGAAAAGGAGGACAGGGCTCCTGTATCTTTAACAGTAATGTAGAAAAGGGAATTTCAGCAGGTGTCAATTGTATATATGCAGAACCTGGTGAAATGTCCTCTTCATCGCAACAGATAAAGCTGCAGGTGCCCTGCCCTCTTTTAAATCTGGTGACTCTAGTATAGCTCCTGCAGCTTTAACTGTTGTGATGAAGAGGGAATTTCACCTTCTTTAATTGACACCTGCTGAATTCCTTTTTCTACATTACTGTTAAAGATACAGGAGCCCTGTCCTCCTTTTCATATGGTCACCCTAGAAAAGGGCCAGTGTGGTGTAGTGGCTAAAGTGTTGGACTGGGAGTCGGGAGATCCGGGTTCTAGTCCCCACTCGGCCATGGAAACCCACTGGGTGACTTTGGGCCAGTCACAGTCTGACAGCCCAACCTCTACCTCACAGGGTTGTTGTTGTTGTGAGGATAAAATGGAGCAGAGGAGGAGGAATAAGTATGCCACCTTGGGTTCCTTGGAGGAAAAAAAGGTGGGATTTAAATGCAATACATAAAATAAATAATAAATAACTCAAATGATGTTATCATTTGTGTGAATGGAACTCCATTCCGTTCACACTAGAGGCCTTCAAGAGGCGGCTGGACAACCATCTGTCAGGGATGCTTTAGGGTGGATTCCTGCATTGAGCAAGGGGTTGGACTCGATGGCCTTGTAGGTGCCTTCCAACTCTGCTGTTCTATGATTCTATGAAGGGGCTAGAGCATCTCCCCTAGGAGGAAGGTGACATCAACTGGGATTGTTGAGCTTGGGAAAAAGGCTAAGGGGAGATGTGATAGAAGTGTACAAAATGATGCATGGTGTGGAGAAGGTGGAGACATTTTTCTCCCTCTCTCAAAATACTAGAAGCCGGGGTTATCCCATAAAGCTGATTGGTGGGAGATCCAGGACAAATAAAAGGAAGGACTTCTTCACACAGCGCAGAGTTAAATTATGGAACTCACTACCACAAGACGTAGTGATGGCCACCAATTTGGATGGCTTTAAAAGAGGGTTGGATAAATTCTTGGAGGGGAAGGTCATCCATGGCTACTAGCCCAAATGGTTGTGTGCTGTCTCCAGTATTGGAGGGAGTAAACCTGTGTGCACTAGTTGTTGGGGAACATGGGTGGGAGGGTGGTGCTGTTGCACCATGTCCTGCTTGTTCATCCCTGGCCGATGGCTGGTTGCAAACAGTACTGTTATCGCACAAGGTGCTCAGCCACTTAGGGCAAATTATGCATGGTGTGGAGAATGTGGATAGGTGGACATTTTTCTGCCTCTCCCATAATACTAGAACCCGGTGGGGTCACCCCATGAAGCTGATTGATGGGAGCTTCAGGACAGATAAAAGGAAGGACTTCTTCACACAGCGCAGACTTAAACTTTGGAGTGGCTTTAAAAGGGTGGTGGACCAATTCCTGGAGGAGATGGCTATCAATGGCTACTAGTCCCAACAGCTAAGTGCAACCTCCAGTATCAGAGACAGTAAGACTGTATACACCAGTTGCTGGAGAACATGGGTGGGAGGGTGCTGTTGCACCATGTCCTGCTTATTCATCCCTAGCCGATGGCTGGTTGGCCACTGTGTGAACAGAGTGCTGGACTAGACGGACCCTTGGTCTGATCCAGCATCATGGCTCTTTTTATGCTTTTGTTTTGTTGGCCGGGGCTCAATGTCGGTCATGCCCCCAGCAGGCTGCCTAGGAGATCCAAGAAAAAAATTGGGATCCAGCCCACCTTCCCCCACCTCCGGTTCCTTATTCAACCCAAATCTGCCCCCATCAGTAGCCCGGATATGGAGAGTTGGGGTAGCATCCCACTTTAGGCCTGCATAGAGTAGACCCATTGAAATGAATGGGACTTAGATTAGTCGTAACTAATTCAAATCCCAGTTGGCCTGCTCTAAAGACTAACGCTGGATCGTACGCTTGGATC
The DNA here is from genome assembly GCF_023053635.1 of Elgaria multicarinata webbii. Classification (NCBI taxonomy): domain Eukaryota; kingdom Metazoa; phylum Chordata; class Lepidosauria; order Squamata; family Anguidae; genus Elgaria; species Elgaria multicarinata. Next base: position 16,880,246 of record NC_086187.1, on the reverse strand, counting down.
CAGGTTTAGCTACTGAAATGCATGTGCGTTAGTCATCATTTATCTGGAGTAGACCCCTGAAATAAATGTGCATTATTCATAATTTTCTTGGAGGAAACCCACTGAAATCAAAGTGCATTAATTGTAATTTCCCTGGAACAGACTCCGTGAAATTGATGTGCGTTAGTTGTAATTTACTTGGAGTGGATCCATTGAATAGTCATAATTCACCTGGAGGAGACCCATTGAAATCAATCAGCATTAGATATATTTTAGGGGGAAATCTTACAATTTTTTTTATCCAAACTGCACGTGCTAATTTACATGCATAGCTGAACATTTAGGGCACAATCCTAAGCATGTTCAGACAGAAAAAAAGTCTTATATTTCCCAGCATTCCCCAGTCAGCACGTTAAAGATTTTTGCCTTAACAGCAGGAGCTTCAAGACTCCAGATCACTAAGAGGTTTGGGACCATCTTCTCTCACCACAGTGTGGCAGCACATCCCCACATTGGACATTTGCAAGCCGAAGGGCAACTCCCGATTCCTTAGCCAACCTGCTTGGGAATCACTTTAATGAAGTGTTGTTTTTATAGGTATCTACCTTGAGGGAAGTCTTTCTGCATCAGGTCTGATTGTAAGCCATGGTATATTTGATGGTGATTCTGGGTAATGAGTTCTAGGGAGTATGTTCAATTAACCTGGGGTACTGGCATGGCAAGGTCCCCCTGTACCCTTGGCTGTCCTATGGCATTTTGCTGCCTGAATCACAAAACAAGATGGCGCCCCCTCCCATTCCATATACAAAAGCCAACCAATGAATCCGTCTTCGACACTGACGTTGGGATTGCATCCTCCACTGCACCTGGATACATCGAGCTAACTTCAGGGGTGCAGAGCAGGCCTCATGGCACACAGGTTTCTCTTCCAACACAACTTGCCGCCACCTCCCAGTATCTGCCGCCTGAAGTGTCTGTTTCACTCTGCCTAACAGCAGGGCCGGCCCTGGCTAGAGCTGCTGTTCCCCACTTGCTCAGAAGGAACAAACAACAGCAGTAGTGAGGCGTAAGTTGCCACTGCCTGCTTCCTTGTTAGCTTTCTTTCCAGCAAAGTGAGCAGTTGGTAGCAACAGCAAGGAAGAGGAGGAGGAAGCAGCAAAGGTGGTGAGGATGGGCCAGCCAAATGATGTCTATGGCACGTGCACACTTGAGTGCTGGCCAGCCGCAACCCCACCCCCCCCCATGACTGTACCATATGAAATGCATTGGTCAGACCACATTTCTTGTACGGTTCTGGCCACCACATTTTAAGGAGGATATAGCCAAATTATTATTATTATTAATAATAATAATAATGTTATTCCTTACCCGCCTCTCCATTTTGATTGAGGCAGGGAACAACAGTAAGTATAAAATACTGATTAAAAACATAGTATACATTGTTAAAACATTAAAAAAAAACATCCTAAAAGCATCCTAAAATTCCACTAGATAGGCCTGCCGGAAGAGATCAGTCTTTATACCTTTCTTAAATGCTAAAAAAAACTGTTAAATTGACTAATCTCCTTCGGCAGGCTATTCCACAGTCTGGGAGCAGCAGAAGAGAAGGTCCTCTGGTAATACCTGTCAGCCTAGTTTTGGCTGGCTGAAGGAAATTCTTCCCAGAGGACCTGAGTGTGCGGGGTGGATTGTACGGGAGAAGGTGTGCATCCCGAGGGTCACTAGGAGGGCGAGGGGGATCTGGAAATCAAGTCCTATGATGGTGGGCAACTTCTGTATGCCACCCACCCACCCTTGCTGAAATTACCACCACTGAGACTGGTGTGGCAACGCGCAAATAGAGATACAATTTTGCAAGGAAAGCAAATGCAAAGAAGCATGCACCTTCTTTGTGAATCATGTTACGGGGAGGTTGTTTCTTTGCAACATCGTTCCTTTTCTTCCGCTACAACTACTACAACAAATTCAGCTACTACAGGGCTCAAACAATGGGAGAACATCGGGGGAAGAACTTTACTCTCTCTTCACCCCACCTGGCATCTACGATTCTGTCATAGGTCTTTCCCGAAGTTTGGCTCTTTGAGGGCTGTTTATTGCATTACAAGATATCCACCAGCCTGGCTGAACGACCACTTGTTCTTTCCTCTTCCCTCCCCATTGTCTTTTTCCTTTTTTGTCATGTCTTTTTAGACTGAAGACTGTCTTGTTCTTATTGACTCTATAGCCACTCTCTTTTAGATCCATTTTGGCTGACATGTGGGACAAAATTGCTTCTAAATTCAGAAATAATACAGGTGACACTATCATGTATGAAGTAAGTTTTAAAAATGTTAACCACATTCCTTGGCTGACTTTTCATACAAATATTCCCAAGGCTGTTTACATCCAGTAAAACTATTTCAATACAGGAAAAACATAGAACAATTTAGGAAAATCAATTCAAAAGCAAAAAGGTTTTCTTTCTGAAAAGTATCTGGTTATAACCGAAATGCAATACATGTGATGATGCCAGCTGCAAGATTTTTGGATGTTTCCTCACACACACCTGTACATATAATCTATATGCACACAGACACAATGGTACACGTTGTGTACTCTACCCTGTGCCTGTTTGGTGCATTCTCTTCCCCTCCTTATTGTTTTATTATGATTTTATTAGAATGTAAGCCTGTGCGGCAGGGTTTTGCTATTTTATTGTTTTACTCTGTACAGCACCATGTACATTGATGGTGCTATATAAATAAATAATAATAATAATGTTACTTTTCATTGGCCCCGTTGAGACAACACGCTAAAACATGCTGCTTAACCATATAATGGTTAACGGAAGCAGCATGGTTTAGCTTGTTGTCTGAACAGGGCCATGTACAGCGGCCTAGTCTTTGAAGATGCAAGGAACGACATCTTTAGGCATGCAAACATGTTTCGTATGCATGTTTTCTCAGAAACAAATCCTTCTGAGATAAATGGGGCTCGATCCCAGCTAAGTGTGCATAGGATTCCAGCCAACGCACACATCATTGCACACAAACCAATGTCCTGTTGAGCTTAATGCAAACAAGGTAGTGAAAGGACTTTGTTCCCTACGAAAAATTACAATCTTTTAAATAAATAAATATAGCTCCGCCTTTGCTGTAACTCCCCTAGAAGCTCACTCGCCGACGGCGGGACTCGAACTCGCAACAACAGCGCTTCTCGATCCCGCCGTGTCATCGCTTAGCGCGCAAGCGCAGTCGGTAGGATGCCGTCATCTGCTTCTCCGAACCATCTTTAGGAATGTTCCATTATGAATTATGGGGGAGGGGGGAAGCTCAGGAAACCACGTAAGGCTGATAACTATGGAAGCGCTAACGCGTCGCCACAGCACTCGATGTACAATCTTCCCTCACGGGTGGTTCTCAGACTTTGAAGCCTTCTGTGGTAGCCGACTCCTGTTTGGGGTGGGGGTGGTTTGGTATGTCCCTCCAACCTCGTCGCCTGTGGCGCTCGTGCGCCCTCTGTCAATCACAGGCGGTACGGAAGCCTGCGAGGCTCGGCGCGGCCTCTCCCGTCTCCTAGGTGAGCGCGTAAGTTCCCATCCGCCCCGCCCGCTCTTTTTCCTCAGCTGCCGCCTGGCAGTTCGTCAGCCCTGCCAACGTGGAGCCGGCCGAGGCCGAAGCGAAGGCGGAAGTGTTCTGAGGGGAAGAGGAGGAGGAGGAGGGAGCCTGTAGCCGCCGCAGCTGAGGAACCTCCGGCCATGGAGAGCTCCTTGGAGAAGGTCGGTTCATGCTCAGAGGGTTTCAGGCGGGGGGGAGGGGAGGGTCTCGTGTCAAGTAGGGGGGAGGGGAGGGGTGCCAAGGTGGGGGGAGAGGAGGGGAGGGGAGGGGTGCCAAGGTGGGGGGAGAGGAGGGGAGGGGAGGGGTGCCAAGGTGGGGGGAGGGTCTCGTGTCAAGTGGGGGGGAGGAGAGAGAGAAAGATGGTCCTCAGTGTGTCAGGATTTGGGGTGAGGAAGCGAAATCCTGACAGGGGATGTTCATTATTCCCAGTGAGGCTTCGCAAATATAATGTGTAATATGCATGGACATTTTGTAAAATGGGAAGACAGTATGTTATTATTGCATATTTGTTGCTAGTCATATGGTATGTAATAATATATGGGCACTGATGATTAAGTGTGTGTGTATGCTAGTTGTGTTAAATTGGGAGAATAAGATCATTATTATTATTTATTTTATTTATTTATTTATTTATTTATTTAAAATATTTATATCCCACCCTATATCACTAAGATCTCAGGGCGGCCTACAGATAAAAACATACAGTATAAAACAATAAATATACACAGTTAAAAACAAATTAAACCATGATTATGTGTGTGTGTGTGTGTGTCTAATATGCATGCTAGTTTTGTTAAATAAGATATAATATTTTATTACTTAGATTAAATAATATATGGCTAGTGATTATAAGATTGTTGTATGTATGCATGCAATATGCATGCTGATTTTGTTAAATAGGAAAATAAGATTTTGTGTGTGTGTGTGTGTGCATGGCTGTGTGTAATATGCATATTTTGTTAAATAAGATAATGTTTTATTATATATTTATGATTATTGTTGTATATCCTAATATATGGGCACTGATGATAAGATTTTTATATTATAATGTTATTATCTGTGCCCAAGGAAAAATAATAATTCTTGGGCCCTGATAATAAGGTTTGTCTTCTCGGGGTAGTGGTAGAAAAGGAGCAGGTGGTTGAAAATGGTAATAACATTGACATAGACAATTAATATATTGGGGTGGGTGCTGTGGTGGTGGTGGTTTTGATACCAGAATGGGGGATATTCCTTTGTGCTGAACGTTCCTTGACATACATTTATTCTTTCTAGGTACACAATTACACTTACACGCACACATATCTGTATATACTTATCCATTTATCTATATATGTGTGTGTACACACTTGCCTATATGGTAATTCTTATAAATAGGCAGGTAGTTACAATTCTTGGTCGCCAAGAATAAGATTATTCTTCCTAGTTCAGTTAGAAAAGCAGCACCTGCTTGAAAACTAATAATATTAAGTATGTATTAAGTTCAATACATTTCGTCTTGAGAGGCGGTGGGTTTCCCTAAAAGGGAAAAACAAAACAGCCAGCCCTATCCTTGACATTGCTTAACATTCCTCCTGCTTGTGAGTTTCCCATGGGCAGCTGGTTGGCCAATAAGGTAACAGAATGTTGGACTAGATTTTTATTTTATTTTATTTATTATTACATTTATATCCCGCCTTTTTTCCTCCAAGGAACCCAAGGCGGCATACATAATCCTCCTCGCCACTTTATCCTCACAACAACAACCCTGTGATGTGGGTTGGGCTGAGAGACTGTGACTGGCCCAAAGTCACCCAGTGGGTTTCCACGTCCGAGTGGGGAATAGTACCCAGATCTCCTGACTCCTAGTCTGACACTCTAGCCACTACACCACACTGGCTCTGATTATACTGATATAGATCCTTGTTCTGATCTGGCATGACTCTTTTTCTGTCAATATATTTATATCCCTCTGTCTTTTAGAATCTCAAAGATAAGCAGTCATTAACATCAGCAAAAGCAGACAAAAAGTATTTCTAGATTAAGATTTATATCTTGATAAATATGTATTCATTTGACAATTTGCTTAAAGCATGAGGTTGTTAGCAAGAGCTGTCAGGTAGCAGGTGTGGAGAGCTGATGACAGTTAGAGAACGGTTGATAATCGTGAGTTAGATGGACCCAACGACAGGTCTCTTCATGTATTCATATGCTTTATGGGGATGGTTGAAAGCTCAGCTTGTAGACTCAGATCCATGGCATGTGCAGGTAAAAGAATCATAGATAGCAGGTGCTGGGAAAATCCCTTGCCTCAGCCCTTGCAGAGCCACTACTAGTCAAAATAGAAAAGATGACCCTGGGCTAGCGTTAAGCCAATTCAGATCAGTGTTGTGAATTGGCATAAGGTAACTTCATAATCTTTATGGAGAATGACCCTAGCTTAATGGATTGACATGCACTTTACAAATGATTATTTAACTATGTTGTATGAGTGCTCAATAACATGTTCTATGGTTGGCTTACAGAAATTGAAGGCCCTTTGCCTGAATTCCTGGCATCTCCAGTCAAAAGGATCTCAGATAGGAGGGATAGAAAAGACCCATATCTTAGAACTTATGCAGCTGCATAAGACATTGGACCCTACTGGGTCAGATAGACTAAGGGTGCAGTCCTATGCCTGTTAAAAAGTCCTACATCTCCTACATGGCTGGGGCATGCTGGGAGTTGTAGGATATTTTTCTGTCTAAACAGGCATAAGATTGCATCCTAGCAGTCCGATCCAGTGTAAGGCAGCTTAATAAGTTCTATTACATTACTATTTCAAGGCCACAAATATTCCTCAAGAGAGACACTGTGGTAGATGACCCTTGCAAATGTATCCTCTTGCTTTAAGCCAACGTGATTTATTTATTTCAAATAATGCTGAGCACCATGAAGAAGTGTATTTTACAACACAATTACACAGAAAGTGTATGTTAATATTACTATTTGAAGACCAGGCAGCCTCCATGTAGCATACCTGTCCCTGCAAACCCTTACTCATTTAAAAGTCAAGAAGTCAGGTTCCTTTAAAATAATGTTCAGAAGCAGAGATAGGAAAGATGAGTAGTTCTGATTGATATGTTAAATGTAAATGCTAATTTCATTGTTATTTCAATGCCCTGTATCTTAATCTGAGAGATTGTCCTGAATCTGCCCTGGGAAACAGTTTCTCATTATTAGTAGATGTTTTTGTGTGGGACAGGAGTATTGTGCTGCTTTAGGTTCGCCTCCCCCAACCTGGTGCCCTCAAGCTCTGTGGACTACAACTGCCATAATCCCCAAGCAGCTTGGCCAGTGGCAAATTGCTGCTTGGGCTGTGCAGTTCAGAGTGCAGGTGGGGTTTTATATGACTAGGGTCTCAATCCCAAATACATTTACTTCTGAGATAAAGGAACCTATGCAAGATTGCATTGTAGATGCACCTGAATATAACTCCCCCCCTTCCCCGCATTGCATCCACAACTCTAGCATTTTGTTCCACTTTAGCCTTTTCCCTGACATGATAGTGCTCTATGTGTAGGGATGGTGATAATTGGAAGAGCATACAGTCATGTGAGCCTCCACCTATGGTGTGAAGTAGTAGAGTTCGCAAACAAGTTTACTTCCTCATCTTCTGTTCATGAGAACTAGACATCCTTTCAAAGAAGCTGTGGAGTGCTTAGAGCAAAAGCTGAGGGCGTACATAGGAGCAGAAAGAATTTATTTATTTATTTATTTATTTATTACATTTCTATACCGCCCAATAGCCGGAGCTCTCTGGGCGGTTCACAAAAATTAAAAACATTCAAAGTATAAAACAACAGTATAAAACCATAATATAAAATACAATATAAAAGCTCAACCAGATAAAAACAGCAGCAATGCAAAATTATGAATTTAAAACACCAAGTTAAAATTTATTTATAGACTGTTAAAATGCTGGGAGAATAAAAAGGTCTTCACCTGGCTTCTAAAAGCATATAATGTAGGTGCCAAGTGAACCTCCTTAGGGAGCTCATTCTACAGCCGGGGTGCCACAGCAAAGAAGGCCCTCCTCCTGGTAGCCACCTGCCTCACTTCCTTTGGTAAAGAACAAAGTCTTTACTTTGGCTTTCCCCTTTACAAATGTCCCTTTCCTGTTAAAATGTATATTTGTAAGCAAGCGGTCAAGTTGGCTCTTTGGAGGTATTATTTTCATACCTAACCTCCCAGCAATTCATATCCTTCCTACTTGCTTGAGTTGTTTAATATACTATTGTTGTTGTTTTCAACTCTGAGATGGTTGAATGTGCTCACTACTGGGAGCCCTGGAACTAGGCATGCAAAATCTGAATCATAACAAAAAAAAATAGGATCTAGCCTTTGTGACCAAGGATCATAAGGCTTATAAAGTTGGCTTCTATCTTCCTGTACATCTATGTGGTCTGATGCTCTTGGGGGAATTTTAATACATGTGAGTTTACTCCCTACAGCTTTGGAGCATAAAACTGGAAAGGAATTTCAGTGGAACTGCTCTCTCTGGTTCTTGTCCTCTTCTTTATTGACTGCTTTACTATTCCATATTGTTTTCACACAATTGCAGAAACCATCAGTTGGTTCCATACCACAGGGTATTGTCTCCTCAACTGTATCTCATGTTTATAACTTTAAAATGTATATCAGAAGTTTTCTGCTGCCTTTTTAGTCAGTGCTTCTTTAGAAATCCATTTCTGGATCTACTTCTGGTTGACTTGATATGCTGCTGAAACAAAAACAGTTGTTGAATTGTAGCAGAGACCAATTCAACAAGTCACCAGGGAACTAGAGGGGATAATTGTACTAGTTCAGCCAGTTATCGTTATTCTCTCTCTGTAATATTTATCACCCATGTTTGTGTGGCTATATATAGAATAGTTACTCTTAGATTTGTAGGTAAGCAGAGAAAGTTTAGGTGTTTTGCTCATGAGGAGTAATATAGCTGAGATTAAAAAAGGCTAAATCATCATTATATTGTTTTCATGTCCTTGACACCCAGTCAGACATTTTATTATTTTTTCTCCTTTGAAGTATACACACATGCACACACCTCCACCATATCACAATCTGGTTTTGAATTCTCTCATGCGCGTGCTCACACACGCAAGGTATCAGCAGTTTGCCATGCAATTTAAGAGGGCCTGCTCTTGAAGAAATATGCAAAACCAAAGCTACCTTTTGCACATGGAACTATTTTTGTGTGTTTTGGGATTCTATTTTTTGCATCAGCTGAAGTTGATTAGATGATTCAGTATGTGATGTTCTTTAAATCAGGTAGGATCAGGTTTGCAGGATCCACTTTTTTTTGTAGAGCCATGAGGTCCTACAACCAGAGTCAGGTGATGAATAATGTCTGGAGCGGGTGGTTGAGCCAAATGCAAAACGTTGGCTCAGGAGACACAGCCTGCTTGCTTTGTGTCACAAACCAAACACAGAGGTGAATTGGGTTATTGTAAGACCACCATCACCCATATGGGCTTGGCCTTACACTAAGATGTGCTTTTAAGGTTCTGCTCATGTGCCCACCAATAAAATCCATTAGTTTAACGAGCACAAGAAATAGGCCCTACTTGATGATATCCTTACTATTTTGAAACTTCAGTACAAGTCATTAAGAGGTGTTTAATATACACCTATCTGATGTGCCAGATGTATCTTGTGTGCTTTGCTTTGTGAGGGCTTAGCGCTAAAAAGTAGCTTATAAATACTTTGAATTAATGAATCTACAGCCAGGTTACTGCAGTTCAGGGATGCTAACACAAAACTCTAAAACTGGGCAGCAGAACTACAAAAATCCCTGGTATCTGCTATCTGTTAATATTCATATTTGACAAGTTAAGAATATGGAAACAGAGTTATAACCAATTATCACAAGGCTATCACGGTAGTGATAAAGGGTCTTTTAATACTTGCAATTGTCTTTGCTATTGTTAAGCTTTGGAGAGTTTATTTTCCCTTGCTGATCTGTTGCAAATGACCCAGAGATCCACTGAGTCAAAATTCATCTATTTTTCTGCCTGGCCCTGCATTAAGTAATAAATGCTGAAACAATAACATTCAAGGCTCTCCAGGTTTTAAAAGCTTTCTTCAGGCTTTTTTTCAAGCTTTCTTCAGGCTGGCTATCTAAACATGTATAGAATTGTGCCCTTAGTGAATTTTTTCCCCATGTCTATAAGACAGAAAGCCGTTTAAACCAAAGAACCTGAGAAACTTGACCACAATTCTTGTTTCCAGAAAGAACTACAATACTTCCGGAGGAGCCAATGAAGTGCGGAAATTAATTTGGCATTCGTGTTCTGTTTGATGCCAGTTGATATTGTGAAATATTATTCTTTAAAAAGTAATAGTGTCTGACTAAAGAATTTGTTGATTTGTGATATGAATTCTAATCACTAATCTAAACTTATGCATAAGTTAAAAAAAAAGGAATACGTAGCTCTGAAGGGAAAAGGTAGCAGGATTTTCTTTATTTTAGGGGACATGGAACTACTCTAAATGAAACAAAAAGCGAATGTGGCTGTGCTGGTCCATAAGAAAAATGCCAAAAGAACAGGAAGAGCGTGCTCAGCATTAGCATTTACCTGTCCTTTGGGAACCAGGATTTCAAACTAGTTTGTCTACATTTGCAGAGGCTAAGGTTCATCGGGTGGGTGGAGTGACATGTCATTGTACCCTTTATTACCACTGCTGGGTGCCCGTCTTGGCCAGTGCGCTTCTGAACATACCCTGCTGCAGTGTTGAGTGTCTAGTGTGGGGATAGGTTGCTCAGGGTTATGAAATGGCAGAGATCTCAGCCAGGGAAAGCTGAGTTAGAGAGGTGACCATTTCAGGTCTGCTTCCATGGGGTCCAGAAAACCATGGAGCTGGCCCTTGAGATATTAATGAAGTATGGGGGGGGGATAGGGTGCATAGACTTCTTAAATATCCATAGAATTTCGATTAAATATAAGGGGGGGAATTCTGATGGCAAGATCAGTACAACAGTGGAACGGTCTACCTATGGAGGTTGTGGGTTCTCCATCTCTGGAGGTTTTTAAGAAGAGTCTGAACAGCCACCTCTCATGGATAGTTAAATTGGTTTTCTTGAACATTGCAGGTGGTTGGACTAGGTGATCCTTGTGGTCCCTTCCAACACAACAATTCTATGATTCCAGGCAGTATTTCAGTAGGAGGCTATCAGTGTGCCCTGAGTTCACTGACATAGTAGTATCCTGTATTTATTTAGGATACTTGTAGCCTGTCTTTCAATTTCTGCAACATTCCCAGTGTGGTTAACAATAAAACACGGGTGGGTGACTGGCCACCCTACCCTCATTCTCACCACCGTTAAGTATTGTAGCAGTCTGCATGCATATGTATTGCTTTGCTGTTATAGGGAGTGGTGTGTAGGTGGCACTACTGTCTGAAACTTGCTTATCGTGACCGGATGTATCCGTTTGGAAAATGGGTATACACCGGATCACATTTGCTCCTTGCTGACCATGCTAGTCAGTATGGTTGATGAAAACCTTCCCAGCTTACATTATTTGCAACAATAAGCTTGGACTTCAACCCACCCAAATGAATTCAGCCATTTTATGGCATTTTTCTCTTCTGACCCTTTAAAGTAGATTTCTCACTGATCTGTAATATAAGGAAATTGTTGTGTTCAAAATGGCTCATTGTTTTCACAGCAGTTGCTGTCTCATAAAAAAATCTGCGTTGGGGCTATGCCAAACTCCTGGCTTAGGACTCTTTTATTGTCTGTATTATTGCCATAACATCCTGGTAGCTTTTGCTGGAAACATCTGACGATAGTCTTTTAATCAACTACTCTTTGTAACAAGGAAGCAGAAGCAAGTATAATAAAATATGAGCGTATAAGTACACCTGTTGATAAATTTTAAATAAATCAGGAATTCCTTTGTGAAATAGGAATTGTACACTTCTATAACTTCATCTGTGTAGTAAGAAAGGTATACTGAGAAAACTGGTACAAAATAGAGGTTGTTTTTTTTAACCCAAGTTCAGCTCTTTTCTTGTTAAAATGCCTACTGGGTGTCCTTTTTGTAAAAGCTGCATTGCCTTAATCTACCTCCCCACTGTGTTTGTGAAGATAAAATGCTTCTCTGGGTGCCTTGGAGGAGGGACAAGGGACAAGCTTTGCTAATAATAAGCTGTTTAAAGAATAAACCTCCCAGACATTGATTTATTTCTAGAAATCAGAAATAAATTAAGATGACCAGCGCATGTGACCAAAAAAAAAAGTTCAAAAGGAAATGGCAGAATTTTAAAATGCTTCAACAAACACTTTGCCAGAGTAACATAAAATGATACTGGAGTGAGTGTGAATTCTTTTTTTCTTTTTAACTGCTATTTGTATTAAACTCTACAACAACAGGGTGTAGCAAAAAACAAACATTCCAACAGAACAAGCTTAATACAGGAACAATAGGTTTCTGTTCATGATATTCAGGCTATTAGCTTAATAAACATAAAAATGATAATATAGTTTTAGAATGTCATGATTGCAAACTATATAAATGCATGACAATGAGATCCAAAATGATTATACTTAAACAGGGTTGAGCCCATCACATTATCTTGGTTTAATGATAGTGGAATCTTTTTTATATAACTATACAGAAAAAGATATGCACTGATGGACCCCTATTTCTACCTGCTGAGATAAATTCAGCTTGAGATTTTTGATGAGCTATTTCACCAACAATAATAGGGGGTGGGTCTTAATGCAAGGGTGATGTATATGAAACAGTAATATTTTATGGTTTTAAATTTTGTATATTTCTTTTTAATGTTCACGGTTTATAACTTTTGTAAACTGCCCAGAAAGCTTCGGCTATGGGGCGGTATATAAATGAAATAAATAAATAAATAATAGTATAAAACAGACTCAGATACTTGAAAGACAGTTAAACATTAATTTCAACACCTGGTATTTGTTTCTAAAATGCAAGAGAAGTTTGCCAGCTCTTTGCAAAATGTTCTGTGTTTTGCCTGCCATCTCCTAGTAAAATTGTGCAAACTTTGGTAAGGTTGTTTGCCATACTGTGGCCGTCCGATCATTGGTGAGGTTTTTGTCTTGTGCAATAATTATCTCTGCAGTGTTTATCAAGTTTGATGTTAAAAATAGTGCAAATTTGCTACAAACCTTATAAAAAAAACCCACAAGCAATATAATTTTGGGGAGTTAATGATAGTTTAACATCCTATGATTTCTGTTATAATTCCTGCTCCCTGAAAATATCTGAACAACAGAGCAGAAATGCACATGAATTCAATGCATGTGGATGTTTGTGCATTTTACCTTGTGTGACAACTTTTAGAGCTTTTTTTTTCTTTGAATCGTGGTTCGCCTGGCTGCTCCCATCCCTCTTTCTAACCTATTCATTAAGGGCAACAGCCTTCAATCTCTCATACAGTAGAGGCCGCAGCGACACTGACAATCCTGGGAACTTAGAAAGCTGCCTTATACCAAGTCAGTCCACTGGTCTGTCTACATCAGAGATGGGGAACCTCAGGCCCGGAGGCGAAATCTCCTCTGAAGTTCCTCAAGTCATCCTCTTTCACCTATTCCCAGCCCGTTTCCCCCCCCCCCCCCCCATTCTTAAAAGTTGAAATGCCTCCCTTAAGGCTTAGTTACTGGCAGTAAGAGCTTGAAGCTAAAAGACGCTGGTGCTTTTGACTCCGCCCCTGCTGCCTTCAGCCACACCCACCATCGGAATGTGATCCCTGAGAGGTTCTCCATCATCAAATCCAGCCCTCGTGCTGAAAGCGGTTCACCACCCCTGGTCTACACTGAGTGGAGAAGCTCCCCAGAGTCTTTCCCACTCCTTCCTAAACATGTGCTGTCTAAGCCATGCCTAGGGATGTGCTGGCCCAGCCCTGCTTAGAGCCCTGCTTAGAGATGAGCACCCTAGAAAGGTGCGCTCTTGACCTGCTTGTAGGTTTCCCTTGTGAACAGAATGCTGGGCTAGATGGACCCTTGGTCTGATCCATCAGGGCTCTTACGTGGGGGATCAAACCCTGGACCTATACTTCATAAAATACTCCTGTGCGTATCTGTATGCAGATTGCTTGTTAATTCCTACATAAAAGAGCTTTCTGTGTAGAAGTAGCGCTGAGCTTAAAACAAAAACTGGTCCGGTGAGATTGAAAACCAGCTACTTGGTATCTCTACCTTGTTAATGGCACTCCCAGCATAGGAGAATGGGTGCTAAAGTCAACTAATGACGGAAATCCATGTCGATTTGAGGGATGGAATGGACGTAGTAGTGCATTGTTAATTCCACATGCTTGCCTTAAAAGAATTCAAAAGCATTAGGCTGTAAGAAGCTTTTATGGCATGGGTGAAAAGAGAAGCTACAGGATGAGGGAAGGTGACTGGGAATACGTTGATCCTTGGATTCTTAGAGCTGTTTGTATTTATTTATTTATTTATTTATTTTGCATTTCTATACTGCCCAATAGCCGAAGCTCTCTGGGCGATTTACAAATACTGGCTGGCTGCATTTTTATACCATCCTTCCACCAAAGAGCTCAGGGCAGCATGCTTATTTTTTTCACAATGCCCTTGTGAGGTAGGTTAGTCTGAGGGCTTAATTACACAAGGCTTTTATTGCACACTCGTGATTGGTCACTCACAGAAGTTTGTGGGTCCTTTACACAATGTTGTCAACCTCCAGGGCATCTCCCTTGCTTTTTGAGCTTTATTCTGCTTTCAAGAAGATTGGGGAAAACCCGCTAAGACTTCAAAGAGTAATTCTTTCCCATGAATTTCTGGACTTGCCACATCGCCATCTGGTCACTGTAAAATGAAACCTATAGATAGGTTTTCCCTCCAAATCAAAGCACATGTCTGCCCCGAGTAAAGGAGCCAATCTTATTTCCACAAAGACTCCGGAAACTGAAGCCCCGGTAAGGATGCGGGATTTCAGCAGACTTCTTGCACTGCCTTCCACTCATCTCCGCCACTCCAGCATCTCTGGATCACACTCTTTCCTCCACCTCTGTTAAAGTCAATGGAGAGAGAGTGAATTAGAGAGTGTGATCTGAAGGCTGGAAGCCTCTTCATGGGCAGAGTGCCTCTCTCTGGAGACATTCCATGAGGTGGTAGCAGATTTGGAGCGTGCGTGCCACTTGTTTCCACTTATGTTCTACTTGTGTATTAGGTCTATTTACAAATACTACAAGTATTCTGTAAGTTTCCTGCACTATCTCCTAGCACTGCCCCTGGAACTTCGCACTACCAAGGGAAACAGGCTGAGCTTCCAAGAATGCTGTCTTTCCCATTCTTTGAGGTCAGCAACACAAGCGTTTGTGTGTGACACGTGTGTTTGTATAATTGTATTTTCCCCAAAGATGATAGTTGAAAATGTTCCTTAAAAAACACACAACAAACTAGACTGTTTTAAGTGAGGTGTGCTAACTAAAAAGCTGTGTTTTCCCCCTCCACGATTAAGCTGACTTTCCAAATTCTGAGCCATGTTGTATTTTAAGGCATTTCCTCTAGCCTTTGAATAATCTAACATGATGGGAAACGGATTTAAATTTTTCATAGATAATGTCTTCTGCCAGTAATAATAGCAAAGGCTTTTACAGAGGGCAATGTAACCATGTGTGATTGATGGTACAGTCTTTTGCATGTTTACTCATAAGTCAATTTCATTCTGTTCAGTAGGGTTTACTCCAAGATATTGCAGCCTTAGTATGCAATCCTGTGTGGAAAAATGTCCTATAACTCCTAGAATGCTGGCTGGGGAATGCTGCAGTTGTAGGACTTATTTCTGTCTAAATATGCATAGGATTGCACCCTTAGTCTGTGTCCGTGTAAATGAAAACATCTGCAAACATATATTTGTAGAACAACTACAATTGGCACAGCAGGTTGTCCATAATGACAAACAGGTTGCTTGCCTCCCGTTATCCCTTACCCCTGGCCATGCTGGCCGGGGCTGATAGGAGTTGTAGTCCCAAACATCTGGAGGACACCAAGTTGCCCACCATTGCCTTAAATCAGTTGATTTCATCCAGATCCAGTGATATGTCCCAGATGCTGGACATCTGATGAAGCAACTTCTTCATTCACCTTCAATGGAAGGTGGTGATCTGCAAGCACCATTGACTTGCTTCCATTGTAATGGGAGCTCAATAAGTACAGGAGCTCTGAGGACACGTCAGACTTTAAATAGGTTCCCCTTGGTTCCGTCTTGGAACTGAACTCGCAACAAATTCATTCTCAGATCATTAATTCAGGGTACCGTATTTGATCCTCAGATGGGCGGAGCACTTTCGAGCTGGGAGAGTTTTTACCTTGGGTCTGCAGGGAGTTCCAGCCTCCACTTTTGAGTGCCTTCATAACAGATGCATAAAGACCATGGGGAATAAAGTTCCTAGAAGCTTCTGCAACCCAGGAGTGTATTGCAGCATTCATGAAACGCTAGTAGTTTATTATTCCTTTTTTGTTGTTTTTAAGCCTGGATGAAAACACTGACTAATGAAATAGAACAGATCTCACATCGGTACTAATCTTACGAGGAAATGTGGGGGGAGGCATGTCATTTATTCAAACGGATGTCTAGCCTCCAACTGGCTGATTATCTGATTCATACGTTACGATTTTTTGTGTTTGGGCAAAGGCTGCTATTACGGGTTCACTTTCGAGTGCCTCAGGTTCTATACACCATCTGCTAATCTGACTGAGACGTACACAACATTAGGTGAATGTGTTGTTACCATGGATTCATTTTAATTTCTGCGTGATGCTGTGTGTGATTCTATTCACTCTGGATCTAATTTACTTACAGAGCCAATATAATCCTTCAGAGCAGGAATAGGAAACCAGAGGTACTCCAGATGTTTTTGGACTATAACTCCCATCATATCTGACTATTAGCCATGCTGGCTAATAGTCGGCATAGGAGTTGTAGTACAATAACATGGAGATCCACAGCTTCCCTACGCCTGCTATAGAGGACTTTACTTTTTATTTCATTGCGGGTCTTTTCTTACCCAAAGCCTCTGGCCATGTAACCATTAGGAAGGCATGATTGAGACACTTGGAGCCATCATATGCAAGTGGTGTGCTCGCATGACTAGTGTAACACCAGAGAGAGGCTTATGGGAAATGCCACAGCAGCTTCTTATTCGCTGGGATTTCCAAGCCCCAGTTTGCTTCGCCTGTGAAAGCAGCTGCCGCATACTCTGAGTAAGCTTCTTTGATATTGCACTACTTGTCCAAGTAGGCCATCTTAGGTGGGCAGGTATTTACTCATTAGAATGAATCTGTAATTCATCAGGGCCTGTAACTCAATGGTATAGCGCATGCCTTAAATGGCTTGCAACCAGAATATCTAAAGGAACGTCTCCTCCAGTATTTACCTGCTCATACCCTTAGGACATCTTTGGAGGCTCTCCTCTGGGTGCTCACACTAAAGGACACTAGGCAGGTGGCTGTAAGTGAGAGGGCCTTCTCTGTTGTGTCACCCCATTCATAGAATTCCCTACCCAGGGAGGCTCACCTGGCACCTACATTGTTTTTGACACAATGGGCGAAGACCTTTCTTTCTCCCAGGCATTTTAGGGACTTCATTTTTAGATTTTTAAGTCTGTTCTTATATATCTTTATATTGATCTGTTTGTTGTTTTGCATTGTATCTTATTTTCTTAAGTATTCACATTGTGTTTTATTATTTTAACTGTCTGTAATCTACCCAGAGAACACTTATTACTGGGTGGATTAAAATATAAATAAAGAAAGAAGTACAAACAAACAAAAAACTTGCATGCAAAAGGTTCCAGGTTCAATCCGTTGCTTTTCCAGTAGGGCTGGGAAAAGACCTGAGACTCTATGGAAAGCCTCTGCCAGTCAGAGCAGATGCTAGTGACCTAGGTGGATCAGGGGTCTGAGTTGGTATCAGGCAGCTTCCTTTGCTTCTTTGGGGAGAGGAACCAGCTGCTAAAGAACCTCATTCTTCATTTCTGGCCACAAAAAGCTTCCCTGAATGCAAAAGGTGTTTGAAACTTAATTATTTTATTGCATTTCGCCCAATAGCTGGAGCTCTCTGGGCAGTTCATAACAATTAAAACCATAAAATACAAGATAGATAGATAGATAGATAGATAGATAGATAGATAGATAGATTCAAGTTTAAAACTACAGCATAAAAATAATAACCAAGCAGAAGCTAACAGCAGCGCAAAGACTTAAAATACAATGCCACATATAAAACAGAAAATGAAAGACTATAATGCTTGGGAAAATTAAAACGGTCTTCACCTGGTGCCAAAAAGAACACAATGTAGGCCCCAGGTGAGCCTCTCAGGGAAGCTCATGCCCCAACCAGAGTGCCACAGCAGAAAAGGACCTCCTCTAGCCGCCCACTTCATTTTCTTTGGTGGGGTCTCCCAGAAAAAAACCAGTAAAGCTGACCTTCATGAAGGTCAGGTGTATGTGGGTGGAGGTGTATTTGGGAGGAGATGATCCTTCAGATCTGCAGGCTTGAGCTTTTCAAACATCTGGAGGAGAGATGCCCCAAAGATAGAGAGCAGTCATCAAAGGCACCTCTCTCTGTGGCAAATTATTCTAGGAAGTGAAAACATACAGGGCTGTTGTGACTCTGGCCTTGTTCAGATGTAGTTTTCCATTATGAGAATGTACCACGACGAGTGTGCTCGTCCTTCACATTGAAGCCTTTAAGTAACAAGACATTTCTTCCCTTAATGCTGTCTTCTCTACTAATTTTATGCTATCTGTGTATGTAAAGGTTGGTGGTATGTAACACTAACATGATTATGATTATTATTTCAAAAACACAGATGGTTGACCCTACCTTAGCAGAAATGGGAAAGAATCTTAATGAGGCCATGAAGCTGCTTGAAGACACTCAGAGGTACCTACTAATCAAAGCCTTGAAGAACACTCAGTGGTGTTGTAAGGACGTTGCTGTTGATAACTTTTCTGTTCAATCTGGCAGAGCCTCTTGTTGGACATTTGTAACAAAATCACAGGCTTGTTCCCCTCTTGATTTGTAACAAAAAGTTAACTATTAAATCTGTGCTGTCAAAGGTCTGTACAACTAGTTTTGTTGAACATCAGTCTTGCTACACCAGTCTTGGCCCTTGTTTTGGGAGTGGGAAGAGTAAGTAAGGGAGCAATCCTATGCATGTTTAGAGAGAAAAAGAAAAAAGCCCTATAACTCCCAGCATGGCTATCTGGGAAATGCTGGGAGTTGTGGGACCTTTTTCTCTCTCGACATGCATCCTTCATGTCTCTGTGTCCAGTTGCTGTTAAAGGTACAGGGACAATAAAAAAACAGGACACACTCCTCACCTTCCCATCTTTCACTGTGGCAACAGGTAGAGCAAGTGGCAAAATTAGCTCTGCCTTCGCCGCTTGGCAAATGGGAGGCAATTCTCCAGACTTCTCTGATCAGATGTGATGGAGTTTCACCAAGCCATGAAACCCAGTCTAGAGAACTGCAGATGGAGCTGGGTCAGTTTTCAATGGGTCTCATTCACTACATATGATGCCAAGCACGTCACAGGCAGTTGCATCAATCATTTTAGTAAACGTTGAATAACAGGTCTGTGTTATCAGGGAATCAGGTTCAGAACCGCAGCATACAAGGAGGTGGTTTTTTTAAGCCCTCTCTGAAGGCAGAAGAGATACTTCCCAGACTGATTTGCAAGTTTTCTTGCAGGTGTTATAGTTAGGAAAGGAGGGTCCTAGTTTTGTGCATGGAGGGATCATGGTCTGTATTGTAGCAGCTAAAATGGAAGCATTCCGGGGAATACAGGTGAGCTCCTCTTGTGGTTCATCTAAGCTTCAATTTAAATATTTTCTGCCACATTTAGAAACTGTCCAGGGTCAGAATTTAATTTCTTGTTCCAAAATAATTGATGCCCTGCTTTCACTTTTATCAGGAAGATGCTCTGCAGATGAATCTTACAAATCATATTTGATTATTTTTAATACCTGCTTTAATAAGATTTTATTTAACCCCTAGTATCATTAGTTGACCATTATAAGCAGATCAGATTCAACACTTTGGAAGCCGCTTAGCTACTTAGATGTGGTTGCTTTTATTCCCAAAACTAGCTGTAGCAGAAATTTGGTGTAGCTCACCCAAAAGCTGGGGATGTAAATAACTCATAGTGTTGTATGTTCAAACTAGGAAAGCGGAAGAAGAAAACGAAAAAAAGTATACAAGGAAGGATATTCCTGGACCACTTCAAGGCAGGTGGGTAACATGGTTATGCCTCATGATTTTTCTTGCTTTTTTCTCCTATAAGGGCATGGCCCTGTTAGCTTCTGACGGTCAAATCTGGATCGCAGTGGGAGTGGAGAGACTATAACCCAATTAGTAGATCATATTTTTTGCTTGCAAAAGGTTCTGGGTTCAGTTCCTGGCATTTCCACACTGGAAAATATTTCCTGAGACCTTAGTGAGTCTCTGGCAGTCAGAATAGACAATGACCGTTTTCACACATCGTAGTAAAACATGGTTTAATGCATCATGCACATGCCACAGCGTGCCTCTGGCTTGAGTCTTCCCCCTCTTTCTCCCTTTGGCCAAGAGGAGGAGTTCAGAAGTGTTTGTTCTTATCTAAGTTAACCATGGTTTGCCGTGTTGTCTGGACTCAGAATTGAGATTAACACTAACTATGATTAGTTTCAGCAAGCCATCTTCATAAGCCATAGTTTTAAGTTGGCTTGTTTGAAATTAACTATAGTTAGTGTTAATCACAGTTCATCACACCAGTCGACGCAACAAACCATGATTAAGGGAAAGGAAATGTTTCCAAACTTCTCCCCAGCTACGCAAGAGGGGAGAAAAGGGGCAAGGGAGGAATGTGCAAGCTTGAGGCTTGCTGCATCTCATGCACATCACGATAAACCCTAGTTGTCCTGGTGTGTTAAAGTGGCCAAAATTGGGCCAGGCAACTACGTATTCACTGTGCAAGCTCCCTGGACTGCATGAAGCCAGGGTATTTTCATTCATTTGGTGATGTTGACAGTGACTGGCAGAAACAGAGAGAGTGGTCCCCTGTTTCCACGGCAGCAAAATAGATCACAATTTGTTCGTTGGGGCATTTGACCCATGGTACAAATCAGTCATTCTGCCCTCTTCCACACAGATCTGCCAATATGCCCTGAACAAACATAGCTTCCTTGTGGGTGTTTTGTTGTTGTTGTTTTTACAGTGAGTCAGAGGTGGAGGAAAACAAGCCATTGATGACTTCTTTTGACCTAGATTTGCAAGGTCCTTAGAATGTCATTATGTTGTATTACTAAAATAATATAATATGCATAATTTCAGAATTTAGATATAGGATTGTTTATTTTATGCTGCAATGCTAGACTAGACATTCAAATGCACTTACAAATTACAAAAAAACCCACACCACTACAGTATTGGTGCATTCAAAGGGCCTTATTTTTACTTCTTCTTCTTTTCCTCTCTAGTGGCCAAGATATGGTCAGCATTCTCCAGTTAGTTCAAAACCTCATGCACGGAGATGAGGAGGAAGAATCACTGCAGTCTTACCGGTAGGTATTTTTAAAACATTGGAATTAATAAAACTTCCTCAACCCTATTTACATGGTGTAGGGCAAGAGCACACACTTAATAAACATTTCGTATATTCCTGATAAATGCCCAGGGTGCTTCCAGACATAGGGGTTCTAGTACTGCGAATTAGAAGGCCCTGAAGACAATACTGAGTTGTTTAAATCTTGCATTTCCAACAAAATGTTCAAGGCTGGTCATATCACAGCATTAAAATACTATTTAAAAAAATCAATAATGAATAATAATAGCCTTTAAAAAAAAAGGTAGTTACAGCAAGTAATATAACTTAAAACCAAAGATTAAAAAGTAGGCAAATGCCTGTCTAAAGAGAGAAGTTTTCACAGAGGAGTAGAAGACCATCCAACAGGGAGCAGTTTTATTAGCTTTGTTCCTTATATTTGAGCCACGTGTGGCGCAGAGCGGTAAAGCAGCAGTTTCTGCAGCTGAAACTCTCCCCACGGCCTGAGTTCGATCCCAGCGGAAGCTGGTTTCAGGCAGCCGGCTCGGGTCGACTCAGCCTTCCATCCTCCCGAGGTCGGTAAAATGAGTACCCAGTTAGCTGGGGGAAAGGTAATAACGGCCGGGGAAGGCAACAGCGAACCACCCCGCTATAAGGCCTGCCAAGAAAACATCAGCAAAGCTGGTGTCCCTCCAAGGATCAGTAATGACTCAGTGCTTGCACGAGAGGTTCCTTTCCTTCCTTTCCTTATATTTATTTTAAAAACTTCATTGTAAGCTGCTTTTCGGGCTGTTTTAGAAGGATTTGCAAAGCGAAAGTGGGATGTGCCATTTGTGTAACATTGTAATATGTTTCTGTTTCGCAGACTTCAGAATGTTGGAGAACAAGGTCACATGGCTCTGTTAGGGCACAGCCTGGCAGCATATATTTCAGTGCTGGACAGAGAGAGGCTGAGAAAACTTACAACACGGATCCTTTCTGATACCACCCTGTGGCTTTGCAGACTCTTCAGGTACCCTGCATCGACTTCTGATCACAAGCATTTACAGTCCATAAAATGATGTTAAAACAATTGGAATAGCAATTTCGAAAATACGAGATAATCAAAACAAAGCATTCAGACTGCTTTAAAAGCATTATGGAAAGTTCTTATTTTTTAACAATAGATTTCCTAAGGGAAAATTGCCTTTAGAAATAATTTCAGTTGTGTCATGTAAAAGGCGTTTCATTTTGCAATATATGAATGGGTCATTGCTTGCGTTCCATTAGATCAGTGGTGGACAATTTGTAGTCCCTCAGCTGTTTTAGCCTACAATTCCCATCAGCCTGAGCCTGCATAGCTAGTAGTGAGCAATGATGGGAGTTGTAGGCCTAAATAACTGGAGGGCCGCAAGTTACTCACTTCTACATTAGAGTATTACTTGTCCTTGTATACTTTTTAGAGGTTGTTATGATGCATGTAGATTTTATGACGGAAATGTTTTATATATATAATTCTTCTTTTTCTACTTTCATAACGATTTGGGGGGAGGAGGAATAAATTGGAACCCGAATGTGATTTTATGTGATAGATTCAGGTTCTGGAACAGATGGTACAGGAAAAGATTGCATATTACATTTGTCTTTACTCAAGGCTGTTCTTGAAAACAGTGTTTGTCAATTATATACCAGTCATAAAAGTAGCAGCATAAGGAATTTAAGTGGAGTTGATGCCAAAGTACAGTGTCTGTCCCTGACGTATTACATTGCATGGCTCTTTCTAAGATTTTTTTTTTCTCTATTCCTGTAGGATAACTTCGTTACTAGAAAATTAGTCTATCTCTAGGTGTTATTTTGCAAATGTTGACTCTTCTAAGAGTTGCCTGGAGCCACCTTTTCCTCCTCTGTATGAGTGGGATAGAAAATAGAAATGCAAGCTAGCAGGGATTGATCTCAGGGGAGCAAACACACTCGCCCAATGAAGCCTAGCCATCCGGCATTGCTTGCCATGCCGTCTTTGCAGCAGCAACGGCTAGGAGCACCTTAAAGATCAACAGCTTTATTCTGGCATAAGCTTTTGTGAACACCATATGCACTGCATGCATCTGATAAGTGGACCATCTCTACGAAAGCTTATGCCAGACTAAATTTGTTAGTCTTTAAGGCACCGCAAGACTATTTGTTATTTTTGCTGCAACCGACTAACACGGTTATACCTCTCTGGAAATTACTAGGAGCCAGGCTCATGGCTCTAAAATTATGGAAACTTCTCACCCCACCCCACCCCGCTGAGCTTAGAAGCCTGCAGCTGTCCCAGTCCACATAGGGGATTCCCTTCCCTGCTATTGCATTGCTACAAAAAGCACTCATTAGAGTTGAATTGGGGGCTTTTTTTTCTCAATGCAAATAGCTGGCATTGGGGCTGTGAGTGTGTGTGTGTGATGATGATCTGGATTGGGATGACTGTAAAAGGAGATGGTTTAAATCCTCCTCCACCCCCATGCTGGGGTCTTGAGCCAGACCAGGGCCCTGTGGGCTGCTTTGGCCCTGAGCTTCTTTCCATTCCAGATGATGGTGCTCCCTTTCCCTCACAGAAAGGAGGAGTGATTGGATCACCATTTACTCAGAGAGGAGGAGGCTTTTTTTGTTTCAGATAAGTCCGTGCTTCTTTGCCTCTTTCCTTTTTGGTGGCGTTTAAGAGAGCCCTAGTTTGGATGCAGAAAAGGAAATAGCATTTAATCTAGTATTGCGTCCAGTTCTGGGCTCCACAATTCAAGAAGGACGCAGACAAGCTGGAGCGTGTTCAGAGGAGGGCAACCAGAACCACAAGTTCAATCGCAGCTTTTAAAGCTCAGCTAAAAACCTTTCTTTTTCCTAAAGCTTTTAAAACTTGATGTTGTTCGGACCTTATACTGTTAGTTTTACCCTACCCTGTGCCTGTTTACCCTACCCTGTGCCTGTTTACATTCTCTTCCCCTCCTTATTGTTTTACTATGATTTTATTAGAATGTAAGCCTATGCGGCAGGGTCTTGCTGTTTACTGTTTTACTCTGTACAGCACCATGTACACTGATGGTGCTATATAAATAAATAAATAAATAATAATAATAATAATGACATCTCCAAAGGCTAATCATGGAAAGTAGATATTTGTTCTTCTTGTAGGTGGTACTTCAGAGAAGGAATAGTCTGGCTGGAGTGCATTTAACCCTTTTGTCCATGTTAAGTGCAAGGACCATTAACTTCTTTCTCAGAACATTCAGAGTAAAAAAAAAAATGCCTTTCATAACAGCTTAATTTTAATGTGGTGGCACCATTTCTGGGAACTCGTGTTTAATTAATAAAGTCTCTTAACAGGTTTGAAAATGGGTCAGCATATTACCATGAAGATGATCGTGAGGGTCTTTTAAAAGTCTGCAGGCTGGTGATTCACTCGCGCTACGAAGACTACGCTAATGAAGGCTTTAACGTGCTCTATGACAAACAGCCAGTCGTATACATTAGCTCTGCAGCTAGAGCAGGCTTGGGGCAATCTCTTTGCAGTCAGGTAAAAGGAATCCTATATGTGTGACTCCTCTTTTGACCACCTTAGTTTTATTTGCTGGACGTTTAACGTGATTCTTACATAGAATGAATTTTCCAACCCCGTGAGAGATGAAATGTACTGATTTGCCGTCCTTTTTCGAGTCTCTCTTACTGGTGTCCAAATGGTATAGTTTATGGATGATGTTCTGTTGCAGAACTTTTAAGACTATGAGAAGCCTGAATGCCAATCCAGTCCAACTCCTGCACTCACACAGAAATCGCTCTACCCCGCTTACTACGACTGCAGCCTTTCACATAGATTGACCCGATTCGCACAGTCAGAACAACCTTTAGCCACGGTGGCTTATTTAAATCGTGGTGAGTGTCGGAAACGATTTGAATAATCACCACCCGGGCACAGTTTGCCGTGCTGTCCTACACCGCACATCATGGATCGTTGGAGGGGGAAACAACCCTCCAATAATCCTACAACAGCCCATGGGCTTAAATAAGCCACTGATTTTGATCGTGTGAACTGGCCCACAGGCTGCTTGGCTCCCATTAGCTTCACTGGGGTTTCAGCTACCTAATTGCATGCAGGGTCACAGCCCAGATCGTATCCTTTTGTGAACCGCCCAGAGAGCTTCGGCTATTGGGCGGTATAAAAATGTAATAACTAAATAAATAAATTGTTAACATGCCTACAGATGTACCGACTGATGAGCTAATACAGGATGTAACAAAAAACCTTCCTTCGTGTCTAATCCAGTGTGGATCCCCTCACTCAATTGCTCCAGGGAATCTTTGGCACTTATAGCAGTTTGAACTTTTATTTGGTACCTTAAAACACAAACACACACACACCAAAAAGTATGTTTCCAGAGGCTGCTTGTGGGAGGAGAAAGGGACTTCATACCTTATTCATTTATTTACAGCATTTTTACCCTGTCCTAGTTCTTCTTGCTAGTTGTGTTACAAGGCAGTGGCTGTAGCACCATGGTCTTGCGTGTGTTGCTGTTTCCACCTTATGACATAGCGGCCGGGATGAGGAGCCTGTGGCTCTCCCAGATCTTGGTGCACTGCAATTCCCACCAGCCCTGGGACAGCATGAACATTAGTCAGTGACAAAGGGCGGTGCAGCCGAACAACATGAACCGCCCAGAGAGCTTCGGCTATTGGGCGGTATAAAAATGTAATAAATAAATTTGGTTTCTGTTCACCACTGTGCTGCTAAGATCATCTTCTTGGCTCGCCGCTTAGACCATGTAACTCCACTTCTGAAATCTCTTCACTGGCTTCCAATTCACTTCAGAATCCAATATAAACTTCTCCTGTTGACCTACAAAGCTTTTCACTGTCTAGCTCCTTCCTATCTCTCCTCTCTCATCTCACACTATTGCCCCGCTCGTGCTCTCCGCTCCTCTGATGCCATGTTTCTCACCTGCCCAAGGGTCTCCACTTCCCTTGCTCGGCTTCGTCCATTTTCTTCTGCTGCCCCTTACGCCTGGAACGCTCTTCCAGAACATTTGAGAACTACAAGTTCAACCGCAGCTTTTAAAGTTCAGCTAAAAACGTTTCTTTTTCCTAAAGCTTTTAAAACTTGATTTTGCTCTGACTTTATACTGTTAGTTTTACCCTACCCTGTGCCTGTTTGGTGCATTCTCTTCCCCTCCTTATTGTTTTATTATGATTTTTATTAGAATGTAAGCCTATGTGGCAGGGTCTTGCTATTTACTGTTTTACTCTGTACAGCACCATGTACATTGATGGTGCTATATAAATAAATAAATAATAATAATAAATAAATATCTGCGGGGCTGCACATTCCCCATCCATGACCTAGCAGGAGACTGTTTTAAAACACAAGAATTATTATTATTATTATTGCATTTATATCCCACCTTTTTTCCTCCAGGGAACCCAAGGCGGCGTACATAATCCTCCTCCTCTCAATTTCATCCTCACAACAACAACCCTGTGAGGTAGGCTGGGCTGAGAGTCTGTGACTGGCCAGTGGGTTTCCATGGCCGAGTGGGGACTAGAACCCGGATCTCCAGACTCCCAGTCCAACACTTTAGCCACTACACCACACTGGCTCCCTACCTGCGCAGCCTTGCCACTATATTTTGCTTTCTTGCAATTTTATGAGCAGTTGAAATGAAAGGTACGGGTTGGTGGCACAGCTGAGTTGAACACTTCCCTATGTACAGAAGTCTCTAGTTCAGTAGTCAGCTAAGCCTCCCTTCAAAGTACATCCACACACCTGAAACGCACAAATAAAGTCAGCGTTACCAATCCTGTCTCTCTTCCTGCAGCTTGGATTACCCCTTTCCTGCATGTGCCGGGTGCCTTGTAACACAATGTTCGGCTCTCAGCATCAGATGGTAAGTCTTAGCAGAAGCGGTGGCACGTTGACTTACCCATCGGTATACGTAAATAACTCCCCCCCCCCCTCTTTTGCTTGGTGACAGGATGTTGCTTTACTGGACAGACTGATTAAGGAGGACATCGATTCTGGAAAACTGCCAGTATTATTAGTGGCCAATGCCGGTAGGTATCTTTAGCAGATGGAAATGGTCTGTTCGTCTTCCTCTTTTAGCTATTTCTCCCCCACCCCACCCCACACAAAGTCTTAAAATTCTAATTTGTAGATAGATACAAAGTGATGAGTTAATAGTATTCTGGTGCTTTGTCAGGCTGAGGTAGCAAGGCAGTGTCTGGGTGGTACCATTCAGAATGCAGGTCGCTTGCATGATGGCAGTGTTCCCCCATGCTTTTTTGGAGGAGGGCTTTTTTTAAAAAAAAATCCATAGGGGCTAGAAACGTCCTTTCTTTTAAGTGGAAACAGGGATTGTGTCTGCAGCAGGGAGGGAAGAGATTAGGGCAACCAGGATGATCAGGGGTCTGGAAACAAAGCCCTGTGAAGAGAGACTGAAAGAACTGAGCATGTTTAGCCTGGAGAAGAGAAGATTGAGGGGAGACAGGATAGCACTCTTCAAATACTTGAAAGGTTGTCACACAGAGGCTCTCTTCTCGATCCTCCCAGAGTGCAGGACACGGAATAACGGGCTCAAGTTAAAGGAAGCCAGATTCCAGCTGGACATCAGGAAAAACTTCCTGACTGCTAGAGCAGTACGACCATGGAACCAGTTACCTAGGGAGTTTGTGGGCTCTCCCACACTAGAGGCCTTCAAGAGGCAGCTGGACAACCATCTGTCAGGGATGCTTTAGGGTGGATCCCTGCATTGAGCAGGGGGTTGGACTCGATGGCCTTGTAGGCCCCTTCCAACTCTGCGATTCTATGATTCTATGAAAGTTGATTGAGTTAAAACTAGCCCCAGGCAACAAACCAGTGGTCAGTTCTCAGATCAGTCACCAGTTTATAGCCCGGGTGAAATCTAGAGGGGGAAAACATACTTTCTTGTCTCCACCCCATGTAGCAGAGAGATTAGGAGCACCATCAGGCAAGCTTTTTATAGCATGCTCGTTACTGGCCATTTTCAGATGTTTGCGGGTCCTTTTGACGATGACGTCTGCCTCCCTTTCCCTCTGCTCTATTTCCCATGACAAAATAAGACGCTGTAAATCCAGTTCTTTTGATTGAAGCGAAACTCGCCACCACTTCCTGTAGTGTGCAGGAAAAGCAGCGCGATGACAGCGTCCACTGAATGGGCCGCATGGTCGGTGCTGCTTCCTCTTTCTTCCCCGCGTGAAGAAAGAGGAAGCTGGTCATCCCTATTGTGGGGCAGAAAAGTGACGGTAGGGAAACACGATTTCCACTCCATCTGATGATGCTGTCAGAGGAGAATGTTGTTTGAACCGTTACACAGGAAACCTGATTGCGGCAGCTGAAAGAGTATTGCAAGTAAAATAGATTTTGCAGTGTACCATTAGGCATCAAACTAATGGCCTCTGTTGAAACGCAGTTCTAACTTCTAACTAAAAACCTAGGATAACTTTATGTGAGATGGTTATGCAAGCATAAATGACCAATACCTGCAAGCTTGAGTTGTTCCTTCCTCTCAATCCAGGTACACCAGGAGCAGGGCATACGGACAAACTTGGACGACTGAAAGAACTCTGTGAGCAGCACAGCATGTGGCTTCACGTCGAAGGGTACAGTGCAGTTGGTAGAAACATTTTAATGTAATGTTAAGTTGGAAAACTCTACGCTGCAGCACTCCAGGACGGTAAACAACACGTGCACAAATGACGCGGCCAGGGTCTTTTCCCCCATCGTCTCTTCTTCAGCAGCTCCCTATCCTAAATTTGCAACCCTGTTCTCTAAAAATCTCCCGCGTTTTTTTAAAAAATGAAGGTTGTATGAAGAAGGGGAATGGGCAATAGAAGCTGTTGGAAAGAAAAGGAAGAGAACATCTAGATAGGGGCACAGATCTGATGTGTTCACACTTGTGGGTCACGGAAAGATTCACCCATGCAGTTAGGCATGTTTGAAACACAGAGTTCTTGAAACACAGAGCAGTTTTTAAAGGCGTGTGCAATGCTCTGCAGGAGCTGCTGCACTTGAGAAGTGGTTGTGGGAAGGGTTCTGCCTCTAATACCATTTCTTATAAGGTTTCCCCCCCCCCCCCTCAATTAGAGCCCTCCAGGGAACATTTTGTCCTCCACATGGTGTGCATAGACATACACCAAAACAATATTTTATTTATTTATTTATTACATTTTTATACCGCCCAATAGCCGAAGCTCTCTGGGCGGTTCACAAAAATTAAAATCACAAAAAATATAAAATAAATAAAAATAAAATTAAAAAAAATAATTAAAAAAAAAATAAAATCACAAATAAAATTCACAAAAAACATCCCACCTGGATTGAACCTGAGACTTTTGGCGTGCAAAGCATGTGCCTTGCCACAGAGCCACAGCCTTCCCCAGAAAAGTGAGCTTCTTCCCAGAGAGGCATTCCATCAGGTATTTCAGATGAGTCAGTGTGAAGTTGGGGAGCCTAATTTTGTGCTGCTTGTAATGAGTCACTGTGCCACAACTGCCTTGTGAGGCAGGCCAGTTGTGCATGGTCTTATCTGATCAGCACCATGTACATTGATGGTGCTATATAAATAAATAATAATAATAATAATAATAATAATAATAATAATCAGGAGGATACTATCACTACTTTCTTTTCCCTCTAACCCTGGGTAGTGGACCACTAGAGCCACGCACTAGTTAACTTCCCTGGGTGAGGTGGTGACCAGCTGAGCTCTCCCTTCATCACTGACAGGCAGCCTGCTTTCCTCTTACTTTCCCGTAGTCATTAAAAAATAAACACAGGAAAGTGAGCTAGGTAGTTAGGCAGGTGGGGAGTGAAGCCTGTCTTGGAACTGCCAGAACCTTACACTCAAACTTCAGATCCAAATCAAAAAAATACCTTTAATTAAAGGCATAAGAGACAAAATGGGTAAGTAGAGTGAGTAGTTGAAAATAAACCAAGTAGTTATTCATGACTAACTTAAGCCCCACTGATTTCAATGGGTCTACCTTACGTATGACAAATTCTGCATCAAACTAGTTAAAATTGAGTGCTGGAGTGTTAACTAGATTAAATTGCAATTTCAAGCCTAGAATGCTTGAATAAATGCTAGTTTCTGTTGCATGTACAGTAAAATACATTTAAAACAGGCTTCCATAAATACATAATCATAAAAAATAAAATAAAAGGAAGATTAAAGAAAAATGTTAGCATTTAGAAGCAGGAGAGCAGTTAATATTCAGTCTACTAAAACTCTGCATTCTACTGTTTTGTTTGTTTTTCAGGGTGAATTTGGCCACATTGGCTTTGGGTTATGTCTCTTCATCTGTACTGGTACGTTTGTGTATTTGAACCCAAGTGTCTTTGGTCGCGACTCCTTAAGCAAGACGTTTTGCATAACTTTATAAAGGAAGTGCTTGCAAGTTTTATTTTATTTCATTTAAGATGCATGTATGATCAGATGAAAAGTAAGACAGGAGAGTGCAGCAAACCGTAGTTTGCCTGCAAACCATGCTTTGATCCTGGTTGCAGGACACCATGGTTTGGAGTTGTGCCTGAAATAGGTTCTACGCCCCACCCCACCCCGGCCTCTTTCCCTCTTGCACTTTTTAGGCAGATATTTACATCAGTGTTGGATGCGGGCTGTGTCTCCTTAGAGATGCCTATGTCATTTTTTAGATCCTTGGCTTCTAGCTTGTGTTGTTTGAATTTCACTGAAATCATAAATCTGTGCCTTGCTTTCTCTAGGCAGCAACCAAATGTGACAGCATGACCCTGACTCTGGGGCCCTGGCTAGGTCTTCCGGCGGTGCCTGCCGTGACTCTCTACAGACACGAGGATCCTTCTTTGGTAGGCTCTCTCATTTGCGGCTTGATCAAAAGTTCTCGAGAGCTCCAGTGCGCATGCAGAGTATATTTTTCCACCTTGATTTGGGGCCAGAGTTGCTTAGACAGTGGAATTACCCCCAGCATTGAAGTGAACATGTAAGCCCTTGTTTACATGGATCTCCCTCTAATCATTGTAGCTCCTGTGTATGAAGAAAGGTGTTGGATTAAGGCAGGCCTGCAGAATTTAAGAAGTTGTCTTACATCAGATCAGGCTAGTTGTCCATTTAGCCCAATATTGGGGACTCTGGCTGAGAATGAGCCACAAGACGCCTCAGGCTCATGAACTCCCTCTCCACTGGTGCATCCATGAGGAGGGCTTTGGAAGTGTTCGCTTCTGTTTTTATTGTCTACAGCTTGTCAACTTGTCTGAACCCAGGCAAACTGCAGTTAAACTTAAGTGTGGCTTGTTAGAAGCAAGCCAATTTCATAAAGCTGGCTTGTTTCAACAAAACATAGGCAGCAAAGGTTCCCCTCTATTCAGCACCGGTTAGGCCTCCTCTTGAGTGTTGCATACAGTTCTGGGCACCACACTTCAAGAAGGAGGCAGACAAGCTGGAGGGGGTTCAAGGAGGACAATGAGAACGATCAGGGGTCTGGAAACAAAGCCCTATGAGGAGAGACTGAAAGAACTGGGCATGTTTAGCCTGGAGAAGAGAAGATTGAGAGGAGACAGGATAGCACTCTTGAAATACTTGAAAGGTTGTCACACAGAGGAGGGCCAGGATCTCTTCCCGATCGTCCCAGGAAGCCAGATTTCGGCTGGACATCAGGAAAAACTTCTTGACTGTTAGAGCAGTACAGCAATGGAACTGACGACCTAGGGAGGTTGTGGGCTCTCCCACACTAGAGGCCTTCAAGAGGCAACTGGACAGCCATCTGACAGGGATGCTTTAAGGTGGACTCCTGCATTGAGCAGGGGGTTGGACTTGATGGCCTTCTAGACCCCTTCCAACTCTACTATTCTATGATTCTAAGGATAAACGTGGTTCAGAGCCAGACATAACAGTAAACTGCAGTTTATCAAAAATAGAAGCAAAAGCATCCATGTCATGCAAATATATTGTTATTATTCCTTACAGTCCTTGGCTGCAGGCCTGACCTCTAGTCAGGCGGTGGAGAAGCTCCGTGCCCTGCCGCTGTGGCTCTCCTTGCAATACCTTGGACACGATGGGATTGTTGAAAGAATAAAGCACGCGTCTCAGTTGGTAAGAAGTTTGGGATTAGTTTGGTTTCTGGGACTCCTCGGTTGACCGATGTATATTTCATCCATTCATTTATTACATTTCTATAAAGCTACCTGAGCTGTTCAGAACATGATTAAACATAATATAAAAACTTTAATATACAAAAATGAAAAAATTTAAAACCATTTAACCATAGCTTGGTTTCCTAAGTACATAATGAGGTTGCTGTATTCTCAATCTCTGACCAGAGAAGGCTTCAAAAGTGTACTTGGTTTCCGAAGTACAGTCTCTACCAGTCTCTGACCAGAGAAGGCTTCAAAAGTGCTATCTGGAGCCAAAACGGACATAATGCAGGGCATTTCTAATCAAATTGGCTCAGGGTTTTTTTTAACACATCAGAGCAGCTGCAGGAAGCTCCAGTTTTGATTGGAGCAGCAGTGCCAGGAGGGGCGTTCAACCTACACATCCCATAGTTGCTACGTGTTGATGATGAAGGTTGTGGGGATACAAGTGGCTATATATATATTTTCTCCCCAGTGAAGTTTTGCATTGCATTGTACACTGTAAGATGGGCATTTCAGCCTGAGCATTTAAATGGAGCATACGGGAATATGTTTTATAATAGTCATAGGAAACTGACTTAGAAGTATTTTTGTAATGTCGGCATGGAACACGTCTGTCCGATAAATGATTTCCAATATACGAAGTGTTTTATAGGCGTTATATAATGTGTTGCTAACTCTCTGATTTATTATTATTTTATTATATAATTTATTATCTTTAAAGCACCTACATTTTTCTAGGCTCTATGCAAAGTTCTCAAAAAGCCTCAATTGAGAGGATGTATTTTCATATGTCTTAGGGCACAATCCTTTGCATGCTTAGACAGAAAAATGTCCTACAGCTCCCAGCATTCCTCGGCCAACTTTTTTCTGTCTAACCTGCATAGGAGTGTGCCCTTAATCACTCTTATCCGGAATAGGATAGTCTGCATACTAGTTTGATTCTGGTTTGTCACTTCAAATTTTATAACTTAAGCATATAACTTAGTCTTTGGCAATGCTAATTCTGTGTTTGTGTTTATTCTCCCCTAATTTTTTCCTACTATTTAGAGTCAACGGCTATTGGAAAACTTGAAAAACCAGGATTTCATTAAAACCTCAGTAAGTCTCTTTCCTTTTCAACTTCCCCCTCACAAAACAACAACAACAACATACTTGCATCCTTAAGGGCACAATTCTATGCATGTTTAGATGGGGAAAAGTCCTATAACTCCCAGAATCCTTCAGCCAGTATGGCTGACTGGGAAATGGTGGAAGTCGTAGGAATTCTTTTTCTGACTAAACATGTATAGGATTGCATCCTAACTCACTCTAACTTCTGGTTTGTTTAAATAGCAGAGAGGTAATTAAAGGCTGATAGGCTAATTAAAAGGGAAAGGTTCTTGGCCCACTTCTGTTTCAGCTAAAGAGAAGGGTTTATGTGAGCAATAGGATATATAGCACAGCAGCAGTTTGTAGGCTAAAACTCAGCACAAAGAACTAGTGATTTAAACTGTTTATGTAAAGAGGTGTATTTCAAACACCCGGCAATGACTTGGCTGCATGAATTGAGTTGTGGATTTAGAGAGAGAACATCTGGCATTAAAGGAGGTATTTTAGTTTCTAATAGGATGCGGAACCTGTGGCCCTCCACATGTTTTGGTCACCAACTCTCATCTACCCTGGCTAGCATTGCCAGTGCTCAGGGATGATGGGAATTGTCGTCTAGCAATACCTAGAGGACCACAGTTGCCGTGTTCTAATATCTTAATTCCATTCTAATTTGAATATTTACCCTCACAAAAGACATGGTTCCCAAGGAGCATTTTTTCCCTGTACAAAGCATTAAGAGACTCTCTCAGCATTTTTGGAATATGTATTTTATTTTCATTTATTTTTTCCAAATTCCATTTCCAAGGTTGAAGATGAGCTTAGTTCTCCTGTGGTGGTATTCAAGTTTTCTCCAGAAGTCCCACATATAGGTGAGCATTGTACAGAGAAGAGACATGACCGTCACACATGCACTTATCCTGTTGGCTGACTTTGATCAAGAATGCTTCTGAAATGTGAATGCTCATAAAAAGATCTGTGTTGAATGAAACCATACTCACATGAGCGGCTTCATTTTTGGAATTGCCACTACTATTTATTAACCTATTTTAGCATCAACATTGTGGCCAGATAGAAAGGGGACAGAGCTCTCTTAATACTTGTGTAGAAGAGAGAGATTCAACAGGTATAGCTTGTATGACACTTGCTGAAATTCCCTCTTTTACCCCACTGCTAAAGGTGCAGGAGCCCTGTCCTCTTTTTGCATCTGGCCACCCTACACAAAGCCAGTGTAAAGCACATGATGTAACCACCTTCTAAAGTAAGGAAGTTTGGGACTGACCAGTGGCTGGCTGGGAACCGCATATACAAAACTTTGAGTTCCATGATGGAAGGAAGCCAAAATAGAAATTTGACAAATAAACAATAAATCAGAACCGTTATCACTAAACATATTTATTTATTTATTGCACTTATATACCACTCCCATAGCCAGGGCTCTCTGGACGGTTTACAGAAATTCTAAAATTGAGATAAAAACGAGTATACAAAATTTAAAATTCTAAAACACAGAACATACACGCATAAAGCATTAAAAACCGTTAAAAAAAAACTAAACATGTGGGTGATTAAGATGTGCCGCCATATGCCTGGGCAAAGAGGAAAGTCTTAACCTGGCGCCGGAAAGATAGCAGCGTTGGTGCCAGGCGAGCCTCATCAGGGAGATCATTCCACAGTCTGGGGGCCACCACCGAAAAGGCCCTGTCCCTCGTTGCCACACTCCGAGCCGGCACCCAGAGGAGGACCTTAGATGTTGAACGTAGTGACCGGGTATATTCACGTCGGGAGAGGCATTCTGTCAGGTATTGTGGTCCCAAGCCGTGTAAGGCTTTATAGGTCAAAACCAGCACCTTGAATTGGGCTCGGAAACATACAGGCAGCCAGTGCAAGCGGACCAGAACAGGTGTTATATGGTCAAATCTTCTGGTTCCCGAAATCAATCTGGCCGCTGCATTTTGCACAAGCTGCAGCTTCCGAACCATCGTTTTCCTAGGGCAGATGTTGGACAAGTTGTGGCCAATGGATCTTTGCTTTCTAATATACAAAATTAAGATGGCTTTTATGGAGCTGTATCCAGATTTATTCTGGATCAACCGTGCTAGCAGAAGTAAACTTGTCTATCCCCTCTTTCCCATGGGAGCCTCTCCAACCTCCTGAAAATACTCCACAGATAGTCCAGAGACCCTGCCAAATAGGGTGAGCTGTGGGGGGGGGGCAAAATCACCCCAAATTGGGCAGAGGGGCCTTCCGCCTGCAGAGCTCTTCCTCTTATATAATTTCCTTTCCTTTCATGGAAGGCAAAACCCGAAACCAACCCTCATTGCTACGTTCAAATATTGCATTTTTACATTTATTGAAGACAATTTTGGTTCCGGATCATCAAAGGAACGGGAATGCAGTTTTTTAAACTGTATATATATATATATATATATATATATATATATATCTTGTGGCTCTTTAAAGACAAACACATTTATTGTGACATAAGTTTTCGTGGACACTATCTGCTCTCCCTTACCAGATGCAGGCTTCACTTCTGGAAATCGTTAAACGCTACTGAAAATAAAGGCACACTTCTTGTAACTACTAATACATGCAATGTAGTGCTAAGACAGACCCATAAACGACTGAGCCCCTCAGTTTTGGTGAATGTATTACCCCTTTCAAAAATTTCTGTCGCATTTTTACACGTAAAGCTGCCCTTAGCTGCTTTAAATCTGGGTTGTGTGCAGTTTAAATCAGTGTTTTTTATGCAGGTTTTCGTTGTAATCAAAGCTTGTAAGAGATCCTGTGTTTCAAAACCAAACCTTCCAAATTTCTCAATAATGCATATGAAAGGGAAAGGAAAGGAACCTCTCGTGCAAGCACTGAGTCATTACTGACTCTTGGAGGGACGCCAGCTTTCGCTGACATTTTCTTGGCAGGCCTTATAGCGGGGTGGTTTGCCGTTGCCTTCCCCGGCCGTTATTACCTTTCCCCCAGCTAGCTGGGTACTCATTTTACCGACCTCGGGAGGATGGAAGGCTGAGTCGACCCGAGCCGGCTGCCTGAAACCAGTTTCCGCTGGGATCGAACTCAGGCCGTGGGGAGAGTTTCAGCTGCAGAAACTGCTGCTTTACCACTCTGCGCCACACGAGGCTCATAATGCATATGAAGGACTCATTATATAAAGTACATAGTGATAAAAACGCTTTTTGTAGCTTCTCATCTCTGCTACATGAATTTCCTGGGCTAAAACCTATTTCTCTCTTCCTTTGAACTCAGATCATATGATACGTGCTGTGCAGACCCCTACAATAACTGGCAACGAGAGATACGTTTGCGATACTTTTAATCAGTGGGTGAGTATGAATGTTCCTTACCTCTTCCTAAACACACAAGATATTGGTAGAACAAAAACCTGAGAATAATCACTGACCCTTTGTGTGGAGGAAAACATTGTTACTAGGGAATTAAAATGGCTTAAGGGATTAACACAAAACTTACTGAATCTGTGCAACGGTGTGTTGCCGGCTGACAAATTCTGGCTTGTCTGGAAGCAACAAACCAGCAGGCTGTGTTTTGACATAATATGAAGCTTTTGATTCCTTACCCATTCACATAAGCAGGAGAAGTGAATGGGTGGCATATACCGGCACGGAGCTTGTTCAGAGTAAAACCAGGATTAGCCAGCCATCCTGGCTTAGTGTTACGTGCGAAAGCACCTATTGTTTTGTTTGTCCGATTTCTACCGTAGAAAACTTTACTGCTTTTATGAAGACCACACATTATGATGTGGCATCCTTGCTGAAACCAAGCCTATCTGAAGGTTTGATCAGTACTTGGATGGGAGGCTGCCTGTTTGGAAACTCCATGTCCATCTCCTTGAGCAGGGATCCACAGTTTAGGACCAGGCTTGATAGGCAAGTCAGAAGTAGTAGTCACCTAGCCCTGTCCTTGGCATTTTGGCTTCTACACAGGCGAAGCATGTCAGGTGCCTCAGCCAAGTAGGAGCCAAGGAAGCCCTGCCTGTCTTTCCCACAAGAAAAGAGGGCAGAGGGCTTCCCCATCTTGCTACCACTTTGCGGAAACACTCCATGGTCATGGTCAAAGAAGACCCCTGCCAACATTTTCTGATCCAAAGGTTCGTTGGGGGTCCTGCTGATTTGGCCTTGTGCATCCAAACCTCTCCAGCCCTTCCTTCTAACCTTGGGGCTGGGAAAGTGTGCATGCGTTTGGGAGTGGGTGGTTTCCTGTACAATGTCTGAAAAGATCCCCACCCCACCTTTGGATCTCTCCAAGTCTGGGGTTCATCATGCTGAGCAAAGTCACAGCGTGAGAAGCTAGTCAATAGGAAAAAGGAAGAAACCAACTGGGAGTATTACACAGGTAAGACCATTTAGGAAAAAACAGAGAGTAAATTATGAGCCAGGGTAGAACTTAACATCCCTTCAACCTTGCCTTGTCTCTTCAGCTGGGAGACCAGTTGGCTCAGCTGGTGCCTGCCAGTGGCGTCGACATAGTGGAACTGGAGGATGAAGGCACCTGTGTGCGTTTTAGCCCATTAATGACTTCTGCAGGTAACTGGGTCACTTGTCTGTCTCACTTACGTGGCAATGATTGTGCTTTCCTAAAAGTCCCCATTAAGTTAACGTGTGCTTGGTTTTGTATGTGTGTGTTTTGTATGTGCTTGTTTTACCTAGTTGATGCTGGTCTTAACTGATACAGCAATTTCAGCAGAAATCTTTTACTGGATCCGCCTTTTAGCCTAGAAAAGCGTTGGTCATACAGATTAGCATGAAAGTCCAAGTGACGGAGTGGTAAACAATTTACAAGAAAAACAGGGGCACCAATTTTAGGAGGGCAGAACTGGAGTGTGGGAAGATGTCAATGCTGAAAACTTGCATCGGTTTAACTGTGCCGTAGCCTTCAACTTGGCCAGCAGAGAAGACAGCGGAGGAGGTGGGCTCAATTACATTCAGCCTTATAGGAATGCGACCTTTGCTAGTTCTCAACTAATTGGCATTCATATCATATCTTTGATACAAGGGCTGTCAGCTAAAGTAAGCTCCCGTCAATTGACAATGAGGTTTAATGAATTTCATTGATTCATGTCAGGCACCGTTCTGGGCATGTTGAGATGCAAATAAGACCTACATTTCTCAGCATTCCCTGACTGGTTGGGGAATGCTGGGAGCTGTAGGATTTTTTTCTGTCTAAACATGCCTAGGACTACACCCTTAATGGATTAGATCTGCCTACATTTTATGTGAAGGGCGGGAAGCAATCGTTCTAAAGGAAAAAGAATTCTTGTTTGATTTTGGATGATGCCCATGTGCTGCAGCAGGCTTCAGGATGCTTTAGAAGAGGCATTCTGTCACCCACAGAAAGGATGTGTCACCCTCTTCTAAGTTTCCACTTGCCTCCTGCAGTTTGCATAAGCACCCTAAAACTCTTCTTCCCAGTTAATTGTCTTTTTTGCTAAGTGTAAGCCGCTCCGAGAGCCTTTTTTGGCTGAGGAGCGGGGTATAAGTATGATAAATAAAAATAAATAAAAAAATTGCACTATTTTAGTGGATTAAAATGGGTTTTTAATTACGCACTATATGGAGTATGTTACTCCTCATGCTTTTGGGAGGTCCGCAGGATGTGTGCTAAGGAGATGGAGAGATCTTTCTCTGTTACTACACTGAATCGCCTTTGGTTGGCTTTCAGAAGGGGTTATGAAAAGTACAGGGTCTGTATGGGGGTCATGTCACATGCTAATGGATTGAGCTCTTCAGTTTTAGGAACTGAAGTGCAAGATGTTGACCAGTTGGTGGACTGCTTGAAATTGAAGGTTCCAGTACTCACCTGCACGCTGCAACTAAGGGACGAATTTGAGCAAGAAGTGAAACGGACCGTAGGTCTGTCCTACGTTGAAGACCTCGGCTGGCCTGGACTTGGGGTGGTAAGGTGAGTCTGCTCTCTGGTTGCTCCCTCAAGGCACGTTGAGAGCTTTAGATTGCAGAGAAGTAGATAAGTCTCAGCCCAACCTAATACATGGGTTGTTTTTTGGCAAGGTTTCACATAAGTATCGGAAAGGGGAGAGTTGTTTCTTATTTCAGTATTTATAGGCTGCCTTTCGGGTTTAGCTTTCCCAAGGCAACTCACAACAAATTGCAAACACCCACTCGGTCAGTCGGTTTGAAACAGACGTTTGGCTGTTGCCTGCTACCTTAAAATTCCTTTGGTGATCATGGAAACCTTTTCATCTGACTCATTACCAGACTCCAAATCCAGCCCTGATTTTTGTCCCATTGTTCGGGTTTTTTGCTCTAGCCCTCTTTTGTCCCATTGCCCAGTGAGCCCACTGTAGACACACAAGCTTCCAAACTGTGTTCAG
Source organism: Elgaria multicarinata webbii (assembly GCF_023053635.1). Classification (NCBI taxonomy): domain Eukaryota; kingdom Metazoa; phylum Chordata; class Lepidosauria; order Squamata; family Anguidae; genus Elgaria; species Elgaria multicarinata. The sequence goes on along the minus strand of NC_086187.1, from coordinate 16,840,543 downwards.
GAGCAAGCAGCCCTTCCTGTTTCTAGGAGAACCTGGCTGTAAATTATGCTGACGGGTTGGCCATTGTTTCTATTCTCTTTCACTCTGCCTCTTAGTGAAATGTTTTATGTTCCCCCACAAACTGGCTTTTTCAAAAGTGCTAAATAAACATTTAAATGGATCAGCATGCCAGCTGGGTAAATAAAACTAAAATCAGAACCCTGAACAATGCTAATGAGAAATGCCTCTGAAAGAACAGGTTCGTAATTTGGGGGTACTCTTAGACCCATTTCTGTCGTTGGAGGCTCAAGTAGCCGCCACGGCTTGGAGTGCCTTTTACCATATTCAGTTGGTTCGCCCACTACGGCCTCTCCTGGACAGGGATAGCTTGGCCACGGTGGTACAGGCATTGGTAATCTCAAGATTAGATTACTGCAACGTGCTCTCTGTGGGGCTGCCCTTGAAGCTGCTCCGGAAGCTGGAGCTAGTGCAGAATGCTGCAGCTCAGCTGTTGTCTGGAGCTGCCCCTTTCCAGCATGTAACTCCTCTGCTGAGGGAACTGCACTGGCTGCCTATTCGCTACCGGGACAGGTTTAAGGTTCTTGTACTTGTGTACAAACCCCAAAACAACTTGGGACCAGGATACCTGAGAGAGCGCCTTCTCCCCTACCAACCTGCCTGGTCACTGAGATCATCCGAGGGCCTGCTCCTGGTGGTTCCACCTAGATCCATCCTCCGATTGGAATCCACCAGGGGAAGAGCTTTCAGCGTGGTGGCCCCCCTCCTGTGGAATTCCCTGCCTCTGGAGATCAGGCAGGTGCCAACCTTGTACTCCTTTGGGCGCCTCCTGAAAACATCTTTATTCCAAGAAGCCTTTTTCTAACATGCAGCCTTGGATTTCTGATTTTTGCTTCTTTTAAATTTTGTTTTAACTGTTTTCTTCTGGTTTTATTTTAATTTTATCTTGTACACCGCTCTGAAATTTTTCAATGGGGAGCAGTATATAAATATTCTAAATAATAATAATAATAATGATGATGATGATGATGACGACGACGACAACCCAGAGTTCACAATCCAATTGTTCTCTTCCTGGGTTGTTCATAGTTAACAACCCAGAGTTCTGGATTTTCATGTAACGACAAGCTCTGGATTCAACAGCCCATACTCTAGGTTGTCATTAGTCATCATATGTTTTTAGTGAATGCCGGCACAATGTAAGATCTCCTTTTCAGTGTTTCTACAAAGCTACTTTTGGCAAGCATAGTAAGATTTCACAGTTTCTATGGCAAGCTCCCCCGCCCGGCCCTCGAAGTGTTTACTTACAGAGTTCTCTGTCTGATTTGGTTTTGAAAGGTACGAGGGGCAGAATGAAGACAAGCCAGAGAAAGAAGTGGAGAAGATAAACTGCGGGCTTCTGAAAAAGTTAAATGAGTTGGAATCAGATCTGTTGTTTTCCTTAGGTAACTCCTTTTGAAACTATTCTGGGCCTGTAGGCATGTCTAGATTTCTGCATTTTTATTTTTATTTTTTTTTTAAAAAAAACAACTCCCAAAACTGCAACAGCTCAAGGATGCCACTGGGATGCAGCCCCTGAGAGCGTCTCTGAAACAGGATTCAGTCCTCGGACTGAAAAAGGTTCCCCAACCCCTGCGCTACAGTTTCAGATTAAAGGATGGGCAGAATCAGTTCCTTTTCCCCACTCAGGCATCATGAGAGAATTCTCGATTTGCACAACACACCTCTAGTGGATTGAGGAAGCCCCTGATGATATCCCCCCCCCCCCCCCCGCTCCAGTATCCAAGGGTCAACGCTGAGCTAATAGTTAATACTTCTCTTTAAAAAATATCAGCCTTACCGATGCTTTAAAACACCCGCTTTTTGAGGACCCAAAGTCTGTATGAAATCTCATCCTACCTCTTTTTTCCTACACTTCCAGGTCCAGAATTTGGAGGGGAGAAAAACTGCATTTATATTGGAATGGTCACTGAGGATCTAGATGTGTCTGAGCTGGTTGAAACCATTGCAGCAACGGGCCGTGAAATTGAGGAAAATTCAAGGGTATGTAATGAAGCTACAAGACTACAAAACAGCAGTGTAATGTTCAGATCCCACGTCCGTCTCCTCATTTGTATTCCACTGAATTTTCCTGTGGGCACTTAATAATAAATATGTCCTTCCAGGAGAACAGTCATGCTAGTCCATCACAGAAAAAAAAAACACACGCAGTCTTGAGACGTTTTTATTTTATTTTTTTCTTGCCTACAAAACCTTATGCCCCAATTGTTGTTTATTCGTTCAGTCGTTTACCGACTCTTCGTGACTTCGTGGACCAGCCCACGCCAGAGCTTTCTGACCCCGTATACCGACATATCTCTGGTTGTACTGATCCATTTAGTTTTCATGGCAAGAATACTGGGGTGGGTTGCCATTACCTTCCCCAGGGATCGTATTTAGTCTGACCTCTCTACCATGACCTTCCGGTCTTGGATGTCCCTTCACGGTTTAGCTCATGGCATCCTTGAGGTGCTCCACGACAAGGTAACGATCTCCTTTGCTGGAGTATGCCCCAATAATTTTGCTAATTTTGTCTTGTAAGTCACCTTAGAACTCTTGGGAGTTTAAATTGTTATTAATAAGAAATATGTGGGCTGGGATCCGTAGAGGTACGTGTTGAGCTAGATGAGTAGTTCTTTACATCCCAGTTAATAATAAAAAATAATACCACTATGTATAAGTATCTGATAGCCCATTTTGCACATAATGCTAACTCTTCCTGGCCCTGCAAGAACACACTACATAGAGCCTTGGGCTCACACACTCTCCCCCACACACACACACACCCCACACACTGCTGTGATGAAACGATGAAAGGCTTCTGCTTCTATTTTAGATTAACTATAGTTTAGTGTGTTGTGTGAACCTTAAACTGTGATTAAACTTAACTGATCAGTGAAAACAAGCCAGCTTCATAAACTATGGTTTGAAGCTGGCTTGTTTCCGCTAATCATAGTTAATCTTCACCACAGATTCTTGGGCTCAGACGGCATGCAAACTATGGTTAATAGAAAACGGAAGTAAAAGCCTTCCGACTTCTCATCCCTATGCTGTGCAGAGCGGGAAGAGGGATATATATGTATTATTATTTATTCAGTGTATATCCTGCTTATATATGAATTACCCTAAGGGGCATATAAGCCAGGGCGTATGGTACGACTTACTTAGCGTTAAGTCCAAACCAGCCTAGTAATGGCTTTGCTGCCTCTGTTTCCTTCCATCTCAACTGATGTGTGATTCTTTTTAAAGCAGTAATTTTCAGCCTTTCAAGATGTGGGACCCAGCTTTTATTGCCGTCTGTGACGTGGGACCCAGTACCATGGCATCTTCCTGCTTTTCTGCTCTAGCACAGTGGAAGGGTACATGTGGCCCTCTAGATGTTGTTGGACTTCTACCTCCATCAGCCCCAGCCAACGTGGCCAGGGATTATGGGAGTTGTAGCCCAGCAACATCTGGAGGGCCACGTGTCTAGGATGACCAAATACAAAGGACGGTGGGGCTGAGGGTGCTTCTGTGCCTGTAACACATAGAACAGGGCATGTTGGTAGATATAACTGGCCCTGCAGGAACGAGAGAGGCTGCACTTGAAATTCCCTCTTCTTCCCATTTGTCAGGGCACAGGATCCTGCCAACCTTTTCTCTGCCCTTTCTCTTAAAAATCAAAGAGGTTACGGCAGGGGCGCTGCCACCCCTCCCTTAGTGCAGAACTCACGACCCTCCATGGAAGATCCCACGGTGACAACAAGACAATGACCCTGTTCAGACAACACACCAAGCCGCTGTGGTTAAGCATTTCAAGCTAAACATTACGGCTTAGCGTGTCGTGTGAAACCATTCCTAACCTTGGTGGGCTACATAACCACGGTTTAAACAGGCTCACGAACCATTTACTGCAAAAGGGCTAGTGGCCTAACCATGGCTTAGCATGTGGTCTGAACAGGGTCATAATCAGAAAAGAAAGGCCTTGCTCGAGAGGAGGTTCAACATAAACTCTGGCCCAATGCTTACTTGGCTTCTCTCCAAAATCAATGTGAATTTACCTATTCAGCGGGCCCTGCCACCAGTCACAGTCCTCAGAAGGTGTTAAGCACAGCAGGGCTGATTAATGAACAAAGCAATCATTAGTTGACGAGTTGGGAGGGCCCCCCCCACCCCATTCCTTCCTTTCTCCAGCATCGTAACTAAATTGCTTCTTGTTGCTCCTTTGTCTGGATTTTTTTAAAAAAAAAAATCGCTAAATGCCTCGCAGTTCCTCAGTTTTAATTTCAGTCACTCTCTGTAAGGCTGCAGGCAATTAAGAAATGGATTTTACTTCCTTGGAAAAATAATGAACTTCCCCACAGCTTCAGGGTGCAGTTTGTTTGTTTTCCAGCTGTCATCCGTGACAAACCAAACGGGGCTATTAACATACTGATTAACCTGGTGGGTGACTAGTGTATTAAAGAGGCTTTTGACTGCATGGATGTGGCAGTCAAAGAAGAAGGAAGAAACACCCAGCCTTCGTATCCCAGTCCTAGGAGTGCCTGCAAATGGCTCTTCTTGCACTAGTTCCTGCATCTGTGTAGGCTTAGCTGGCATCCGCTGGCCCAGCCTTCCCCATCCCGGTGCCCTCCAGATGTTTTTGGACTACGACCCCCCAGCATTCCTGATCATTGGGCTGATGGGACTTGCACCAATGACATGGAAGAGCTTTGCCCTGGTGATGAAGGTGGGGTCATGCTCAGCATTGCCAGTCCACTGTAGGGGACACCCGCTAGCCCACATGGTCTTGAAGGCACAGGCGGCAGCCACCTTTCCGAGGCTAAGCAGGTTTGGGTCTGGTCAGTGCGTGGAGGGGAGACCTCTTGGGAACCACACGTTGCCACCTTGATTTCCACAACAGAAAAGAGGTGTGATATGCACTTCTTCCATTTATTTATTTAATATTTATTACAATTATATCCTGCCTTTTTTCTTCCAAGTAACCCAAGGCGGCATACATAATCCTCCTCCCCTCCATGTTATCCTCACAACAACAACCCTGTTGGGCCGAGAGGCTGTGACTGGCCCAAAGTCACCCAGTGGGTTTCCATGGCCGAGTGGGGACTAGAACCCGGATCTCCCGACTCCCAGTCCAACACTTTAGCCACTACACCACACTGGCTCTTCCAGGATGGATCACAGGGCAGGGAACATGGGGTTTCCAGGCTGCCCCTTGCATCCAGTGCCTTTCCACCTTATTTATTTATTTATTTATTTAGAGTATTTTTATCCCGCACCTCAGCCAAAAGGCTCTCAGAGTGGCTTACAATGTATCAATAAAGAAGACAGTCCCTACCCTCAGGCTTACATTCTAAAAAAAAAGACATGACACACAAGGAAAAGTGGATGGGGAGGGAAGAGGGAGAAAATAAAAAGAAATTAAGGAGACTGCTTAGGCTGGTGGGAAGGCCCTGCCCCGTCCTCTCATCTCCCAATTGAGGGTCAAACCAACAGCTCCTTCTTCTCCACAAGGTGAAGAGGGGGGGGTCCAACTGAAGCAGGCTCTGATGGTCTTTTGCAAAACCTTCCCCTTTTGCATCTTGGACACTGGAAGCCACATCTCCCTCTTGCATGGCTAGTAACCGTATGCAAAGGAATCATAGAATCGTAGAGTTGGAAGGGGCCTATAAGGCCATCAAGTCCAACCCCCCTGCTCAGTGCAGGAATCCACCTTAAAGCATGCCTGACAGAATAGAATCATGGCTTCTCTACTTTTGACAGTTGGGCAGAAGAGGGCATTTCAGCAGGGTGCCGTATGGGATTAGAGAAGCACCCCAGGTCCCCTCTCCTCTTCCTGCATCCGCTCCCCCAGTCTAAGGTGCATTTCGTGCATTTATACCCTTGCAGTCATTCCGTGCTGAGCTCTTGCACTGGCCCCGTGCGCCGCATCACGGTCTTCGCTCTGCTGCCGACAGTGCCAGGTTTTCACCGGCCCTCCGTTTTACGCAATCCGTTGTTCGTTGAGTAGCGATGGACGTCTGCTTATATCATCTGTGTTTATTTTTTTTTCATGGAAAACAAATGATTTAACAGCGTTCTTTGCAGTCAGAATTCCCCCCTAGCTAATGATCCAGCCGCGTTTTGATTTACAGCGTGAATAAAATGGCTCTAGTCAAACCCTTGCTATAATTTAGAGCAATGGGTCTCATTTAAAATACCTTCTTCAGGTCCAGGAAGGTAAGAAGTGTAAATAATGGCTGGTGTTTGTTTTTTGCTTTTCGATCAGCTGCTGGAAAACATGACTGAGGTTGTTCGAAAAGGCATACAGGAAGCCCAGGTTCAGCTGGAGAAAGCCAACGAGGAACGACTTCTTGAAGAGGTGAGCGTGCCCCATTAAGCCCCACGGCCGTGCAACAGCCGCAGAGCCGCAAACTGCTGCATGTCTGGACAGCTGACTTTTTCCTCTGCTCACCCATGTTTGTTTTTCTCAGGGGCTGCTCCGACAGATTCCTGTAGTGGGCTCTGTGCTCAACTGGTTTTCTCCATTTCACGCGTCACCAAAGGGACGGACGTTTAACCTAACAGCAGGTGGGATGACGTTTGACCGTACCAGCAGGGCTCATACTTGGACCCTAGAGTCCCTAAAACTCCCTACACTGAAACAAAGCCCCTAAAAGTCCCTCTTTTTTTGATCCTAGGACCCTAAAGTCCCTAAAAATGCATATATGGATATTTTTTTTGAATAATTTATGTAATTTTTTTATGATTTTCAGGCCTGAATTGCTGCAACTTGCCTAAAAAATTATACTGAAAATCATAAAAAATTACATAAATTATTCAAAAAACCTTACTTTTGGTCATTTAATATGGCTAAAATAATCGATGAACTTAAAAGTTGAGTTAAAGTTAAAAGTCAAGCTAAAAATTGAACTTTTAAACAAATATTTTATTACAAGATAAAAATATATTTACAGTTATTTCTACAAAGCATGATTACAGTCATTAAAAATTACTAAAAGGCTTTAACTGTAAAGCATTATCTTATCTATTTTATATATCTATCTTACCCGATCTAGTTTCAACCTCATTGGATAGTAGCAATGGTAAATGAGAAATTAGTTATGTAGAGGTTTAATTCAGTCAATGGAATCTTTAACATAGTTTACAAAAGCGAACCATATTGTTTCCAAAGGATCATGTCTCAGTTACCCCGACAAGACCCTACGGTGGGATGTTAACTTTTCAGAACAGGTTATGCCCCATACTTTCCTCTTCTAGCCATTTAACTTGGGTCCCTTCGAATCCTTCCAATGCTTAAAGAGTTAATATGCATTGAAAAGAGTTTTTTTTAAAAGTGTTTTGGTTTGACCTTAACCGGCTTAGTGGTACAGGTTGTTTTTTTTTAAAAAAACACCACATTCTTTTGAGTGACGTCTTTGTTGTCTTCATAGTTTTTATGAGGTCCCTATTTTAGTCTCTTTTTTTTTTTACCTGAAAGTTCCCTAAAATAGACCTGAATAATGGAGTACGAGCCCTGCACCAGTGATGATGGCGTTCAACCAGTACTAGCTGAACTTTGTGGCAGCAGTGAAGCGGGGGGCACTTTGCAGGGTGTGCACTTTGAAGGACAGATGTGAATCCCGTTCCTATCCAGGCTTTCTCTCCCTCTGTCTTCTTTCCCTGCTGGTGGACTTTCTGGAGGCTTCAGGTTGCTTAGGGTGCTGGGATAGGTGGCCCCTTTGATCTGATTCGGCAGGACTTTTCTTATACTCTTAGTCTAACGCAGGGAGGGGAATGAACCTTACTTCAGTGGAAACCTGTCCAGATCTGCACTCCAGCACTGGCTGGAGGCAAAAGTGGGCAGGGTTATGGATGTAACTCTTATTTATTTATTACATTTCTATACCACCCCGTAGCCGAAGCTCTCTGGGCGGTTTACAAAGATTAAAACATTAATCATTACAACATTTAAAGCCATGAAAGCATAAAAACAGATAATAACAAAGTCTGCCACCTTTGTCCCTTAAGCGCCGCATTTTTCTCATAGGCAACTTCATGCAGAGTTAATCAGTTTGATCTCCAAAGAATGTATTTAAAGTCCTAGCATTTATTAACAAAGATATCTTTTTTATGGGGCAAAAAGCTAAGATGCAAATGTATCTTGAGGCTGCAGCTGTGCCAGAAAGCAAATTACACCAAGCCCGAGGTGTCTGCAAACAAGAACAGGCTGAAGAAGTCCCTGAAAGGACATGATAAAATTCCGTCTTCTTCCACAGGGAAGTGTGTCTCCTCCAGAGTCATGCTGCTCCTAGATGTCTGGGTTGCTCCCAGAGCTGCTGGAGTTTGGCTCCTTCGTTGGTGCTGCTCTTACCTTTTGTTCCGTATGCAACCGGGGGGGTGGGGGGAATACGTTTTCATCCAGGCGTGTTCCTTCCCTGAGTTGTACAAAGTTCCCTTCATCAGCTTTGTAGTTGGGGGCCAGAGCAGGATGGAGGAAATAATGTCATCAACCCAAAGCAGGGACCAGTGAAGGGCATATGGGCCTGAGGAGAGTCCCAGGGTTTGGATCAAGAAGGTCTGCCATTGGTCCACAGGCCAGAGATTCCCCACCCCTGGCTCAATGGATAGCGTAGGATGTTTTGTGCGTAGGTCTGTCTTTCTAGACCTTCTAACGCTGCGTGTGAAAAATGTGTGTATCACCCCTTCCAGATTGGGAGCTGGGGGTCCTGAGATATGGGGTGCGGGGGAGGAACAGGACACAACGGGCCGCCTCAGGAGTTCGCCAATTGGTTCACGTGGGACAGCCTGAGTTCTAGGGAAGCCGCCATCTGAACCGGCATGCCCACAGACTCTGCAGCCCCTTTCCGGCCACGTTTCGCTTTGAGACGTTACACCGTCGAAACCAAACTGGGAGGTTAGGCGAGGGAGCGGCCTAAATTTTTCAAATTCAAAATTTAGCAGAAAGAGTGTTGCTTTGTTTTGTTCTAAATATCGTGTGATTTGTTTAACGCGTTGAACCTGGGTTTGATGTGGCACGACCCTCTTCCTTTGGCAGGTTCTTTAGAATCTACCGAGCCCACCTATGTATCCAAAGTACAGGGCACTGGGATCACCCCGCCTCCCACTCCCACATCGGGCCGTGCTAAACAAAGATTCCCCGGTAAGTCTTCCCTTCCGTCCCGTTGTAGAAAAGCTTCTAACAAGAACTGCTTTCCTGATCTAGCCAGTGGGCCTGTTCAGATGACACAAAAGGGTCAGCATTGACACCCACCCACACCCGAACAAACATTTTGGATTGTCCCCCAACCCTCTGCAGTTGGTTTTAGGAAGCTCAGGGGTGGTGGTAATGGGTGTAATCCCCCCCCCCCCCAGAGAGGAAGTGCAGGATCTTTGGATTCAGCTAGCATTTTTCTCTCTTATAACTAGATATATAGTGTTGCTCATGATAAGCTTCTGAGAAAGTGCAGACTAAACAAGAGGATGAGGGCTCCATCTAAAGCTGTCCCTGTAGTTTGTCTGCAGGCTGTGTTTGAAATCTGTCTATATATTGTGCCAAGTTAACCGGAATTCTGCACCTGGAAAACTCGAGTTTCGCATCCAAGACATGGCATGAAAACGTGCATATTCTTTTCATATCCTGCACCATTTATTCTTCTGCTAGTTGACAGAAGGGACACGGTGTTACGCAGAACACCAAAGCCCCCCCTGCCCACTGACTATCCTACTGAGCTCCACCATGGCTGACCCCCTTCCCCCCACTCTGCCTTCAAAGACGTCACCAGACATCATCCCTTTTAAAAAAAGATGCTGGATCCTGCACCCGGTGCCAGTTTCCCACCATCACCCTGCCCCCTTTTTCTCCTTTCTCAGAAATCCCAAATACCTCCAAGCTCTGTCAGCTTATGATGTCAAAGCTACCATACATCTGTTGGCCAAGGTTTCTGTCCACAACTTCATACGTGCAGAAATAACAGACAGACTTGGAAACTTTGACTCACAGCCTGTATCGGGGCTGCAGAACCTCGTTCAACCTAAGGGTTAAATTCCATTTCGAAGGAGGGGTTTTTTTTGCACCCCAGTGATGGTTGGGACCGAGGGCAAAAGAAGATTGGCCAAAATACCCAGCCTGTTTTAGCTTGAAGCTCTTAGTGCCATTAACTAAGCCTTTGGAGAGACATTTCGATGTTATAGAATGGGGAAAACAACACAAAAGGCTGGTAAATTATCAAATTATTGGTGGTTGAAGGGGAAGGTGGTGGAGTCTTTTAAGACACATCAACAGCCCAGATAGGAACTCCCAGAGAACCAGATCTGCACCCCTGGCCTATATAGGAACATCAGGAGAGCCCTGCTGGATCAGACCAAGGGTCCATCTAGCCCGGTATTTTGTTCATACAGCAGCCATCCAGCTGCCCTAACAGGATATGTGTGCAACAGCACCCTCCTGCCCATGTCCCCCAGCAACTGGTGTACATAGGTATACTGCCTCTGACACTTGAACTAGCACACAGCCATCAGGCCTAGTTGCCTTCTCCTCCAGGAATTTATCCACCACCACCCCCTTTTAGAGCCACCCAAATTGGCGGCCATCGCTATGTCTGGCGGTAGCGGAAGACGTCCTTCCTTTGATCTGTCCCGAATCTCCCACCACTCAGCTTCGCGGGACGGTTTGACGCTTTTATGAAACGTGTCGTCCTAGGACAAAAGCTGTTTAAAAGGTCGAGGAATTCCGACGGCTGCAGCGAGACGAGCTCGGTGAGTCACACTGACGACTTGGACAGAGCAGAGCCACGCCCTGGCGCGTCACCCGCCGGCCAAGAGAGTCCGGAGCAACCGCCAGACGAGAGCGCACCTCCGACGCAGGAAACGGCCGAAAACTCCCCAGGTGACCCTGCCCAGACCCTGGGCAACGACTGCACTAAATCTGAGGAACACGGGAGTCTGAGATAAAACCCAGACACTGCACATTCAAGACTTTGTACAGAAAAATCACTCCCTCCAGAGCAGGGTAATTTAACGATGCATTTAAAATGTGAACGGTGCCACAGTTAGTACAGTAATAACTGCTGTTAACTTGTGATTGACTGGAGATTTTGCACAAAGATTAGCGGAAGAATTCTTCTCTCCTTCACCCCCAACCCCGTCTCCTTTCCTTGTGGGGCCTTGTTTTTACGACACGCTTGGTTACGGCGGCTCTTCGTCCTGCGAATGTTTGTCTTGCCAAGGTTATGTTGGAATGGCTAGTAAGCATTTGCCGCTTTGTCAGGAACCTTGCAAGTGACCCTTATGGCTTGATTCCAGGTGGCACCCGAAAGAATGATCAGGTTCTTATTATGCTTTGCCCAGACATCGCTTGATTTTTAGACTGAACACATTATTTGCACTTGTTCTGGGGGAGAGGTAAAATCGTTCTAATCAATAACTGTTTAATAAACCTACTAGTTGCCACTATCTTATTTCTCAATACCCAATTTACTAGGTAAACAAATCCATAGACACCCTCCCTAGACTATTAACCCTTTGCTTTATAAATACCTTACATTAAAAAAAAATTCTAGAATTTTGCCTCACGTGTGCATATATGGGTGTCTGAGCACTACCTTTTGCATTTCCCCCCCTCTCACCTGAAGTCTGTCTTGCAGTCTTATAGGGCGTAAAGCAGCTGGATTACGGGTGCTTTCATTCCTTCGATAGCCACTCTTGGTGGCAGCTGGGAACTGATAACCCATAATTTCCCACCTTCCTGCTTCTCCTTTCAGGGCCACTTAGAATCAAACCGACTGGAAACTTTTGCATTAGGAGTAACCGTCACCCCAGATTCTCTTGCGTCACATCTTTTGGAAAGATGTAAGTGAAACACTTGAACTGACATGTCACATGTCTGTGATGTTTCCTGTACTGCTTGTTCTGATTTCCCCCCTCCCTGAGATCAGTACCTTACATTTGTTAGATATTGTAAATATCCAGAGAAATTATTAGGTTAAATACACTGCTGCACTATTTAAAAAGAAGAAGACAAATTCCCTGAGCTAACTTTTTGTTTAAAGCCAAGAGCAAATATTCAGAAGCGTATTTCTTCCCCCAATAATTATGCCTTCACTTTTGTGACTTCTCTAGTTCGGTTCCTGTTGAGTTTGCACCTTGTCATACCAGGAGAAACTTAGTTTTAAGGTGGGGAGCAAAGTTAGCCACGTTGACCTCAAGTTGCTCTAATAACTTTATTAGGCCAACTGAAACATCACTAAAAAGAATTGTGCAAGCTTTTGAAATGCCCAGATCTCTTCAGGCAAGATTTTATACATCTTTTATAACACCTTGCCTGAAAAAAAGGCATCCGGAGATATCAAAAGCGTGCATAATTTTGGGTGATCTTTGGGTTAATTCTAAGAATCGATGTGATCAATCCCCACGTGAGTCTTTGATCAATTGTTTTGAAATCCATGCAATTTAAAAAAAGTCAGCTTCACCGAAAAGGATTAATTCCGTTTTTTGTGAAGGGCCTTTCCTGTAGTCAGGGTCTGTGGCATTTCTCCTTGGGTATATCTGTTTGCGTAAACTAAGTACAGACCAGCCCTGAGCAATTGGAAATGTTAATCACCTCCTAGCACAGATAATGAATTAAAGAGTGGCTGTTCACCAGGGACCTCTTTACTCTCTGCTGGTGCTTCTATTTTGCCATTATAAATACTGCAACAGTAGCAGCTGCTTAGGCACAGAAGTTGAGCATTATTACATCTGCAAGAGAGGAAATACGGAAATGGTCTTAGATGGTTTAACTTGAAAACAGAACCTAGAGATGATCTGCTTTCAAACTCAAGTAACCAAACGCAGAAAAACAGCTTACGGAAACGAAGGGCCAAACTAGACATTACGGCAAATGGACATCTAATTTCTCCTCCACAACATTTAGAAAAAGTTAAACGGGGTCACGATGGTGCATTCTCTCACGATTTGCAATAAACTCTGCACGGAGAAGGTAAGTTCTGCTAGGCATGATGGAGGTGGAAGGAAATCCAGGCATATGGAACTGGGCTGGCGGAAGTGGACTTTCCTGCCCCTTCCTCCCCACGGTAACCCACCAAACTCCGGAAAATCCTTCACAGAGGGTTGGACAACCCTCCTGAATAAGGTGAACTGTAGTCCATGGGGGGAATCCCCAAAACTAAGGCAGAAGCGCCTTCTGTAAGTGGAGCCCCTCCATCCATGGAAGGAAAATCCTGGATCCTAACCCTAATGCAGCCTGTTACCCTCTAAATGGATTGGACTGGAAGTCCCATAATTCCCCGCTAGCATGGCCAATGTCTGCTGTGTTTTCCGTAACATCTGGTTTAGTCCTCACCCAGATAAGCCCATTTCTTTGACAAGCTCAGCTAGAACAAGCTTGTAATATCCTCCAAAGTATTCTACCTGGCTTTAATTTACCAACATGGCCACAGGTTTTGCCTTGGTGTGTTTAGATTTGAGAACTGCCATTGGTTAAGGGTAGAGTCAACTCACCCTCTCCAATAGAGAAAGGATTGGGAAATCATTAAAATATGGACAGGCTTAACGGGCTTGCTGTGTTTCTCCAACTAAGAGTTGACTTTTAAAAGTGCAAATTGAATTCTTGTCTTCCTTGAGAGATTATTTGGTGCAATGAATTATATATTAACTTGGGTTCATTGAGGGGAAAGGGTTAAAGTTATAATCGTTAATACAAATTTTAATGTTTTTATATTGATAAGCTGGCAGTTTTGCTGGGATACAGACCTAATTTAGATACCTCCCAAATGCTTCAATAAAGGTTCTTCAAATTGTTATATTTGTGTTGAGTTTGTGGTGTTAAAAATCTTACTAGGAAAAACGCTTTCATGCATTCAAGAGCACCAGAAAAGTGAATCTTTTCTCCGTTGTGACTTAGCTCTTTTGCTTAGATCAGCCTTCCTCAACCTGGGGCGCTCCAGATGTGTTGGACTGCATCTCCCAGAATGCCCCAGCCAGCATTCTGGGAGTTGTAGTCCAACACATCTGGAGCGCCCCAGGTTGAGGAAGGCTGGCTTAGATGTTAGGCTAGGGAAGCATTTATTCCAAAAAGAGACAGAAGAAAAAGATGGCATTCCAATCATACTTACAGGATGAGACAATCTCATAACTTTGGTGCCATTCAGTCTCTCATTTTTCCAAAGTTAAGTTTGGCCCGATTCCACAACAACGTACGAATTTCATGTTTAAAAATCCACATAGAAATTCCTATGCATTTTCATGCTTCCTACTTCCAAATGTACACGTTCCTTTAGCGGCTGTAGACCTTGTAATGCTAACTTTTTTAGACTGTTGCCTTCTTACCTTTTTAAAGGGTTGTCCACTAGTTAAGAAAGAATTTGATCTCAATATACATTGGGTCCATCATTTTTAGTCATGACGTTTTATTCTAAAATAAAGTTAACAAAACAATAAAGGGGGGGAAGGAAGGAAGGATTCCACTAATGATAATTCTTAGTCTATAACTGATATGCTTATGGGACATCTACCCTAGGCTTAATATCTAACAAAAAATAAAAATCCAATTTATACAGCATATAAAAGCGTGTGTGAGTGCATGTATGTGTGTATTAGTCAGAAAAAAACACAGGCCAACCATGGTGTGGAGAGAGATCAAGGTGACAGTGGCCAAGGGGAAATTCTTTAATTGTGGAGTCAAGACTCCTTCAGTTATCCACGCTGTTGCGTTCTCACACACACACTTTCCATCTCCACAATCGTAACACATGTAAATTAACGAGTAAACTGGTCCAACATTTATTAAGCAGGAAGACACAGTGGTCAACTTGTCTTCCATACAGGGAAAGAGGTGGCAATGATCCCTAATTCACTGTCCTTTACCATCATCCTTTTAATTATTTCATTTGTACATCAGCAAATCATAGAATCCAACACCGACAAAACAGCATTAAATGAAAAGTTAAGCTTAAGTTTTTAAATCACACGAGCATAGCAAAATGAAATGCTTTTAAGGTTAGTTTTTACTTGATTAGTGGCTGATATTTTTTTTAAAAAAGTCAAGGTGTGTGTATGTCCCCTTACGTAGCACCCATTTGCTGCACTGACGCTTCTGCTTTAAAAAAACTTACTTCCTGGGGGACTTGTACCATATTGTTTCATAAGCCTTGACTAAAATTAAGATTAAGGTAATACTCAAGAAAGTGAGAAGTGGTTTCCTACAATAGAAGGGCCAGGTTGGTGCATGCATCCCTTCGCACAAACAAAGCTGCCCATTTCACTGAAGAGAAATACAAAAGTCCTCAGAAATGGGTTAAGTATGGTGTACAGCAGGGGTGGGTGACGTGTGCCCCCCCACCCCCCAGCGAGGCCTCTGCCACCCCCCTTAAATTCAGAGGACAAAAAAAGCATTAAAAACAAAATGGCATCCGGAGCTGCTACAGAGTGCCAAAAGGGTCAAAATTAGCTTGCAAACCAGCATTTTCTTTTTCTATTTTTTGTCCCCCATGCTTCTTTTGGACACTTGTCGAGGGGGCCTGACGTAGGCAGGCAAGCCAAGCAAATGCACACACCCCAAACCGTCTACCCTTCATCTGCTAGTTGAAACTATTTTTTCTCCTTGCAGGAGCATGGAGCTCTGAAGGGGTGGGGGTGGGAGCTTAAAAAAGCAGACCTGCTACTTGCGTGTCATGTTTGACCCTTGGTCCAGTAACCGCCTCAGGGCTAGTGCCAGGATCGGGCATCTCCCGGAAGCCCGCTGTTCGTGCCGCCCTGAAATATTAACACCTATCTCACACAAACCATTTAAACATCTTCTGGTACTCTAATCTGGGTTGGGCTGCCATTTAAAAAAAAAAATCCCACAATGCTCCAAAGCAATGCAACGGGGGCATTCTGAGAGCTTAAAATGAAAGCGAGACTACTGCTGCCTGTCCTAGGTAAGCCCGCCAGGACCCACAAATGGACATTTGTGCCAGGAGCATCGTCAACCTGGAGTGAAACCCCAAACAGCTTGCCACAAAAAATCAAAACCCCAAAGCCTGAAAAGGAGGGGAGCGTCAGGAAGGAGGGGGTGCACCTTCGACTACGGAGAACCTCAAATTTCACTCAGGAAAATTCATAAACCTTACCTATTCTGTATTCACTTGTTTGAGCAGTTTTTGAGGGTGTGACGCCATGCAAACAAGGACACTTCTGTTATTAACGTCGTTTGCTTGAAAAAGCCGGTTATAAAGTCAAAGCCCAGCCTCTGCCGCCCAGAAGGCCGCTCCTTCTTTAGCACATCCACACTCTTGAGTTCTCTCGGTTTCTCCTCTTCCGGTCAGATCTGGTCAGAAGAAGCCTTCTCCCATAGGCCATCGGCGTTTTTCTTGTACAGCCGTGGTTTCCTGCTAGGGAACAGGGCCTTATCGGGGAAGGGGTGCTCTTTTAAATACATCAAGGTAGCTCTGATATGGGAAACAAAATGAGGCGGTTCAGCACGAGGCGACGTGGAGAAATTCTGCGAAGAAAAAAGTCACACGGTTAGATTTACACGCCGTCCAGAGCAGCGTTGAGCGGAACGCAACAGTGCAGTGGCGTGGTTAGAGCCTCAGTCTTGGACTGGAGAGTCCCAGGTTCAAATCCCAACTTGACCGTGAAACTCTCATTGGGCAGCTCTGGACTGTTCACGCAACAGGCTAACCCCACGTTAAGTGGTTGTGTGTGGGCTGTGATTTGAGCCGTGAGTTGTTCGTTGAATTGTGGGTTAGCGTGCTGTCTGAGCCCAGGACGTTTTCTGCAGGGTGGCTTGTTAACCACCCGGAACAACCCAACAACATACCATGGGTTCAAAAGGCGGCTTGTTCAAGAAAAATAAGCCACGCCGAGCGGTTAACGAGACACCCTGCGGCAAATGTTCAGACAACGTGCAAACAACCCACGGTTCAAAAACAACCCACGCCCAACCACTGAGCGTGGGCTAGCGTGTGGAGTGAACCCAGTCATCTTTCCGCCTAACCTACCTACAGAGGGTTGCTATAGCGATAAAAGAGGAGAGGGGGACAGCCATGTATGCCCACATTGCAGGGTTGTTACGAAGATAAAATGGGAGAAGTGGAGAACTACGGACTCCCTGTTTCACAGGGTTGTTGTGAGGATAAATTGGCAAAGGTGTGGCGAGGAGAATCATCATCTCCTGGGCAGAAAGATGAAAAATGCATGTAAAACAAAAAATACGTGGGGTTCTCAGAAAGGCTCCCGTTCAAGGCCCCAAAATTACTTAATTTCAGAAATGGAAATAACCCCAAGTTCTTCTGACCAACTCACTGGGCTTCCTCTGTCTCAGTACCTGCAATATGTACTGATCATCCTGCTCCAGCCAGAAATCCACTTGGCGGAAAGGCATCCAGAAGTACGGCCCAATACAAAGTTGCTCCTTTCTCGAGTCATAAATGTTAACCATCTGCAACAAAGAGAGGGAGATAACACACTTTCAAAGGGCTATCACAACAACGAGCAATGCCAGAATCCCTGGATTGGTTTCCCACTTCCCCTAAATACAGACGTCAGCTGATACATACATTTGGAGCAGGGGTCCCCAGAACCCTTTTGGGTTCTCCTTATGTTCTGAGATGGGGCGGACAACTAGTGGCGCTCCAGATGTTTTACCTACAAGTCTCATCAGCCCTTGCCCGCATAGACAATGGTGAGGGGAGTTGTAGGCCAAAACATCTGGAAGACTTCAAGTTGCCTGCTCTTGTTCTAAGCTGATCTTTATTTGGGTTCAAAAGGGTGGGAAATTTGGAAATTTGAGTGTCTTGGCTGCTCTCACAAAATGGCTCCACGGGAGCACCTCGCCCATTCATAAGATGGCTTCGATGGTGGGCATGTGTGGCTACAGAGGACTCATTTCCCAGCGGCCAAGCTGGTCGGACTAAAAGAAAAGTTGCTCGCCCAAGAGCCTAAGTAGAAGGCAGAGGTGGGCATCTGAGCTCCTCCCTCCCCCCCCAAAAAATCCCACCCTTTTGAACCCAAATAAAGATCAGCTTAGAACAAGAGCAGGCAACTTGAAGTCTTCCAGATGTTTTGGCCTACAACTCCCCTCACCATTGTCTATGCAGGCAAGGGCTGATGAGACTTGTAGGTAAAACATCTGGAGCGCCACTAGTTGTCCGCCCCATCTCAGAACATAAGGAGAACCCTGCTGGATCAGACCAAGGGTCCATCTAGTCCAGCACTCTGTTCACACAGTGGTCAACCAGCTGTCGACCAGGGACCAACAAAGCAGGACATGGTGCAACAGCACACTCCCACCCATGTGCGGCAACATCATAGCTCAGTGTGACAGAGCACACGCAGAAGGTCCCAGGTTTGATTCCCGGCTTCTCCTGGTAGGGCAAGGAAATGCCTGAAAACCTGGAGAGCTGCTGCCAGTCAGAGTCGACAGCACTGGGCTCAATGGACCAATGATCTGATTCCGTATAAAGCAGCTCACTACATTCCTTAGGAAGATATCACCGGAACACGTTTTGCTTCACTTGTCTGAATTCCTAAAACCAACGAGTGTTTGGCTCCTCCAAGTCCCTTCACCTTTGCTCCTGTGAAGGTGCTGGCAGCCCGCAAATCCTCATCGGGTCCCCTGTCCGGAAATGTCGCGTGGAAAATCTCGCCGGTTTTAACGTTTGCAGCTGGAAAAACAAGATTAGAATGCAAGGCTATCTTTGAAAAGCTACCACGTTGAAGATGGAACATTTCTTTCTCTCTCTCTCTCTCTCTCTGTTGCTCCAGACGAAAGGACATGAACCAACAGATTCAAATGATAAGAGAAAGGCTTTCAACCAAAGTTTAAGAACTTCCTGTTGGTACAAGCTGTTCCACAGAGGCTCTGGACACAGAGTAATGCAGGACATGGAATAATGGGCTCAAGTTACGGGAAGCCAGACTGCGGCTAGACATCAGGAAAAACTTCCTGACTGTTAGAGCAGTACAACAATGGAACCCATGACCTAAGGAGGTGGTGGGCTCTCCCACACTAGAGGCCTTCAAGAGGCAGCTGGACAGCCATCTGTCAGGGATGCTTTAAGGTAGATTCCTGCAATGAGCAGGGGATTGGGCTCAATGGCTTTGTAGGTCCCTTCCAACTCTGCTATTCTATGATTCTAGAAGGTGCTTCAGGAGATGCTGAACTCTCCTTCATTTGAGGTGTCTAAGGGGAGGCTTGAGAGATGCTGTAGCAGCCTATCCAAAGACTACGCAGGACCAAATTATTGTATTTATTACCCGCATCTCCCTCTGGATCGAGGCGGAACAACATTAAATACAACAATACAATACACAAAACTGGTTAAAAGAGCATATAAAACCGACAGAATCTTAAAATAACAATCACAACATCTTAACATTCTTAGGTTTAAAATTCAGCTGGTTAAATTGACACCCAAAAGCCAAACATGACTTACCGATTCCATAAACAACTGGAAAGTGGTTGCCATTTTCCTGCCGGTCATTCAACTCTGTGGTTCAAAAGGAAGGGAGAGAAAGAGCACAGATATTCCAAATCCAAGGAAGGGAAGGGCCAGCCAGAGACGGTCAAAGATAAGCCCGGTTGGATTGAGGGAAGTAGAAGGCCGCTTGGCCGAGGGACAGGAAGTTGCTGCGGGAATCTCTCCGGCAGGAAGTGGGCCAAAGAGGCACGAGGGACACGAAGGGCCGGATAGCTGGGGAATAGAGGAGGGGAATTTGTGAAGCGGGGAGGGGGGATGGGGTGTCACTGATCTGAAATAATTACCTGTCACACAGAAAGTCACTAAATGGATGCTCTCCTGCAAGCGGTCAAAGGCTCCTAGGAATAACGGGACAGAAAAGCATGAAACTCCCATAGAGGAAGGCGATACACAGACCCTACAAGGAGGCGCTATGTATTTCCCTCAGGGGTTCTCACACTTTCTATCCACAGGGCCCTCTTGAGAGCGCTGAAAACGGCTGAGGTCCAAGGGTCACAAAATGGTGGCTCGGACCCCGCGCCAGTCCCAAAACGGCTGCAGAAGTGGGCAGATCACCACGAACAGGTGGCAATAACGGACACTGTTTTAGATTGATAGCTCACCGCGAAATTCTTTGCCGTTTCCTCGGGCTCAGCTTTTCCCCAGTGAAGTGCAATCATTGGCTCCAGAAGTATTGTTACTCCGCCTTCCCGTATCAGGCAGAATTTGCTGCTCTAAAGGCTCTAAGTAGGGAAGACTTCTGATCTTGTATTGTTTTTCTCCTCCCTGCCCTCCCATGCCTCTCAAAGTATTCTTTCATTCATCCCTGCCGTTTCTTCTCCCTTTCTCTATCCATACTTATCTTGTACCCTATCTCCAATAGCCAGTTTCTTTCATCCCTCCGGCCTACTGCACTAAAATTCACTTCCCCCTACAAAAGCTTCCTTCTCTCAGCTCATTCCTTTTTATTCCCAGGTTTTTAAAAATATTATTTCATCTATATTTCATATTATCCCTGCTCGCCAACCAACACCTGCTTGCACACCTTTCTATGTAGAGTTTTTGGTGGAGCTGGCCATGGCACGGGGCAGTCAAGCAAAATGGTGATGAGAGCCTAAAGCACTGAGTGGGTCAGGAGACTGGTGGGTCCCGGCCCACATTTTGAGAAACACTGATAGAACTTATTTATTAACGTATTTTCCCGTCCAAAATGGGACCGGGAAACAACCTACCAGCAACAATGGCAATTCATCCAGTAGGCCCCAAGCGCTCAGAGGACTAAGAAACATTTAAACAGGGCCGAAAAGCACAAAGATATGCACCTCTAAACAATCTTGTTTTCACTTAGGGCCTAAAAGCACAAAGAGGAAAGCCCACCTGGGCTACCAGGGCAAACGGTTCCATAGCCAAGGGAGCATCATTAAAGGGGACCAGAATTCTAGCTTGTCAACTCAGATTCCACACCAAGCCAAAGCTGGCAAAAAACGTGGTTTGCAAAGGCTTTCAAAACCAGTTTCCAACTTTGGTTTTCCTTTAGACAATTGGATGGGGGTGGGTGGGAAAGAGACAAAGGCCTTAGCTAGACCTAAGGTTTACCCCGGGGTCATCCCTGTTCATGTAAATAACACACAGGGGATCCCGGGAGCAGGCAGGGAAACCCCAGGACGATCCCGGGATAAACCTTAGGTCTAGCTAAGGCCATAGTCTCCGGATGTTGAATCCAGCCACAGAGATCTCTGCAAAGTTACTCCCCCAGAGTGAATCCTGTAACAGAAGGGCTTCAGTGCCTTTCATGGACCTTCGTTCCTCCCCATACTGAGCAGAAACAGGCTTTTCCAAAACGCAGGCAAACTGGCCCAACTAATTTGCATAACACGGGTTGCAGAATTTAGTTTTTCAAGGCGCAGAATTTTGTCCTGTTGCTCCATTTCAAGCCCTCGAGATCCCCAACAGCTCAGAACTCTCACACGTTTTACAAACTTCGCTCAGCTCCAATCAGATCCCAAAAGCTCAGCTGAGAAGGCAGGACAGAAAATGTGGACTTACTAAGGAGTTGACTAGTAATTTGCTGGGATAAGTGCCTGTCATCACTGAAACCTCCAACCAGGTGTACTTCCAACCTAAGAAACAGATATAGAATCCAGAGACAGAGTTGATTAATCTAATTGCTGTAATTAGATGAATCAACTCAGGCTTTAGTTGAGTGGGGTCCAAATTTAAATCAGCAGGGCTGAAATTTAAGAACATATTTTTATTTTTTTAGACGACTTTAAGAAGTTCTTCGCGGTCTCTGTGCACCACACATATGGGCTCTGTGCCTGTGTGGAGCTCATTGTGGAAACGTCTATAGCTGAGGCAAACGTTTTTGGTGGGAACCCCTCTCCCAACGTCCACTGACTCCGGGTTCCTGCCCTTCTCCCTCAGTCCTCTTTCAACCGCCTTGCTAAAAGGATGTCTCATTGGGGACTTTTGTCTTTCTCGTGAGGAGAAAGCTTTGGAGTGCTGAGATTTTCAGTCCTTTTTAGTTTGTTTTTAAGATATTGTGATAGGGAAAGTAAAAGAAAAAAAAATATTGACCATTTTGTGAATGAGAAGCCAGGATTCCCCAGAATTCTGGTTTACGGGGGAGAGGGCTTTCTCTGTGGTGGCCCCCCGACTGTGGAATGCCCTCCCCTTGGAGGCCCGATTGGCACCAACATTGACTGCATTTCGACACCAAGTAAAAACATGGCTTTTTAACAAAGCCTTTGATGGTTAAACTCACTGGCACATTGTTTTAACTGTTTTAACTGCATCTATTGCATTTTTTGAAATGGTCAGAAGACTTAATCAATAAAGGTATTCATTCATCTATTGCTTTTAAATTATATATTGTTTTAACTTGGATTATGGTTTAATTTGTTTTTACCTGTGTATATTTATTGTTTTATACTGTATGTTTTTATCTGTACGCTGCCCTGAGATCTTAGTGATATAGGGCGGGATATAAATATTTTAAATAAATAATAAATAACAAACTTTTGTTTCTTCAGTTGCATGTTTATCTGTATCATCATTCAACATCCTCAGAATGACATCTATACTGAGGATTTGAATTGAGGCACATCTTTTGAAGAATTGCTATTTGGTTATTTATCTACTACATTTATTGATCACTTCAGCAGCCCTAAATAGACTTCATTTTTTAAAATATATATATATATATATATATATATGATTTATTTGTATAATATAGCTATTGTAGGCATATCCTTGCAGTAACTGATATTTATCTACTTAACTTTTCCATGAGATAGTTTGTCTGGAGCTGTAGAATAATTTTGATAAATTATTGCAATTATCTGTAATTTATTATTAAAAAGGAATGTGTTTGGGTTTTTTAAAAAAGCTGACCTTCCACATTCTATGTTTGGAGAAAGCACTTTTACTGCATTCGTCATCAACAAAACTTCGGTTTCTGTATCCGATCCGTCACAGTGAGTGAGACAGATGGCCCCACTACCTGAAAAAAACAAGAGAATAAACAGTTTGCACCTTAAAGACACCTGTAACTGCAGAGGCATTGTTTGCATAGAGCAGTTCTGATCATAAGAATGTGATCGATCTTGAATAAATACCACCTTCCCATTCTATGCCTTAAAATCGACTGGGACCACCACTCTGCACACCCAAGGAAATATCCTCAAGATCACTTAACTGACGTAGGTTAGTTCACCTTCAATATGCTTTTGTTCATAAAGTCAGGGTGAATTCTCACCTCTCTCTCACAATCTTACACTCATCTCTGGGCTGCTTTTCTGCTCAGTTTAAAATGGAACTGTTCTTACAGTTACTCAAGTGCATTGCTTCGCTAACTTTGCTTTGGAAAAGCAGAGAAGACCATCTCTATCAGACCACCTGTTTGCTACCAAGACTTCAGCAATAAATGGCTTGTAGAAAACATCCCTTCTATTCCCAACGTTCAAGCTGCACGTGCCAATGCGTAAGCAGCCAGAATAGCACTACTCATACACAAGAGAGATACCAGAACTTGGCTGAAATCAAAGTTCATTATACCCCCTCCCCATTCCAAACCTGCAAGACAGAGGAGGCCAACCTCAGGTCCCTACAGTTGGTGTTGGGACTCCAACTCCCATCAACCCCAGCCAATAGTCATGGATGATGGGAGTTGAAGTCCCACAACATCTGGAGAGCTGCAAGTTGCCTAGCCCTGTTCTAAACCAGCAAGGCCTTTTGAGACCTGTGATTCATTAGTTATTACTGAACCATGATTTTGGGGGACGGGGAGGAATGGCTGCCTCTCTCGAAATTGCTTCATCGAAGTACCTGTGTGTCGAAGTACCACTAAGTGGCAGGTGGTTGCATCATCCGACCCAAGAATAGAAATGGAACCTGTCGGAAAGCAGAGCAGCACAAGTAAGGTCTCGGCTGGTTATTATGTCTGGCCTTTCTGGGCACAACCGTGCTCAGTTGCCTGCCTACCATCTTTAGGAGTGGTCGCCGCGAACTCTCGTTGCTGGACGTAGAGGAGTCCTTTGGGGCCCACTGTTTGAGCAGGCTGGCTTCTGACCCGCTTGGCTTGCTCCTGTTAAAAGAGTGGATCAAAAGAAACAAAATGGCATTTGGCTTCCCAAAAGAGCCGGAGTGCGAAGTTCTCAAATGTTGGCATGCCCAGGTGTCATCCCCTTCTCATTGTGGGGCTGAGTTGCGAGGGTCTAGGATTGTGCTTGGAGTGTCCCATTGACTTCAACGGCACTTACTCGCGAGCAAGAGCAATGCACGGAACTGCAGCCTCAGACGCAGATGCGCTCTCTAGTTCTACCTAGAGTAAACCCATGGAAATGAATGGGATGTAGATTAGTCGCGATAATGAGAGAAAGGTCTACAACTGTGTTTATGCTGGGATGGAAACCTTTGACAGAACATCCGAAAGAGATAGAGAAAAATAATGTATTTGTTTGTGGATTTTAGTATTAAGATAGAGAAAGAGAGGAAAGGAGGAGGAATTAGAGAGAACTGAAGTACAACTCTGTGAATCCAGTGTATGAGACTCAGATAAATTATAAGAAAGAACTGAATTTGATTGATATATAAATGGTAATTAAGAAATTAGTGGGCATTTTGGGCATGAAGAGGGCTAAAAAATGTACTTTCACTTTACCCTTAAATGTTTCTAGTGTAATTGTAGTTGTTTTATGTATACTTTTGTTTGTATGTATTATATGTGATGTCTGTGTAGGTGCTGTTAAAGAAATAAAAAAAGTGAAATGAATGGGGTGTAGGTTAGTCGCGATTAACTTCAGTCCCACTCATTTCAATGGGTCTATCCTACACAGGACTAACATGGGAGTCTACCCAGAACCTTCTCCCCAGCAAGTGCAGTAAAAAGAGAAAGAGAGAGACATATATTTATTATATGCATCTTCTCAATCCTCCCAGAGTGCAGGACACGGAATAACGGGCTCAAGTTAAAGGAAGCCAGATTCCGGCTGGACATCAGGAAAAACTTCCTGACTGTTAGAGCAGTGCGACGGTGGAATCAGTTACCTAGGGAGGTGGTGGGCTCTCCCACACTAGAGGCCTTCAAGAGGCAGCTGGACAAGCATCTGTTGGGGATGCTTTAGGGTGGATTCCTGCATTGAGCAGGGGGTTGGACTAGATGGCCTTGTAGGCCCCTTCCAACTCTGCTATTCTATGATTCTATGAACACAGCGATCCCCAAAGCACATCCTCAGCCCTGCCCCATCACCATCACCACCACCATCTATTTTGCAAGCTCGCTGCTCACCTCCAGCTCCGGGTAGGGGTCGATCAGCTCCCCCGTGGGCTGGGACACATCGATCCTCTCCCCATTGACCAGCAGCGGCATCGCTTGCAAGCGCCCAGTCCGGAGGCTGCGGGCTGCCCAGACTTCCTGCCACCAGCTGAGATCGTCCGCAGAGCACCGCCCGAGCCGCAAAGAGCCCTGGGAAATGTAGTCCCGGTGGAGGAGGACGCCTGGCGCCCGATTTGGCTCTCGAGGCCGGTAGGCTCTCTGCTCCAGGGTCTTCCGCAAAGAAGGGCATCCTTCATCAGCCGCTACCTGATCCTGGTTTTATTCTATTTTATTTTTTAAGCTGGAAATGGCAGGGATCAGGCAGGGGACAAGGTCCCCTTGATGGTTCTCTTTGGGAGAATCATGCTATCCCTCAATAGTGCCATGGGAGAATATTAAAGTGTCCGTAGTGCCAGTTGCTAGAGATGCTGTTCCACAGCTGAGTGGGGAGATCTTTTTTTTTTCTGTCATGGTGGGCTGCGTTCGGGGGGGGGAGTAATGTCAGGGGCCACCCCCTTTCTCTCTCTCACTGACACCCCCTTTTCTCTCTCTTGCTTCCACCCCTTTCTTGCTCGCTCACTGACACCCCTTTTCTCTCTCACTGACACCCCCTTTTCTCTCACTGACACCCCCTTTTCTCTCTCACTGACACCCCCTTTTCTCCTTTTCTCTCTCACTGACACCCCCTTTTCTCTATCTCTCCCTCTATCTCCCTCTCACACAGTTCCACTGGAGTCTGGGGAAAAGACATAAACAGAGCCCAGACCGAGTTCGCTCAGTGGCCAACCA
Organism: Elgaria multicarinata webbii; assembly: GCF_023053635.1. Taxonomy (NCBI): domain Eukaryota; kingdom Metazoa; phylum Chordata; class Lepidosauria; order Squamata; family Anguidae; genus Elgaria; species Elgaria multicarinata. The sequence goes on along the minus strand of NC_086187.1, from coordinate 16,814,500 downwards.
GCTGTCAGCCAGGAGCCCATAAGCAGGACACCGGTACAACAGCATTCTCTCTCTTGCTTTCGCCCCCTTCTCACTCCCCGATGGGCCATCTACTTTGTTTGGGGGAGGGGGGAACCCACATGCCTGTGTGGTTATCTGATCAAACTATTGTTCAGCACTTTTGACTCATTTCAAAGTTTTTCTATACTCAGCTGCACCGCTGGGTAGGATGAAGGACTAACAAACCTTTGAAGAACAACTAGTAGAGAAATCAAGATTTTATTATCGGTGTATGAAGCTACTTTTAAAACTGGCGTCCATCCACCCACACCCACAAAATGTAGAGAACAGCCCCTTCAAGAAAACACAGACTTTTAAGAGACATTCACATTATAAGGTGTCCTTTGACAAGTCAAGAACACAAAAAAAGAGTGATCTGTTTCGTTTGGAGACAGTAAAACCACAAAGGTAGGATTTAGGAGGAAGGGAGACCCCCACCCCACCCCTCCAAGTTAACACCCCGGCATCCATTGCCAAGGCCAGAAAAATACATGCTGAGTACATCATTTTCTGGATGAAGACGGAGCAATACTCCCTTTCCAGCCCACCTGAAAGGACACCCCCGGTCCACAAAGTCAAGGTTTTGAGTGTCATCTGCTCCCCTAAAGAACTCACGGAACATCCAAATCCTACCTGATCGCCTCCACTTTCAAGTCAATAGAACCGAAGCAAAATTCGCCAGGGCGAAAGAACAAAAATATCTCTGTGAGATCATGTTTTAGGGTTCGAGAGGATACCAAACACCACTTTGGAAATAGCTCATTCATACTGGAAAAGGGTGCTGTGTCTCAGCCATCGCCTTGCCATGGTTTTTCACCTTTATTTCAGCACGAACATCAACCTACAAAAGAAAAAAACACAGTGAACGTGGAACTCTGCTCCAGATATTCCTGGACTTTGAGAAGTAGAGACCCTGATAAACTCATCTTATACACGAAGACTTCCTTTGGCTCCGATCCATCTTTTTACAGACATATGACATGAGTATCCTGCCTGTCTACCCATTGCCTCCAAGGTGGATTAAAGATCATGGCTAAATATAATTCAAAATAAACATGGCATTAGTGCCAATTGGATTTTTTCTATCATGATGCAAATAGCAGCTGGGCGGGGAGGGGCTGCCCTGGACTGGGGTTATAGTGTGGGCAGAGAGTTAAAGCTTCCTTCCCTCCCTACACATCCACCACAGACCCATTCTGGATTGCAGTGGCCAGGGCTGCAGTTAGATGGGGGTCAGGATGACAAAGCAATGGGCTCCAGGAAAAATAACCTTTCATTTTCTCAGTTTCCTTCTATGCCCATGAGGTCTAGAACCTTGATTTGGAAAGAGGAAGGAGAGAGCAGACAACTAGAATTTCCATTGCATAATCGAATTCCTGTAAATATATACCCATTATCTCCTATCACCACCATCCCCTACACACACACACAAACACACGCACACACTTTACTCTGTTAGATACACAGAAATTCACCCACTTACCGCCTGGCTAAGTTTTTCTAGCACCGGGATCAAGTGTAGCAATTCTTTGTCCTGCGGATCGCCCAGCCATCGAGGGATCAGTATCACGTTGGATGTCTTGGCAGAAAAGAAACAGAGCCATCTGCCTTGAGGATCTGCATTTGGTCCACATTCTAGGACAGACCCTTCCGGGTGAGTTTGGAGCTGAACATTTTGGGCCCAGTTCAGATAAGAGACTTTTAACACAGCGGGACTGCAGAACTTCAGGCTCCAGAAACAAAACCATCCAGCCCAACCTATCTGGGGTCTCCACATGGCCACACCCTTCTTCATGCCCCACCCCTTTCCCCCCAACCTTGAGAGGCAGGTGAACAAGCAGATTGCAATAGAAGAAAATGATCATTCAGAGGTTCCCAGGCTATTGCGCTGTTTTGTTTCCCAATCTAACAGATCACCACCACCTCAGCTTACAACAATATCTCTCCTAAGGCTTAGTTACTGGCAGTAAAAGCTTTCAGCTAAAACATGCTGGCATTCCTCGCTCCACCCCCTTTTGCTTTCAGCCCGCCCACCACTGTGTTGTGCCCCCCCCCCCCCCCCGAGAGCTTGTCTGAAAGACGTTCGGTGCCTCTGCGCTGCAGCAGTCCTCCTGTTGGGGCTGTTCACACAACACGCTAACCCACACGTAGCAGCTGAGTGGGGGTTGTTCTGACTCATGGATTGTTAGTTGAACACTGGGTTTTTGTTGTTGGTTATTCGTTCAGTCATTTCCGACTCTTCGTGACTTCATGGACCAGCCGTCGCCACCCATGGCTCCCCCAAGGTCAAGTCTGTCACCTCCAGAATATCATCCCTCCATCTTGCCCTTGGTCGGCCCCTCTTCCTTTTGCCTTCCACTTTCCCTAGCATCAGCCTCTTCTCCAGGGTATCCTGTCTTCTCATTATGTGGGCAAAGTACTTCAGTTTTGCCATTAATACCATTCCCTCAAGTGAGCAGTCTGGCTTTATTTCCTGGAGTATGGACTGGTTTGATCTTCTTGCAGTCCAAGGCACTCTCAGAATTTTCCTCCAACACCACAGTTCAAAAGCATCTATCTTCCTTCGCTCAGCCTTCCTTATGGTCCAGCTCTTGCAGCCATAGGTTACTGGGGGAATACCATTGCTTTAACTATGCGAACCTTTGTTGTCAGTGTGGTGTCTCTGCTCTTAACTATTTTATCAAGATTTGTCATTGCTCTCCTCCCAAGAAGTAAACGTCTTCTGATTTCCTGGCTGTAGTCAGCGTCTGCAGCAATCTTTGCGCCCAGAAATACAAAGTCTGTCACTGCCTCCACGTTTTCTCCCTCTATTTGCCAGTTATCAATCAAGCGTTATCTGACTGCAGCACGTTTTCCGCAGGGTGGGGTATCGTGTTGTCTGAACGCAGCCAGGGTGGCGTGTGCTAACCCACCCTGAACAACCCAACAACAAGCCGTGGGTGCTCAAAGTGGCTTGTTTGAGAAAATGAGCCATGCGGCATGGTTAACAAGCTACCCTGGCTGCGTTCAGGCAATACGCTAACCCACGGTTCAACAAACTACTCATGGTTCAAAGCAACCCACACTCAACCACTGTGTGTGGCTTAGCGTGTTGTGTGAACAGCTCTGCAGAGAACCAAATCTAACTGCCGGTGCTAGCTTCAGGTTTGGGACCCTGTCTACCTTCTCACCACCCCTGTCACCAGCTGCTTGTGCTCCTCCTCCTCTTCCTCATCGTTGCTCCCACTTGCCTGCTGGACAGGCAGACGTCATGTCTAACCCTACTGCCCCTGTTCTGGGAGAAGATGTTTCAGGTAATCAATCAGATTCAGAACTAGAAGACGCAGCGCCAGACACCAGCCAGCCTGTACCAGTGGGGGAGGAAGCTCTCACGGGCGATTCCCCAGCTGGGAGTCAGCCCTCTCCAGAGCTTATCTCCTCAAGGCCAAATCCTACACACTCAGTGGGAAGTGAGGTTTCTTCCAGGGGTGAGCATCCCAACAAGCTTGCTGATGCTAGGGTCTGCCAGAAGCTCAAACACATGGCGCGGAAGGAAGGTGTGAGAAAGTCAGTTTGATTGAGCCAGAACCTGCCTCCGCACCAGGCGCTCTGAAGTTACGGGTGTTTGAGAACTGGCTTCCTATTCTTCTTGAGCAGACAATTGTCTTGCTTAGTTTGCATAGTTTTGCCTAGGGGACGTTTCCAAGAGGTTAGACTCTATTCAAGTAGAAGAGATGTAGAAGAACCGCCCAGGGAGCTTCGGCTGTTGGGCGGTATAAAAATGCAATAAGTAATAAATAAATAAATAAAATAAAAGTTTTGTGGGTTACTTAGCAAGCTTCGTCATTTGCCTCCCATCAAAAGCAGGAGTGTTCTGAGAAACACGACAGCAGAGAGCCAGGGAGCCAGCAGGCCGTGACCTCTCCTGCTCCTCCTTCTCAGCTCCACTGTTGTCTGGGCTGGAGCGAGAGGCAGGTGAACAAGCAGGTTGCAATAGTGAAGAAAATGAGCAACTCCACAAGCTCTTGTCAGTAGTCACTCACTGCCAAACCCTTGACACCAGCACTACTGACGGCTACCTGGTAAGGGAACGCTTGCAGGTAAGTCGCGACGGCCACTGTCCTGTCCAGGTCTCTGTCCAATACCGACAGGTCCTTTACGTAGGAGCCGTGGCAACAGAGGCAGTCCTCTTGGTACAGCTGATGCCTGGAAGAAAACAGAAACAATGAGATTTCCTTCCAGGGCTTTTCGTAGAACTCAAGGACTGCAATAAGGAGGCAAGTGGATTCCAGCGTGGGCCAACAGCCTCCTTCATTCGAAGAATGGCTCGGATGGCCATGATGAAGAGTGGTGTAGTGGAATCAGGGCTGAAGCACTTGCACATTTTTAATAGCAGGGACACTGGCACCCACCACCACCCCCACCCCCCCAGACATCTCTGTTCCTTCTGAGTTTAGAGCATTTCTGCATGCAACTTCACTGGGGCTTCTGCTTCCAGATTCCTTATGGAATTAGGTCGGCTACAAGCACCAGAACACCGTCACCTGATCAGCTTCCTGTGCGGCCCGAGGGCGTCCAGAATTTTATCCGCATAATCTTGTTTGGCCGTGGTGAACACAAAGATCTGGAAGGAAATTAAGAGAAAGGCCTGAAGCGGATCGCCTGCTGGTTTTCGAATAGCCAAGTGGAAGGTGTGAAGGCCAAATGAGGCGTGGCCAGAGACAAAAGAGGCGTGGCCAAAATACCAGCGTATTTTAGTTTAAAGCTCTTACTGCCAATAACTTAGCCTCAGGAGAGTTATTTTGGGCACAATCCTATTCATGTTTAAATGGGGAGTGGGGAGTCCTACAGTGCCTAGCATTTCCCATCAAGCATGCTGGGATTTGTAGGACTTTTTTCAGTCCAAATATGCATAGGATTGTGCCCTTCGACTTTTTAGAATTGAGGGGGGAACACGTAAATGTGGAGGAAACAAATGATGGGTGCTTTGGGAAACGGGATGGGCCCAGGGAAGGAGGGACGGCCATCTGGGGAACCCTGGAGGGCCAAACTGGGGGCCCCAGATGGGCTGGCTTTTGGCCCATGAAGCTGAGGTTTTGCATCCTGGCTTAGATGATGGCTTGGAGGCAGAGTTGCCTCCAGCCATCTTCATCACAAAAATCCATTCGTTTTCATTCCCGGAGGGAGGAGGAGATTTGGTCTTTAAACTAGGGCTGTGCTCCGCTCCGATACAGATAGCGAATCCAGAGTGGACCGACCCCATGTGCCACCGCCAAAGGTGGATCCGGATCAGGTTGGGGGAGCTGCAGATCGAGGCAAAGCAGTTCGCCTCCATCTGGAGCTCCGAACACAGGTAAGGGGGTGAGGGGGACTCACCTGCCTCCGGCGCGGTCCAGCGCAGGCTTCAACTGAAGGCCTCAGTTGAAGACTGTGCTGGACCGCGATGGAGGCAGGTAAGTGGGGGGGGAGGGGGACTTACCTGGCACCGCTGCAGTCCATGCAGCGACGGTGGCGGAGCCAGGTAAGGAGGAGGGGGGTTATTCGGCCCCCATTTTGCCCCCCCTTCCCCACTTACCTGCCTGCGTCGTCCACCACAGAGGCAAGTAAGTGGGGGGGGGGGAAATGTCAATCCACCCCTCCAGATCTCACTCCGTGGAGCGGAGCAGGGGAGGGTCGGATCGGCACGATCTGAAAGTTGCAGATCGGGCCACGAAGCGGTTCAGGGGGGTCCGTGTACAGCCCTTCTTTAAACATCATTTTCCAAACTTGCCAATTCCGGGGATTGTGAGATAGTCAGTCTGGTATTGTATAAATGCAGGCGGCAACAAGAGGGAGAGGGCCTTCTCAGTGGTGGCCCCCCAATTATGAAATGATCTCCCCCGCGAGGCCCACCTGGCGCCAACATTATCATCTCTTTGGCAGGCACTTACCTCATAGGTTTTGGCAAGAGCTTCCAGGAATTCATGTATGTGGGGCCTCAGCTTGAGCGAAACCTCCAAGATACAAGAGTCAGAAATCTAAATGAGTGGAAGGGTTCGACTGACCTTTCCCCATCCTGGTCTATTCCATCCGTCCTCGGAACACACTAACCTGATAGCACCGATCCTGAAAAGACGTGACAAACTTCGAGGTGTCGTCCCAAAGAGCTGTCAAGGAGGACACGGCTGAGGTCCCCTCCTGCAAGGAGCCCAAAGGAGACGAAGCTGGGAATCAAAAGTTGAAGCTTGCAAGTTGAAGCTGCAACAAAATGTTGCTGCAGAGCATGTTCCTATTCAGGATTCCGGCCACTCCGTTCCATTCCTTCCCCACCACCACAGGTGGTGTTTGTGGAGAGCCAGTTCCAGAGGACATAGCCCATTACGTATTTGACTGTCCCTTATACACAGACATAAGAAAAAGTTATTTGGACCCTGTTTTAAAGGAAGTGAAATACAGGGGTGTTCCGGAAAAACTGAGTTATTTATTGTAAGGGATGGGTGAACGGAACTGGGGCTGGTCTGTCTTTTAACGAGTTAATTTTATTGTTATGGTTCATAGGAAGAGGGAGATAAGCGGCCCAGCTGCATGGGGGAGAATGGTGCGCCAGGAACTGCCTGAGGCATGTTAGTTTTAGTTGCTAATCCCATGTAACCTACCCATTTCCTGAAATAAATGGTCTTAAACCTCCAAAATTGTGAGCTGTGAGCGTTCTTTCCGGGGATCTGTGCTAAATCCAGTCCAAGGGCCAGCTTTTGCTGGGGCGTGCTTCCTTTACATTTATTACATTCAACCGCCCCCTAAGTGATTCAGAGGGTTTCACTCTTTGCAGCAAAAGCTAGTAGATGTAGAGCAAAGTTTTGGGATATTATCGGTATGAGGTGCTATAAAGATTCAGAGATATATAAATGAATTGTGATTGAAAAGAAATTAAAGGTTTCTGTATGTCTGCTGCTCACCCATTTTACCATCATTTCAGTAATGGATGTTATGTATTTATCATAGAATCATAGAATAGTAGAGTTGGAAGGGGCCTATAAGGCCATAGAGTCCAACTCCCAGCTCAGTGCAGGAATCCACCCTAAAGCATCCCTGACAGATGGTTGTCCAGCTGCCTCTTGAAGGCCTCTAGTGTGGGAGAGCCCACAACCTCCCTAGGTAACTGGTTCCATGGTCGTACTGCTCTAACAGTCAGAAAGTTTTTCCTGATGTTCAGCCGGAATCTGGCTTCCTGTAACTTGAGTCCATTATTCCGTGTCCTGCACTCTGGGATGATCGAGATCAAGAAGAGATCCTGGCCCTCCTCTGTGTGACAACCTTTTAAGTATTTGAAGAGTGCTATCATGTCTCCCCTCGATCTTCTCTTCTCCAGGCTAAACATGCCCAGTTCTTTCAGTCTCTCTTCATAGGGCTTTGTTTCCAGACCCCTGATCATCCTGGTTGCCCTCCTCTGAACACGCTCCAGCTTGTCTGCATCTTTGAATTGTGGAGCCCAAAACTGGACGCAATACTCTAGATGAGGCCTAACCAGGGCCGATAGCTCTGTAGTTTTAACCATATGTAGTATTGTATAATAGTATAGTATAATTTCAAGTTTGTATGTGTGTTGAAATGATCTGTGGATTGAGCAATAAACGTTTTGTGCTAAAAACAGCTCGTTTAGAAGAGCTCTTAGAGTCCGTGGGTATTGCCATGCTATCTATTGGCAGCCATCATTTAGACCTCACCAAAATGGCAGAGAGAAAAGCTATGGGGGGAAGTCTCAGAGGGAGCAGAAAGAAGAATAAACTGGAGCAGGTCCAAAAGTTCAGTAGGTCTCCTATGGAGTTGCATGGACAGAGTTTGGAAGGCAAGTGCTGCCTCTCCTCTTTGGCCCCAGGAACTGAAATATCTTACCAGTTCCAAGACCAGTGTGTTCTTTGGGGTTCGGCGCATCTTCCTTGGGATTTTCTTCTTCTGGGGCTTCTGAGCAAGTTTCTGGTGGGTGAACCTAAGCAGAGGGAAAGAGAGCCATCAAGAGTGAGAGAGGTTCTATCCTTGGCTTGGATCATGCTCCCTCAAACGCTCCTTCTTGGCCTCTGCAACATCTCCCACCACTGTGGGGATGAATTATATATTCAGTTGTAAAGCTCATGGGTCTCAATTCTCCAATAAGAGAGGATGTTCTCCATTGTTTGAGAATACGGAGATAAAAAGCTGGGTGGTGACTCAACTTACATGTTCAAGGCATCCACACCGGCCGGCACTTTTTTTTCTTGCAAAAAGCCTCCCAAATACAGAGCATCACTCCATGACTTCCCTTGTGGCAACAGGAGGTGCTCTGGGTCTGCAGGAGGGAAAAAATATTGTTGTAAGTTGGGGTGGTGGTGATCTGGATGGCTTCGTGGGATCCTTTCCAACTCTGTGATATTTAACTCTCCGATTTCTTTGGATGGACCTATCAACAGCACATGGGTTGCCCTCAGACAATGCCTCTTAAAACCCAGTGAAAAATGATAGATAGCCTGTAACGTTCACGTGATGTGTCTCAGTGGAAGCTAAGAGAGGCCAAGGAGACATAGGTGATGGGCAGAGATGACTTCTCATTAACCCTTTTCAGACGGCAAGCTAAGTCATGGTGGTTAAACATTTTGAGCTAAACATTATGGCGTAGCGTGTCGTGTGAACCAATTCTAACCATGGTGGCTCCATAACCACAGTTTAAACATGCACACTAACCATTTGCTGCAAAAAAAAATTAAAAAATGGCGTAGCACATTGTCTGAACAGGGCCCAAATCCCCCTACGAGGCAAGGGTAAGTCGGATCTGTGTGTAAGCAAGAAACCAAAGGACACGCCTGCATTTTTAGAGAAAGAAAGCTAAGTAGCCCTCTGTCAAGGATTCCATAGCTACATGATGCTGCATTGAGCATTGGATCAAATCATCTCCTCTAACATAGTTCCCTCCAGGGACATGTCTACACCAGCCCTATATCCCGGGATCGTCCTGGAATCATTCCTGTGCATCCAAATGCCACACAGGGGATCCCAGGAGCAGGCAGGGACGATCCCTCCATTTTCCTGGGATAATCCTTAGGTGTAGAAAGGGCTCAGGTGTGTTGGACTGCAACATCCCAACACATTTGGAGGACACCACATTGATACAGGCTGGTGTCTTTCCCAACTTGATGCCCTCCAGAAGTGTTGGACTACAAGTCCCATCATACCCAGCCAGCATGAGTACTGCAGGTTGGGGCAGGTGCAAGTTGTAGTCCAAAACACCTGGAAGACACCAGGTTGGGGAAGGCTGGACTAGATGTCTCCAAGGTCCCTTCGAACTCTAAAATCTCACAATTCTACGACCCTGGAGTACGGCTGCCAGTCAGTGTAGAGTATATGGGGTTAGATAGCTTAATGATCCAGCTCTATATGAGGCAGGTTAATAGGCTGAACATTTCATGCATTTGCTGAAATGGGTACTGGCCCGGAAAAACTTGTGCCACAGTCCATCCATTGGTTTGTTGATGTTGTTTTGTGCAATCTCTGTGGTCTACTGATTTTCAGGACTCACCTCCTGCCTCCGAGGAAGAAAAATAGCTGGCGAACGGCAAGCAGCCACCCTCGGTGCTAATGCATTCCTGGGAGCTAGACAGAAACATCTCCAATGGGCGTTTCAGAGACACCTGGAGGAAGGAAGGATGGAGAGAAGGTCGCTGGCTGCTTGGGAAAGGGGGACCTCTTTCTGAGCCGGTAGGGAGCAGGGTGGCGGGCAGGGAGCAGAAAAGCAATCGGCAGTTAGCACACTAGACAGAAGGCAGGAAAAATGGAAAGGAAAGGAAAGGAACCTCTCGTGCAAGCACTGAGTCATTGCTGACTCTTGGAGGGACGCCAGCTTTCGCTGACGTTTTCTTGGCAGGCCTTGTAGCGGGGTGGTTTGCCGTTGCCTTCCCCGGCCATTATTACCTTTCTCCCAGCTAACTGGGTACTCATTTTACCGACCTCGGGAGGATGGAAGGCTGAGTTGACCCAAGCCGGCTGCCTGAGAACCAGCTTCCGCTGGGATCGAACTCAGGCCGTGGGGAGAGTTTCAGCTGCAGAAACTGCTGCTTTACCGCTCTGCGCCACACGAGGCTCACAGGAAAAATGGAAGGGAGGGAAAAACCCCAAATGAACCTGCCCTGCTCTTGAACGTCTAATAGGACGTTTCATGTGCTGGATTCATCAGATAACATGACTGCCTGTCTGAATATCAAGCTGCTGTTGAAGGCACAGCTACAAGAGCCAGCTCAAAAGTTGGCAACTAGGCTCTCTGCACCTGCTCTAAGACATCCAGGCACACAAGGCAGAGCTCTCTCTGTGTATGCGTGTGCATGTGTGCAACCATCCCAGGACTGCGTAGTGATGGCCCCCAGTATGGACGGCTGTAAAAGGGAGTTAGACAAATTCCTGGAGAAGGCGATCAAGGGCTACTAGTCCTGATGGCTCTATGCTACCTCCAGTATCAGAGACAATAAGCCCATGTACACCAGTTGCTGGGGAACATGGGCGGGAGGGTGCTGTTGCACTCATGTCGTCGACAGCTGGTGGACCATGGTGTGAACAGAGTGCTGGACTAGATGGACCATTGGACTGATCCAGCAGGGCTCTTCTTACATTCTTATGTGTTCTGTCGCACCTCATGTACCCAAGCCCCTAAGACACTAGGAAGTGCTGCAACACCTGTGCAGCTCTCGCTTGCTATTCTGGAACCTGCCCCAGCGCCGTGGGTCTGGAATCTGCCCCAGCAATGCTCCCTCCTCTTCCTCCTCCACCACTGCCATCCACAAACTCAGTTTTCAAACTCAGATACAGGTTGGAGCGGAATCTCATCCCTTGCCAAGGGCCAAGCCTGGTTCTACTTCTTATTCCATTAAAATCCACACACTCCCAGCGAAATGAGTTTCAAAGGAAGACTTCGGCTAGAAGCAGCCATTAGCAATTTGACTCCATGCGACCCGGACTCAATCCTGATCAGGGATGACTTTGCTCACTGCAAAAAGCAAGCAATCGCGTTTTAGGCATTTGCGTGCACCAGAGATGTGGAAGGCCAAATTCCATTTTGGAGACACTTGGGGAGCTACAACCCAGTAGAGGGCGGGGAAACGTCAAAGCGGGTGATGGCAAAATACCAGGGTTTTTAAGCTGAAAGCTCTTACTGCCTGTAACACCTTAGGAGAACCCTTACACACCCTTTTGAATGGAGAAAAAAAAATCACAAAAGCCAGGTAACTACCGAACGACCTGTGGTCAGGGGAAAGGACAGAGCCAGGGAAAAGAGGAGGAATTATCTAGGGAACCGTAGATTGGGACCCTGGCAGGCCAAATTTGGCTCCAGGCCTGAGTTTCTGCAACCCTAATGTACACTGTCCAACTTGCTATGCCAATTCGTCAACAAGAGCCATTAACCTGGATGCAGCCAAAACAAACCATTAATAAAAAAAACACCTCACAAATATGTTTGTTTAAGGAACACAACTGCAATTTTATCCCTCACAGGGACTGCGTTCCAGCTCCATCAAACTCAGCAGTACTTACTTCCGACTGCATGGGTTCAATTTGTAAAACGCACGAGCTTTGACAAAAGATCTTCAGCCTGTAAAGAAGTGCTACCGTTTAAATTGCTGCCGTGAAGTAGGAACTGTGTCAAAGGAGAGGAAAGAAGTATGCAACCTCTGCTTGAGTCTTTCCCTTGTTTTCTGACTTCCTCTAATGTTAATCGGTTGCAAACAGTAGTAAAATTTGAAAGCCTCGTTATCACCTCATTTACTTGCTAGGAAAGGAGGGGCTAGCAATTTCCCTGGCCCTGCAGCAAATGAAGACTGAAAAAGTCCCAGACTCTCTACTGCCTCCATTAAGCTATTGCAGATGCCTAGTTTACGTCTACTAGGGGCGGAGGTGGGAAATACCCTCTTTCAGGCATCTCCAAGCCATTCAGATCCAGCTACCAAGAAAAATCAGCAGGTCTCCCTCTAACAACAAATAGCACTTGGCAACGTGGCCAGGATGATTCAAGGAGTCTCCTCCTGCAGTATTTCTACCTGTTCTGTACTAACCAGTCTCAATCTTCCAAATATACAGGTATACAGATATGCATGCCTCGTTTTTTGTTTGTTCTTGTACTCAGGGTATACATGCAATTTGCTAACTGCTTCATACATCTCATTAAGTGGGCCGTGCCCTGTGAAACTTCCTGCGAATGTACATTTGTTAGCCTTCAAGGCACCAAAACAAGGACAAACTGAAATCACGGACAACACAGGACGACAACGTTTGGCTGAAAGAGATATAGTAGTAGTAGTAGTAGTAGTAGTAGTAGTAGTAGTAATGTATTAATGCTTAGGCCATAGGCCATTTGCATACAAAATAGATACACTATGAAGAAACAACAATATAAAAATACTACATATAATCACAAACAGATCATACATAATAAAAGAATAAAATTCAATACAATTAAAAGCATAATTTGAATATAAAATTTGTAGTTAAATAAGAGCATCTCCTGCACAGTGAACTGCAATCTCAGTAATAAATCTTGCCCGAATTTTCATTGTGGCCAGGGCAAAAAGAGATACTTTGTGCGTTACCCTGGAGTCAGTGTCAGACAGGAGATAGAAAAACTTTTCTGAAGTGGTATTGAAGTGATATAGCAACACGAGGAGACAGGAGCTCAAATAATGAGAAATTCGTTCATTATTAACGCAGACTGAACGCAGTAGCCAACTTGTTAGATTTGTTATTTATGATTTTATAAGGCTAAAATAAATATATTTATTTTAACGTATTTATGTCACCACCAGATTCTTCATTGTTTTGGTTTCCAATAACCAAAATTTCTTCTGCCTCTTCTTCCAAGGTTTTTGTTAACGCACACTTATGCAGCCCATCAAAAGCCTTTTCTCACCTGCTCGCCACTATACAATTATTTATGCTCCCTCAACCTTAAATCCTCTCCTCTCCCACATCACTGCCTTGTCCATTGCAACTCCTGAGCTTAGAGAAGGACAAGCAGCTCTTGTTCCACATTCATTTACTACCTACCAGGTGCTAGGAGCTGTACAAAACCAGGCGACAACAGAACACTCACATTCCTAGAACAGCGCAACAACCATTCGGTCAAAACCTCCAAAAACTCACTTTTCTAAACTCAGCCATCAAGGGCCACAGCAACACAGGTGTGGCCAGGGAGGAAGAGAGAGAAAGTGAGATTAATAGATCCTCTAAGTCGTTAGGCAAAAAGTCTTTTTCATTAGAGGGATGGGAGCCCTTTGAAAAAGTCTTGCTTTCCCCCTTTTTTAAAAGAAAGGAATAATGCCCACCCCTTTGAGCACCAAAATTGACACGCATAGATTATGCTAGCTTCTGAATGCTTGTAGAGCCATTTTGGTGTGCTTATTTTATTTTTCTTTCAAATTTACAAACGTATATATTCCTGCGTACCTGGGGAGTTCCACGGATTTGCAGAAACTAGGTCCTTATTTTGTGCTGGGGTGAGTGGGTCCTGTTTCACTTCCAAAGTGATTGCCACATGACCATGTACGTTGGCTACTAGAAGGAATGATGGTGGTAAGGAGTAGTAGATGCTGCTACCTGCTTGCTGTTCTGCCTGTCAAGCAAGCAGGTGGGAGCAATGAGGAGGAAGAGGATGAGGAGGAAGAGCAGCTGGTGGCCATGGTGGTGAGAAGGCTGACTCGTTGAAGGAGGCGGCCCATTGAAGGTGTCTCCCCCAAGGGCTCTCCCAAACCTGGTGCTGACTGCAAAGTTCAGAGATGGGATAGGGATGGGTGACTGTAATATGGGCTTCAGAGTGGAACACAGAACTCATCCCAGGGTGACCAACTCTGAAGCCCTCTAGCGGTGCGGTTAACAGCAGTTTGAGCAGCAGTTATAGGCAGGGCAGGCGATTGTGGTCATTCCATGGCATGAGAAAAAAGCTGGACTTGTAGCTATAACCTAGAGGTACAGTCCTTTAATGATAGATGGCAGTTAAGATTTTCAGCTGCGCATGATGGGTGCTCAATGTCAGTGTCTCTGGGTAAAATCCAACGCAAGTCCTTAGAGTAGACTCATTGAAATGAATTTCAATGGGTCTACTCTACACAGGTGGGATGTCAGCCTGTTCCCAAAATGCTCCATAAAATCCAAAGGATCACATTTGGATGGCTTGAGGAAGCGCAGGAGGTCAGTCTAGAAGACAACCATCCCATCCCCAACTTGAGATTTCTCCTTGATGATCCCTCTTCTCCCCAAAGAAGGCTCTCACGATAAACTCTGTTGCCTTCCCAGGCTTGGCTGGGACTTGCAGAGGCTGCCATTGGAAGCACAAACTCCATCCCTGACAGCTGTTGTTATATTGGCGACTGCTCAACTCTTGCTGCGGCTTTGAAAATGTAGGGCTTCAAGCTCAGCTCAGATTTCAGTCTGCACACAGCTCTGAACTCCTGTGCGGGGATCTTTTCCTGCCTGTTCCGCTCAGGATGCCTTCCCAGGCAGGCGAAGGAATCAATCCCTGTCAAGAGCTTCTCTCCCACTCCAGAAATACATATACATTTCCACTGGCCGAAGATTAATAACATAATAAGATCCCTGCTGGATCAGACCGAGAATCTATCTAGTCCAGCATTCTGTTCACACAGTGGCCAACCAGCTGTTGACCAAAGGACCCACAAGCAAGGCACGGTGCAACAGCACCCTCCTATCCATGTTCCCCAGCAACTAGCATACGTAGCCTTACTGCCTCGAATACTTATTAAGTTGAAGGAAAGGAAAGGAACCTCTCGTGCAAGCACTGAGTCATTACTGACTCTTGGAGGGATGCCAGCTTTTGCTGACGTTTTCTTGGCAGGCCTTATAGCGGGGTGGTTTGCCGTTACCTTCCCTGGCCGTTATTCCCTTTCCCCCAGCTAACTGGGTACTCATTTTACCGACCTCAGGAGGATGGAAGGCTGCCTGAAAACAGCTTCTGCTGGGATCGAACTCAGGCCGTGGGGAGAGTTTCGGCTGCAGTAACTGCTGCTTTACCGCTCTGCGCCACACGAGACTCATTAAGTTGAAGACCTTAATTTTTAAAAAGTTGACTTATAAATTGTACAATTTGAGGGGGGAAAGGGGTAAGAACTAAGGAGAGGAGGTACACCAACTCACAAGGCACAGATAGGCAACCTGGGGGGCCTCCAGATATTTTGCACTACAACTCCCATAGCCCCAGCCAGCATGGCCAATGGTCATGGATGATGAGAGCTGTAGTCCAAAACATCTGGAGGGCATCCAGTCGTCTATCCCAGATCTAGGATGTGGAAGTTCAAGAAAATGAGGCAGGGCTGTTGAAAATAAGGGCAGCTGCATAGGCCAAAAGTCCCCGCAGCAGGAAACTATGCATAGGATTGAGGCAACGCTGCCAACAGCTGGAAATACACCACTGGGTCCAGCTATGCCTCCTTGTGATGAGAAAGGAGATTTAGACCTATATTTCTGCTTGTGTGTTGCTCTTTGAGTTGTTTTTATAAACCAAAAGGCATTTCAACTACGTTTGCATGTATGTGCTGATACATTACACACACGAACAAATCAATACCTTCCAGGATCAAGAGCCATTTTGTCAACAAAATTCGTAAACAGAGCCATGAGTAATAAAAGCAACAGCAAAATACAGAGCAAGAGGATGAATTAACACTTTGGGGAAGTTCAAACTCTTCATGCCAGGATTATCTACACAAGTAAGAAAGGGATAGCAACTGGTAGGAAGGGTTGATTCCTTCTGTGACTTTAACTCGGAGAATATCCTAGCTCTGTGGCAGAGCTCTTGACCTGGGCCAGTTCTATACCAAGCAGGATATGACTTTGAAAGCGGTTTGAAAACAGATTATGGAGTGTGTCCAGTTGCCAATACCGTAATAAACCATTATAAAGCAGTAATGTAGACCCAGCCCTGCACACAAAAGGTCTGGAAAAGACCTGTCCAAAACCCTATCAGTGTAGACAAGATTGATGGATTGAGTTCCTGATCTGGTCAAAGGCAGCGTCCTGTTTCTATGAGTTTCGGTATTATAGCCATTCCCCCCATTTTGGCAAACCAAAACTTCCTAGGCAGCTAGTCAACTTAATTTCCAAAAATGCAACAAAGATCTGCATTGTACCATAAACAAAGCCTTCAACGGCATATTCCTATGTGTGAACGTCAAGTGACGGTCAAATGATGTTTGAGAAGAGACCTGGAGCCCAGGTCACCCTCCATTTGTCCCAGGTAATACCTCTCCCCCCACCACACACACTTCACAGCACAGCTGTGCTTCAGAGGGATACTTACACCTTCCTGAAAATGGCTCCCAAAAGGAGAACACTTGAAGGCCAATTAGTGGAGATGGGGTACCAAAGGCTCTCTCCCGTAAACTAGCACTTTTGGTGATTGCAACACACGCACATGTCAAATTCTGGATGCTGCTTTGGCGTAAATCAGTGGTTCCCAAACTTTTTCAGGTAACCGCCCCCTTGGTTCCACAAACTCATGCCCAGTGTCCCCTGCGCGCGGCCCCTTTAAATGGGAAGCACCCGCTGCAGACTTGCCAAGAAAGGGAGGGAAAAGAGAGCAAACGCCTCTGTTTTGCAGCCAGCGTGGCGGGGCACACCAAGCAGGGTATGTCTCTTCATTAGCATTTTGGCGCTTTTGAAACATTTCAACTCACCGTTAAAAGGACTCTTCTTAAATTATATACATACATGTGTGGATTCTTCCCCTATATAATAATAATATTTCTTACCCACCTCTCCCTTTGAATCGAGGCGGGGAACAACATTAGAACAGGAATCAATACATCTTAAAAATTCATGATTTTACATTGATCTGGATAAGCCTGCCGGAAAAGGCCAGTTTTTAAAGCTGCCTTAAAATCACACAGAGAGTTAATTTTACGAATCTCCTCTGGCAGGCCATTCCACAATCTGGGGGCGACAGAAGAAAAGGTCCTCTGGGAAACCGACGTCAGCCTAGTTTTAGCTCACTGTTCACCCCAGAGGACCTGAGTGTGCGGGGCGGACTGTATGGGAGAAGGCGATCCCGCAGGTAACCTGGACCCAAACCATATAGGGCTTTAAAGGTAATGACCAACACTTTGTACTTTGCCCGGAAACTAATTGGCAGCCAGTGGAGTGATTTTAATGTTGGGGTAATATGCTCACCCCTAGGTGTACCGGTGACCAGCCTGGCTGCCATATTTTGAACTAGTTGAAGTTTCTGAACTAGGTACAATGGTAGCCCTATGTAGAGCGCATTGCAGAAGTCGAGCCTTGAGGTTACCAGCACGTGCACTACTGTCTTTAGGTCTTCTGACTCTAAGAAGGGGTGCAGCTGGCGTATCAGCCGAAGTTGATAGTGGGACTAAACTATGGCTTGGGACCAAACTACCTTCTCCCATAAAAATGTCCCTCGGTCTTACGACCTACTGGAGAGGTGCTTCTTGGAAAAGACCACTTCAAGCCCCCCCCCCCCCCGCTGCCCCTTTGCCTCTTAGCACCCCCCTATGCAATCCCACCGCCCCCAAGGGGGCAATACCACCCACTTCGGGAACCACTGGCGTAAATCATACAGCGCTGTAGCAAAAAGTTAGGATTGGGCAACGAAGAGTCGACAGGGATCAACCGTAGCACTAGAATCACAGCAGTCCAGTGACACAATCCAACACTGGCTACCCCAAAACTCCCATCTCTTACTGAAAGCTGTTAACGCAAAGTGCCTAAAGCTGTTTCGAAGCTCCGTGCTGCATTCCCACTGTGAATATAGCTGTGTGGCAGCAAGCATGTCATGTCACATTTGTTCAGCTGGAAAAGTGTCGGTCTGCAGCGGGATGGGTGACTACATGTGGATGTTGCCTGCTATGGATTATTCACAAAACTAAGAGGAAAAACTGTGTGGATCACGCTCAAAATAGCTCCTCGAGGTCCATACTAAGGGAAGGACAGACAGGCTATTGTGGTTCTGTTTTAACTCAAGTGGCAGCTCTCGGCTCTGAACAGCAAGCTGCTTTTGAAATTTATTTATTTATTTATTGCATTTCTATACCGCCCAATAGCTGAAGCTCTCTGGGTGGTTCACAGTTTTTGCACCAAGGAAGTGGGAGTAAAAAAAGAAAAGAAGCAGGCTGGACAAGCAGAAACAGCCGCACAGTTCTCCGGATCGTAGTCACGAAATATTTAATACATATGATGAGCTCTTGCAAACCAAGACGCAGAAATGAAAAGGAAATGATGCTGAATGCTAGCAGGTCTTCTCCCTAAAGATTCTTTCAGGTACGGTAAAAAAAAAGATGATCAAATCATCGCTGTGAGACAGAGGAACGCTCCCCACACCTTGTCCCTGTCCCCCACATTTTTACTCCGTTTAGAAAGTGTCCCCCCCCCCCCAATTCTCTTTCTTAAAAATGATGATTTCCCAAAGTCTTTGTCCGGCTGATCCCGGAAGGTCAGAGCTGCGAAGATGGCCCTGGCGGTGACCCTATGTGCGTTTCTGGACTCTGAAGAGCCGAGTCAAAGGAGCCGGGCAGCATACCAATCAGGCCGTCATTTTGAGGAGTTTCACCTTTCAAGAAGTCATCTTCCTCTTCACTTTTGCTCTGCACGAACAAATGCAAAGGTTAAAACGTCTCTTGTTTAAATAGGGAAATGGTACGCGTCTCAATTTTTTAAAAAATAAATCTCTACTATGTAGAGGATTTTACGCCAGGAGAATTATTATTATTATTATCATCATCATCACTACTAGATTTATTTGTATCCTGCCTTTTGCCCAATACTGGGCCTCAAGGCGGCCTTACAAAATTTAAAACATATACATTTTAAAACCCATGAAAAGAAATATACAAAAGTTAAAAATATATTAAATATATTACAATATTAAAACATTAAACATTTAAAATACACAACGATTTTAAAAGTCCTTAGCACAGAGGCCCAGATTATTAGCCAAAGGCCTACCAGAACAAAGAAGTTTTTGCCTGCTTCCGAAAGCCCATCAAGGAGGGAGCCAGTCTAGCTTCCCCAGGAAGAGAGTTCCAAAGCACTGGAGCCACCACCGAGAAGGCCCTCTCCCGTGTTCCCACACCTGTGATGGTGATGGGACTGAAAGAAGGGCTTCCCCAGAAGATCTCAAAGCACGGGCAGGCTCATAAAGGAGAATACGGTCTTTCAGATAACTGGGACCTGAACCATAAATATCATTACACACAGGGAGAGAGGCTGCATCGGAACTAGAGGTGGCCTGGGTGTTGTTGAAATGATAACGCTCACCTCCTTGGCGATGTCTGTAGCCTCTCTGAGGTCCTCAGCACTTTCCTCTTCCCAGGACTGATACAGAGGGTCAATTATGTCCTTGGATCTGTAAAGGATATTGCAACATGACATCAGAGGAAGGGCAGGATAAGCGAGGAGATAGATACATCTTATCAGCGTGTTCTAGAATCAATTCTCCAGGTGCCAGTCCTTATGAAGGCAACATGGCACCATTCATGAACAAGAGGGAGGTATTCCCAGGTTCGCTGAATATCACCCCCCCCCCCCCAAAAAAAACTTTTTAGAAAACCCCACAACTGGACTCAGTGGGCACCAAACACCAACCAATTGTTGGAGCGGGTTGGTGGGGGCTGGAAAACTGAGGGTGACGGGGAATGAAATGGAGTATCCTGGAAGAAGGCATGTCTTTATGTGAATGCATGAATGATCTGTCAGGGTTGCCCAGGCGCCTGGGTGAGAAGCACGTCTGATTTCTGAAAATCGATACCTTCTGAGGCTGTAAGGATCAAACGGGAAAAAAGTGTCAAGGGGGTTGGTGCAAGTCTCCAGGGAGTCGCCCCCGTAGCTGCTTACGACCATCGGCAAAACCTCCCTCCTGTTCCTCTCGATGATGGTGTCACAGAATGCAATCTGGTACTTCCTGGAAGAAAGCGAGAAAAGCCGGCTGAAGTTTGATCTTTTAAAGGGAGGAAACAGGAGAGAAACAGAAACACAGAGGCAACGGAGTTGGGAGGGAATAGGGAGGCAAAGAGTGTTGAGAAGTATGTTGGTGAGGATAAAAGAGAACTATTCTAAGATTTTATGGAGGTGGTATCTAACCCCGGTGAGATTAAATAAAATAAACAAGCTGTATTCAGCAAATTGCTGGAGAGGATGTAAAGAAAAAGGAACGTATTTACATATGTGGTGGGAATGTGAATTTGTTCAAAAAATGTGGGAAATGGTGTTTAAAGAGATAAATGATATAGCGGGAATGGAGATTGAAGAGACACCTACAGTGGCATTGCTATCATTATATGGAGATTTAAAATGTAATAAAGAAACAAAAGAACTGATAATGAATTTGCTGACAGCAGCAAGGTTGATCATATCTAGGAACTGGAAGGTGCAAGGAGATTATCATGTTGAGGACTGGTACAAAGAGATTTGGGATATTGCTATAAATGATAAATTGACATGTAATATAAAAGTAAGAAGGGGGGTAACAAAAACGAACGATTTTGAGGGAATTTGGAATCAGTTCCTAGAATATGTATTATCTAGGGGGAGTGGAAGACCACCTCCAGAAGAATCAATGAGATTTTGGAAACAGGAACAGATGGGAGTGCACTTTATGTTATGTAATGATGTAAAAATATCAATTAGAAATGTTATAAGGTTAATCAAGTTATGTATTATGTTTTTTTTGTCTTGTGCTGTTGTGATTATTGTACATTGTATTAGTGTATTTATAAAAAGTAATTCTTAAAAAAAAGAAAAGAAAAAAAGAAACGCAGAATCCAAACATTTCATCAACTTCTTGTACAAGTCCATCACGGGCCGAGAAAAGAGAGCACGCTGCCCCTGGACCTACTCACTTTTGCTCCCCCGCCTCCCAGAACTGTCTCCTGAAGTCTCTTTATGGAACTTCTTTATATTTTATTTGTTATCGTCTTTATATGCCACTTATTTCTCTCTTGCATGGGACCCAACGTGGCTTACACGGGCCTCCTCCTCTCCATTTAACCCCCAGAACAACCCTGTGAGGTAGGCCAGGCTGAGAATCAGACTAGCCTAAAGTCTCCCAGCAAGCTTCAAGGGCAAGCGGGGAAGAAAAGCCAGATCTTCTGAGCTTCTGAGCTCTGACCACTCAAACTCTCATGAAAGAGTTGGTACCTTGAATCGCTTATCTCGGCTGTCCCCAATTTGGTACCTTACAGGTGTGTTGGGCTGTGGATGATGGAAGCTGTGGATGATGGAAGCTGTGGTCTACACATGCATTTTTCTGCAATCTATTAACAATGGTTACTCTACGTAACTATTCAAGAGAGAAAATAAAGACACCTACCTGGTCACGGCAGCAAAATAATTCACAATGGAAGGCAAGCAAACATTCAGGGGGTTCAACTGACACATAACGATGCGCTCAAAGTTTAAGTTCTGCAGGAACGCGAGGCCTTCAAAGAAAAGGGATAAACAAACATTTATTGTTTAGATCGGGGGGGTATGTCCTTTGTCCTAAATGGTGCACTCTTTTGATTTTTCACAATACAAATGAGGTTTAGGGCTGCTTTGGATATTACACGAGAAAAAATGTTTGCATTAGAGGACGGGCCCAAGTTACAGGAAGCCAGGTTCCGGCTGGACATCAGGAAAAACTTTCTGACCATTAGAGCGGTATGACAATGGAACCAATGACCTAGAGAAGTCGTGGGCTCTCCCACACTAGATGCCTTCAAGATGCAGCTGGACAGTCATCTGTCAGGGATGCCTTAAGGTGGATTCCTGCATTGAGCAGGGGGTTGGACTTGAAGGCCTTAAGAGTCGCCTTCCAACTCGATTCTATAATTCTATGACCTCTGGTGACCTTCAGATGTGTTGGAATGTAGTCCATCACAGCTCAGTACAACAACGGAACCAATGACCTAGGGAGGTCATGGGCTCTCCCACCCTAGAGGCCTTCAAGAGGCAGCTGGACAGCCATCTGTCAGAGATGCTTTAAGGTGGATTCCAGTATTGAGCAGGGGGTTGGACTTGATGGTCTTAGAGACCCCTTCCAACTCAGTATTCTATGATTCTATAACATACATCTGCAGCAGGGAAGCCTAGTCAAGAATGGCTTCTCGGTAGGCAAACATGAAGCGTTGATAGGAACAAGTAGGGCTGTCACAGCATGAGTCAAACCTAGAGTGAGTCAGACCATCGGTCTACCCAGCTGCACATTTTCTACTGGCAGCCGCTCTCCTAATGCTTGAGCTGAAATCTCCCCCAGCTATGTCAGCCTGATCTATTTCAATTGGAAAGACCAGAAACATAGGAAACGGCCTTCTACTGGACCAGACCATTGGTGCATCTAGCCTATTATTGTCTACCTCGGGATGGAAAAACCTTCTGGGGGGTGGTCAGGGGCCTCGTCGGCCCCCACAGAACCCTTCGGGGACTGCTTCGAGTGGGCTGGGTGGCTGGTGAGTGGGACCATGGCAACATGCATGTACTCACAGGCCTCCCCAAGTAATCCTGACCAAGGCTGCTGTTCCCCAAGTTCTATGAACCTGGATCTCGTTGCCTGCAAAATTCTGAACACTGAGCCATACCTCCCCAGCTTTCCACCTTGTCCTGTCAATGAACACTGCAAAACAGCCAAGGATTTGACCTGGCATGGACCCGGTTCGCATGACAAGGCAGGTTAATTAACCCATGATTCCCCCCCCCCCCCGGTGTGTTTGGCAGCCGTATCGTATATGCAATTTCTGATCAGGACAATTGGGGGGGGGCGCGCAGCCTACCGTGCAAACCTGGACATTGTGGCTTAATCAAGGGCTAAACACCCACACTTAACCCTTGATTAGCCGTTGGGTTAAGTGCGGGTTGTTAAACCCTCAATTAAGCCACGATGGCCAGGTTCGCATGACAGGCTGCAACCCTGAAGCAGAGGTTGCATATTCAAAGTGGTGGCTGCACGTGCCCCACATGTGCCAGTGCTAATTGGGGTTAATTAACCCAGGATAAGCCACTGTGTCATGTGAACTGGCCCAGAAGTCACCAGAACAGCGCTGGGAACGGCTTCATGTGGATGACTTACTATGGAGAACGATCAGCCTATCGCTGTGTTTCAAACACCTGCTCATGCAGCCACTTCCAGGCCTGAACTGGGCCCAACATTTCCCCCAGAAAGCATGCCGGAATAAGAATGCAGCCCAGCCCAGCTCCATCACCACATTCTTCCTGAATACTGTTACCCCACTCGCCTTTCTTCAGGCTGCCGTCCAAGATTTGCTTGTGGCGAAAGATGACCACGTAGAACACAGTCTGGCAAGCGGCATAGAAGGGACGATGAAGGGTCATGTCGCAGAAAGCCTTCGCCCCTGTGCCCTGGTTGTCGATGTAGAGGTGCAGCCAGCTCACCAGCAGGTCCAGGCAGGCTTTCACCGTACTGCAACGGGAGAGGAAACCTAGTGAGGGCAAAGGCCCAACAGAACCAGGTCCGCTCGTACAGGGCGCGACAGGGTCTCTATGTTCTTCTCAGCAGTTTTGGCAGTGGAGATTGTAAGGACGCCACCCTCCCCGCCCCACAACTGCTGGAAGTTGTCCACCCTGCAGCATAGTTTAACGGGCCCCGATTTCCTCCCAAACATTTGAGCAAGCAAATCCTTCGCTATCCAAGTGTGGAGGCTGGTGCCCCCAATTTCAGCGAGGCTGTGAATCCATTCCGGGTTTTTAGCTAGGATTCTAAAGGAGATCTCCAAGGTGCTGAAGCTGAGCCCCAAAGTAGGCTCAGTACCTTAGATAGCTCCTTTAGAGCTCTGCCTGGTTCTGGCTAAAACCCAGAATGGATTCACAGCCCTACTGAAATGGGAGCCGCCAGCCTCCGCTGTAGCCAAGTGTTCTATTCCCCACCCACCCCCCACCCCGGTTTACTTTCCACAGCAGATTAGATATTCTTTTAAAGGACTCTGGTGAGCTACTTACACAACTGGAATAAACCTTGCCCGGGCCAAAAAGCTGCCGACGTAGTTCGCGGCTGCCTGCCTGATCACGGCGGGAGTATTTGGATTCTGAAGCTTTTTCCAAAGGTGCTCCACAAACGCTTCTGCGACCCCCTAGGAGACAGAGCACACACCCGCAACACATGAAGGCCAGGGCGACAAGATCCACAGACATCACCTGTTGGCCCCAATCACTTCTTACAGAAATAGCCAGCTTTCACTGCCTGATCTCCTGTAGCCATCTAACGTTCTCCTCTGGGTGCCTACTGCAAGGGAGGCTCGGGAGAGGGCCTTCTCCGTGGTGGCCCCCCAATTATGGCATGATTTCCCTAACGTGGAAATCGTTGGCCTAGGGCCAGCACTGCTATCTTCTTGGCGTCAGGTCAAGACCCCTCTCTTTTCCCAGGCATTTAGCAATATGTGATGAGCTTAACTGGTCCCGGATCTATTTTTAAGCTTCAGTTGACAGCTTAAGAGTTGTTTTTAGATGTACGTTTTTCTGTATAGTGAAGAGCTTCAGCTATGGGGCAGTATAGTAGTAGTATCAGTAATAATAATAATAATACCTACATATGTTGGGAGCAGCATCTCTCAAAGACCTTACAATTTTTGTGTAGGCAATAATTACGCTTTGTTATATGTAGCCATCAAAGTCTGTTCACAGTTGTTCCTTAAAAGGGGATGATGGAGGGATTAGCACATTTTAGTGATGCCAGCAAACAGGCTACCCCGCTTCAAATTTTTGGTGGGAGAAAACAGGCCAGAGCAACTAGCAAAAGTAGACCCCGGAATTTTAACTGGCCAACAATATTTTGAAAATGCGCAACAAAAGCACTTTGCCTCCAGAATTTTTAATAAAGCCTGTTTATTAAAAACACTGTTTATTAAAAACACCCTCACCAGAAAAATTCAGAAGTATTTTTTTTGTTTCAGCAATTAACTCTCACACGTCAGACCCAGCAAACAGAGTGCTACTCCCAGGCATTTGATGGAACATGATGAGATTTTAGTATCAGTTGTTTTATCCGGTCCCAGCATTAATGCAAGTGTTTTTAGCAGTTAAAATGGTTTTTAAATTTCGCACGTTCTATTTTTTTCATATTACAGTTTGTAATTTTTGTAAACCGCTAGGCAGTAGAGAAATAAAACGAATGAAGTGACCTGGGATGGAAGGGATCCTCGCTCAAAGGATACCTCCATCACAGCATCACCTTGGAGCCAATGTGGTGGAGCAGCTGAAGTATTGGCCCATGAGTGGCGAGCCCCGGATTCAAATCCCCAGTAGCTATCAAGCTCATGGGATGACTTTGGGCTAATCACTCTTAGCTTAGTTCAGACATATCTATAGCTTAGCATGACAAAAACAGGCACAGAAGAGGCCTTGGCCTCACATATATCCCCTCTTATCTGCCAGTGTGGCCAACAAGAAGGAGTTCAGAATCTTCTGTTTTGGATGATGATGGTTTACAATATTTATATACCACTCAATTATCTAACACAGATTCCAGAGTGGTGAACATAGCTATAAACAGTAAAAGAAAGATATAAAAAGCAAAAGTTGTTCAATTTTTAAAAAAAGGAACCAGAAAAACAGCGGCTAGTCTGTTGAGGAAGGTGTCTTGAAACAGAAGTGGTGGCACCTGCCTGACCTCCAGGGGCAGCGACTTCCACAGAGAAGGGGCCACCACACTAAAGGCTCTTCTCCTGGTGGATTCCAATCGGGCCACAGGTCCACGTGGAACCCCCAGGAGCATGCCCTCCGAAGACCTCAGTGATTGTCTTAACTATGGTTCATTTGAAACAAGCCAACATGAAACCATGGGCTATGAAGCTGGCTTTTTTTAAACAAGTCATACTCAACTATGGTTCCATGACATTTGGGAGGGATCTACACTACTGCTTTAAAGCGCTTTATAATGGTTTTGACAACTGTTGGGGCCCAGGACACACTTTATATACAGTTTTCAAAACGTTTTAAAAGCGCTTTAAAGGCAGTAGTATAGATCCCCCCTTGGTCACAGGGTCACTCTTTATGATGATTAAAGAACTGATGATGAAGAAGTAACAGCAAGAGGACAAGAAACATAGAAGTGTAGTCCTTGGTCAAAATGGTCCAGTAAGTAGACATAGGAAAATGTTTGACTGCACGCACCAATTTCAAGCTGCAGAGGTAGAACATGATGTACTGCACATGACACGAGCCATGGGTTGGCAAAATTAGCT
Organism: Elgaria multicarinata webbii; assembly: GCF_023053635.1. Taxonomy (NCBI): domain Eukaryota; kingdom Metazoa; phylum Chordata; class Lepidosauria; order Squamata; family Anguidae; genus Elgaria; species Elgaria multicarinata. The sequence continues at coordinate 16,788,299 of NC_086187.1, read as the reverse complement.
TATCAAATATAGCCACCAGATCTCGATATAAGTCCTTGGTTTTGCCAATATCAAGTTTCCCTAGGAGAGAAAAAAATGCTTCTATTACTATGGTATTGTGCTAAGAGATAGGACACGCCTTTAAAAACATTGACTGATAATTAAAAATTTCCAATGCGTTTCTCCGCTATTCTGCTAATAAACTCAAAAAAGGTATTGTTAAGTGCTGGAAGACACACCACTTTTACACCATAAGAACATAAGAAGAGCCCTGATGCTGGATCAGACTGAGGGTCCATCTAGTCCAGCACTCTGTTCACATAGTGGCCAACCGGCTGTCGACCAGGGACCCACAAGCAGGACATGGTGCAACAGCACCCTCCCACCCATGTTCCCCAGCAAATGATCCACACAGGCTTACTGCCTCCAATATTGGAGGTTGCACTTAGCCATCAGGACTAGGAGCCATTTAATGCCTTCTCCTCCAGGAATTTATCCAGCCCCCTTTTAAAGCCATCCAAATTGGTGGCCATGAACCACCCAATCAGAAGGCATTGCATTACTCTGCATTGGGCACTTCCTCTGATACATATGGAACTGACAAGCTGGACTGCTCTAGAACCAATATTTATTTATTTATTTTATTACGTTTATATACCGCCCCACAGCCGAAGCTCTCTGGGCGGTTCACAAAAGCTAAAAACAGTAAACATTAAAAGTATACAAATTTTAAAAACTATCAGAGACATAAAAACAACAGTATAAAAACAGCAGCAGCCATTTAAAACAACAATTCTGGGCTCCATTAAAAAACAAACTTAGCATTCAATGCCGTTAAATGCCTGACTGAGAGAAGAGGAAAGTCTTGACCTGGCGCCTGAAACATAACAATGTCGGCGCCAGGCGAGCCAATATGGGTTCTGATGGTATGTTTGGTATACACCAGATGTGGGAAAAGTTCCAAAGCCTGAAGAGGCAATATCTACAGGTGCATGTCACTTCAAAGCTTGCCTCTCTACCTCCCCACTTTAGTCTTAATTCTTCCTCCAACACTATGTACCAAAATCCCGTAGCAGGGAGTTCCAGCTTCTATCTCCCATGCTAGAGGCATTCAAGAGGCAGCTGGACAACCCTGTAAGGGATGCTTTAGGGTGGATTCCTGCATTGAGCAGGGGGTTGGACTCGATGGCCTTGTAGGCCCCTTCCAACTCTACTATTCTATGATTCTATGATCTCCGTTGCCTCCTCACTACCGATCAATCCCAGAGAAAGAATTTCAGCAGGTTAGTGCTTAAATTTATTACCATTAACATGGCAGACATCCTTAACATATGAAAACAATATAATCATCAGGATGTCCAGGCGTTCTGCAATGGGATGAGCCATCATGTCACGCTTTTCTGGCTTTTCTCCATCTTCATCCTGTAAAATAAAGTAGCTGTTTCACACATACACAGAGACCCTGTTACAGAGGGTCAAGCTAAGCCACAGCGGTAAAGCACTTTGAACTAAACATTATGGCTTAGCGTGTCATGTGAACCATTCCTAACCATCTTGGAATGGCTTGCTGGGAAAGAGTCGTCAACTTAATAGTCTTCCAGAATTTAAGAAAGCCAAAAAGAGTGATCTCTTCTGGCAGGCCTACCCATTTGAATTTTAAGATGTAAAGCAGCAGTTTCTGCAGCTGAAACTCTCCCCACGGCCTGAGTTCGATCCCAGCGGAAGCTGCTTTCAGGCAGCCGGCTCGGGTCGACTCAGCCTTCCATCCTCCCAAGGTCGGTAAAATAAGTACCCAGTTAGCTGGGGGAAAGATAATAACGGCCGGGGAAGGCAACGGCAAACCACCCCGCTATAAGGCCTGCCAAGAAAACATCAGCGAAAGCTGGCATCCCTCCAAGAGTCAGTATTGACTCAGTGCTTGCACGAGAGGTTCCTTTCCTTTCCTTCTTGTTAATGGTGTGCTGCTTTTAATGATGCACTGGTTTTAAACGTTCGAATTAGTTGTATGTATTTTATGGTGTTTTTATTTGTGTTGTACCCCGCCTTGATCCAGAGGGAGAGGCAGGTAATAAATAAATAAATATATTATTATTATTATTAACCATGGTGGCTACATCACCACGGTTTAAATATGCTCACTAACCATTTGCTGCAAAAGGGTTAGCGGCCTAACCATGGCTTAGCGTGTCATCTGAACAGGCCCGCTGAGAAAGAGAGCATCCAGCTACAAAGCTAACCAATATTCCGTCCCATAAGCTCAAAACTGTTGCACCAAAAAGTTTATGTTTGTAATTTTTAACAACAGTGCTTAACAAGCAAACTTGCCATGTCAAAGAGTCCTGCCTCGGAGGTCTCCTCACTTACAACTTCAGCAGCTTCGATATCTTTCCTGGGGGCACTCACCTGTTGTAAAGACATTGTAGCAGTTGGATACAACCATCTCATCTATTCATTCAATTTTTTTATAAAAGTAAGATTGATTTTAGACCAGAGTGAGCTATTTTTTGGGGGGGGGGTTTTCCAGGGAACACATTCCATGCTCCAGATCCCTCCCCTTGCACTCATGCCTCTGCTGCAATTAAAAAAAGTGGTTTGCAATGTAAGCTTAAAAGCGACAAATTTAGTTTGCTTTCAAGCTAAATTTGTCCCCTTTCAGCTTCCGTTGCGGTTTGCCACTACAACTTGGCTTGCCCTTTTTTTGTTGCTGCATCACCAAATTTCAGCACCCCAGCAGCAGGGCTGCACTATTTATTATATATTTATTTATTACATTTTTATACCGCCCAATAGCCGAAGCTCTCTGGGCGGTTCACAAAAATTAAAACCATAAAACAGCGTAATAAAACAATCAACAGTCTAAAAACACAAATACAATATAAAAAGCACAACCAGGATAAAACCACACAGCAGAAATTGAAATAGGTTAAAATATGGAATTAAAACAGCAAAATTTAAATTTAAGTTAAATTAGGTGTTAAAATACAGAGAAAATAAAAAGGTCTTCAGCTGGCGATGGAAGGAGTACAGTGTAGGCACCAGGCGAACCTCCCTGGGGAGCTCGTTCCACAGCGGGGGTGCCACAGCAGAGAAGGCCCTCCTCCTAGTAGCCACCTGCCTCACTTCCTTTGGCAGGGGCTCACGGAGAAGGAGCCCTGTGGATGATCTTAAGGTCCGGGCAGGGACCTTAAGAACTGATGCCAGGGAACGCGTTTGGACCCATTTTAGACTGTATGGACCAGTATCTTTTACTAGAAGCTCATACCAAGAAGTGAAACAGTGGAGCCATTTTATGTAACAGAAACTCACTGCATTTCTATACTTACATCCATCTTTAATAGCCTTTCAATAACCAGCTCCAAAATGTCATGTCTCAGTGTTGGGATGTATCCAGTAATCCGTAGCAGGTTATGCACATAACATTGCTGTAATGGAAGGTTTTCCCACAAAAAATAATAATAATTGTAAATGAAAGATAAAGAACCACATACCACATATTTGAGAGAACACTGAGAATTTAAGTGCTGCAGCTGTATAAGCCCCTTCAGTTGGTATATTCAGCCCACCACAGATCGGAATTTCTTAAAGAATTTATTTCCGTTTTTCCTCCTGTCCCTTGAGCACTATACCAATACTAGATGCAGAGAGGGGAAACATTTTAAAAATTCTGATCACTTACCAGAGTCCTTTCTGATTTATTGATGAAGGGAAATCTTTTGACGAGCACTGGCATGAGAAATTGTGGCGTCCTGCAACATAGGAAATAGAAGTTTTACCATAAGCGTGAACACTCAATGAAGCTTGGCGAAAGCCAGGAGTAAGGGTTTTAATAGTGGAAGGCATATAAATGACATACAAAAATTGCTTCCCATCCAAATTGGATGATATGGAGTTAGGAAATTTTCTTTTTGAATTTTTCATAGTATTTTACCTTAACATAATTAGGGAGGCTTTTAACATAAGATATTGATATTAAGTTCCCCCTCCCCTAATTCAGAGGGCAGACATCTTTTGATCTACAAAATAAGACCGTTTCAGGTGTGCTTGTTGCTTGAAGCATACATGTAGGAAGCCCAGTTATCCTAAGTGCATTTCAGGTCCTTTGAATTTATTAGTAGATGGAAAAGAATACACATTAACTTAAGGGGACATATTTAATCAAATAACGTGGGCTGGTCCATGAAGTCACGAAGAGTCAGAAGCGACTGAACGAATAAACAACAAAATGTACTTACAGAGGGACGTATCTTACAATTGTTTGTAATGCTCTATGGCAGGTGTTGAAGCCCTCAGGAACATCTGCAAGAATTGAAAATCAGCTAGCATGTACATCTTTTGTAAACCGTCCAGAGAACTTCAGCTAGGGGGCGGTATAGAAATGTAATAAACAAATAAATAATAGTATAAATTGATCTATATTTTAGATTTCCCTGGTGCACCGTTCTAATTTCTTAAGGTATATTGTTTTGCTGCTATAATACCACTTAATCTTTACATCTAACGTACTTGAATAGTGATGGTCACTATCTTAGTTGGCTTTAAAAGGGAAGTAGAGAAATTCTTGGTGGAAATGCTGATAATTGAATAGAGTCCAGCTTTCAGTCCATGAGAAATCACAACTATTCGAGAGCACCAGATTTCACCCTTAGCCCTCGCAGTCCTAAACACAGTTACACACTATTGCAACGTAAGCCCTAGCGTATGAAAATGGAAGTAATATGCATAAAAGGCAAATAGTGTTACAGTATTTCATTATATATGAAGTTACTACTCACTTTCATCATCGTCTGAGTCAGAGATGTCCACACCATTCTCTTGTATGATTATTCGAGCTAGGTGGAAACAGGATTGTTGTATCAGTGCACGATATTTAGCCAAATCAGGTTCAAAATGATAATGCCACTTAAAGGCCTAGTTAGCAAATTACGCATTATAAAATATTCTAGTATTAAAAGTATTCCTATATATATAATTTATCCCACTTTCCATATGATTCTAGTCTCCTTTTAAGTTAATGTTCTCAATGTGTTAATAAGCAAAGACGAACTTTAAAAGATGATTAAGATGATTCACACAGCACATAGTTAAGTTATGGAACTCACTACCACAGGATGTGGTGATGGCCACCAATTTGGATGGCTTTAAAAGGGGTTTGGATAAGTTCCTGGAGGCAAAGGCTATCAATGGCTACTAACCCTGATGGTTGTGTGCTGCCTCCAGTACCCGGGGCAGTAAGCCTGTGTGCACCAGTTGCTGGGGAACATGGGTGGGAGGGAGCTGTTGCACTATATCCTGCTTGTTTATCCCTGGCCAATGGCTGGTTGGCCACTGTGTGAACAGAGTGCTGGACTAGATGGACCCTTGGTCTGATCCAGCATCATGGCTCTTCTTATGTTCTTAAGGGTGCAATCCTATGCATGTTTAGAAGAAAAAATTCCTACAAGTCCCAACATACCCCAGCCAGCACAGCATAGGTTTGCACCCTAATTTTGCGACCAGGGGGTTCACATACACCTAGAGTTGGGTTATAAACAGATTTCTGAATAATTTTCAACATAATGGCAAGTGGAAAATGCTCACTGTTCAGTTAAAATACAGCAGGCAGTTATGACTAAAATACTTATGGTTTGTTCAAATGACAACCCTCCCCACAACCTTTACACAAGCCAAGATTGAGGCTGAGTCTTGGGTTAATAAAAAAGCATTTTCTGTAAACCCCCCCCCCCACATCATGGATAGAACATAATGCGTGAACTAGGAGATACCATATTTATTTGAACATAAGATCACCTTAATCACACTATGAAGCAAGGTTTGGACTGTAAGGGAGGGAAGATTCCATGTTCAAACAATCTCAATATTTATTAGTTCATCGAGGTTGCAGGGAGAGTATCGTCTGAACAGGCCCAAGAAATTCCTATCCGTTTTGCAATTGCAAGCCTTGGGAACCCTTTTAACAGCCGAAAGGGAGGATATACGTTATTTTAAGTAAATACATTGTAGCGATTACTAGCTACTGGATTTTAACAATGCATTTAACATATATTTTTTTTAAAAAATCTAATTTGCTTTGATTTAGATTAAATTACTCGTAAATGACAACACTTCAACTGTTTTAACCATGGCTTAGCACAACATTTACATGTAGGAAGAAACTGCAGCATGTCTTGAAGTCACACACACTACCTCCTCCTCTTGGGCAGCCTCGAGAATGACTTGGAAAGCTTTTACTTTCAGTGACCCCAAAACGTGCCTGGTCATGTTGTCTAGACGAGAGATCATGGTTTAACAGTTAACTATGTTCGGTTTCAAAACAAACCAACTTCAAACATGTGACCATATTGAGACAACACGCGAAGTCATGATGGTTAAGCATTTTGAGCAAAACATGGTGTACAGTGTGTCGTGTGAACCATTCCTAACCATGGTTGCTACATAACCCTGGTTTGAACAAGCTTGCTAACCACGTGCTGCAAAAGGGTTAGCAGCCTAACCATGGCTTAGTAAATGCTTCCCAAGTTGTCCTCCTGGCCACACAGGAAGAAGAGAGGGGATAGAGTATGTACATGGCCACCCAGGAGGAAGAGAAAAGAGAGGTTAGAGAGTGCGTACACGGGTCACAGTGCCTTCTTTCTGCTTAGCATAATGCGCGAACGTAGGCTTTGAGTTGAAATAATTATATGAACGACATTTCAGTTGTCCAAAGATGCAAGATAAAAAATAAACTCTGCAAGCAAGAGTCAGAACGAAATTCTGCTCAACAAACAACAGAAGATAAATGGAAGGAGGGAAAAACTCACGTGGTACGAAGTGGGAGACAATCATTGCAAGACATGGTCTGAGGTAGATTGTCTGTGCAGACATTAAGTTACTCAGGAAAGCCAAGTACTCTTCCACCACCGCTTGGCTTCTTCTCAGCCATGGCAGCTTCTGCATTGTTATGTACAAGGAATTAGAACATGCGCAGTGCAGACTAAATCAAAACCTACTTGAATATCCGATAAAACCAGCGCATTCTTACCAACACGATTGTGACAAGATATTCAAACTCCTTGGTCAATTGCGTAACTGAAGACCGGAATTCACGAAGCCAGTTAATAATCTGGTCATCCTTAAAACAGAACCGATTTTGCTTTAATAGTTGAACACTATCTGATGCCCAAACATTTACTAATTGGGCCATTTTCAAAAATAAAAAGCTGACACTGTTCACTGTCAAGTTGAGCATTATGAGCCTGCCTGGATTCATATTACAAGCTGTGGTCAGATAATGTTCAGATCCACCACTAATTATTAGCTATAGTTTTACACAGTACAAACAACTCAAAATGAACACAGCTTGTTCATATGTCTCATTTTTTTCCTAAGTTTAGTGACTGTAAATTTCTGAAATACTATGATGGAAAACAGCTTACTTTTATGTCTGGATCCAACAGCTGATTCTTCAACAAACTGAAGTCAGTTATCTCACCCTAAGACAAAAAAGCAACAAATTGTATCCTGACAAGTTATACTGCCTTACATCAACAGCTTATTCTGTCACCACTAAACATACCTATAGAGCCAATACAGATACTACCCCAAATGGAGAAGCACTCTTTAGAGAAACCTAATGTATTTATCTTCTGCTAATTTTGTGTGCCAAAAAAAATGGTTTTGCAGTACATATAACTCAAATCAGTCCTCCCCCAAAATTCTCAGATTTATCTCTTTACTTCAATTAATTTAAAAATGATAAAACAATGAACACGCCTAAGAAATACTACCAATACAGTCCATACTTTTCTTTGCAAAACACCCAAACATATTAATGTTACCTTTTGGTATTTCAGCAAGATCTCTTCCAGTGTACCACCAAATCTGACTGTCTTCCTTGGTGGCGATATCAGAAATTCATCCGCAGCCAGCATGTCAGAAATTCTAAAAATAATAATAAATGAAAGTAGGAGATTGAACACACTACCTGCAATTAATTCACAATGGTGGCAAATCCTAGCTTACTATGGATGAACTGCATGCTGGTACACACATCTCATTTGTTCCCACCTGGGCCTTCCTACTAAGATGAGTGGCTTAACAAACCAGGAAATTAAAGTTATGACATCCAGCCTCTAGACACCTGGTTTGTTGAACACTTTACAAGCTAGGGTTATAAACCAGGGTTTGTTCTTGGTTCAATTCAGGATAGATTCAGGACTTAACTCAGGACAGATAAAAGGAAGGACTTCTTTACACAGTGCATTGTTAAACCAGTGGTTCCCAAACTTTTTCAGGTAACCACCCCCTTGGTTCCACAAACTCATGCCCAGCGCCCCCTACCCTACACTATAAAAATCATTATTCGGAATAGCGGTTTTCAACGACCCACTAAGGAAGATAATAATAAAATTCAAAACAGTAACAATTAATTGAATATTTATTCAAAATCCGAAGCACCCACCACAGGCTTGCCGAGGGAGGGAGGGAGGGAGGGAAAAGAAAGCAAACACCTGTTTTACAGCCGGCGTGGCGGGGCACACCAAGCAGGGTATGTCTCTTCATTAGTGGTTTGGTGCTTTTGAAACATTTCAATTCACCATTAAAGTGACTCTTCTTAAACGGTATTAATACATGTGTGGATTCTTCTTCCCCTATATGGCTTGGGACCAAACTACCTTCTCCCATAAAAATGTCCCTGGGTTTTAAGACCTTCTGGAGAGGCGCTTCTCGGAAAAGACCACCTCAAGCGCCCCCCTGCCACCCCATTGCCTCTTAAACCCCCCTATGCAATCCCACCGCCCCCAAGGGGGCGGTACCACCCACTTTGAGAACCACTGTGTTAAACTATGGAACTCGCTACCAGAAGACGCAGCGATGGCCACCGATTTGAACGGCTTCACAAGGGGGTTGGCTAAATTCCTGGCGAGTAAGGCTATCAATGTCTACTAGCCCTGATGATTGTATGCTACCTCCAGCATCTGAGGCAGTAAGCCTGTGTGCACCAGTTGCTGGGGAACATGGGTGGGAGGGTGCTGCTCCACTCACGTCCTGCTTGTGGGTCCCTGTTCAACAGCTGGCTGGCTGCTGTGTGAACAGAGTGCTGGACTAGATGGACCCGTGGTCTCATCTTACGTTCTTAAGACCACACTCCCTCTCTCAGCCTAGCCTACCTCACAGGGTTGTTGTGAGGATAAAAAGCGAGTCGCGGGGGTGGGGGGAGAGCCGTGTATACCAGCTTGAGTTTCTTGGCCTGCAAGGCAAGATGCGAATGTAATGAGGCAACGCCGACCCTCAGCTCGCCCACCCGCCGACCAACCTCCCCTTCCCTGCGGCCTCTACCTTCTTTCTGGGCTGGGCTTTTCCACGAACTGCTGCCCCGCTTCAAGGGTCCCGCCTGCCGTCCAGCTCCCACGGCTGTGCTCCTGCAACCACGGCCTCCTCCTCCTCCGCCACCTCTCCCCCAGCCATGCTCCTCATGTGCGCAGCGCTCACGCACTGACAAAACGGGCCTCGCTCCGCCCCGGAAGTGAACAGTCACTTCCGCTCTCCCCTCACCAAAGGGAACGAAGGGTCACGCTTTCGGGGAAACCCTCCCCACACTTCCGGTTCCCAATGGACCGTGTGAGGGGGGCGTTTAAATCAGGTCTCCTGGTCCGCGACAGGTGTTCGTTTACGCAAACTGACTGCGGGGTTTTAAGCGCTTTAAAGCGCTTTATAACAGTTTTGACAACTGTTTGGGCCCAGGACACACTGCATATAGAGTTTTCAAAACGTTTTCTAAGTGCTTTAAAAGTAGGGTGACCATATGAAAAGGAGGACAGGGCTCCTGTATCTTTAACTGTAATGTAAAAAAGGGAATTTTAGCAGGTGTCAATTGAAGGGGATGAAATTCTCTCTTCATCAACACAGTTAAAGCTGCAGAAGCCCTGCCCTCTTTTGTATCTGGCCACTCTACTATAGCTAGTGTAGCTTTAACTGTTGTGCTGAAGAGGGAATTTCTCCCTCTTCAATTGACACCTGCTGAAATTCCCTTTTCTACATTACTGTTAAAGATACAGGAGCCCTGTCCTCCTTTTCATATGGTCACCCTATTTAAAAGCAGTAGTGTAGATCCCCCCTGCGTTTTCACCCATCGCTGTTGCGAAGTGTCAGTTCTATTTCAAGCACGAATTGAATTGCAGGTGGTTTTGGTTTTTTTAAATTCTGTTGTCCCTTTACTACAACCTGTACATTGTCCCCCGTTTACACCCATGCAGATGTCTATTTACACACACACACATACCTGATAACTGCAGATCACATACTCCTTGCATCTGGTGAAGTAAGCTCCACGGAAGCTTATCCCATAATATTTTTTAAGGGTGCAAACCTATTCCCATTTACTTGGGAGTAAGTCCCTATTTAAATAATATTTTTATTGTAAAAAAGCAAAAAAGAGGAAAGGGGGGAAAAGTGATTTGATTTGAATATATCAATTTCAATGCATGCTTATGAACTGTGTGTATGAGTATACTACACACAGTTCACATGCAAGTATTGTAACTGATATGGCAAAATATATGGCCAATATGCTTGTAAATATATATTTGTTGTTTATTCTTTCAGTCGCTTCCGACTCTTTGTGACTTCATGGACCAGCCGACGCCAGAGCGTTCTGTCGGCCGTCACCACCCCTTAAACTCAATGTTTGTTGTTGTTTATTCGTTCAGTCGCTTCCGACTCTTCGTGACTTAACTTATAAGCAGACTTGGATAAGGTTGTACCGCCCAGAGAGCTTCGGCTATTGGGCAGTATAGAAATGCAATAAATAAAGGTTGAACTGTAAATTATGCAAAATGTCTGTGCAAAGTTTGTCAAAATAACGAGATGTTTGGAGGTTGAGTATTTGAAAGCAATTGCTTTTCAGTATCTAGTTACAGGGCGCCCAGGCTGCAATCCTGTGCATACTTGTTTGGAATTAAGCACCACTGAACGCAATGAATTACTTCCACATAAATATGCAGAGGATTGTTCTACTAGTGTGTCAGAACCTTTTCAAGCGCTTCAATTAGACCCAGCAACATCCTCACTTGTCTTGATCCATATCTGCTTTTAACGGACTCTACCTAAAAACAGAAGTGTTTTTATTTCCTATAAGGGTGGGAAGACCTCAGGTTTGCAAGATCTACTTTGGGTTTGTTTTCGTTACTAAAAACTCAAGATCCAACAGCTGAAGCCAGATGCAGAAGATATATACTTAGAATTAATATGAATTGTTTAAAATTGTGTATGTTTTAATCCCTGTTCTAAGACACCTTAAGTCTTTTTCTGAGAAGAGTGTCTAAGAAATGATAATGATAGATGCCTTTTAACAATTCGGAACCCGGATATCAGTATCAGAACCAAGATCACAATACTTTCATACAAAAATCCACTCCTGGTTTCCTTCTTCATTTCAGCAGCCTAATTTAGGTGGTGTGGTGTGTGTTAGAATAGGGATTTTTTTTCTCCCATCAAGCAATTTGAAGTCAGAAATCTGTGTCAATTTTATTTACGGGCTGAGCAATCCTATACACATTTACATAGGAGTAAGTCTCATGGGACATTTATTTATTTATTTAAGCTTTTTTATGCTGCCATTCAGCCAAAAAAGGCTCTCACGGTGGCTTACAAAAGTATTTCTTGACAGTCCCTGCCCACAGGTTTACAATCCAAAAGACATGACACAAAAGGAAAGAGGATTGGGAGGGAGGAGAGGGAAAGCAAATTCGGGCACTACAATCTTAGTTGCAAAGTTCAGCAGTTACAGTTGACAGTTGGCAGCAAGAGGGAGGGGGCTCTCAGCTGGAGCTGGACCCAGGCACGATGTATAGGATTGCACTATACATGTCTACTCAATAAAGATCCTTTATTGAAATTCACTGGTTTTCTCCAGTTTCTTCCCTCAATCAATGTAATTGAAAACACAGCATTCAGACAGAAGTCAACAGTTTTATAAATCATCTGTTTGCCAGTGGCAGGGCTGAGTCACAGTGGCAAAGTTTATTTAACGAGGTAGGTACAAGGAGTAAGCCATTCACTTCCCTTTATAATACCAGCATTCTTTAGAAACTGAAGACCACATTTTTCTAGAACAGCCTCTCCTAACCTGATACCCTCCAGATGTAGTCCAAAATCAATGACTGAGTTTTACCTGTTGCACACTGTAATAGAAACCAGTGCATTTTATTCTCCTCTAAGCGGCAACACTTCTAATTCCAAGCTAAAAAAAATGCAAGGAAACCTGAGTATTTGAAAGACTGGACTTTTAGCAAATAATGTTATACAATATAAAAACCCACAAAACTGGGCAGGATCCAAACTCCATTAAACTTATTGAAATCAATGGGACAAGCTAGTCATTAATTAATGGAAATCCAATTGACTTCAATGGGATCCAAGTTCCAACTAACTTCAGACGTAATCCTATGCATGGTTAGAAAGAAAGAAAAAAGCCCAGCATGCCCCAGACAGGCCTTTTTCTGTCTAAAATGTGCATAGGATTGCACTCATGGTCAGCCCATGGTATTTCAAATTCAACAGTCATTTGTAAAGCTCCTTCACAGAAGTATTTTAATAAGATTCACATAAATAAGACATGTTGAGATATTCTCAAGGCACTTCTAAGGACTTCTAGATTTTGGCTTCAAGGTGCCAAGATCTTAGTCCTGTGAATACTGCCACATTTAGCTTTAATCATTTGTGTATATTAACTGTTTCCAGGATTGATGCCCTGGCTATAACAATGGATAAGGTCTTTTAAAACATAAATCTTGTTATCTGGAAGTTATTTTTAATCTGAATATCTGAATATAAATCCTTTTATGTCATTTAAGATGTGGATAGTGCAGTTTCCAGCATAAATATAAAGCATACATATTTGACAGAGATGTTCCATTATGCAGTGCAGATTCCAGCGAGTTAGAGATTTTTCAGTAAAGAAAGCAGTCATTTCTATGGAATTTCCCCAGCATCAGTTGACTGAGATGATGTTCACATTTGCTTTCCACCATAAATCATAGTTAGCACCAGCCTTCAACAATTTCTGGAAAGAAAAACAAATAACTAAGAGTAACAACTTTTTTAAAAAAATACAGAAAGTTATTGCCCACCTAGAAAATCATCTTTATGGAATCAGCAAAATATGCTCCAAATGACCTTCAACGTACTTCAAATATGATTCAAGAAAGCAACATTCTCATAGATAACATTATTAGTATCTGCATTTTCTTAGAAATTATTACCCTTCTGCTTAACTTTTGTATTTCGTAACATATAATACTCATAATTAGTGAAGATATTCTTGAACGCCAAAGAGCCAGGCCATTTCTACACCTGCCTTTTTTCCAGGGATCATCCCAGGATCATCCCTGTGCATGCAAATGACACACACGGGATCCCGGGAGAAGGCAGGGATGATCCCTCTATTTTCCTGGGATAATCTTTAGGTGTAGAAAGGGCCCCAGTTTCCACATTGTATTGTAATTCCTGGGTTAAACATTACTGGGGAGAAGAGAAGCAACAAGCACACTGCCCTTTCTCCACTCACTGTTTTAACTTTCAATTAATGCAGGAACACCTTGTTTTGTGGTTGTGGATGTGTTGAACTGCAACTCCCCATCATCCCCATCCAGCATGGCCAATGTCCATACCTGCATTTGAAAGTTACTGATACTTGCTTTATCATCGAGATCAACCCTTCAGAAGTTTTGGACTGTAAGCCGCCGTGAGAGCCTTTTTTGGCTGAATGGCGGCATAAAAATCCTTAAATAAATAAAATAAATAAAACTCCCAGCATTCCTGGCCATGCTGGCTGGTGCTGAGAGGAGTTGCAGTCCAATACATCTGGAAGGTGACAAGTTGGGAAAGCTATGTACTGTATTTACTAAAAGCCAAGTAGTTGTAGGGTGTCCATATGGAAAGGAGGACAGGGCTCCTGTATCTTTTAACAGTTGTATTGAAAAGGGAATTTCAGCGGGTGTCATTTGTATATATGGAGAACCTGGTGAAATTTCCTCTTCATCACACCAGTTAAAGCTGCAGGTGCCCTACCCTCTTTTAAATCTGGTCACTCTAGTATAGTCCTGCAGCTTTAACTGTTGTGATGAAGAGAGGATTTCACTAGGTTCTCCATATATACAAATGACACCTGCTGAAATTCCCTTGTCTATACAACTGTTAAAAATACAGGAGCCCTGTCTTCCTTTTCATATGGTCACCCTAAGTAGTTGTGTTCTGCCTCCAACAAAAGTTTCCAAGTTATTTTCTCGTGAAGAGCAAGTAATTGATCCTAGATATTTCCAAGGAATGGATAACAGTAGCACAGTCCCTGCCCTCCAGATAAGGCTAGCAAAAAGCCATAACCAAGTTAATCCAGAGCAAGTTCAGTTCAAGAAATAACCCACAAACAGCAAACCTAACCCTTCAAGGAAAACTCAGTTCCATCCTAGAACAGGCAGACCTTCTCAACTGCATGCCCCATTGCTCTACTCCATTAACATTTCTCTTATCTAAATAAAATCTAGATTCAGTTTCAGTTTGCTAACCCCCATTCAGCCCCTAGCTGTAGGGACCGCCAGTATATTCAGTGCTACCACTGCTGCTTGAGTCAGGGGGTAACAGCATATTAATAGCACTACACTCCAGATCAGAACATCCAGTGGTTTCAAGATTATAGGGGAAACTGCACTTAAAACTACTGCCCAAAGAGTTACAAGTATTAAGATTTGACACAGAGAGATAAATTTACTGGAATTCCTGGCGTGCAGGGGATGGCAGAATAAGCATTCATTTTAGCATTGTTAAGTAGAAGTGACAAAAGCATTTCCTTTCCTTTTAGGATTGGCAATTTGTACCTGAGAGGGAAACCTCTTTACTTCACTTAAAATAAAGATTAAAATGAAAGAGAAATTCATTTCATGTTCATAGTGGACTTTGAATTATTAGTTATCTTAAAGATAGGAAAGCAATCTCAATGAATTATACATTGCTCCACCAAGTACTATAATCACGTGGTCAAAGTAAGCAGATGTAATCAGAGATGAAGGTCAGGTACTAGAATAAGGCTTAGCAGTAGTATTAGGAGTATCACTTTAATCTATAAGCTTTAACATATCAAAACATAGGTTTTGCCTTTCATATTGCAGCCTTTTGGGTGACTGGATGAAAAGGAGTTTGGCAGCACCATTTTTAAGTCTGCTTTGGGCAGAGCTGAGTCCTTCAACCTTCGACTTCCCTTTGGATTCTTGCCCCACGTTTGCTGCTACTTTTACTACCCCCACCCCCAAATCAGTACTGTATACAGTACTGATCTTCATACATTACAGTGAAAGAAGTTCATACATAGAGCATGGAGTGGTGTCCCCACTGTCTGCACACAGACATCTGAAGAAGAACCCTTACATGTAAGCAGCAGCAGCTTACACATAGGGACTCAGTGCTATCAAGACATCAAATCTGGTCTAGGTTGACAATATAGAGTAGTGCTGTCTGTAGGTAGACCTGTTTGCATGGCCTTGGCAAAGAATGCTGGATTAGCCAAACCATGGTTTGCTTCTACAAAGCAATCCTTACACTCTCAGGCACACTCAACATAGATTAGATGTTACTTCAGAGATCCCAACTCTGCACTCTCGCTTTGTAAATCTCTAGGTCCCAAGTACACAAGACCAAGCTTTTTGGGGGTGGGGGTGATACCGTGATTGTAGAAAAACCTCCCATGTAAAGCTGTGCCCGGATCCTTCTCTGTTAATCTTCAGGGGGTGGCTGAAGATGTTTTTATTTCAGTGTTTAATTTTAGCCTTTGAATTGTGTTCTGTTTTCAAACTCGGCTGCCGATTTAATAACTGCCTGCCTTTATTGTGGTTTTATTATGGGTTTGCATTGTTTTATGTTTAATTTGCTGTTTTTTTATTTAGAGAGAGAGAGAAATGTTAGCTACTTTGTATATCTATGACCAAAAAGCAACAAAATACATTAAAATAAATAAAGACTGATGGCCAGCAGAGCTCCTAGTATGAATCAAGTAAAACTTTTAAGAGTCTGAAGTCGGCCTCCCTCCCTGCTCAAGTTACCCTGAGATCCTAGAGACAGAAATTACTATTCAAATGTGCATCTAGACACATTTTGTAGTGCGTCTATGTTTTGAGGGATGGAGGTAGAAAGCGCATTGAGAACATTTTTGTCTGGTTGAGCATCTGAGTTTAATACAGAGCTACTGTGTCTTTCCTTGTTCCTATCTTTCTCTGTCCCGTCAGACCCATCCATTTCATTATCCCTTTTTCTTGTCCCCCACACCCCTCCTTTCAGTTAAAAAAGATAGGGATGAGATCTCTGGTACAATCTAGTTGATTGCCTTTTTTTTTTTTTACACCAATGTATTTTAAAATAATTTTATTTGAATAATCTGAAAACTGATGTCGAAGAGCAACACAGAGACTAGAACTAGGGAGACCTAAGTTTGAATTCCCAGTCAGCCATCAAGTGAGGCAGGTGGCTACCAGGAGGAGGGCCTTCTCTGCTGTGGCACCCCGGCTGTGGAATGAGCTCCCTAAGGAGGTTCGCCTGGCACCTACACTATATTCTTTCAGACGCCAGGTGAAGACCTTTTAATTCTCTCAGCATTTTAACTGTCTATGAATTTAATTTTAAATTGGCTGTTTTAAATTTGTATTTTAGAAAAGAGCACCTTTTATCAGCTTAGGTTGATATACCAACTGCACCCTTATCTGGACAGTGATAGCCTAGCTACAGTTATCCATGCTCTGATAACCTCTCGTTTGGATTACTGCAATGCGTTATACGTGGGGCTGCCTTTGAAAACGGTCCGGAAGCTTCAGCTGGTACAAAACAGGGCAGCCCGTTTACTAACAGGGACTGGCTGGCGAGATCACATTACGCCAGTCCTTTTACAACTTCATTGGCTGCCAGTCCAGGTCCAGGCCCGATTCAAAGTGCTGGTACTAACATACAAAGCCCTAAACGGTTTGGGGCCAGGTTATTTGAAGGAACGCCTCCTCCCATATGTACCTACCCGGTCCTTAAGATCATCTACAGGGGCCCTTCTCCGGGAGCCCCTGCCAAAGGAAGTGAGGCAGGTGGCTACTAGGAGGAGGGCTTTCTCCGCTGTGGCACTCCGGTTGTGAATGAGCTCCCCAGAGAGGTCCGCCTGGCGCCTACACTGTACTCCTTTCGTCGCCAGCTGAAGACCTTTTTATTCACTCAGTATTTTAACACTTAATTTTAACTCAAATTTAAATTATACTGTTTTAACTCTGTATTTTAACCTTATATCAATTGTGCTGCGTGGTTTTATCCTGGTTGTGCTTTTTATATTGTATTTTGTATTTGTATTTTTAACTTGTTGGTTGTTTTATGATGGTTTTAATTTTTGTGAACCGCCCAGAGAGCTTCAGCTATTGGGCGGTATAAAAATGTAATAAATAAATAAATAAATTTTAAATTTGTATTTCTGCACTGCTGCTGATTTTATCCTGGTTGTGCTTTTATATTATATTTTATATCACGTTTTTATACTGTTTGTTTTATACTTTGGACGATTTTAATTTTTGTGAACCACCCAGGGAGCTTCAGCTATTGGGCGGTATAAAAATGCAATAAATAAGTAAATAAAATAATAAATAAGTGCCTTTGGGCTAGTCACACTACACCGGGCTGTGTTGGCACGTTTATTAGTTTTATGCTGTTTTTACTGCTATTTTATTTTTATTAAAAATTATATTGTTTTAAACTGTAAAACACTTAGAATTTTTTTTTACAAGGCCTTGAAGACTTACTTGTTTACTCTGGCCATCCCCTGATTATATTTTATTAAGACTGTTCTGGTCTGCAGCTAAAATTGTTTTGTAGATTTTGTCTTATACTGGCGTTGGTAGATTTTTTGGAATGCTTGAAGTTTTTACTACCACAGCAGTTTGTGTTATACAGATTTTATTGCTGTATGATGCCTTGGGATGTCTGCTCTAAGGTGGCCTAGAAATACGTTTTTTTTTTAAAAAAAAAATACATTTATTCAGGGCGCAATCCTATGCATGTTTAAACAGAAAGAAGTTCTATAATTCCCATCATTCCCCAGCTGTGCTTTAAACATATTCATTAATCTGCATCACAGGGTTGTTGCCCAGCAGGCCCAAAGTGTGTGGGATCTCCTGTGTTGGCTTTTCCTCTGCCAAGAGCCCTTATTTGAAATTTGAGAGCCAGTGTAGCGTAGCAAGACTTTGACCCTGTTCAGATGACACACGAAGCCACAGTGGTTAAGCATTTTGAGCTAAACATTATGGCTTAGCATGTCATGTGAACCATTCCTAACCATGGTTGCTACATAACCATGTTTTAAACACGCTCTCTAACTGAGCATTGAACATAAAGCCTGTTTCTCTGCTTCCCTAGAGGGCAAGGCTGGAGCCAGTAGGTAGAAATTGCAGAGAAGCAGATTGAGGGTAAACATTAGAAGGAACTTCCTAACAATGAGCCTGTTCAGACGACACACTAAGCCACCATGGTTAAGCATTTCGAGCTAAACATTATGGCTTAGTGTGTCACTTGAACCATGACTTAGTATGTTGTGTGAACCATTCCTAACCAAGGTGGCTACATCACCACGGTTTAAACAAGCTCCCTAACCATTTGCTACAAAAGGGTTAGCGGCCTAACCATGGCTTAGCATGTGGTCTGAACCAGGCCCTCTGTGTCACCAACCTTCATGCGGAGACCAAGGGTCACATCCAGTGTTAGCCCAGGGCCGGATCTACACTACTGCTTCAAAGTGCTTTAAAGCACTGCACAACAGTTTTGAAAATGGTATATGGCAGTGGTTCTCAACCTGTGGGTCGGGACTCCTTTGGGGGTCGAATGACCCTTTCACAGGGGTCGCCTAAGACCATCGGAAAACACATATTTCCGATGGTCATAGGAAACTTTATTGACTGAACTATGTCATGTATCATCTTTTGTATTATTAAAGCTATTGTTATGTATTATTTTCATTAGCAAACCATCCCATGACAATGGATCGTGTAGAGAAGAACGAAAATAATTTTATGGTTGGGGGTCACCACAACATGAGGAACTGTATTAAAGGGTCGCTGCATTAGGAAGGTTGAGAACCACTGGTATATGGGCTGAGGGTTTGAATGGAATTGTTTTATATGTTATTGTAAAGCGCCTCGATGCCAGAAATGGTGAGGCGGCGCTATAAAAATGCTTTAAATACATAAAAATAAATAAATAAGTATATGGAGTGTGGCCTGGGCCCCAACAGTTGTCAAAACTGTTATAAAGCGCCTTAAAGCAGTCGTGCAGATCCTGCTTAGAGTAGACCCATTGAAAATTTGTGGGACTACTCTGAGTAGGGCTAACACTGAATACGACCCTGGGCTTCTCACCACGAAGCTCTCATGAGGTGAGCCTGTCCGCACACGCTTTCTCAGCCGTTATAAAGCCTACCTCACAAGGCTGTTGTGAAAACAAGAGAAGAGGGAACAGTAGTAAGAAAAATGAGTATTTCTGAAGGCCAGCGCGTGAAGGAGGCTTTCCTCCAGCACCCACCTCCCACCCTCTCCTGCTGCGGGTGCGGCGCCGTTTTCCTTCCTTCCTTCCTTCTTTTCGCGGCCCCTCAGGCGGCCTCCAGCTCCAGCGCGTCCGAGGTCGTGGCCGTGGCCGTGGCGGTGGGCGAGCGGGAGAAGAAGCCGCGGGGCCGGGCGGGGGCGGAGACGGAGGCGGAGGCGCGCGGGAAGGAGGTGAACGTGCCCGAGAAGCGGCGGCTGAGGGAGCGGATGAGGCGGGCCAGGCCTCGGCCTGCCGCCTTGGGCCTCGGGGAGAGCCCGACGTCGTCTTGCAGCTCGGCCGGCGGCACCTCCAGGTTGCCCACGTACCAGAAGACCCACCACAGCAGGCTGAAGAAGATGCTCACGCCGCCGCCGTAGATGAGCAAGTCCGAGAAGGAGGCGTCGGCGAAGACGCCCACCAGCAAGATGGCCAGGCCCACGGTGTCGAAGAACAGCGCCAGGTAGAAGGCCACCCGGCAGCGGCCCAGCGCGCTGGCAGGCGGGCTTTCCATGGAGGGCGGCGGGGGAAGCCGGCGCCGGGCCCGTACCTGAGGCGAGCGGGACACGCCCCTCGCACACCTGAGGCGACGCCACGCCCCCTGCGGCTGCTGGGCCAGGCGGCAGGTGAAGCCCGCCTTAACTGAGGGAGGGAGAGACGCCTCCTCAGTCCCACCACCACCAGGTGATGATACCTGCGTCTCAGGAGGAGGATGTGGTATCACCTGTACCTAGGCTGACCCTATGAAAAGGAGGACAGGGCTCCTGTATCTTTAACAGTTGCATAGAAAAGGGAATTTCAGCAGATGTCATTTGTATATATGGAGAACCTGGTGAAATTCCCTCTTCATCACAACAGTTAAAGTGCAGGAGCTATACTAGAGTGACCAGACTTAAAAGAGGGCAGCTTTAAAAGAGGGCACCACCACCACCACCAGGTGATGATACCTGTGCCTCAGGAGGAGGATGTGGTATCACCTGTACCTAGGCTGACCCTATGAAAAGGAGGACAAGGCTCCTGTATCTTATTATTATTTTTATTATTATTATTTATTTATATAGCACCATCAATGTACATGGTGCTGTACAGAGTAAAACAGTCAATAGCAAGACCCTGCCGCATAGGCTTACATTCTAATAAAATCATAATAAAACAACAAGGAGGGGAAGAGAAAGCAAACAGGGTAGGGTAAAACTAACAGTATAAAGTCAGAGCAAAATCAAGTTTTAAAAGCTTTCGGAAAAAGAAAAGTTTTTAGCTGAGCTTTAAAAGCTGCGATTGAACTTGTAGTTCTCAAATGTTCTGGAAGAGCGTTCCAGGCGTAAGGGGCAGCGGAAGAAAATGGATGAAGCCGAGCAAGGGAAGGAGAGACCCTTGGGCAGGTGAAAAACATGGCATCAGAGCAATAGTGTGAGATGAGAGAGGAGAGATAGGAATCTTTAACAGTTGCATAGAAAAGGAAATTTCAGCAGATGTCATTTGTATATATGGGGAACCTGGTGAAATTTCCTCTTCATCACAACAGTGAAAGCTGCAGGAGCTATACTAGAGTCACCAGATTTAAAAGAGGGCAGCTTTAACTGTTGTGATGAAGAGGGAATTTCACCAGGTGCTGCATGCATACAAATGACACCTGCTGAAATTTCCTTTTCAGTACAACTGTTAAAAATACAAGAGCCCTGTCCTCCTTTTCATTTGGTCACCCTACTGTAGGGATGCCTTTCCGCCAGGTGCCACTTCCCCTCTAGTTATTTCTACTCTGAGGAGTAAATCATCCCACCTACTGCTAGTTCAAGGGGGAAACACAACTGTTGCAATACATACTACTAATAGTACTACCACTCACTATGGGCAACTTCTGGCCTACCAGATGTTTGGGCCTACAACTCCTCGCACTATTTGGCTATCCTGGCCGAGGAGATGCCAGCATCAGGTTTTACTACCACTAGTATTTATACGACGTCTTATTTCTCTCTCTTCACCCTCCCGCAAAGGAACTTAGGGTACTGTTTCTTCTATCGCCAGTACTACATTTTTTAAAATGGCATTTTAAAGTGTTTTTATTGTTTTACTTTATTTCAAATTGTTCTTGTAAGCCACCTTCAGTCCCAGTTTTGGGACTGGGTAAAAGTCAGATCCATGAAATCAAAACAGATCCTCATGATTTCATGGGATTTTTAAATGTGACACACACACTCAAAATAAAATCACAGAACACATCTGCCTCCACTGAAACATTTCTGTGAGGCTTCACGACATGGTCACAAAAGTGTGCAAGCTTTTGTGCTCTCAGATCTCTTCATCAGGCAAGATGTTACAAAAGGCAGGCTGGTACCAACTTGCTTTTTATAACATCTTTCCTGATGAAGCGAACTGGAGATTTATTGCAGCAGTTAAAGTAACATGCTGAAATCGAGCAGGGGAAACTTTCCTGTGTCATTGGTATGCAGGGAAACACCTTGTCTGGTGAACTTTGTTTTTAAAGGCATAGGAGATGCCAGAGAAAAGTTTCTTGGTAGCCATACAGAAGGCCTCCTCCTTCTCTGCTTTTTTATTATCAGAGTTGGTGAAATGGGGTAGAGATGATCACAAAAGTAAAGGGATCACCAGAGCACTTCAGAAGTGGGGGAGGATATCTAAAATACTCCCTCCACCTTCGCTATAAGCAATGCATGGTTGCTCTTAAAATATCTCTTCCTTCTGGAAATAGCAATGGCAGTTTAAATCTGTTACAGGTGCCAATGTTGTCAGAAACAAAAAAGAATGGCAATATTTATTTATTTATTTATTTAAAACGTTTATATCCCGACCTATATCAATAAGATCTCAGGGCGGCGTACAGATAAAAGCATACAGTATAAAACAGTAAATATACACAGCTGAAAACAAATTAAACTATAAACCAAGTTAAAATGATATATAATTTAAAAGCAGTAAAACTATTTAAAAGATAGTGATGTTGTTCCATTCTGAAAAGCTAAACACAAGTAGCTTAATACCTTTATGAGATTCAACTAAAACTTCTCAAAGTAGTGATCAAATTTTCTGGCTCACCAGAACTTTTTTCCAAGTTGTTTTTTTTTAAGCACAAAAAGCAAGGGGAGAAAAATAAATGTTGGGTATGAGGAAACAACCCACCACCCGGTCTGAAGTCTGGAATAGTTTTCATACTTACTCTCTAGTAAGTCCCACTGAACTTAAAGGGATTTACATCAGAGAAATCATGAACAGAATTGCATTGTAAGTATAATTTGAAAACGGTCCGGAAACTTCAACTGGTACAAAACAGGGCAGCACGGTTACTAACAGGGACTGACCAACAAGACCACATCACGCCAGTCCTTTTCCAGCTTCATTGGCTGCCAGTCCAGGTCCGGGCCCGATTCAAAGTGCTGGTATTAATATTTAAAGCCCTAAACAGCTTGGGGCCAGGCTACCTGAAGGAACGCCTCCTCCCATATGTACCTGCCCGGACCCTAAGGTCATCCTCAGGGGTCCTTCTCCGTGAGCCCCTGCCAAAGGAAATGAGGCAGGTGGCTACCAGGAGGAGGGCCTTCTCTGCTGTGGCACCCCGGCTGTGAAATGAGCTCCCTAAGGAGGTTCACTTGGCACCTGCATTATATTCTTTTAGACGCCAGGTTATGACTTTTTTATTCTCCCAGTATTTCAACAGTCTATAAATTAATTTTAACTTTGATGTTTTAAATTTGTGTTTTAAATTTGTATCTTAAATTTGTATTTTTGCATTGCTGCTGTTTTTATCCTGGTTGTGCTTTTATATTGTATTTTTTATTATGGTTTTATACTGCTGTTTTGTTTTGAATTGTCTTAATTTTGTAAACCGTCCAGAGAGCTTCGGCTATTGGGCGGTATAGAAATGCAATGAATAAATAAATAAATAATTGCACCAATTGTCTTCTTTGAGTTTTCGTGACTGCATTAGGGCCGAAACAACAAAAGCAAGTTCAGAATCTAAACACACTATTACACAAAGGGAGAAGAAGGCAATATTTAATTTTGGAACATGTAGCATCTAAGTTATACAATTGCATATATAACAGGGAGTGGGGACACTTCCAAATAGGGTAACAGTTAAATTAAAGATCACCTAGACGTTGGAGTCTGAAGTGCTTTTTGCTAAAAGTCCATCATATCTTATAGCCTGCTTAGCAATGGATAGCCACACCATTCCAGTGACAAAGAACATAACTCCAATAGAAAGACAAACAGGTCCGGGAGCAGGTGGAACATCTTCAGTTTGTGCAAAGTACAAGGCAGACAGGCTGATTCCGCTAAGAAACAGGATGGCTCCAATGACAATGAGTGTAACAGGCTTATTGTAATAGACCCATTTACTCCGTTCTCTGATGAGAATGGCCTCGTTTCCTGTGCGGGGAGAAGAGTTTGAAGCATCCACAAGAGACACTTCTTGGATGGGGATTGGATTTATCACAGACATGCCACAATTCAGGATGTTTTCGAAAGGAAAGAGCACCTAGAAAGAAGACACATGAGTAATTTGACGTAATCAGCGAGAACATCATGAGCGCTAACTGAATAACGTGAGTGGGGCCACGTGCCCCACCAGCTCAGTTCCCCAAGAACATTGGAAGCTGCCTTATAGTGAGTCAGACCCTTGGTCCATCTAGTCCAATATTGTCAGCACTGACTGGCAGCAGTTTTCCAGGGTTTCAGGCACAAGTTTTACCTGCCTTACCTGGAGATCCAATCTGGGACGTTGTGCATACAAAGCATATGCTCTACCACTGAGCTACGACCCCACTTACTTCCTAGTAAGTGTGCTTAGGATTGCAGTAACTTTACTACACGATAGTAGCAGTTTAAGTTGTTAGGACAAGAGATGGGAAAAATCATTCCCCCCACCCCATCCCCTTACCAAATCCAAGAAAAATTAGAATAAAAATACCAGCCTTAATCACTTCTTGACAAGCAGCTAGACATTGTAATAAGCCATGCTGAGTCTGGTTTTACAAGTACTGAAAGGTAAAGAAATGATTTTTTCTGCCCTCTAAAATTAATAATTGCTATCTGCAATCTAATCAGTAGGATATATTGTCAGGGGGGAAAACGTATTCATTTGAATGCTTGCTTTAGTATTCAATACTGTGTGTACATAGAAAGGCTAGAATACATAACAATATCTCTGTAACTTATGAACAGATGTGCAAATACACCCATAGAAATGTTACAGAATACTCTGGGCCTTAGTATTTGTATCTCTTTGACAGTTTAAGAACTGCTTTCAACATCTTCTCAGAGTGCCAATAATGAGGAGTTCAGTACTAAGACTGAAAAGCACACAAACACACGCCCATAATCAGAAGAAATAATCTAAAGGTGATTTAAAACAAACAACAACAATGACGGAAAGAGTTCGTTCTAGTATGAAAATAAATCCAAAGCAAAACAAAAACTCTAGGTCAATTCCCATTATCAGTTTAAATAATAAGCTTTCCTCCTTTGGTAGGGATAGAGTCCATGTGATAGGAAAGTTCTGCAGCAGGCAGTGTGAAATGGGTGTTACACATTCAAAGAGGGTGAAAAAAATAAATGTTTCACCCTCTTCAACTTCTTAAGATTTTGAACTTTAAAGAACTGAATGATGTATATTTATTTATTTATTTATTACATTTTTATACCGCCCAATAGCCGAAGCTCTCTGGGCAGTTCACAAAAAAATAGGACCAAGGATGTGTCTAGACACGTTGAAAGGACTTCATTTCAGCTAGGATCGGGCAGACGTGTGCATGTTTACTTGAAAGCAAATGCTGCATTTACTCCCGTGAATACATGCCAACCATAATTTGTTTTTAAAAGCATGAGCTGCTGCAGGATCAGGTGCAAATGGTGCTGCCATCAAAGCAGGAAGCACAGTGCAGCTGATTGGCACCAGCAACAATTCCAGAACAGACACATCCCAGCCCTGTTGCATCTGGACGTTTCTCCAAATTTAGCACAACGAAGCGGCTCTCCATTCTAGCATCTGCCCTAACCCCTTGCAGGGTCGACATCAAGGGAGTTACAACCAGTGCCTGCCCAAAATTATCCACAAGCTACCCCCACCACCGCGTTGCTTGGGCATGTACTTTTAGCAGGTCTGACTCCATTAAAAGGTCTTCCAAGTGTCTAACTTACATGTAGAAGGGTTAGTATAATATTTAAAAATAACACAGAGTGGTAAGCGGCAGTTACTGCAGCCAAAACTCTCCCCATGGCCTGAGTTCGATCCCAGCGGAAGCTGGTTCTCAGGCAGTCGACTCAGCCTTCTATCCTTCCGAGGTCGGTAAAATGAGTATCCAGCTAGCTGGGGGAAAGGTAACTGCAACTGGGGAAGGCAATGGCGAACCACCCCACTACAAAAGTCTGCCAAGACAACGTCAGTGAAAGCAGGCGTCCCTCTAGGAGTCAGCAATGAGTCAAGTGCTTGCACGAGAGGTTCCTTTCCTTTTTCCTATGAGCTGATACTCTTCCCCAGGGCTGGTGTGAGGGTAGGCATGGTTGGGCACCTATTGAGGGTCCACACCCCAGCAGGGGCCCAGTGACCAGCCCTCCAGAATTGCTCCTCTTCATTATTGCAACCTGCTGCTTCAACCGCCTCTCGCTCCAGCCCAGGCAACGGAGCAGGAGGAGATTCCACCACAGTCTACTTGCTCCTCGGCTCTCTGCCTGTCCAGCAAGCAAGTGGTAGAAATGATGAGGAAGAGGAGGCGGAATTAGAGCAGCGATGGCAGTGAGTAGGTAGACTCCGTTGGATGGCTTACACAGGAGTCTCCATCGCAAACCATTCAGGTACCTTTCTCAAAACCCTGTCGTGAATGTCTTAATTGCAACAGGCAATTAAGCTGGTTTCTGATGCTGCAGTAGTATGCACATCTACACAAGAGTAAGCCTGATTTAAATTAGTGGGATTTACTTCTGAGTAAACAGAGACAGGATTAGGCTGCAGGACAGCCAATCCAGAAGTGAAAACTAAAAAGATTGTCCTTTTAGGAAGTTTGGTAAGTCACAAAGAAATACAAATAAGCACTACATTAAGTTTTTCAAGACATGTTATATAACATTTCATTTTTTAAAAAAAAGTCACTCTTGATTAAGCTGTAGTAAAATAAATATTGAAAGGGGAAAGAAATATACTTTTATTGAGAAACAGAAAATGGGAGGTGCAATTTCATTTTTAAAACTATTAAGGTAGTTAATAGTTTTAAAACTATTTTAAAACTATTAACATTAATATTAAAACTATTAACTAATATTAGCAAGATTTAAAATAAATATAGCGCAAGACTGTTAACAAAAAGACTAGGGTGTAAATCCTACCACGTTCAATGGCCCTTACTCTCAAATAAGTGTGCTTGCAATTGCAGCCTCAAATAAAGAGCACATAAATTTCAGTGGCAAAGACGTACCGGATATTTACAATTTCTTCAGAGAGCTGTTCTTTCTCCAGAAGGAGCCAGTTTGGTAGAATTGCAGTGAAAATGGCAATTTATATCCAATCATTTCCCTCTCAAAGTTCAACACCTTTAGGATGGTTTGCCTTCCATCCTGGTCTGTGGGAGTCTGCAGAAAATCCCCTTTGCTTTAGCAGAGATATATATATGAATGACATGGGCTGGTTTGCTGTTAAACGCCTAGGATTGGATACTTTGTTTAAATAGATTCTGCACACGCACTAAAATTCAGTAATCTGAGCTGGCTACAGACTGCGAAAGAAATTTCAGGAAGGGGAGGCAGGAAATACATCATACCGTCCAACATTTTGCAACTAAAAAGAGGGGACCCCCTTTCTAGTTCCCCCACAAGTCTTCTTGCAAGTGCCCAACACCTCTACTATTAC
This sequence comes from Elgaria multicarinata webbii, assembly GCF_023053635.1. Lineage (NCBI taxonomy): Eukaryota > Metazoa > Chordata > Lepidosauria > Squamata > Anguidae > Elgaria > Elgaria multicarinata. The sequence continues at coordinate 16,760,905 of NC_086187.1, read as the reverse complement.
AGATTGTTGAACGTGGGACTCCATCTCATTAATTTCTCTGCATCAACTTGCCCTCCAGTGACTTAAAATACCAAGAGGATGATTGTTCATTTGGGGGGGGGGGGCACGACGATGACGACATAATTGTCCTAAAATAGGTTATCAACTGTTTATTTATTTGTTTTTATTTATTACATTTATATCCTGCCTTTTTTCCTGCAAGGAACCCATAATCCTCTTCTGCTCCATGTTATCCTCACAACAACAACCCTGTGAGGTAGGCTGGGAGTCTGTGAGTGGCCCAAAGTCACCCAGTGGGTTTCCATGGCCGAGTGGGGACTAGAACCCGGATCTCCTGACTCCCAGTCCAACACCTTAGCCACTACACCACACTGGTTTATACTAAGTACCTCAGAAACAGCAAGCGTGTGCACTGCATTTTACCTTAGCATATGTGTGACACACACACACACACTTATATGGATGGGCAATGGAAAAAAGATGGCTCTATTGCCCACACAGAGACTTGACTTCTAGAGCAGGGGTGATGAAGCTCTTTCAACCAGAGGGCCGAATTCCGTTTCACAGGAGCTCTCGGGGGCCGCATTTGAGTGGGGTGCGGCCGAAAGCAAAATGGGTGGAGTCATTTTCACATATCATATTTCATACCAGTCAGTGGTAGGGTGACCATATGGAAAGGAGGACCGGGCTCTTGTATCTTTAACAGTTGTATAGACAAGGGAATTTCAGCAGGTGTTATTTGCATGCATGCTGCACCTGGTGAAATTCCCTCTTCATCACAACAGTTAAAGCTGCAGGAGCCCTGCCCAGTTTTATATCTTGTCACTCTACTATAGCTCCTGCAGCTTTAACTGTTGTGATGAAGAATTCCACCAGGTGCTGCATGCGTACAAAGGACCCCTGCTGGAATTCCCCTTTCAATACAACTGTTAAGATACAAGAGCCCAGTCCTCTTTTCCATAAGGTCACCCTAGTCAGTGGTCAAGGGAAGGGGGCATGCTTGTATGCTTTGAGTGCATTGGTAGAAAGGCGGTGTGCAAATGTAGTAAATGAATACAAGAATCGTCCAGGGGTTGGATCCAGGATCTACCCTCTGTGAGAGCAAGGGTCCTGCTCATGAAGGTCCTTCCACCCAAATTTTGGGGAATCCCCCTGCCCCCCATCCATACCACAGCTTGCCCCATTTAGCAAGATCTCCTGGCTCTGTGTATCATTTTCAGGGGTCTGGAGAGGCTGCCGTGGGAAGGAAAGGTTGAGGAAGTCAATTTCCATCAGTCCACTTCCATCCAGGGTAAATCTGGATCCAATTCCAGAAATGTGGAGGACTAGAACCTTACTGAAAGTCTCAAGACTTCCACGGAGTTTTGCATGCTCAAAATCTACAGTGCAGCCATGCTCGGATTATAATGTTCAGTTCCGGTTGCCCCATTTCAGGTAGGATACCATCGAGCTGAATAGAAATGCAGAAATGATCTAACAAAATGCTTCGCTGTATATCTACCAAGACATGTTTTTTTTTGCTTATCTACAGCTCTGTTATTATTATCTCTTGGAGCAGTGAAGAGTAAGCAGGTTATAGCAGTTGTTCCTTGTAATAACTAATCTGGATTCTATTTTAAAAGAGCTTAATAGATGATAAATGTTCTGCACTAGACATGGGTTTATTTTACTTGTCGTGTTCCCCGAAAAGTGAGCTATTAATAATAGCTGAATGCAGATGGGGGGAAAGTCAATTTAGCCAACACAAACAGGTAAGAATGTTTGCACTGCTTCCAAAATGACTTAAATGGTTCTGATGCAGATATTGCAACAGATTTTCTTGGATGACCCTGATTTGAAGAGTTTACACCTGACCTCGACTTCGTAAAATACGTCGGAGCTGGCCTACACAGAGCTCTTAAATACGTATCTGAGTGTTTTTGTAAAAACCTTGCCAAATGCATTCAGAGAAGGAAACTGCGAGGCCGATTTCGACCAATTCTACAATATGCAATGCTAGAACTTATATGTACAGTTTCAAACAACCTTTGCAACACTTTTGTAAACAACACAGGTTTTCTTGGGGAGAGTTTCGGGTGTGTGTGTGTGGAAACTACTAGGCTTGCTTATTTTTGCTCTACCTGAACATTACAGTAGCCCAGAAATGGATGGGAGCAGGATGAGAGGGTTGAACGGTGAACCAAGGGAGCTATAGAAACATTGTTGGGAGAGAGAAAGAGAGACAGGGGAGAGGCAGAAAAGTTCACGTAGCAGAGACCAAAGCAAGTGCTGTTTCCCTGGGAATAGGTAGAGAGGGATCCCCAAACTATTGAGCCTGTGGACACATTTGGGAATTTAAGAAACTGCAGACAGCACCATTTCAAAATGGCTCTCATGGGGCTAGTCACATCATGGCTGTCGCGGGGGCCTGGCTAGTCAGAAGTGAGCTAAAGAGAAATACAGAGGGTTCGGACGACACTTTAGGCACGGAGGGAATAGACAACGCACAGTGTCTTATTTCAGAGGTACTCCCCACCCGACATATTGCCCCTACCCGTCGCACGGCTGAATGTCCCCACATCCTTCTGGGCGGCTGGTGCACAACAGAGCCAGCCACATGACATGTTAATCAACGGATCTCCGGGATAAGCAACGGAACAGCCCGTTGACTTCCCCTGTGGTTTAATTCCGGAAAACAAGTACTGTGTTGTGTGCTGTCCCCCAGGCACAGTAATCAACATAATGGACGACTCCCTCTTTACCTCTGCTGCCCTCCATTGATTACAGTGTTGTCCGAACTGAGCCATAGAGGTTGGGAGGGAAGAGGAAATGGCACCGTAGAGGGGAAGAAGGGTGAGAAAAAATGAGGCTAGGAGGGGGTATAAACAGTGAGGCAAAGCGGTGGGGGAGAGAAAAAACTAGGCTAGTGGTGGGGGAGAGAAATAGCAAGGAAAGGGTTTGGGTGGAGAGAAATAGCAAGGCTGGGTGTAATTGCTAGGAGGTTGTATTTTCCTGTCCAGGCATTTCCTATGTATTCATTGCTATAGATATATACAAATCCATGCATGTATATTAAAAAAGGGGGAAAGGTTTATTTTTAAACCTTTATTTTTAAGTTATGGGTGCCTGCAGGAGCCGTGTTAGAGTCCCCCCTTTGGGGGTGCCATTAAAGGGCAATGGGGCACCAAGTTGGAGACCCCTGTAGTGCTAGATTGATTTGTTGAGAGGGGAAGGAAGTACAGGTATACTATGTGATGAGTTTGCGTTCCTTAGAGCGGATTACCCCAACCTGACGCCCTCCAGATGTGCTGGACGGCATCTCCCATCATCCACACCCAGCATGGCCAATGGATGATGGGAGTTGCGGTCCAACGCATCCGGATGACACCAAGTTGGGACCAGGATACCTGAGAGAGCACCTTCTCCCCTACCAACCTGCCCGGTCCCTGAGGTCATCCGAGGGCCTGCTCCTGGTGGTCCCACATAGATCCATCCTCCGATTGGAGTCCACCAGGGGAAGAGCCTTCAGTGTGGTGGCCCCCCTCCTATGGAATTCCCTGCCTCTGGAGGTCAGGCAGGCACCAACTTTGTACTCCTTTTGGTGCCTCCTGAAAACATCATTATTCCAAGAAGCCTTTCCTTAATGTCCAGCCAGGAGTCACTGTATCTGCTTCTTTTAAGATCTGTTTTAAGTGTTTTATTCTGTTTTTATTTTCATCTTGTACACCGCTCCAAAATTTTCAATGGGGAGCGGTATATAAATATTGTAAATAAATAAATAAGTTGAGGGAAGTCTGCTTTAGGACAAAGGCAGGGCTGGGAGAGATTTCGCTCTCTCAAGGATTGTTAAATTGGCTACAAAGGTTTTTTTTTTTAAATCAGTGAGGGAGTTTTTTTCCAGTTTCATTGTATAAATAAAACATAAAATCCAGAATTTCGATAAACACAAGCTGATACGGCCCAGATGAACCCGTGACTAAAAGCCTCTAATAGCACAATTTCAAGTCTAGGTACAAGTAAGCACTTGGATTTCAGATTAGATGTTTATCGCAGTAAAGTCAGTACTTTACCTTAAATAGTTGCAAATGAAGCTGCAAAGTATATTTCGTGGTCTTACCAAGTTCCCAAAGTGGAAAACGCAAGGGAGGCATATATGTACTGGGTGTAGGAAAAATGCAGATTAAAAACAAGCCCCTTGCTAATACCAATATTTCTTTAAGCAAAAGATCTGATAGTAGAATGAGGAGTGGGGTGTGTGTGTGTGTGTGTAAGTGAGTCACTTTTTTTATTTCTCTTGGGTTTAAAGTTCAGGAGAAATTGAACCCTGAACCCTGAAGGAGAAACTCCTAAACAGATTATTTTCCTTCTAAAATGCCTTAAGGAAGGTATTAGGAATCATTTTAGAATGTACACTTGTTGCCGAAGAGGCTACGGTAAAGAAACAGCTCCATGGTTCTTAATTTTTATGTTATATTGTCTGTCATAGTGAGCCAGTGTGGTGTATAGTGGCTAAAGTGTTGGACTGGGAGTTGGGAGATCCGGGTTCTAGTCCCCACTCGGCCATGGAAACCCACTGGGTGACTTTGGGCCAGTCACAGACTCTCAGCCCAACCCACCTCACAGGGTTGTTGTTGTGAGGATAAAGTGGAGAGGAGGAGGATTATGTATGCCACCTTGGGTTCCTTGAAGGAAAAAAGGTGGGATATAAATGCAGTAATAAATAAATAATAGTAAACTGTTCTATTGGTGTTCTTTTAAAAAAGTTCAGTACAGGCAGTAAAGATGTTGGAAAGTGTGACTTTATAGTTTTGAATCAAGCTGATGAGTATTTCAGCCCTGCTGCTAGAGGTCAGAAACAAAAAAACATTAAAGGTTATTAGAAAGGGTGGCAACAACGATCCAAGAGTTCAATAAGAAGGTCTCCATCGGGTTTTACGTTTTTAAAAAATGCAACTTGATGATGTACTGTGTGTGGCTCATGCTGTCTGGGCTGCTTTCGGTTTCCTGAGTTCTCGTTTTGGGGTTTTCGGAGCTTTCTTGGCAGACCGTACAGCTTTTCCCATTTTAGGGGTCGCAGGAAGCTTTGGATATGGCTTCCCGGGGGTCTTCACCATCTGGTTTTCCGGGACTTCTTGCTTTGGGATCTTGGACTTCTTGTCACGTCCGAGCGGTGCTGGTGTCTGCTGGCTCGGTCCAACTCCAGGTGTTGCCTGCTGTGTTACAGCACCCTCCGGACATGGGGAGGTCTTCCTTTTGCCGAGCAGAATCGGCGAACCTCTTGCGCCTGCCTTGATCTCTTTCCCAGGACTAGGCTTCGCCGCCTGTATCAAAGAGGGAAAAGCACAAAAATAAAGATTACAACTTCTGGGACTCTTAAAGGTTACAACTTCTGGGACTGGAGAAAAGGCGAGTGAAGGGAGACACGACAGAGGTGCACAAATTGATGCCTGGTGTGGAGATAGTGGATGGGGACACTGCCACGACACAGGCTCTGAACACTAAGCCCGGCCGCGGCTTCTCCCTGCTCAAGCCAAGCACCACCGCTTGATACGCCTGAGGCAAGGGATAAAAACCACCTTCCTCCAAACTATGTGGAGAAAGGGGTTTAAATGGAGAAGGATTTCAATATATAAAATAAAACACTGTGAGTTATATGTGCTGAGGTGAATTACTGACAGAGTGGGTGTTAAATGAGTAAACTTCAGATGATAAATGCCGAACAGACACGTGGGATTTTTGTGGTAGTTAAAAACAAAATAATTAAAATTTATTTATAAAAGTTCACAAGTTTTGTTTCAAAAAAACATTTAAAAACTTTTTTTGGAAACCTTTCATCCAATCCTTCCACTCATTCACATACGCGCTCTCACACAATCACTCTTGAGTTTTCTTTATTATCTGTATTGATTAATATACATCCACTATGTGCACACCACACTCCAAAGACACCACTCTCTACACTGAACCTCAAATTTCCCAGAACTTAAGTACTCTAAACACAGAGAACACTAAAGACTCTAAGAGGACCTAAAAAGTCCCTCTCAATCCCCTCAGTCCTTCCCTTATATATCACTCCTCCCCGCTCCCAAGACATCCTAACTCAGCCCACTCAGGCCAACATTCTAAACTCACCACAGACTTACAACCTTCAGACATACATTTGGGAACTGACTTGTGGGGTGTAACGCCACAGAGACCTTTCCCACCCTCTCTCATAATACTAGAACCCAGTGGGGTCATCCCATGAAGCTGATGGGTGGGAGATTCATGACAGATACAAGGGTGGACTGATGGTGAGCGATTCAGGACAGATCAGTATGTATACATACACCTGTTGCTGGGGAACATAGGCAGGAGGGTCTCCTGTGGGCAACTGGTTGGCCACTGTGTGAACAGAACACCGGACGAGACGGACCCTCAGTGCCTGACTCTTCTTCCGTTCTAAAAGTCATCAATCAGGAGCCAAGAAAATGGCTTCGGCTATTGAGTGCTTTAGAAATGTAATAGATTTGATTGATTCATTTGACCAACGGGGGAGCTACTAAAATTGTCTCATTTGCAAGATCATAAAATAAGATCAGACCAATGTCTGATAGAACAATGGTGGCAGACCATCTTCAGCTTTCTTCATTTCAAGATTATAATTGAGGAATGGGAGGGGGGGGATTGCTGCCACTTTTGTTAAAGGATTAGGAGTCAAACGTCCTTGCCACTCTACTGCAAATCATCCAGAGATCTAAATGCGCCCCTGGAATAGAACCTTCAGTCAACTTAAAACTCCGATTCCAACAGAGCGAGAACAAATAAATAACCCTAACCCTAACCCTTCACCTTCTTGCTCTTCGAGCCAGGAGGAGTTTCAATCGGAATCAGTTGTGGAATTTCTCCGTCGTCCTCATCCAATTCGACAACGGCAGAGGCGCCCACCGCTTCCTCCTTTTGCGTTCCAGAAGCAGGGACGTCACCGGCGCTGACAGTCACCTTGGTTTTACTCGAAGCGTTCTTTTTAGCTCTGTTCTTTCCTTTCTTTTTCTGGGCTTGACCGTCCTGAAGGAAGTTATTTCCAAAAGAAGTGGTTAAAGAAACCACCCCCTGCGTCAACATGTTTATGTATTGGTGGTATTTATATACTGCTGCGTATAGTAAAATCTCTCAGCGGTTCACAATATTACCCTCCTGGTAAAAGACCACTTTGTCTAAAGATAAACGGGAAGACGTCGCTTCAAGCAAAGCTACCTTGCAAGCACAGACTGCTGAAGGGAAGCCGTTCGCAATGCTGCAATGGCCTTGGCGTATGGCAGGCTGGGAAAGGTTTCAACGGCCTCTGAACACCATCGTCCTAATGCCTGGTCATTGAATGAATGGGAACAGGAAACATGCCAGACAGCAAGGGTGCAGAACCTCAGGGGCGTGGGCAAATTCTGGCCTGTCCGGGGTCTCAATCCAGGCCTCGGGGGTCCCCCAGATGGCCTCCCCTCGCCATCATTGGGTGGTTTCCTGGTTTTTGTGTTGATATGCCTCATTTGAACCTTAGTTCCCGGCAGGAACACTGTGAAGCTAAAATCTGTTGGTATTTTTGGCCCCACCCACACTGGAAGCCCTCCTCGCACCCCCCCCCCCCCAAAATGGATTTTGGCCCTTGGACTAAAAGAAGTTTTGCCATATGGCAAAAGGGATGTTTTTTGTTCCATTATGAGAAGGCAAATTTGAAAAGCGTTGGAATTCTCAGTATGTAATGGACGTTAACTCTTTTAAATAATTCTAGTATTTCCGTGTGCCTTAAATTTTGCCTCTGTTAATTTATTATATGTATAGTCTATTCTCACTCCAAGTGGCATTTCCCCCTCCATCTCTACTTTTACTGTCACATCAACCCTGCAAGGTAGGTGAGGCTGGAAGGATTCCTCTCCTCAGGTCACCTGGCAAGCTTCATGGCTGAGTGAACCCGAATCTCACAGTCCTATCCTGATAACCCAGGCGGCCTCTTAAGTGTCGAGTTACTGTCTAACATTATTTGTGTTTTATTTATTATTACATTTCTATACAGCCCATTAGCCAAAGCTCTGGGTGGTTATGTTATGGGTTGAAGCTGACAAACACTGTTGATTTTGGCATTTGATGAGAAGATAAAATGAAGATAAAATAAGTAATAGAAAGTCTTATAAGACTAAGAAAAAGTAACCCCTAATGCTGAAAAGAGGCAGGAAAAGGCTACACGGCTTGTTCAAATATAAATGTTTTATCCTGGTTGTGCTTTTATATTGTACTTGTTAATTATTATTATTATTATTATTATTATTATTAAAGCACCATCAGTGTACATGGTGCTGTACAGAGTAAAACAATAAAATAGCAAAACCCTGCCGCATAGGCTTACATTCTAATAGAATCATAATAAAACAATAAGAAGGGGAAGAGAATGCACCAAACAGGCACAGGGTAGAGTAAAACTAACAGTATAAAAGTCAGATCAAAATCAAGTTTTGAAAGCTTTAGAAAAAAGAGAAGTTTTTAGCTGAGCTTTAAAAGCTGCGATTGAACTTGTAAGTTCGCAAATGTTCAGGAAGATATAGCATTTTTATATTGTGGTTCGTTTTATACCTTGAATTGCAGTTGATGATTTTAATTTCTGTGAACTGCCCGGAGAGCTTCGGCTATTGGGCGGTATAGAAATGCAATAGATAAACAAAATAAATAAAGGCTGGTGTAAACAATAGCTATTTCTGCATACGGCTTCAATAGCAAAATCCGAAATTGATGTGGCTAGACAGGAACCATCTTAGTTGAAAGGACCCAGCATGTATGATGCAACACCATCTTCTCTCTCTCTCTCTCTCTCTCTCTCTCTCTCACGTGCTGTTTTTACCTGTTTAACGTCAGCATCTGTCTGTTCCTGAACATTCACCATTTGGGAATTACTCCAGATAAAGATGGGAAGGGCAACAGATTTGTCGGTTTTGAGGTGAAGAATTTTAACATTTTTCCAAACCTGCCACAATTAAAAAGAAAAGAAAGTAAATGAAGGAAGGAAGGCAGACGCGTACCATATAGCTTTTTCAGCCTTGCGAGCATAAACGCATAGGTATTTGCTTGGAAGCAAGCCTCGCCACGACGAATACGAATCTACTCCTCGGTCAGCGTGCAGAGGAGCTGCCTTAATCCTGCCACCTGCTCAAGCGTCATTACCTGTGGGGCTTTGGCGGCCAACACCTTAGCAGCGGCGACAACATTCTGCGATATCTTCCAGGCTTCCAAGCCGGTGTGACCGATACGTACTGTACTGAAAGAAAAGAAAACATCTACAGGGTCTACTTTGCTAAACAGCAGTCCTTCAGCTCTCTGTCAACCTGCGGGGTTTAAGATCTTAAGAGCCCTGCTAGATTAGAATGAAGGGCGAAGTAGTCCCACGTCCTGTTTCCCAGAATGGCCAATCGGATGCCTTTGGACAGCCCACAAGTAAGACGCAAGAGCAACAGTCCTCCTTGTCTGTTGTCATGGTCCCAGGTGTCACGCTGCCACTGGAGTCATCTTCAGAGGAGGAGCCAGAACCTTCAGAGCCAGTCGGCCCCTCAGAAGACCCTGGCGCTAACCAAGATGGTCCAGGACCCTCAGGAGTGATGCCTTCAGATCTGCTTCCTAGAAAGGCAGAGAGCGCTCAGCTTCTTTGGCAGAAAGGAATGCTGGGCCATCACCCAGCCCCCAAGAACAATGGCACCTTAAGTTCCACGGTAGGTTGGTGGCCAGATGATGGAGTGCTTGCTTACTGAAGAGGGCTACTCATGACATGGGTTCTCATCATGAGGAGGACATCCGGCAAGGCTCCCAGGTGATGCAGCTGAGCACTTGGTGGGGCTCAAGTAGCTCTATCTCCATCAGTTCTCACTTGCAACTTGAAAGCTGCTGGAAACAACGTCTGACTTTCAGCTCCAGTCTCTGTATCCTGTTTTCTCCCTGACCTTGCCGCGTGTTTGGGCTTCCATAGTACTGACCCCCGGACTTCTTTATACCTGACCCTGCTTCCGGACTGTGCTTTTACTAGACTGATCTCCTGGCTTTTGACCTTGGCTGCACCTCAGGCCTCTCTGTGGAAAAAACCCTCAGTGTCTGGTACAGGTGTGCTTGACCATCTATTTATTTTATTTATTATTTATTTATTTATTACATTTTTATACCGCCCAATAGCCGAAGCTCTCTGGGTGGTTCACAAAAATTAAAACCATCATAAAACAACCAACAAGTTAAAAACACAAATACAAAATACAATATAAAAAGCACAACCAGGATAAAACCACGCAGCAAAATTGATATAAGGTTAAAATACAGAGTTAAAACAGTATAATTTAAATTTAAGTTAAAATTAAGTGTTAAAATACTGAGTGAATAAAAAGGTCTTCAGCTGGCGACGAAAGGAGTACAGTGTAGGCGCCAGGCGGACCTCTCTGGGGAGCTCGTTCCACAGCCGGGGTGCCACAGCGGAGAAAGCCCTCCTCCGAGTAGCCACTTGCCTCGCTTCCTTTGGCAGGGGCTCACGGAGAAGGGCCCCTGTAGATGATCTTAAGGTCCGGGTAGGTACATATGGGAGGAGGCGTTCCTTCAAATAACCTGGCCCCAAACCGTTTAGGGCTTTAAATGTCAATACCAGCACTTTGAATCGGGCCCGGACCTGGACTGGCAGCCAATGAAGTTGTAAAAGGACTGGCGTAATGTGATCTCGCCAGCCAGTCCCTGTTAGTAAACGGGCTGCCCTGTTTTGTACCAGCTGAAGCTTCCGGACCGTTTTCAAAGGCAGCCCCACATATAACGCATTGCAGTAATCCAAACGAGAGGTTATCTGCCCGCTAAACAGACTACTCTATTGTATACATCCCTGTATTTGCTTAGCAAAGAGTTTAAAACACAGTTTAAAACAGGAGCTGGCTTTTCAAGGTATGCAGCCTCTAAAGATGGCATTTCTATGTAGATATCACATCTCAAGACCAAAAGAGCCCTGCTGGATCACCCCAAGGGTGGTATCCAATGCAACACTACCACTAATACAATTTCAACCTGCAGTGCAATGCCAGTAGTGCTTATCGGTGCGATGAATGTCCCCGGACACAAGGGCAGCATAAAACAAGTGGCAGAGATAAAAATGAATTCAAAGCTGGGACAGGCTTCAAAGACTTGAGAAAAGAAAAGCGTCATCTTCATCCGACTGAAACGCTATTGAGGATAAGTGCCAAGCACGCCTCTATAGGAGGGAATTCCTTTGGGTAGCAAAGCAAAAGCAAGCAAAAAATAAATAAACCGTGACGACTGTGTATAAGGCAAAACACTTACTAGCAACAACCCTTGTTGGTGACCGGCAGAATTGTTCCCTGGGTGAGCTTGTTTATTTCCTTCGTCAGATCCTTTGCTTTCAAGTTCACAGATAGAGGAGCCCTTACGTTAAAGAGAAAGGTGAGATTTTAGGAGAGGATGTTCAGCTTCCTGGAAGGAATTTGGTACAAATGGACGTGGAGGTGGCTTACTTTTTGCTCTTATAGAAGTGTTTCCCCAGGTGCGACGGTAGAAGCCTTCGAACCCGGTCGTCGGACAGAAAGAGAGAAAACCGCCCCAGGAGGCGACGCTTGGCTTCATAAGGCTTGTATTCCGTTTTGAGCGTTTTGTAGGAGATGACCTGCAAAGACAGAAGACGGATTGAGCATCCTCACTCTTTACTACAGCATCATCAGGTTTACTGCAAGAGCTTGCCATTTCGGGTGGTGGGGATATCTAAAATATTTTATAAAAAGCCCAGTCACCAGATCAGCCACATATCTAAAAATCCGGATGGCAAACGGGGGGCTGAAAAATTTTCCAACCCTAAAACAGAGCTGGTTGTCCCAACATTTTGAGGCTGGTAGTACCTATGAACTTGAAAGGGGTCCTCTACCACCATCAGCCCTGGCACCAATTCTAGTTTGTCGTGCTCGATTTCCCTATATAAAGAAAATCATACCTGCCTTTACAAAGCTCCTGAAGATCTGTCCAGGGCCTTATTAAATGACATCTCACAGAACTGTCGTGAGACAAACAGTAGGGAAGAATTTGCTCCCTGAAAAGGCCATTGCAACGGTCCATTTCTCACCTGCAACCTTCTAATAAAGATAAAGCCTTACAGTCCCAGGTGAACTTCCTTTTAGCTGGCTTCCAGAAGGAAAGGGAGATTAATGCCCCAAATTAATCTGCCACCTGCTCCTCTTCCCGGTCTGAGTATGGCGCCCAGAAATAACAGCAACACCACATAAAGGTCAAAACACTTTATTAATTACAACTAGAACTCTGGTGGAATTCCCACGTCCCAGGGCTGGGACAACACATAAGGGGAAAAGACACAGCACAGAAACATTTAAGGCAGGAAGGTCAACACAACATCCCCACAGTCACACACTCTACCCTCCCACCCTGCTGAACAAGCAGCCACACTTTCCCCAAGACATCCAGCCCCACACGAACTTTTCACGGACTCCACGTCTGCGGGCGAAAAGCCTCAACTGCTGCAAGGAACCGAATCACTGGCGCTGCCGAGATCTTTTATCGGCTCGGCTGCACGTCCAGTGTGAGATCATCCCCCAGGTGCAGAGCTGGACGGTTTGAGACAATTAGTGTTCAAGGACTTTGGCAGAGTGATCGTAAGTCTGCCCAGAAACTAACTCCTGGAGACCTTAACCCCCTCAAGCCCATCACAGCTTGCTCCTCATAGAATCATAGAATAGGTGAGTTGGAAGGGGCCTATAAAACTATCAAGTCTAACCCCCTGCGCAATGCAGGAACCCCCCTTAAAGCATCCCTGACAGGTGGCTGCCCAGCTGCCTCTAGTGTGGGAGAGCCCACAGCCTCCCTAGGTCATTGGTTCCATTGTCGTACTGCTCTAACAGTCAGGAAGTTTTTCCTGATGTCCAGCTGGAATCTGGCTTCCTTTAACTTGAGCCCATGGTTCCATGTCCTGCACTCTGGGAGGATCGAGAAGAGATCCTGGCCCTCCTGTGTGTGACAACCTTTCAAGTATTTGAAGAGTGCTATCCTGTCTCCCCTCAATCTTCTCTTTTCCAGGCTAAACATGCCCAGTTCTTTCAGTCTCTCCTCATAGGGCTTTGTTTCCAGACCCCCGATCATCCTCATTGCCCTCCTCCAGCTTGTCTGCCTCCTTCTTGAAGTGTGGTGCCCAGAACTGGATGCAATACACCTAGGAGGAAGGCTTAGCATTTGACTAAAGCCAGATGTGCTCCATACCTCGGTGATGTTTGTGATCCCATGCTGGGTCAAGAGCTTCTTGTACCGGTTCTCCGTCTGTTCAGCCGTCAAGCCAGGCTCATCCTTCGTGAAGAGGCAAACCTCAGACGTCGCAGGTAGAATACCATGAGGCAGTGTTCTAGAAGAAATAGACAGGCAGGTTTTAAGAACGTACAGGAAACTTTTCTGTTGAGGGTGCTAACCCCAAACATCTGGCAGAAGAAGTGATCTTTCTTAAGCACATGCCACCTCTCTGTTTGAAACTGCTGTCCAAGTCCACCTAAAACAAATAAGGATGTTGCCATTGCACCGGGCGGTGGGGAATAGAGTTGGACAATTCTCACTATGTGTCAATTCCACTTAGAAAAATGAAGACTTGGGAGGAAAAAAAATAGGGGGGAAACCCGAAACTCTAAAAAAAAAAAGGAGACCCTTTTCTTCCCGGGAAAGCACAGCAAAGACACCACCCAGCTGATGGGGTGATGGGGGAGGGACCAGGGAAGAGGGCGTGGCCTTCCGGGGGACCTCTTGCTGGCTGGTTTTCGCCCCGTTTTATACAAAGCCCTTTGACTTGTGCCTGTAAACCTTCCTATGGGATTCCCTGCCATTGGCGGTCAGGCAGGTGCCAACGTTATCTTGCGTTCGGCCCCTCCTGACAACATCATTGTTTCAGGAAGCTTTCTCTGCTTGACCGGCCATGGGTTTACCAGAACTCTTCTATTTAAAATGTGGTTTTTATTACAGTGTTTTTATTCTATTTGTTGTTCACCGCTCCAAAATCTTTGAATGCGGAGCGGTCTATGAATATTGTAAATTAAATTAAATTAAATAATAAACCATTTGCTGCACTGCAGTCCTAAATAGCATTCATACTGGGAACACGGGAGTTCACATTGTTTGCAGAATATGGCAGTTTTAAAAGGCGCCGCAGCAGGAAAGCAAAACGAAAGGGTCACGTCCATAGCGTTACATTTTGATGACTTGCTCGCGGGGAGGGATTTTCCAGACGGTGATCATCATGAAGACATTCTGGTCCTCGTTCAAGAGCAGTTTCTCAGCGGATTTCTGCTTTTCTGCGTTGTGGGCGAGCAGGGCTTGGGCTGCCTTTTTAATCTGTGAGAGCCAAAGACAGAGGAAGGTTATTGTTGAGACCAGATTTTGAATTTTCCAAAACCCTCGGAACTATTTGGACTAACGACAACCCTGGGAGCAAAGCTGGGTTGAGGAAGAAGTCATTTGTCCAAACATGGTCAATGAGTTCAATGGTTTAGCAGAGGTTTTGAAGACTGGTTTCCCACAGCCAAGCCCAACTTATGGTGCAATCCTATACACATTTAGACAGATAAAGTCCTACAATTTGCAGCATGTCCCAGCTGGGGAATGCTGGGAGTTGCAGGACTTTTTCCTGTCTAAACCTGCATAGGATTGCACCCTCAAACTTCCATGTCTTGATGGACCTGCAACGTCAGGAAATGGGCAGGCAGGTATAATCACCATCCTTCCAACCTACACAATTTAAAATGTCTGAAGAAGGCTATTATCGTACACCTCCCAACATTTCCAAGACGAAAGTAAAGTCATTCATGCGTACTTGGCCCACCAAGGATCCACCCCCGCCCCCTTCACTACTATACACTGATCTGGTTGCACATCACAACAACCTACAATTTACTAGGGCTGTGCTCCGCTTCTCTTTGGATCGGAGAAGCAGAAGCAGATTGGGGTGCTTCGTCTCCCCTTAAGGCGGAGGCGAAGAGGATCAGGGGAGAGGCAGCAGAGTGGATCGAGATGAAGGCGGATCCTTCGCCTCGATACGGAGCTCCGCAAAAAAGGTAAGGGGGCCTTACCTGGTGCTGCCGCCGCCTGTGCGGCGACGGCAGCAGTGCCAGGTAAGGGGGCAGGGGGGTCTTAACTGGTCTGTCACGGCCTGTCGCTGGCTTCACTAGGGCCTGTGGCTCAACCCGGAAGTGTAGGCCCGGGGCCTACAGTTCCGGATTGAGCCGCAGGCTCTAATGAAGCCAGTGATGGCCAACAACGGACCAGGTAAGTGGTGTGCGTGAGGTTTTTTTTATCTGGGCCTGCCGCCACCGCCAGGTAAGGGGGAAGAGGGGAAGGGTCTTACCTGCGTCTGTCCGCAGTTTGGCAGCGGCTTCAACTGAGCCCGAGGACTCAAACCTGGATTTGTGGACTTGATGGCCTTATTAGCCCCTTCCAACTCTACTATTCTATGATTCTATGCTCGGTCTTCTCTTCCTTCCCTAACCCTTCCCCCTTCTGTATCTTGTTTATTAGATTAAAAGTCTTTCAAACAGGGACTGTGTCATTAATCTTTATACAGTGCCTAGAAAGCTTCAGGCGATTAATAATACTGATAATCACATAATCCAGAGAAGTAGCCATGTTAGTCTGTTGCAGCAAAACCTGCAGAATCAGTCCTGTAGCAACTACCAACTTGGGATAACACCGGTGAACTGGATCCTAGCCCAGGGAACCTAGGCCCATAAAAAATTTATCTTCAAGGTGCTGCAAGGCTTTTTCTAATATCTACCTCTTCAATTTTTTTCTGAAATATTTTGCCCTGAACTGGCTTTTGAAGCATCATGTGTTAATAAACTTGATTATAACACAGTGTTGTTCCTTTCTAAACACCTTGGGAATAGTTCATAACAAGCTTCTTCTCGGGTTGCATCTGGTCGTACATATTATAAACTACCTGTAATTCCAGACCTTTCTCAACTGCTCTCTGTGTTTAATTCAGTTGTGAACAATATTTGTAACATTCATGATCTGGATCTGTGTGTATTGAGGTAGGGGAACAGAGTGAGAGGAAGCAATGGAAAGGAAGGAGCACATTGGGGCTGTGATTCTATTCGCACGGATTTAAGAACTGATCACTAAAGTCACACGGTATTTCCAGAGACCCACAAGACACGGCAAAATTCTACTACACACTCATTAATGTTTTTAAAAATCATCCTACAGCGAAACAGGAACACTGATGTATTAGAATAAGTATCAAAAAGCAGAGATGGTTTGTTTCACATTTAGCCTTCCCTCCCATGAGCTGAAGTTGGCACGCGTTGCTCTCCTCTTTGGATCCTCACAACAGCCCTGTGAGGTGGGCCACACCCAAGGCTTCACGGCTGAATGGGGATTTGAACGCGGGTCTGCCTAGCCTTAGACTGATACTCTAACCACTACGTAGCGCTCCTTCTCTCGCTGTTAAAAAAAAAAAAAAAAAAAGGACACTCCAAATCTGCTTCCACTCCAGCGAGGCCAACACGAGGCGCAAGAACTAATGCGGAAAGATCCTTTGGCCACCCGGTCAACAACCAGCAGCCACGGCGCCCGCTGCCCTGTCTGCGAAGAGGAAGCCCCCAACTCCTACTCAGCTGCGCCCCTTCCCGAAAGCATCCCAGACCACCACCCCCGCTCGAAATAATCCGCTCGCTCCTCACCTGCGCATAATCCAGCGGAAGCTCCATCGCAGTCGAGGCCATGCTGCTTCTTCTCCACGTGGACCTGCGACCTGGGCGCGGCGCCGTTCAATGACGTCACCGGAAGCGCCTCCCGGTCTCACGCGTAAAAAGGAACGGGAGGGTTCCCATAGAGCTAGAAACTAGTAGAGTGATACAGGTGCACTTCCGTTATATATATTCTAAGTCTCTATGGGCGCCAAGCGGCGTCTTCGTCTCTATGGTGGAACTGGGAGCTTAGAGAGCGGGTGACTATAGACTTATGAAAACTAGACTCGACCATGGGGTACGCTTCCGAGTTTACTTTGGGCGTTCTGTTTGCTCTTCTGCTCATATTGGGGGGGGGGGGGGGAGAGAGAAGAGCAGAGGAATCCGAAATTTTGCAGAAATCCGGAACTCAATTTCACTGAGTTTAATAGGTCTTATTCTATGGGATACGGGATTGCAGCACTGCAATCCTACCCACGTCTACAGGGAAGTAACTCCCATGGATTTCAATGGGCTTACTCCTTTGTAAGTGCGCAAAGGGCTGCAACCTTAGCGTAGCTGTGATCAGGCAAGTAGTAGGTGTCCCACACTCCAAGGAAACTTTTATGCTCCTTTTATGGATATTATATCCCTTTTATAGATATTATATTCCTTGTTGCTCAGTGGAGGCGGGTGACTCCGATGTCAGTGGGGCTGTGAATCCGCCCTGTGTTTCAATCAGAACCCTAAAGGAACTATCTCAAGGTGCAGAACCCAAAACGGGTTTAGCAGCTTGGATTGCTCCGAGTTCTGAAACCAGAGGGGGTTCACAGCTCCACTGACATCAGAGCCACCAGCCTTCATTGTTATTACTATTACACTATGGTTTTTAAACGTTTAAACTCACAATGTATTTGCAGCCCCCTTCAAATGTTTATCAAGTCAGAATCCTTAAATTCTACTAACCCCAGAAGGAAAAATAGCATTCCCTCCCTGCAAAAGACAATGACATTTCTGATACACTACTTTTCTATACCGATTTACAACTTCTCTTGGGAGCTCAGCAGACATCTAGCTGGAGAACAGGAGCCAATGGCGGCAGGTTCTCTTTGACCAAACCAAAAATAATACCTGTGTTAGTTCTGATTTTTAATCTCTGCACTCTCCATTTAAAAGTTCTTCTTTGTAAACTGCCCAGCTTGGCACTTGGAGCTTTTAACATGCAGGTGGCTTGGAACCCGGGTGCCTTGAAGGTTCACTTGCCTCCACCTGTACTTACAAGATCCTAAAGACAGCCTGAGGTATCCTGACCTGCTGTGTGAGGCAAATGACTGGGCACCAAGGTTGGTCTCCGTGGGTAACCTGGTGCCCACGGGCGCCACATTGGGGACACCAACTGTATTGCAAGCTCTCCCTGAACTAGCCTAATTGGGTAACAAGTGCTCAGGTTTGGTACAACTATCGCTTGGGCCAGTTTGGCCCTTTCTACACCTAAGTTATCCCAGGAAAATGGAGGGATCGTCCCTGCCTGCTCCTGGGATCCCCTGTGTGGCATTTGGATGCACAGGAACAATCCTGGGGAAAAAGGCAGGTGTAACAACAGCCTTTGTCTCACTGTAGGCACCTGAGGAAGAAGCAACAGGGATCCAAGCAGAATCTAGCCTGGATATGGATATTTATAGCCGAGAGCCAGAAACAGGGGAGGGGAGAATTATTACTGATGTGTACAGCTAACCACTGTTCAGCAGCTAGAGATCAGACCATCCCAAGCTCTCTGCTGGAGCAATAGCAAGTGCCTGCCGTAGACAATACCCACAAACTATCCCCAGCACTTCTTTTTGCTTGTGCAATTTTTCTTTTTTAAGCAGATCTGGGTCCATTAAAAGACCTGGCAAGTATTTAAATTAACATATAGAAGGGTTAGTATAATACTTTAAAAATAGTCAACACCTACATATGAGCTGATACTCTTCCCCGGGGTAGGCATGGTTGGGCCCCTGCTGAGGTCCTACAGCCCCAGTAGGGGCCCATGGACAAGAGCCCCCTGGAGATGCTCCTGCTCCTCACCCTATCCACCTGCTTGTTCACCTGCCTCTCACTCTGCCCCAGACGACAGCAGCGGTGGTGAGGAGCAGATGTCTCTCTGCCCATCAAAGCAACCGGTAGCAACGCTGAGAAAAAGGATGAAGAGCAAGAGCGGATGGAGACCGTGGCGGTGAGAAGGTCAGTGGAGGCTGTCCCACCTCAAGGACCCTTCAAAACCCAGAGCTGGCACTGCTCTTCCCACCCCCGCCCTCAGGCGCTGCGATGTCACAGAATATTCAAACACATTCCAACTTCTCAAAGAGAAGTGAAAGTCAGCTGAAAAAGTAGACAGGGACTACAACATCAAGTTACAAGCAAATTGCTGACCACAAGAGACATAGTATTGTACTACAAAATACAGTAAGTTATCCTAGAAGTTGGTTTACACTGCAATTACCAAGGCCTGATTTCATATAACGAAGCAGAATAATTTACAATCGCATACTTTTAGAGTTAATGCTAGCACATATGACCTGGGATTCTGCAATATAGCGATAATACAAACGGACAAATCCACCATCTTTCATTTCTCATAAATAAAGCCCCTTCCAGTTCAATTGGATTTATTCTGGGATAAATGCATTCAGTATTGCAACGTTCTGATGTGTTGACTTTAGCAGAGTTTCTTTTTCGACATTCTGCAGTTCCTTAGAACAACATTTGCCCAAGCGGAAAGGGTTCCATTCAACTGCTATTAGCATCCTTATAGTCACAGTCCTTTGCCTTCAAGAATTTTAACCTACTACATCAGGAAGAAAATGAGCTTCCATCGACTGCATTTTTAAACGTTGCGATCATCTCAGTAACAAAGGGAGGAATTTGAGAAGCATAAAGTCAGCACAACTTAACACCTGAAATGGTTAGCTAATCTTAGGACACTTCTTTGGAAGTCTCTTTTTCTCCAGTTTACATTAGTTTAAAATGAAACATCTGAATTCTTTAGCATTGTTTAAAACATTACTGTGAATTAAAGCTTTCAGATTCCCAGAAAAATAAAAGCCCAGAAATTTGCAGACATAATAATAAAATTTATTTAAATTTTCATGCATTACGGTAGCTACAAGTGTAGTCATATGAAACTGAAGGACAATAAACTTTGCCTCGTCCATACAATGTAGCCTTAACATGACATGGATGGGAATTCCACAATTACAAAGAAACAAAACAAAACAAAAAAGGAAATGGGCCAAACGTTTTAAATTTAGAAGGGTGTGAGATGAGACAGTCACACGACTGTAGACTTGGAGGAAAAGGGCACATTACTCGATCAACATACAATTGCAACGGATTCAATAGAAGTGTTTTGAACAATCTCTGAAACCCGCCATCTCCCTAAACCTGATAATGAAGATGGCCAATACACTCTGGAGTATCGCTGCATCCTGCTTTCTGCTTTCCCCTTCCTTTTTATAGCAATCGTAGAAACCTCACACTTCAGCCTATAGCCAAGTGTACGTTGACTACCCGGCTCCTTCGAACTGCCAGCCAGAAGTCCTATTATTCACTTCTGTTTTCCTCTAGTTCAAATTGCTTTGATATGCAGAAATGTACAGAGACTGTGCTTGATTCTATTCTCAGTTTTAACCAGCAAACCTTTAGGATTAAATAAGTGGTACTCACTGATTGGGCCACCATCCGGCTATTGGCAGTCGAAGAGGGAATAGCCCACCCCACAACTGCAGCCGATTTGGCTCAGTTCAAGTCCCTGGCCGCCCACCCCCCTCCAAAAAGATTCCCCAGTCTTCCAAGTTAAAGACAGAATGAACCGAGTAACGTTATCATAAACTGATACTTAAGCTCAGTTTTCAGACTGAACATTGTGTACCAGCGTTATTGCCAGAGTTGTCATGTAACAGTCTACTAATTTTATTGGTTAGCATTTTCTGCCAGGAAGAATTTGATGACGTACTCCAAGACAGGAAGATCTAGATCATCCCCGTGCCTAAACAATTATGTTAAGATAACTTTTCATATATATAAGCAAAGTTAACTTAATTGTTTAGGCATATGCAACACTAATTAAATAGTACCATACTTGCATGAACATATTTAAGATTTCTTTTTTAAAACCACCATAAGGAAAGGGCAAAAGAAAGTTTCCTTAGTACAGTTTTTTTGTCAATTGTCTAACTGCTTCATTTAAAACTTGGTTGAGGAGTTGGCAAAGGAAAGAGTTTGGTTTTAGAACAGCCTAAGTAATCGGATATTCAGTTTACTCGGCAAGTTAAAAGCTAATGCAACAGGTGTTCTATCTGGATAAAAACATTATTCAAAAGCAATTAAGATACCCAAAAAAAAGATTTCAAATTGAATAGTTTATTAACATGGTAATTGTCTTTGTAACATGTGCACGCTCGCTCGCACACGCCGAATGATCTGCCTTGAAAAATGTTTCAATACGCTGGGAGGGGGGAATTAAACATAAATCCTATAGATTTTTCATAATTCTAGGCAATTGTGTCCACATCACTTACAAAGCTATTGCCAAATCTTTCCAAGGAAGCAGAATTTAGGAGGAAGGGAAAAAAAAAACTTGGGGAGGGGGGAATTCAACGGTGGCATAGCAGAGCTCTCAATATGAGAAAGCTGACAGAATGTGGACCTTTGCTGTGAAATTTCGTCTTTGTAAAATATAGGGAGAAGGTTATCAATGGGAAGAAAATAAGAAGGCGTTGTGAAGTAGGCTTTTGCAGAGTCCTTTTTTTTTTTTTAATCCTCACAGTATTTCTGCAGGCTTGTCAAAAACGCTTAGTCCTTCTCTGGAACCAATTTCAGAACTTTTCCAATTGCAATGGTCTTACCTATGCAAAAGAGAGAGATGGTCGTTAGGAAATAAGCTCATAGACCCTTAAAAGTTTGCAGAGGTATAAGAAACGGCCTTTTAAAAATGCTGAAAGTTGCATTGTTTTGTTGCTTTTATTCTGCATTATTAATTTTTGGAAAATTTGTTGTTTGGTTTTATGATTCTAAGCTGCCCTGAAGGGATTAGCCAGCTGGGTGATATACAAATCAAATACACAAACCTTCTCGGTGGTGTCCCCTACATTTATGGAATGATCTCCCTGACGAGGCCTGCCTGGTGTCAACATTGTCATCTTTTCTGTGCCAGGTTAAAACTGCCCTCATCTCTTAGGCATTTGATAGCCCATAATGAGTCTTTTTGAACAGGTCCTGGATTGTCTATGTCCAACGGGTTTTTTATTATTGTTTTAGATGTATTTTGCTGTGTGTGCATTTCAGTGGCGGCCCCTCAATTATGGCATGATCTCCTTGGCAAGGCTTGCCTGGCGCTAACATTGTTATCTTTTCTGCGCCAGGTCAAGACTTTTCTCTTCTCCCAGGCAGTTAACAGCATTTAACTACCTGGGAGATCCTCAGGGGCCCTTCTCCGTGAGCCCCTGCCAAACGAAGTGAGGCAAGTGGCTACCAGGAGGAGGGCCTTCTTTGCTGTGGCACCCCGGCTGTGGAATGAGCTCCCTAAGGAGGTTCGCTTGGCACCTACATTATATGCCTTTAGACGCCAGGTGAAGACCTTTTTATTCTCCCAGCATTTTAACAGTCTATAAATGAATTTTAACTGGTGTTTTAAATTTGTAATTTTGCATTGCTGCTGTTTTATTTATTTATTTTATTTTATTTATTTATTGCATTTCTATACCGCCCAATAGCCGGAGCTCTCTGGGCAGTTCACAAAATAATTTAGGATGCATTCAGCACCAACAAATAGAGATAGTTTGATCCAGGATAGACTAGGAAGTGATTTTGCTGAACAAAAAGTTTTTATCTGGTTGAGCTTTTATATTGTATTTTATATTATGGTTTTATACTGTTGTTTTATACTTTGAATGGTTTTAATTTTTGTGAGCCGCCCAAAGAGCTCCGGCTATTGGGCGGTACAGAAATGCAATAAATAAATAAATAATTTAACAGCATATGCTGAGTTTTCTAACTGACCCCAGAATAGTTGTTTTTAAATGGATATTGTCTGTTTTTGTTTGTATTTTATGCTTTTTATGGTTTAAAATTTTGTGTATTTCTTTTTAATGTTCACCGTTTTTAACTTTTGTAAACCGCCCAGAGAGCTTCAGCTATTGGGCGGTATATAAATGTAATAAATAATAATAATAATATCTGCTTCATGTCCTTACGTGAATGGTTTCATACTTTATATAATGTATTTTTTAAAAACAACAACAACCATAAGCCACCGAAAGAGCTTTGGCTATGGAGCCGTAGAGAAAAATAATAAATGACATGAAACGATAAGAAGAGCAGCCTCCATACAGATGTCACACTGCACACCTGCATTCCATGGCCTTGTTCTTGCAGTGGCTTTATGTTCTTATTGATGGCTTCTAGAAAAGCTTGACAACTCTAGAAAAGTTTTGCTCTTAACCAAAGAAACACATACAGGACTTCTAATTGTCTTTTGTATTAGAGGCCTGGTGCTAGAGCCAATGATGGGAGGTGGAAACCTTTCCGCCAAATTTTCCAGTGCTTTAGTGTTCCGCAGTCCATTCATAAACGTGAACGTCTGCCAATCGCATACATTCATGGACTAAAACTTCATTCATTTTCTGGGTGTGGCCACACCATGAGCCGTCGCTCTAAACAAAAATGCATCTCTCTCCGGTTCAAGCCACTGGATGGCCTTGTCAAGAGATGGTGGGCAAATGGATCTGGGCAAATGGCTACCTCTCAGGACCTTTTGAATCCTGCAGTTTTCTAAAGGGTTTGCGATGAGCCGCTCTGGGGGGACTTGATGCAAGACTAAATCCAGGCATTTGGAAAGCGAAGCGTTAAAATGCCCGTATTTGGTCCAGGAAAATTGCAAGGGGTACATTTTTCAAACGCACTTACCCTCATCTCTTAAGGTGAAACGGCCCATTTGAGGGAAGTCTTTGAACGTCTCAAGGCAGATGGTTCCTGCTGTCCTTAAACGGGCAATGCACACTTGATCTTGTTTGACGAAACGGGGCCGTGTTCTGCTTTTCTCTCCTGATTTTTTGTCTACCAGACAGATTAAGGCCTACAGAAGGAAGAGAAACATGATGAAATGCAGTGTGGGTCACCAACAGAAGACCTGGTGCCTTTAAGGATGGGAAGGAAGAACGCGCTCTGTGTTAAACAGGAAACGCCGTGACTGTTGAATGCACAGGAAGAATTCTCCTCGGCATTCACAAGTAGATTTATCCTATGTTGCTTCATGTAACTTAAGCATATCAACCTCCACTATTTAGCTGGCAAAAGACTATCTTTTCTAGTTATTTCTGAAATAACTAATGCAACTGGACATTCAAGTTAAGACACTTTTATTAAGTGTACTTCATTACATAATTACACTAAGCCTATCGGGATGTTTGCACTTAATGGCGGCGTTTGGAGGTAAATCTTGGGCTGATTAACCCACGATTTGTAGGGATGAGTGCCATGTGCACACCATTTCCACTGTCCAATAGCAATCTCTTGTTGCATTCATAGGTTGTTAGCATGATGTTTGAACATGGACACTCAAGCCTTTTTGCTCATAATGGTGACATTTGGCGGGAAATCGTGGGTTAATTAACTAATGGTTTGTGGGGCTGTGCATTGCACGGAAGTCACTACCAGTTTCTGTAAACAACCTACAAATGCCCTGTTTGAATACAAACCCAACGTTGACTTAAGAACAAACCATGGATTAACAATCTAGAAATAAGGCCATTTTATCTTGTCATTTAAGAGGGGAAGAGGTGGGAATGCAGAAGACAGTTTGCCTGCTCTCTCTTCCTCATGCACGACAACCCATGGGTTGTTTAAACCACGGGTTGTCATTATGTGCAAGACTTTGGCTATGCATGGGTTAAACAGCCCACAGTTAACCTAAGAACAAACCAGGGGTTAACTGTGGGTTGTTTAACTTACCATCTCAAAGTGTCCGGGTTTGAACATCACGCTAACAACCTAAGAATTAGCCCATCCATCGTAGGTTGATGCTGGAAAGCAGAAGTGGCCGGCATATGGGAAGCAGCGCTCCTGCTTTCTCTAACTCATGCACAACAATTCACAGGTGTTTATGTACTAATCACGTCTAACTAACAACAGTGGTGATGATTCAACGCAATGCCCGGCAAAGAAGCCACTTGTACAATCTACATCCACCTCACTCAAAAAAGTTTGCTGCAGTTGGATATTTATTGCTCCCAGGATTACAAAAAGTGGCAAGAAAGATAACTAATACTCACTGTGATCTCAACTTCTTCAATACAGGTATGAATATGCAGCACCGCATTGTAACCAGGGCAGATGATGGATTTGTGCTCAATTATCACTATCTGCAATCAATAAGAATTTAATAAGACTTTATCTCGGGCAAGGCAGTCTATTAACAAGTTCCTCAAAACTCTCGCTTTAAGAAGACATTACTTCAATACAAACATATGTGGGATGATGAACTGATATGCAAGAAATAGGATGTTCCTTAATAAAGTGAGTATTTCCCAATTTGGTATTAGCAGGAGTTTATTTGACCCAGTATGGAAGTGAGGACAATGCTTCTTGGACAGGAGTTAACGATGACACATGCCTTAGTTACATCCTGATTAGATTACTGTAACGCCTGCTATGTGGGGCTGCCTTTGAAGAGTGTTCGGAAACTCCAGCTGGTTCAAAGAGCTGCAGCCAGATTGTTGACTGGGGCTGGTTACAGGGAGCATACAACTCCCTTGTTAAAATAGCTCCACAGTCTGTTTCCAGGCACAATTCAAAGTGCTGGTTATGACCTATAAAGCCCTATATGGCTCGGGTCCAGGTTATTTGAAAGACCGTATTCTCCCTTATGAGCCTGCCCATGCTTTAAGATCTTCTGGAGAAGCCTTTCTTTCAGTCCCACCATCTTCACAGGTGCGCTTGGTGGGAACATGGGAGAGGGCCTTCTCGGTGGCTGCTCCAGTGCTTGGAACTCTCTTACTGGGGAAGCTAGGCTGGCTCCCTCCTTGATGGGCTTTCGGGAGCAGGCTGAAACTTGTTTGTTCCAGCAGGCCTTTGGAGAGTAATTTGGTCCTCCATCTATGTTAATGACTTATAATTTTGTTGGGTATTTTAAATGTTTTTTTTTCTGTTTTTACATTTCTTTTCCTAGGTTTTACAATGTATGTTTTAGACTTTGTAAGACCGCCTTGAGGCCCAGTATTGGGCAAAAGGCGGGATACAAATAAATATAATAATAATAATAAAGTCTGAGATCGCCTTAAGGTGTGCATGTCTGAACTAGGTCCCATTGGCCAAGGTGTAATAAACCAACTCAATTTCAGTCTCATCCACTGAAGATCAAACATTTCCCTAACGAGCATACCTGAGCATCAAAAGTGCGTCCTGAATGACACAGATTATTAAGATCACAGAGTATAAACCCTGGAAGGATCTCCTCTTCTTCAATCCCTTTCAGCCGGATCTTCAGATTTTCACCTGGAGCTACGGATTCAGTTTCTACATCATCAGAAAGGATTCCAAGGACTTCCACGTTGTGCTTAAAAGAAAGAGAAGGGGTTTTCTAAGACACGGAACGTTCACTTACTGCGTACGCTGCAAAGTATTTGACATTCGGACACATGCAAAGGTCTGGTAACATTCTGCATACACAAGAGCTTCCTGAGTTTTAAGCAGTCAACAACACAGGGTAACAGTACTGTCCATTATCAGAATTTCTGCCTTTCTGGCTAAGAAGTCGAAAAATGTGTTCTATTACACATAGAGCCCCACCCAAATTCACACACTCGGTATGTGGAAATCCTCCAGTCCTCCTGTCTTTCTTTGGTACCTTTGGGTATGTGAGGCATAAAAAATTCCAATCCATTTGCATCTTTCAAAGGAATCACAAATCGTAATAGCTTTTATGTTTTACGTTTCTTTAAGATGCAGCTGGACAACCGTCTGTCAGGCATGCTTTAAGGTAACTGGTAACGAATTTGCTGACAGCAGCAAGGTTGATCATGTCTAGGAACTGGATGGTGCAAGGAGATTGTCATGTTGAGGACTGGTATAAAGAGATTTGGGATATTGCTATAAATGATAAATTGACATGTAATATAAAAGTAAGAACAGGGATAACAAAAACGAATGATTTTGAGGGAATTTGGAATCAGTTCCTAGAATATGTATTATCTAAGGGGAGTGGAAAACCACCTCCAGAAGAATCAATGAGATTCTGGAAACAGGAATAGATCCCGGAGTGGGGTGGGGGTGCACTTTATGTTATGCAATGATGTAAAAATATTAAATTAGAAATGTTATAAGGTTATTCAATTTATGTATTATGTTTTTTTTCTTGTGTTGTTGTGATTACTGTAGTATTGTATTAGTGTATTGTTAATCAATAATAATAATAATAATAATAATAATAATAATAATAATATAAGGTGGATTCCTGCATTGAGCAGGGGGTTGGACTCGATGGCCTTATAGGCCCCTTCCAACTCTATTATTCTATGAAGTACACTCAATGCTATTATGAAAGAAAAAAAGGATTTCGGGACACACAACTGAGTATTCTTTATGGATGTAAACACTTTTTTCTGAGTTGTGTAGCTAATCTTTTATTTAAAAAAAGGTGTATACTAAGTTTGTAGGAAAACTCTTGTTTTAATGTTCCTTTTTACGACACAGCATGCATTTTTATTGCTCTGTGGTTCAATGTTTCATAATTTAAAAATCCTTCTATCAAATTTCAGAAGCTTAACATAAAGCCCCTTTCAGAGGGACCACAAACCAGGCGTGTGCATAAACCTATCGGACGCACCACCTGCAGAAGATACCCCTGGTCACTTTTGCTCAACAGCCAGGACATCACCAAAGTGTCCTACCGAGTGTTTTCAAATACCAAATTAATCTCACATATTACAGGCTGAACTTCCCTCAGTCTCTCTCCAGCACAATCACTGTCAGCTTTGTCTTTGGCGAGCACGTATAAAAGCGTAAGAAAACCCCATCGTTGCTGCTTAACACACACGAGATTTATATTTTGAACAGGGGGGAAAAAAAAGTTCCTTATTCAATTTGGAAGACTAGTGCCTGAAAATGGTACCAGGTAGGGAAAACAGAATGCCGGTTATTTATGCCTTCAGTAAGGAGCCTTATGACGAAGGTGAAAGAAGAAAGTGCAAAAGCTGGGTTGCAGTTAAACCTCAAAAAACCCCGATATCATGGCAACCAGCTTGATTGATAACTGGCAAATAGAGGGAGAAAACGTGGAGGCAGAAACGTGACAGTCTTTGTATTTCTGGGCACAAAGATTGCTGCACACGCTGACTGCAGCCAGGAAATCAGAAGACGTTTACTTCTTGGGAGGAGAGCAATGACAAATCTCGATAAAATAGTTAAGAGCAGAGACACCACACTGACAACAAAGGTCCGCATAGTTAAAGCAATGGTATTCCCCGTAGTAACCTATGGCTGCGAGAGCTGGACCATAAGGAAAGCGGAGCGAAGGAAGATAGATGCTTTTGAACTGTGGTGTTGGAGGGAAATTCTGAGAGTGCCTTGGACGGCAAGAAGATCAAACCAGTCCATACTCCAGGAAATAAAGCCAGACTGCTCACTTGAGGGAATGATACTAAAGGCAAAACTGAAGTACTTTGGCCACATAATGAGAAGACAGGACACCCTGGAGAAGAGGCGGATGCTAGGGAAAGTGGAAGGCAAAAGGAAGAGGGGCCGACCAAGGGCAAGATGGAGGGATGATATTCTGGAGGTGACAGACTCGACCTTGGGGAAGCTGGGGGTGGCAACGGCTGACAGAAAGCTCTGGCGTGGGCTGGTCCATGAAGTCACGAAGAGTCGGAAGCGACTGAACGAATAAACAACAACAACCTGATCACACCCACTAAAATTTGAGCACTGACATGAAACCCAGACAGGGCTGTGAAACAAGGTGACTTTCTTAGGAATAACATTTCTGAGACATGTCTGTTTTGACAGGAAAGCTTTTAAAGCATGCTTTTTACTTCCCTTTTTGTTGTTGTTGTTGATTATAGGGCCTGCACTCCTTCCCTATAAAACATGCCAGACAGATCGAACTAGTCTTTTAAGGTTTTGTTACAACACCACACAGGATTCAGCATGACAAGGTATGAATTTTATACACTGTCACATGAGAGACAAACCCTGAGTTTCTGGAACATTTCCACAAAGCGAAGCGGTTGTGGAATTTTCTGCTTTCAGACAGGAGGAACTTGGAGGTTTTGGATGACTCATTCTCTGCCCTCTGTAAGCAGCCTTTTTATAGTGGAAAATCAGGTTTACCAAGTTACGTAGCACATATTTTTTGAGCTGAAATTCAGCCCACACACAAAGGAAGGGTGAATCCTAGAACTTTTCAAGGAGCTCAAGAACTAGCCTACAGGGGCATCTAGGTACAACGTTGCTTTTTAAATCCTTCAGAGGGTCAGGTAAGCCCAGCTCTGCGTATTGTAAATCACAGGCTTAAGTGGGCCATCAAAACATGATGGTTTCTCCAAGGTCTCCTTTCTCCGCAATACGTCTAAGTCTCATGATTATGTTGATTTCCATCATCTAAAATCCAACAGATGGTTTCAAGGGCGGCCTTCTTATGTTGTTACGGAACCCAGGAAATGGTTCCTACCTCCTTGCTCTATTCTAGAGGGACCAAGATATACAAACCCAGGGAGTACACACGTGAAAAGGCAGAGCAGTCCTCAGCACCCCTCACCGTTACCTCCAATCTAGGCACAATCTGTAGGGGGCAGGCAAGCCTGCTCCCCAGAAGGTATTGTGTTCAAAGAATAAAAGGTTTAGACTCTACAGCCTTAAGAGCAGCGATTTGCTTTCTCCTATTAAATCGACAGCTGCCATCCACTTGTGAGGGACAAAGAAAAGGAGTAAGTGCTCTGGACCTGGGGGCACAATTGCCTGGCCTTCCTGCTGCATGGACCCCCGTCCACCCCGAATCCCTGCCCATCATGATGGCCACTGTGCCACGACACAGGCTCTTTATGAGCCTAAGGTGAGGGACAAACACCACCTTTCGACAAACTATGTGGAGAAAGGGGTTAAACAGGAATAATTTCAGGAATAAAAAAATGCACTGTGAATTTTATGTGCTGATGGTGAATTAATGTCAGAACGGGTGTTATATGTATATAACTGCAGATGATAAATGCCAAGGAGACACGTGGGATTTTTTGTGGTAGTAAAACAAACTGAATAAAAAATTATTTAGTTGTTCTCAAACTTTGTTTCATAATAAAAATTTTCAGACCCTTGTCAAAACCTCTCATCCAATCCTTTCTCTCTTCTCATACACGCTTTCCTTTCCTTCACATCTTCACTCTAGAACTTTCTTTATTATCACGATTTTTTAATAGACACCAACTGACTATCTGCACCCTACACTCAGAAGACAACCCTCTTTACCTGGATCCTCTAATTCTCCCTTGAACCAAAGTACTTTCAAAACGCCACCCCTATCACCTCAGTCATCCCCTTACATATCCTCCTCCCCACTCCTAAGATATTCAATCTCCACCCACTCAGGTCAACATTCTAAACACAATAGACTTACAAATCCTAGACATACATTAGGGAACTGACTTGTGGGGTGTAACGCCACAGGCCCCTTGTGAGCGGCTGTTAAAAACCAGCAGCCCAAGTCTCAAGAGCTCCTCTAACAAGAACTAGGCTGATCCTGTGCATACTCCTATATGCACGCTAAACCCTTTCGGGAGTATAAAAGGAACCTCACAGGGGAATGCCGTTTTCTAACCCAAGCGTTGTTTCGCAGGCTTAACTCTAGGAATGTAAGCTTCTTAAGAGGAAAGTGTGCTGTACCTTGTTTGGCATCATCACAAGCTGCTGTCCTTTGCAAATAGAGCCCGATTCCAGCTTTCCCAGAACCACCGTGCCCATATCCTTCACACGGGGGGGGGGGGGGGGGAGAGAGAAACGCACACAGGTTAAAAACCAAACAACACACCACAATATAATATATCTGTCGTGTTTCTCAGAACACTCCTGCTTTCAGTGGGAGACAAATGACGAGACTTGCTAAGTAATCCACAAAGCTTTTATTAAGCAACAAACGTCTCTTCTACCTGAATAGAGTCTAACCTCTTGGAAACGTCCCCCTAGGCAAAACTATGCAAACTAAGCAAGACAATTGTCCGCTCAAGAAGAAGAGGAAGCCACTTCCCAAACACCCATAACTTCAGAGCGCCTGGTACGGAGGCAGGTTCTGGCGTAATCAAAACGACTTTCTTACACCTTCCTTCCACTCCGTGCGTTTGAGCTTCTGGCGGACCCTAGCATCAGCTAGCTTCTCAGGATGCTCACCTCCGGAAGAAACCTCACTTCCCACCGAGGGTGTAGGATTTGGCCTTGAGGAGATAAGCTCTGGAGAGGGCCGACTCCCAGCTGGAGAATCGCCTGTGAGAGCTTCCTCCCCTACTGGTACAGGCTGGCTGGTGTCTGGTGCTGCGTCTTCTAGTTCTGAATCTGATTCAGATTGATTACCTGAAACATCTTCTCCCAAAACAGGGGCAGTAGGGTTAGACACGACAATACCTCGGTTTACTTTACAAGAGGTAGTATCTGTTACTAGGGCATGTGATTCCAAATCGAAGCAGGAAGCAACTCTGATCTGAAATTTATACATTCTATCCAAGAGGTAAAGTACTATGGTTTACCCCTGCATGTGGTGAAGTGGTAGGACTGAGAGTCTGGGGTCAAGTCCCCACTCGGCTATGAGTACCCTTTGGTATTGACCTAGGCCTAATGTACACCAAACAGGATATTGTGCTATGAAAGCAGTATATAAGAGGCAGGAGCCACACCAAGCAGGACATAGCGGTACGAAAGAGGTGCATGGACTGTGCCAATGGGCCCCAACAGTTGTCAGTGCACTTCAATACCGCTATAAAGCAGTCGTGTGGCTCCTGCCTTTTATATTCCACTTTCATAGTGCAATATCCTGCTTGGTCTAATAGAAGACTTTTGACTGCCTCAGATTTTTTTTGAGGAGCAGCCATGAGGTACACCACACACAATCCTAAGTGAAAAATTGGTCCGCTAGAGCAAATTTTCAAGGTAGCTGTTATCTGCGTACCTTATATTTATCGACAATTGGCAGCCTGATTGGTCCATCAACAGATCTGTTGAAGTTTGGCAAGTTATCCAGATATGGAATAAATGGGAGCCCACTGAAAGAGAGAAGAGGGAAAAAAACCTGTGTTATCAAGGTCTACAGTATGCCTTTGTATTAAGATAAGATACCCATCCATAAGATAAGATGCTTTAGGGTGGATTCCTGCATTGAGCAGGGGGTTGGACTCGATGGCCCTGTAGGTCCCTTCCAACTCTGCTATTCTATGATTCTATAAGGATGCCTAGGTACAGCTAATGCTTGATTAAGTAACATCTTTTATGACACAAGTACACCTGCTTTGTGTTACCTGTATTTCTACCAACTTTTAAAGCCATGGCATAAGCAGAAGGTCCAACAGTGTCATTCCATGAGCGCAAAACTTTTGACTACTTGTGGAAACGTTGTTTTCATCCTCGTTGCTGGATGTGCACAAGTGCTTTCACAACTCATTATAACTTCGTTACACTAGTGCTAGTAATTCCTCTAGCACTTGCACAACCACTAGTGGAACAGACACCTGGCTAGAGGAACAATATCACCTTTTGTACTTTTTCTGCTAGAGTTATGTTGGATACGACCTAAATTCCACCAATTCAAATGCTCTGCCCTCTCCCCCCCCCCCCCCCCCGGGCGCCTTCTTCCTACCACTTAACTTTTCTGAGAACTCTACAAAGATTTTGACGACAGGCCTTGCCTGCACCTTGTAACCTAAAATAGGCACAACGGAAAAGAGACATGGCTCCAGCGGAAAACGTGGCTTCGTTCACGTTTCAACAGTATCAACACCCTAGCAGTGCTTAGCATTAATGTAGTTGAGATCTGTAGCTAATCGGATTTGAAATAGCAAAGATTTACAGGGCGTCTGTTTGCAGGAGCCAGTCACCTAGCGTACAAAACCAGTAAAGGGATGATTTCTCTAATAGCATTCCCCACTTCCTGTCTTAGATGGCCAATGACTTCTCCCCTACTTCCTTGCAACGGCTGCCTGGGCCCAGGCTGAAAGCGTAAGGCACATAAAGTTTCCCCTCTACTTGCCCGTTACGCCTTTAAGCAGGTACTTGAAACACACCTTTTCAGGCACACCATTAATACTGATTGTGGCTGTATTGAAGTGCATGACTGTTTTATTCTGCATTGCTAGGGCATGAAGCTCGGAGGACGGCAACAAGAGAGAGGGCTTTTTCTGTGGTGGCCCCCCAATTGTGGAACAATCTCCCTGAAGAGGCCCACCTGGCACCAACATTATTTATTTATTTATTTATTTATTTATTACATTTCTATACCGCCCAACAGCCGGAGCTCTCTGGGCGGTTCACAAAAATTGTTCTCTTTTCGG
Source organism: Elgaria multicarinata webbii (assembly GCF_023053635.1). Lineage (NCBI taxonomy): Eukaryota > Metazoa > Chordata > Lepidosauria > Squamata > Anguidae > Elgaria > Elgaria multicarinata. The sequence goes on along the minus strand of NC_086187.1, from coordinate 16,727,673 downwards.
TGCCAGGTCAGGAATTTCCTCTTCTCCCAGGCATTTAGCAACATGTAATTAGCCGGGGTTTGTTCTTGTAGTTTTAAATTGTATGTTTTTGTGATTTGTATATTGTTTTTAAGTGTTTTTATCCTACGTAAACCGCCCAGAGAGCGGTTAATAATAATTGTAATGGTTTTTTTTTTAATCATGCTATTTCAGTGTGATTCGACTGGGCGTTGATGTTTTATTAAATGCCTTCGATTTTTGGTTAGCCACTCTGAAAGGCGGGACACGCATTATTATTCTTATTATTATATTTATTTGTATCCTGCCTTTTGCCCAATGCTGGGCCTCAAGGCAGCCTTACAAAGTTTAAAACATTCATGGGTGGGTGGGGAACAAAACCATAAACGTTTAAAATACACACCAAAATTATAAGACATTTAACATAGATGGAGGGCCAGATTATTCTCCAAAGGCCTGCTGGAACAAACAAGTTTTAGCCTGCTTCCGAAAGCCCATCAAGGAGGGAGCCAGCCTAGCTTCCCCAGTAAGAGAGTTCCAGAGCACCGGAGCAACCACCGAGAAGGCCCTCTCCCATGTTCCCACCAAGCACGCCTGTGAAGATGGTGGGACTGAAAGAAGGGCTTCTCCAGAAGATCTCAAAGCACGGGCAGGCTGTAAGGGAGAATACGTAATAAAATAAGATACGTACATATACCAAGGACAGAAGTCCGACTGCTCCTTGAGGTTCGCTCCAGTCAGTCCCGAGCAGGGCATGAAGTGAATATCTTTTTTGGGATTGAAGCCAACTTTCTTCAAGAATGGCACCAGTTTCTCTTTACATTCTTCATACCTGAGAAGGTTGGCCAAACAGAAGAAATATCTTACAACGTGAGCACAGGACAGATGGACTTTTGAGACATCTGGAAGTAACCAGCTCTCTGCACACATCCTCCTGAAGACAAAAAGCAATGGGGAGGTGGGCAGGGAGGGGAACCGCAGAAACTTGGAAGCCCCTGCTTGGTATACAGAAGCTCCCAAGTTCAACCCCCGGCATCTCCAGGTAGGGAAGGGGAAAGAATCCTGCCCGAAACCCTGGAGAGCAGCTGCTGCCAGTCAGTGTCGACAGTACCAGATTGGATGGATGAAGGATCTGACTCTGCAAAAAGTATCAACATCACAGCCTGGTAGCCTGAAGGGCGTTTGCCTGGTTAAAAAACCATGTTTGTTTGAAGACGGAATGGAAATGCTGGTTTGGAAAATCTTAGTGGTCTCGCTTCGCTACAATATGTATAGGAAAACCTATAAAGGCCTACAAGGCTTGGGACCACAATACCTGATGGAACGCCTCTCCCGACATGAACCTACCCGTACGCTGCGCTCAACCTCTAAGGTCCTCCTCTGAGTGCCTACTCCGAGGGAAGCTCGGAGGATGGCAAGAAGGGAGAGGGCCTTTTCGGTGGTGGCCCCCCGACTGTGGAATGATCTCCCTGATGAGGTTCGCCTGGCGCCAACATTGTTATCTTTCAGGCGCCAGGTCAAGACTTTTCTCTTCTCCCAGACATTTAACAGCATTTAACAATGCTAAGTTTGTTTTCTAATGGACCCCAGAACTGTTTTTTTTAAAAAATGTATACTGATGTTTTTATACTGTTGTTTTTATGTTTCTGATGGTTTTTAAATTTTGTATACTTTTTAACGTTTACTGTTTTAACTTTTGTGAACCTCCCAGAGAGCTTCGGCTGTGGGGCAGTATATAAATGTAATAAATAGATAAATAAAATTGTCTCTAGGGTTTCAGGGTACTGCCCTGTGGATTTCTTCCTTCAGGTCTTGATAGGGTATTATCAGTGCCGCTGTTCATCCAGACAAGGATCAAAGGGGACCTTGGACATCTTGGGGTAGGACATTTTATGTACATGTACTGTTTTAACTCTGTATTTTAATCTTATATTAATTTTGCTGCGTGGTTTTTATCCTGGTTGTGCTTTTTATACTGTATTTTGTAATTGTGCTTTTAACCTGTTGGTTGTTTTATTGTGGTTTTAATTTTTGTGAACTGCCCAGAGAGCTTCGGCTATTGGGCGGTATAAAAATGTAATAAATAAATAAATAAAATAAAATAAACCCAATACTTCATTTCAGCGGCCTACATCTTGGTCAATCCACTGGTAGTGTGCATGCAATGGGAGTGCTCTTGTACTTCAATGCCAATATTAACGCTTCCCTATGGTTTAGTAGAGGAAGTGGATCAACTGCATTTTGGTCTCCAGAAGTTAGGGTGATGGAGCACACCACAGTTGAATAAGACCAACCCCATTCTTCACGTAGAAGACATCTAACACGCTGAAAACGAGAATGTGGCTACTTTCACTTCCTAAATTATCATCATTGATAATAGTGAAAATTGCACAGATGTACCCACCTTTCAGTGCTCCAGTTCACAGTTGGATCATCCATTTTATTAATAAGAACTATTAAATGTTTTACACCTGCAGTTTTCGCTAACATGGCATGCTCTCTTGTTTGCCCGCCTTTCTCAAAACCAGTTTCAAATTCGCCTTTCCTTGCAGAGATAACCTGGATTGAAGGGAAATCAGGTCAGACAGTGTTTCAGGTGCAAAGAAGAAGCTCAGCTGAAAACTTTTCTTTTTTCCAAAGCTTTTAGATCTTTAAATAGGAATAATATCTTGGGTTTATCGAATTACCCAGAGGGAAGGACCCTTAGGGTCTCAAACATGTCAGATTTTAATTTTGAATAAACTACATCCTTAGTTTCACCCCTTTGCCTCTGGCTTTGTTTGGGATTACTTTGTAGGGCACCATGTGCATTGATGGCATTAAATAAATAAATAAGGCCAGGAGTGCAGAACCTTTTTTTCAGCAAGAGAGCTGAATTTCATTTCAGAGCAGCTGTAGCAGGCTGCCTTCTGGCAGTGGGCAAGGCAAAAGGGGCAGAGTCCAAAATACCAGCCTGTTTTAGCTTAAAGCTCTTACTACCAGTAACGAAGTCTTAGGAGGAGGACGCCAACCATTTATAATGCACAAAAGTGGGGAAAACGGCAAATGACGAATGGTTGGGGGAAAGGAGCATGGCCACCAGGGGAATGGACTGGGGTTTCAGGAGGCTCACCTCTGCCCCCCAAAACCTAAGGTTCTGCACCTCTGCACTATACAGATCATCCGGTAACACATTTGCCTTGACCCCTTTAAAACACAAGAGTGACCCCTTACCAAGACAGCTAGGTCAGCTTGAGAGGCACCACCGATCATATTTGGGACAAAGCTCTTATGCCCTGGAGCATCTAAAATTGTGAAGTGTTTCTTCTCCGTTTCAAAATAAGCACGGCCCACTTCCACGGTTTTACCTTTGTCCCGTTCTTCCTGGTTCGTGTCTAAGGCCCAGGAGAGGTACCTACAAAAAACACACACATACCACATTCCATACAATATAAAGGAAGATTACACTAGCTCTTTGGGGACCGGATTGTTCTGGGAATCCCATGCAGCGGGATGGTATGTTTTTAATAGATTTTTAATGTGTATTTTATATCATGTTTTTATACTGTTTGTTTTATACTTTGAATGGTTTTAGGTTTTGTGAACCGCCCAGGGAGCTTTGGCTGTTGGGCGGTATAAAAATGCAATTAATAATAATAATAGTTCCTCTAATGTCTGAGAAGCAGTAAGCCTATATATATATCGCCTGGTTTAAGGCTCGCTTGGCGCCAACGTTGTTATCTTTTCGGCGCCAGGTCAAGACTTTTCTCTTCTCCCCGGCATTTTAAGCAGCATTTAACAATGTTAAGTTTGTTTTTAATGGAACCCAGAATTGTTGTTTTTAAATGGATACTATTGTTTTTATACTGTTTTTATGTTTTTTTAAAAATTTTGTATACTTTTAATGTTTACTATTTTTAATTGTTGTAAACTGCCCAGGGAGCTTCAGCTGGGGGGCGGTATATAAATGTAATAAAATAAATAAATAAAATAAATATCAGTTGCTGGGGAAAATGGGCGGTAGGGTGCTATTACACTCGTGTCCTGCTTGTGGGTATCCCATGGGCAGCTGGTGAACAGAGTGCTGGACTTACATGGCTTGGGACCGCAATACCTGATGGAACGCCTCTCCCGACATGAACCTACCCGTACACTGCGGTCAACATCTAAGGTCATCCTCCAGGTGCCTACTCTGAGGGAAGCTCAGAGGATGGCAACAAGGGAGAGGGCCTTTTCAGTGGTGGCCCCCCAATTATGGAATGATCTCCCCGATGAGGCTCGCCTGGCGCCAACATTGTTATCTTTTCAGCGCCAGGTCAAGACTTTTCTCTTCTCCCAGGCATTTAACAACATATGCTAAGTTTGTTTGTTTTTTAATGGACCCCAGAACTGTTGTTGTTTAAATGGATACTGTTGTTTTATACTGTTTTTATATTTTTGATGGTTTTAAATTTTGTATACTTTTTAATGTTTACTTTTGTAAACCGCCCAGAGAGCTTCGGCTATGGGGAGGTATATAAATTTAATAAATAAATAGATGGGCCCTTGGTCTGATCCAGCAGAGCTCTTCTTAGGTCCTTAAAGTTAACTGTGGAAACACACATTGTTCTGGCTCTCTTGCTGCCACTGGGCCCGTTCAGGAGACACCTTAAGCAGTGGCTTTAACCATGGTGAATAAGGCTTTTTGCTTTATTCACCATGGTTAAAGCTGTGGTTTAAGGTGTCTTCTGAACACAGCGTGGCTTAACCAACGTGGTTAAAGCCATGCTTTAAGGTGTCTTCTGAACATGGTTAAAGCCGTGGTTTAAGGTGTCTTCTGAACACAGCGTGGCTTAACCAACGTGGTTAAAGCCATGCTTTAAGGTGTCTTCTGAACATGGTTAAAGCCGTGGTTTAAGGTGTCTTCTGAACACAGCGTGGCTTAACCACCATGGTTAAAGCCGTGGTTTAAGGTGTCTTCTGAACACAGCGTGGCTTAACCAAAGTGGTTAAAGCTGTGGTTTAAGGTGTCTTCTGAACACAGCGTGGCTTAACCAACGTGGTTAAAGCTGTGGTTTAAGGTGTCTTCTGAACACAGCGTGGCTTAACCAACGTGGTTAAAGCCGTGGTTTAAGGTGTCTTCTGAACACAGCGTGGCTTAACCAACGTGGTTAAAGCTGTGGTTTAAGGTGTCTTCTGAACACAGCGTGGCTTAACCAACGTGGTTAAAGCTGTGGTTTAAGGTGTCTTCTGAACACAGCGTGGCTTAACCAACGTGGTTAAAGCTGTGGTTTAAGGTGTCTTCTGAACACAGCGTGGCTTAACCAACATGGTTAAAGCCGTGGTTTAAGGTGTCTTCTGAATGGGGCAGCGTTTCTGTCCCTCCACAGACCCAGCCTCAGGGGAGCTTTAATAGTTCTCCCAAGAGCGGGTCAGAGTGTCTCCCCATCAGCAAAATGCAGGGGCAGCTCCACGTCTTTGGGGGCCCTTGTGCAAGACACCCTCAATGGGCTCCCTCCCTCAGTGAGTCTGCCTTCGCACCACCATTGCCAGCAATTGCTCTTGCTCCTCATCCTCTCTCTCATCATTGCCAACGCTTGCTTGTTTGATGGGCAGAGTCAGTGAGCAAATAGATCAGCGGCATCTTCTGGTCCTCCTAACCTTCTCCACCATGGGTGTCTGGGTCAGGGCAAGGAGCAGGTTTAATAAGCAGGTTGCCATGGTGAAGAAGAGGAACCGATAGCACTGATGTTATGACCAGTGAGGCCAGAAGGTGGGTTGCAGAACTTTAAATTGGAGCCAACTATCAGATGCCATATTTAATATCTCCAACTGGGTAAGGAAAAAGGAAAGGGACCTCTCGTGCAAGCACTGAGTCATTACTGACTCTTGGAGGGACGCCAGCTTTCGTTGACGTTTTCTTGGCAGACCTTATAGCGGGGTGGTTTGCCGTTGCCTTCCCCGGCCGTTATTACCTTTCCCCCAGCTAACTGGGTACTCATTTTACCGACCTCGGGAGGATGGAAGGCTGAGTCGACCCGAGTCGGCTGCCTGAAACCAGCTTCCGCTGGGATCGAACTCAGGCCGTGGGGAGAGTTTCAGCTGCAGAAACTGCTGCTTTACCGCTCTGCGCAACACGAGGTAAACAGGAACAGAAATAAGCCACAAAATTCAAAACACGCTCCTCTTAACACATAGGGTTCATACCAGGTTTCTCTGTTCTTTTCTTTAGCTTCCCGTTCATATTTTTCAAGTGTTCGTTTATCAACCATGCCTGTCAAGTACCTGGAAAGAGTTACAATGAAGGAAACAGATTTAATAGGGGAGGGTTTTGTATTTTGAGGGAAGCAAAGTGGATTAAAATACAAATAAGAGCAACCCCCATCTATACAACCCATCGTGTCAATGGTGTACAGCTGTTAATGTGAATAATTTGGGGGCGGGGATAAGTTGCTTACATTATTTGACCTCCAATTGTTGATTTTCCAGCATCTAACAAAAAGATTTAGAGAGAACAAGTATTAATAAAGACAGATTTTCAAATTGGCTTTTCATGACTAAAACAACGACTGAACCCATTTTATTAAAGCGTTGACTTCCTTATTGTGATGTGTACTCTCAGTGGCTAGTAAGGTGGAATGAAAATTTTTCCATAAGACTGAGAAAATTTCCACTGCTATAATTTTGTAGGGATTTTCCTCTTCCCTCCCCCCAAAAATGATTTATCATGATGGCTGCATTCACATGGAACAATGAGCCAGAATCCCCACATATTTTGGTTTATCATGAATGAGCTGCATGCTGGTGCAAGTAGCCCATTCACTTCTGCTTTGCTCCTCACCATTAGCACAATCATTAACAAACCAGACTGGTTTGTATAGTGTTTCGCCTGAATGGGGCCTCCTGGCTTACCACTGCAAAACAACCCTGAAATAGTAAACCATAGACAAACCTTGGTTTGCAATTCTGGCTTGTGAACAAGGAAGCAAGCCAGGATCACCCAGTTCAGATGAAACGTAATACAAACCAGTCCCATCCATAGTAAGCCAAAATTTATTCATCATGATTATGGTCACTAAATGTTTTATAACTGATTTTAGGCAGGAAATATCTGTTGCACAGCTCTTTGGGTGTGCTAAAATTAATATATTCCCGTTTTCACTGGCTTAATTTTTCCTAAACATTTAAAGAATATGAAGAATACACTACTGATGTTTGATACATTTACAGATATTCCAGTAAAAATAATGTCCAAATAAAGCCTTGAATTTACTGATTCTCCTTATCCCCCATATCAAATACTGTTGTTTTACACCAATCTAGATGCACATTTATTATGTCTCTTAAAGCTTTGTGGGAAAGCTATATTGTTTCAAGAATTTATCATTAGGCTTATCAACCTTCTGAGTAGGGAAGCAGAGATCTCCCTAACGTTTTGACTACTCTGTAAACACTGCTTCGTATTATACGGAGAAGATGTTTGCAGTATGTTCCCTGTGTGTCCTTGTGGTGAACACAGGGGAAGATGCCATGGCCGTAGAACGTGGTAAACACGTCCCTGGGAACCTTGACCAGTTGCGGTTCCTGGACAAGCATGTACCAACATGTTGAATTATACTATTCATCCTAAGGAGATCCAGTGAACTTCTGATGCAACCCTAAGTGAGTAAAAGATTCTGGAAGGATAACTAAATCATGATTCTCTCTCTCTCTCTCTTATATGCTATTCTATCCATCCACATTTGCTGCATCAACACGAGGTGTTAGCCTCCCTTCCAACAAGTCCCTTCCCAGACAGGAGACCTTGGAGATGTAACACAAAAGAGACTAAGTCAAGCAGCAAGAGCTCACAAGTCATTTCACATTCACGTGAGCAAACAGGAGTCCTCAAGGGCGGCTCCATGCACACTCTTTGCATTCTATATTAACCAACACATTTGTTTCTGGTTCATCAACATTATGAAGAGCTGCATGCAACTTGCTTCTAGGTACAACATCTCCCAGGGGCTGTACAGTTCTAGAGGCACTCTGGGGAAGGGGGCTGGGCTGGACCAGAACACGAGAAACCAGGTATAAATGATTATTATTTGCATTTATATCCTGCCTTTTTTCCTCCAAGGAACCCATAATCCTCCTCCTCTCCATTTTATCCTCACAGCAACAACCCTCTGAGTCTGTGACTGGCCCAAAGTCACCCAGTGGGTTTCCGTGGCTGAGTGGGGATTAGAACCCGGATCTCCCGACTCCCAGTCCGACACTTTAGCCACTACACCACACTGGCTGGGTTTGTAATCACAGCCACTACCGTGATGGCTGAATGGCATCTCCAGGTCTAAAATAAATAAATCAGGTGGCAGGTGATGGGAAAGACTTCCGCTGGTCTGAGGCAGCTTCCTATGTTCCAAATTCCCACTCAGCCAAAGCTTACTGGGTGATCTGGGCGAGTCACTCTCAGCCCAAACCATTTGTTCTAGGGATGCAGTAAAAGACGGTTTGAAGCACATATGTTATCCTGAGCCCCTTGGAGGTGGGGGCAGGGTAATAAATAAGCATTAATGTCATTTACGGTAGCAAGGTTAACAGATCTGAACATATATTTAAACATTTGCCAGTCTGTATGGATGGCACATCTGTAAATCAACTTATCTAGCAAATTAGATCAGAAAGTGTAGAGGTTTACTTTGGAAGCATTAAGGACGACTTCCTTACGAAGATCAGGCTAGAGAGCAACTGATTTTTTGCAGTTATTTGCAACTTACCTACATGCCCAATGAATACTACGTTAACATGTTCTTTTTTGGGAGCACCTGGGGGTGCTACCATGGATTTAGGTTTTGGTATCTCTTCTTCTTCCTCCATCATTTCCTGGGTACCCTCTTCAATAGGTCCTGCATCTCCAGAAGGTCCACTTGCTAATTCAGTTTCAATGGCTTCTTCTTTGTGGTCCCACGATTCTTCAGGGGACATTTCTGTTTCTCCGTTTTCTACTGGAAATTAACAAAGAGCTTATTAGAACACAAGGAACACTTTAATTTCTTTTCTCTTAAGAAAAAATGGTTAGTAATACTTCAAAGGCAAGTGGGTTACATCTGAGCACTTAAATTTACCTCTGGTAAGTTTCAGGGTGGTGTTTTTTTTAACATTCTGTTGGCTGATGCTTTGTTATTTAAAAACTTAAAAGCTTGTGATTTCTATTCTGGATAGTTCAAGCTGTTTTTAAAGCAAGCTACAATTCAAAAGGCTTAGTGGGCTATTTTAACGTGAACTGGGGGTCAGACGATCAGCGGAGGAAAAGAAGCTACTATGGCTATCCCCCCACCACACACACACTCACGCACCTGCCATTTCCCTAATGACTTTGCCATGGCGTGGGTTGCTGTGTCGGCCGAACACAGCGAGGTGCGTGGCAGGGGTGGCTTGCAAACTGCCCTACAACTAAAGCCATGTGCCCACAGCGAGGGTAATTATGGAAGCGGTGGGCACGAGTGGCATTCTTTTCTCCACTGATCATCCGAACCCGGCCATAGTGAGCTGTTTTGCCTGATCGGCAGGCCGTTAACAAGCCACGGTGGCTTGTTCACTACACTACACTGAGCATACCAGCCCCGTGCCAAGAGGATATGCATAATTACCCTCGTCACCGCAGCTTGTTGTGTCGTGCGAACCTGGCCAGGGGGGCTTGTTGCTGTGGGTAACAAGCCACCCAGAACCCATGGGCTGTTGAAGGGTTCTGGGTGGCTTGTTAACCAAGGCAAGAAGCCACCCTGGCTGGGTTCGCAAGACACGACAAGCCATGCTACCAAGGGTGATTATGCAAATCCCCCTGGCATGTGACGAGCACGCACGGCACAGTTAACGAGCGCCAGTGGCTTGTTACCTGCCTGCTGATCGTACGAACGCGGTTGCTAGCTTTTTGCGTCACAGCAAAAGGAATGCAGAAGGCAACCGCGAGCTCATGCAGCTTTAGAAGAGGAAAGCCACTGTTGACGTCCCCCCCGCCCCTCGCCCAAAGAGGAAAACCACTGCTGATGTCCCCCCACCCAAAATCTTGCTTTCAAGCAGCCTGGAGTGGGGAAAAAAGCCTTTCATTGCTGCTATTGTTCAACAACAGGGCATCAGAAACTCTTGCCGATCTACTGCAAATCTTTCAGACATCTACCAGGACATCGACATCTACTTTCCACCCAGCCTGGTATTAGAACAATTACAAGATATAAATGCAGACGTCCTTTACAGCCCAATTAAAGATGCTCAAATCCATGATACAGCAACACAGCAGAGACCCAAATAGGTGCTTCACTTAAAGCAAGTCAAGAGCTAGCAAAAAGCATTTCTAGCTATATGACATAATCTCTTACCAACTGGTTCCGAGATTTCCATACTGACTGCAGCATTTGACCCTAGACAAACAGAACCAAGTATGTTAAATATGCAATATTAACTCAGGTGCCCCAGTTAATATATGCCTTTAGAGCACATGGCAATTTTGTCAGAGGTTTAACAATGTTTTCTAATCACATTGGCTCTGCTTTAGATTTTCCAGAAAAAAAACCCCATACCTTCACAAGATGACGGATGTTCCTCTTGCGAAGGTTCTGCGGATGCCCCTGAAACAGAGAAGAGATTCAATGTTGAAATCAGTGCCACATATGACTGTAATGCAAGTTCAACAAGAATCGCCAATATCCCTGAAGTCAAAGAATTCTAGAACAGTTTCTCTTCACTGCTTTCCCTTCCCCTATTCCTTGAACTCCTAAATAGTACAAGCATCAAGAGAATGCATAAGTGGCTCATACATATTTGTGAGGACTTTTGACTAGACATGCATTTGCCAGTCTTTTGGTACATACCGGCCTGTTTCATATGCAATGCTAAGCCGCAGTTTAGTGTTACAATGATGAGCAGTAGCAAGCCTTGGGCTTGTGAGCCCCCTCTCTCCTCAAATGCAGCCACGAGGAGAAGGGAATCATCCACTTTTAAATGAACTCGAGTTCCCTGTTACATCCAAACTCAGGGAATTCTGGCTATTTCATAGTTTGTTAGTAAGCCAGGAACATGAACTACAGTTCAATCCTGGTTTGCTGGAACAAACCATAGTTTAAACTAACCAGAGTTCCAAAGTCAAACGTAATGTGGAGCTTTGGTTAATTTAAAGTAAAAGCTTCTGATCCCGTTCTCATGTATACACTTGCGGGGGGGGGATGTGCAATCCCAAGTCTTACTGCCCATGCATGTAATGCTAAACTATGGTCTAGCACCACACACTAAAAAGACCTGTTCCACGTTCTTTTCTTTGCAGGCTAATTTGCTCCTTTCAAAAAGTAATCTTGCTTGCAATGAGGCAATAAAAATCTATCAAACTGGTCCATACCACCATGTGAATCAACCGCCAGAGGTTGCTGTCCTAAAAGCCCTGACTGAAGCAGAATAAATCTAATTTGAAAAGCCACTATAATATTTTGATGTAAGCCACAACTTTTCCTAGAATTGTTTCACAGGAAAGGCTTGTGAAGGAAAGACCTGTTTTTATTAAAAAATCGATTGTACCAAAGAGGAATTTCAGATGCTTTTCCAATCTTAAAATTTCATCTTAAAGCCTTTGTAATTATCAGTCAATAATCCTGAATTAATTGAGGCTGGCAAGGCCGAACACATTCCACAGATGTGAAGTTCAGGACATTCACATCTGTGGAATTAAGTGTCAAAACAAAAAAAAAGAGGGAAAATTGACAACACAGTGAGAGATCCCCAAAGCACAAAAGGCACAGATTCAGTAAAATCAAGTACCTCACCTCTTAAGCAAATTTGTTATATTTATTGATTTATTTATTTTATTACATTTATATACCGCCCCACAGCCGAAGCTCTCTGGGAGGTTTACAACAATTAAAAACAGTAAACATTAAAAGCATGCAAAATTTTTAAAAAAACATAAAAATACAGTATAAAAACAACAGTAAGGTTATAACATAACCTTCCCCTGCTTGGCAAAGACTGGTTAAGAATGGCAGACATTTACCAACTTTTTGTAACCCAAACCTCCCCTTTTGGTGTCAAGCGACATCTAGATTGTGTTTGCCTGCCTTGTCTAGCTGGCAACGCTTCAGTTTACTGGTTACAATGCGCCAGTGGCTTTGGCAAAGTAAACTTCACAGTTTGCTCGTGCTACTACAGGAATCAGCCCCTGAGCCACTTTACTCCAGTTCTGCTGGCACTGCAGACTCCAACAGAATAGAAGAGGACCGCCACGTTGGCAGCAGGCCAACAGCCCTAGCATGCATGCAGGGGTGAATGCAGGTCAGGCAGAGCAGAACCCTGGGAGAAGACATAAAAGCAGCGAGAGCAACACCCTCTTCAGGGAAGCAATTAGAAATGCCAGACGACGCTGGGCACAGTGTGCAGCTGTTGTGCAGAACGAGCCTGGCACAAAGGACAGGTCCGCCAAACATTTAGCCAGCCTTCTCTGGCCCAGTGCCCTTCCAGATGTCTGTTGGACTACCACTCCCATCATCCCCCAGCCAGCACGGCCACTGGGGTCATGGAATATGACGATTTGGGGTCATGGAATACAACCATTTCCGATTTAGGCTCTCTTTTACAAAGCTAGAAAACAAAATTAGCCACAAACACATCGTGAATAGGTCTTCGCAGCTTTTAGCCAAGGTAACTAAATGAACTTTCATGTTCAGAACTAACATACCCCAGACTACCAGATACTGGGAATAAACAGAGGGAAACCATCACCTCCATCCCATTATGGTGAACATCAAGAACCATCCAAATAGTATCCTGTTTTCCATCAGTATGTGGACTTTTGGTCCAACCCAGAAAGTAATGTTTTTAGAGATTCTGAGACTACTATCAGCTTTGGCTGATATGCCAGCTGTGCCCCTTCCTAGAGTTAGAAGACCTAAAGATGGTAGTGCACACGCTGGTAACTTCAAGGCTCGACTTCTGCAATGCGCTCTACATAGGGCTACCTTTGTGCCTAGTCCAGAAACTTCAACTAGTTCCAAATATGGCAGCCAGGCTGGTCACCGGTACACCTGGGTGTGACCATATTACACCAGTTTTGAAATTTCTTCACTGGCTGCCAATTAGTTTCCAAGCGAAGTATAAAGTGTTGGTTATCACCTTTAAAGCCCTACATGGTTTGGGTCCAGGCTACCTGCAGGATCACCTTCTCCCGTACAATCCGCCCCACACACTCAGGTCCTCTGGGAAAAATCTACTTCAGTAAGCAAAAACTACATTAACAACTGTTACCCAGAGGACCTTCTCTTCTGCTGCTCCCAGACTGTGGAATGGCCTGCCGGAGGAGACTCATCAACCTAACAGTCTACTAGCATTCAAGAAAGCTATAAAGACTGATCTCTTCCGGCAGGCCTATCCAGTGGAATTATAAGATATTTTTAGAATGTTTTAGGATATTTTTAACAATGTATATTATGTTTTAATTCAGTTTTGTGTATTTTATCACTTATTGTTGCTCCCCGCCTCGATCAAAATGGAGAGGCGGGTAAGAAATAAATTTATTATTATTATTATTCAAATTTTCAGGACTAGCTAGAGGAACTATGCCAATTTAGGCATTCTTCCTCCAACAATTATTGAATTAATTCTCTCTGGATGTCTATTATCTACCTGCACTCAATATTCCAGATGAGCTTTTCCCATTTGCGAGTACTCTCTCCCTGTATTAAGAAAGGCTATGCATAATTGTCTTTTCTGCTGAGTTTCTGCTACTCCTGCTGTTTCCAGCTCATATAAAACTATTACTGCTGAAGGGAGCAATATTAAGTTTCATCTTATATTTGTGATCTAAGCCCATGAAATCACCCAGCAAGTCCTGCAGCATTTAACCCTGCTCAATCCAAGAACTTTCTTCCTGCCAACATCAAAAGCCTGAAGCTAAGGCTAATATTAGTAAGAGATGCTGGATACTGAATAGGTTGCAAAAGGCCAACACTTCTGCCCAAGGGAACTCCACTCTCTGCCCCACTCCTGTTTCACAAATTCTGACTTTGAACAGCTAGAAGCTTACCTAACTATTCCACAGTTCATGTATTTATGCCCCTGCTTTGCAAATCAATGGCTATTTCACCCAGGACAACATTTTCCAGAAATGTAAACATACCACAGCTGATTGGACAACCCTGTTTGCACCTAACCACAGGTTAATTAACGCATGCATGGTTGATTGGAGCTGCATGGAAGCAAACACGCTTTATAGAGACTGACCACATTTTATTTATAACTTATTTATTGAAACATTTATATCCTGCCCTATATCACAAGGATAACAGGGTAGTGTACAGATATAAACACACATATAAGAACAATAAATACACAATTCTAAAACAAATTAAACCATTAATATGTTAAAACCACATGGGTTAGAAAATACAGTGCCGTTTCTAGAACTGAAGACTTGGGCCCAGAAAGGAAATAAAAAGCCATTCACCTTCAAATCATATTACCTTAAGGTGGGGGTAACCAACCTGGTGCACCCTCCAGTTGTTTGAGATTACAGTTCTCATGATCCCTGATCATTGGACATGTTGGCTGAAGCTAATGGGAATTGTAGTCCAAAATATTTGGAGGGCACCAGGTTGCACACCCATCTCAAGGATGCCCTTTCCCACTTGAACTTGCTCATGTGTTAAGACCTTCCTCAGGGGCCCTTCTCCCAGAGGTGAGGCAGGAGTGATGCCTCTCCAGAATTCTCTATCAAGGGAGGTTTGCCCGGTGTCAAGTGTTATACCTTTTTGGCTCCAGATGAAAGCTTCATTTCCCCCTAAAGCTTTGCAAAAATTGATTTTATTTCTGGCTAATGCAGGACCTTTTTTGTATGCTGCACTGTTTTATCTGCATTTTGACTGACATGGTCATATCGCCTTTTTGATATGTATTTATTTGTATGCGTTGTGAGCCACCTTTCAGCACAAATCCTTGTGGAAGAGCAGAATATAAATAATAAAAATTACCATTATATGGGTGAAGGATGCAAAAGGGTCCATTTAATGTGTCGGCAAACTCCTTGCCCTAAATACTCCCACGAAAAATATGCCCAACCCTCCATGCACTCGTGATTCTTGTACAGCGTCCGCTAACTTTAATAATTGCAACGGAGGCCTAAACTTGCAAGACTTCTCCATTGTTTTTACAAGGGAAAATTTGGCACCTGCATTGGATGACACCCACCCTAGCAGGCTTGTAAAAAGCCATTTACTTAGTTGCCTCAGCTCCGGCAATCAGGCAGAGAAGAGTTCGTAAAGTATGGAACAGTTGGCTTATTCCCCGCCCCTCCATTTCAGACAATCAGTGCATCATATTGTTACCAACTTTGGGAATGCTACAGTAACTGAAAAGCAGCTTACAAATATCCTAAAAAAAACCCTAACAAGTGCGGGGAGGCAGCTAACACACAATTGTGGGCTGGTAACTTTGGTGACGTTTGTAAAACTGTGTGGTTTCCCTTCTCATTTAAGAACGGGAAGCTAAATGTGTCCACATATCCCTTTACCAATGGCCATGCTGACCGGGGCTGATGGGACTTGCCTTCCATATTTTTTTGTGGGGGGGCTGTATTGGGTTGCCTACTCCTGTACAGTAACTATTACTTCAAATGCCATTTTGAAATGTTTCCCCAACATCTGTTATGCTTAATAAAAACATGATGGAAAATAATTTGGGGCAATTACCGTATTTCTTCGATTGTAAGACGCCATCGATTGTAAGACGCACACTAATTTCAGGTCCACCAACAGAAAAAAAAGCTGTGATTCTAAGAAATAATAAACACACCCACGATTCTAAGACGCACCCCGTTTTTAGAGATGTTTATATGGGGAAAAAAGTGCGCCTCAGAATCGAAGAAATACGGTATTATTGCTCAACCGAGAACCTGACAGTCCAGAATGGTTCCTGAGAAGTTCAAAGAGGACCAAGCGACCTTATTAGCTTTGGGCGTCAAGGTGGTGAACTTGAAAAAGCAGGTTGCCAGAGTGGGAAGGCATTAAAAAAATTAAACAACAATGTATGGACAGCCAAGCTGTGGAACATTTTCAATGAGTCTATGCATTTTTTTTAAAAAAACCAATGTATTACAAAATGTCTGTAATAAAAGACCTTAGAACCAGGGCTGGAAAAAGTTCCAACCATGAGAAAAAAAGAATAAAAGCCAACTTTCTAGGCAATTGCATCAGAATTCTCCAGCTCTGTTTAGATCTCAGTGATAACAAAACCAGAAAAGCAATCCTGGAAAGGAAAGCAGCTGTCTAAGAACTTTAAGACCACATGCGCTCCTTGCTTCTAAAAAGGCCTTCCTGTACCATATTGCTTTATTTTCAGTGTTTAAAACATGACAGAGATCTACAGCTTACAGTTGTCCAAAATTCATGTCCTCAGACCTGGAAACTTTCCCTTTAGTCTCATAAATAGGGCTTGATTGTCATTATTCAAGGATGAAGGAAAGGGACTCACGGAAGGAGCCGATTCATTTCAGATAGGAATACAGATGCTGATGCTAGGCTCCTGTTCAAATGAAGCCTATTTTCTGTATACAAAGTGTTGAGAATCTGTTCTCCAAAATACTGGTGCAAAAGGCATTCTGGTGCATCTTTCTAGATCCCAATGGATCTTCCAAGATACTTTATTTCTAATATGCTCTAGCAAAAGTTTCACAAGACTCACCTACAGCTTAACTCACCTACAGCTGTCACAACCCCTTTATTTTTCCTCTGAATACACAGTAAAATAAATAATAAGCAATACTTAAAGTGAATCATTCAGTCAGGTTCAGAGAACGTTGAATGTTTAATTGCCCAAAGACATATGGCGGGGGGGGGGGGGGAGAGACACTTTGCCGCGTCCAAAAGCAATGATGTCAGTAGCACAGGTTGAGCAGGAACTCCTTGTTACATTCAGCTTCCTGTTCAGAGGAACTAGGAACGCAAGCAAGGTAAACCCATGAATAGACTTCCATCCAAGCCAAAGATGAATCACCAGTTATTTTGTGTCAAGACAGATACTGACTTCACAGCACCATGAGGAGGCAGTTCAAAGAATTTCAGAGTGCATCTCCTTCACTTATAGCAAAAACAAAATCATACACAGATTCCGATCGGCATACCCAGTCTGCCTGCACCTCCAACCCTGTAAATAAGTACTTTCCAGTTGATGAAGTCTGCAGCTAAGTCACAAAAAAGCCCCAATGTTAATATAGATAACTCACCTACTGTAAGCCCAGGACAGTTTATGGATTTAGGATGAATTGGAGGGCTTTGGGTGAAAATGCTGCCGGACATTATTTATTTGATTTGTACCTCATCTTCCTACTACGAAAAATGGCACTCAAGGTGACCAGGAATTCTCTACTCAACCATTTTCTCTCCCTTATTCTATTAATTTATTTATTTCTGTCCTACCTCACCCAGTAGGGAACTTAGATAGGTACTTGTGGGGAGAGTGGTCTTACAGGTCCCCTGTCCCCAAACTGTCAAGGGCCTTGAAGGTCAAAGCCGGCACTTTGAATTAGGCCTGTAAAATGGACAGGCAGCCTGTAAAACAACGCTGTACTGTTGTAATGTCACCCAGTCGCAGCTAGCAAAATTGCAGCCATATTCTGAACTGAAGCTTCTGGATCATGCAACGCACTGCACTATTCCAAACGGAATATTACCAGGGCATTGATAACTGAAGCAAGGCCAGCTCTGTCCAGGTAGGGTCGTACTATGTGTGCTAAGCTACCGTGTTAAAAGGAACTTCAGGCCACAGGCGCTACTTGTACCTCCAGTGACAAAGATGGTCAACGATAGTGCCGGATTTAGGAACACATCTCTAAATATGTTGGAGATAACTAAGATGCATTTATAATTGAAATCACTTTGGCTTAAGTATGTTGGAAACTCTGGTGTGGCTTACAGCAGAGTTGCCTTATATAGAGTAAGTGTGGCAGCACAGCATTTAGTATTAGAATGAATGCATGCAGACTACAAACTTGATTGTTTAGGGGAAGTACCATCTCCACTAGAACACCACTTATCTGGGCAGACAGATCACTCAATAGCAGTACCTCTGTCAAGTCCAGACTAAGGCCGTAGATAGACCGAAGGTTTATCCAAGGATCATCCCGGGTTCGTCCCTGCCTGAGCACTGGATGCCCTGTGTGGCACTTAGATGAACAGGTTTGACCCCAGGACAATCCTGGGATAAACCTTAGGTCTAGCTACAGCCTAAGTCTCAGTTTGTTGGCTTTCATCTGGCCTGTATGTGTCATCTTCTCCTTCCTAGCTTGCCCTGGCTTTCTATAAAGCTCACTTAACGAAATCCCTATCTTCAAAAATCCACACACCAAACTTTTCATGGCACTCCACGCTTTGATGCCTATCATGCAATTCAGCACCTCCCTCACAAACAATTGTTGTGCGTACTGAGACTGAAAGCTCCTCAGGGCAGAGACTAGCTCTCTGCTGAACATAGTGGATTTCTGAATCATCATTCACCAACGTCTTGTAGCCCTCCGAATAAAGAACTAAATTATCAGCAAAGATGACAGAGCTGACAGAGTTAGCAGAGTCTGAACTCAGCAACGTACTAGATAGGGCACTCAGCCTTTGTCAAGTAAGGCTTTCTAAGCCTAAAAATAAAATAGTTTGTGCCTCCCCAGCTGAGACATACAAACCTCTCTTGGAATGAAAGTAGCTGAGTGGACGTTTGGGAGGCAGTCATAGAGATTAAAGGAAAAAAGGCAGGGATATAGTCACAGGCCCACAGAAGAAGTCAGAAGCATCTCCCATGTTGCTCGTTTTAGGGCTGGGCAATACCCATAAATGTTGCCTTGCTTTTAGAGAAAAGGCAGGAATACAAGAGATCCCTGTGAAAATTAAGTAGCCCGAAGCGTTGAGATCCCTGAGGGAGGGATTCAAGGCAGAAACCTTACAAATGTTTTCACAATGGATATTACACTGTCAAATCAATAAGGCCTCTAACTACTGTGTAGTAGCGTCACTCACAGTCATTATTATATCAATCAGGATGATCAAGAGTCTGGAAACAAAGCCCTGTGCGGAGAGACTGAAACAACTGGGTATGTTTAGCCTGGAGAAGAGATTGAGGGGAGACATGATAGCACTCTTCAAATACTTGAAAGGTGGTCACATAGAGGAGGGCCGGGATTTCTTCTCGATCATCCCAGGATGCAGGACACAGAATAATGGGCTCAAGTTACAGGAAGCCAGATTCAGCTGGACATCAGGAAAAATTTCCTGACTGTTAGAGCAGTACGCCAATGGAACCCGTTACTTAAGGAGGTTGTGGGCTCTCCCACACTAGAGGCCTTCAAGAGGCAGCTGGACAACCATCTGTCAGGTATGCTTTAGGGTGGATTCTTGAACTGAGCGGGGGTTGGATTTGATGGCCTTATAGGCCTCTTCGAACTCTACTATTCTATGATTCTATTGAAAGGGAGTGGGCTGACACTCCTGACCAAATAGGCATTCCGTGAGTATTTGGAGGGAACTAAAGCCTCTTCTAACAATTGGGTGTGTCTGCGTAGGGAGACACACTTCTGATTTTAAGATGTGCTCAGGAGCTATTTGCAAACGTTAAATTATTCCCAAGCAATTTTCCCCAGCTGGTACTATGCTTGGAATGCAGAAGGGACAGTCCTTTGAAGTCATTAACTCCGGGCTAACTTGTCAATTGTTCTAGATAAAAGACAAGCTCCAACAATCCCTGCCCTGCATTGGGAAAGAACGAAACAAATGGCATTAAAAAATAGAAGCGTGTGTACAAGCAGAGCTGAGTACGAGACAAAGGTCCAAAATCTGATGATTAAGTGAAGATGTAGATATTAGGGAATTTGATAGGTTCAAGCACGTTTGAGGTGACTTATTTGACTTCACATTGAGTTCTAAGGTATTAAAGTATTCAATTTGGTATAAAATGTGCTACAACATTTTAGCAACATATTGATATGGAAAAATTGAAGCTTTGTAAAATACTGATCTAGCCACCACAAGTTTACGTGTGCAGTTCAAAGGGCAAATACAGCTTGCATTCCAGGCTTCTAGAGGTCCTTTCTCCACCCCAAGGGTTGTTAAAGTTGAGAGGGAAAATTCCAATCCCTCTCCATTCTGTCACATGAGTGGAACTGCATGCCTACTACTACAAATCCCTCTCCCAATCTATGAAATGTTATGTGCGTGGTCCCACACCCCTGCATTCTATCAGAGGAGTAGTTTGGGCGTCTGTCTGCTGGCTGATAATGAAGTAGACTTCATGGGAAGGGTTCTTTTTCAGACACTCCTCGTACTCTTGGACCATATACACATATTATCAGGCTTCAGCTAACTATTGTGAAAGTGCTCCAAACAGTTGTGGAATCCCCCAAATGAGCTAATTGGGTAAGACACCAAACGTTTTTATATACGGTGGCGAGTAATGCAGACATTAAGCCTGCTATACTGAGGTCACAGCACTCTGCAACCACAACATTTTCAAGGGAGATGGCACATATCTTTTAAAGGCAAAACGTCTGTGTTTGAAAAAAGCTTCCAATTTATGAAGCAGAGTCAAAAGCAAGACTTCTCTGCAATCTATGTATTCTTACTTCAGCAATGACAAATATACAGAAGTTGCTAGTCCCAAGATCTTTTTACTGGCCTCACACAGAACTATGTTAGTTACTTCCACAACATCGACAACCTGAAATAAATTAAAACAACCAAGATCCCACGCTCTTCCAGTGAACAAAGTCTTCCCTGCCTGAAAGCAATTCTTACTCTTACTTGCCATGGTTAGCAAGAGATGGGCTCTGTCCAACACCTGACTTATTTGGGAGTATGTCACTTCTGAGTAAGAATTTGCCTCTATGCGTGTTGAGGACCCCGCTTCAAATTCTTTAGCCCGCATGGCCAGATATCTGCTCATGATTTGGTATAGATTTATGCAGCCCGTGCATCAAAAATCTAACACATGTTGGCATAACCTGAACATATTTAAGAACACAGGGTGCAGTAGAGCTTAAACAGGTCTCACGCTGGTTTATGGCTACATGGGAATCTGAGAACCTCATGTCAGCTATTCAAATAAACAAAGAAATTTAGAAAAAGGATAATTTTACACTAAGGCAGCTTTGCTATAAATATTGCAAATCTGAAGCAGGACTTCGGAAACAGCAAGTCTTACCATCCACAATTCCAATAATCTTAAAGCATTTTGCACCACTGTTCAGAATTCACCTCATGACCTTGAAGCAGACACCTATCCTCGCCCTCCGCAACCCAGTCACTGACCTGATTCACACGTAACGGCCGCAAATCACGGGTTAATTCATTACTGGTTTGTTCTTAGGTTAACTTTGGGTTATTCAACTGTCCACGTTCTAATGTCACACTAACAATCTAAGAACGGGGTGTTCGTAAATTGCTGCCACAGACCGCAAGTGGCTTGTGCATGGCGTGCTTCCCCACTAATCGTGGGTTAATTAATGCTGCCGTTATGTGCAAACAGCCGTACACCTTCAAGCACCTACTGTAGGAACCTCTAAGATTCAACTTGAGTGAGGAAATCCCAATATTATGGCAGAACAAAGCAAGGCTATTTTCTGGTATTTGAAATGTAAATAAGCAGAGTACACCTATAATAAGTAGCAACATAAATCTAATACTAATTATTCGAAGTTAAATCAAATGCCAAGCACCACCAAGCAAAAATGCACTCAAGTGTAACATCAGAAGCCTAGTAACTCTACCAGGGCTTTGACTACAGTGCAGGTAATGCTTATGGATTAGACAAACACAATGGACACCTCAGAGAATCATCCAGACCCTCCTGATGTCAAAACACATTCTACAACATTTTGAAGTAGTTTCTGCAAGTCTGAATTTCCATCCACTCATCACACCACAAGAACCGTCTCTGAAATCTAGTTAACTATTTTAAAATCTCTCTATTTTCTCCTCTTTCTCTAACTTACACAACACCCTCTTACTTTTCCGCTTGGTCTTCGCACTACCTGTGAAGGTGTAAGTGTAACTTGGAAGAAAGCCAGAGTAGCGTCAGCAGCAGTGTGCTGAATTGGGGCGAAAAGTGTCCAAATCCCCGTTCGGCTCAATGGGTGACTTTGGGCCAGTTGCGATTTGTCAGCCTCACTTACCTCACAGGATTGTTGCGGGTGAAATTGGGGAAGGAGGAACCACACACTCACTCCCCTCAGTTTCTTGGAAGGAGTGCAAGATAAAAGGTAACAAAATAAGAAAAATATATTATAACCGGTGGCTTAGAAACAGAAAGACACCTGGCGAGTCTTTAGAGGACTTCTCACAACTCCTTGACTACCAGGAAACTCCTTTTCCCCTCCTCTACCAGCGTAAGCAGCAAGTGACGTCTCTCAGCCAAACTACCTTGCATCACAGCCATCGAGGTGCCCTGAGTCACACTCATCTCCGCCTGACCCAACGTTGCTGCTCGCGTGGCTCCATAGCACTCCACAGCAAACATTTAAGTTTCTACTTTCAGAAGCACCTGGAGCACATGACTCCCCTCTCTCTCTCTCTCTCTCTCAGCCCAGTCTCCCCCAAATCCCCATCTCTTGGCTAAACTCTGTTTCTTATTCTCTGAACACACATCAAGCCCTTCCCTCCAAAACCTCTCAAGGGAACAATGCTCATGCAGTCTGACCGGCAGTTCCTTCCTCTCAAACCATAGCCAAGTCTCCCTGCCCCAATCTCTCCTTCCCAATTACCTTCCCGCTCCCCAATCCCACCAAAAAAATAATAATCAATGGCCGCCTCTCCATCCAAACTCAAAAGTTCAAACAGTTCTGGAATTGCTTGCTCCCTTTCCCCTGATCTGGGGTGCTACTCAAATTCTCCACCCCATCCCAACAAGTGTGGCAGAGTGGTTGAAATTGCCCCCCCCACACCAGACGTGTTGGGCTGCTGCTCCCATTATGCGGGCTGGGGATGATGGGAGTTGTAGTCCAAAGACATCAGGAGGGTGCTGGGCTGGGCTTGATCACTGGACGCAATATGGAGGGAGGAAAGGGGGACACACAAGATTGCTCAATTAGGAACACCGTCGGGTGACCTTGGGCCTGTTGCTACAAGTACTCTAACCTACCTTGCAGGGTTGTTGGAAGTACAAACGGGGGTGGGGGTGGGGAGAGACAGTACATACCCTGCCATTAACGTTTTGGAGAAGCTCCACGTTGCTTCCCGATGTATTTAAAAGACTTAACGACTAAAATGAACCATTTCAGGTTTACAAAATAATATAAATTTAAAACACAGCGGCTTTCTGCTTAGATTCCCCCACACACCTGCACCTTCTTTTCAGGCCAAGGCCTCGATCCTCCATGAACTTACTTGGAACGCCACAGGCCTTACTCCTGAGTAGGCACACACGGGTTGGCATTGGTGATCCTTACCAGGTATCTCCCCTTCCCCCCCTCCCCCCCAAAAGTTCTCCAACTGATTAATCCTGTAAGGCCTCTCCCTCTGGGGCTGAAAAGGGCCCCCGTCCCCTTGCGCCCCCCAAAACCACCCTCTTGCGACACCCCCCAGCCCAGCCCAGCCCCAGGAGTGGTCGTCGTCGTCCTCCCTCGCCTCTCTGTCCCCCCACCCCACCCTCCGCCCACGGTTACCGTGAGGCAGCGTCGGGGGCGGTAGGCCCGGCGGCGGCGAAGGCGGCGGAGGCAGGCCCGGCGCGGAAGCCGGCCCTGCGGGGCTCCCCCTCAGGAAGGCCGGCACGAACTCGGCGGCGTGGACATTGGGCACGAAGGGCTTGGCGTTGACGTTGAGGTGCCGGCTGAAGGCCGCGCCCAGCAGCTGCTCGTCGGCGTCGAGCTGGGCCGGGCTCGGCGCGTCCTCGGCGGCGGCGGCGGCGGCGGCGACGGAAGAAGAGCCCGAGGAGCCGGCAGGGCCGCTGCCCGGCTCGATGTCCGCCTGGTCCCAGCAGTCGGGAGCCGAGTCGCTGCTGCTCCCGCTGCCGTTCGCCTCCATTTTGTGTGCCCGCCCCCCACAAGCCTCTGCGCTTCCCGAAGCGGCTCCCGAAGGCCTGGGAGGGAAGATGGGGGGCCACCAAGAGGGCGGGCAGAGGGGGCTGGGGAACGCGGCGGCGGCGGCGACCCCGACTCAGCACTGGCTCCAACCACTCCGCGTGTGCCCCACCGCCCCGACGCAGTATGGCCTCCCCGAGCTGCCGTACGCCTCTTCCCTCTCCCGCAGACTCAGCAGCCGGCCTCCATCTTGGTAGTTCCTCGCCCCCTGACGTGCCCTTGCGGAGCGCGGGCCGCGTCGGCGGCGCGGACTACAACGCCCGAGAGGGCGTGCGCCGGAGCGTTGGCTCTCTGACAGGCAACATGGGAAACACGGCTCCCTCCTCCCCCGCCTTGCGGGACTCGAGCCGACGCAAAAAAAAACAACAACTCCCAGCGGCCATTGCTTACCCGGTCTCTTCTTCCTCCCCGCCCGCGAAGAGAACGTTCCTTTGCGCTGGTCAGAAAGGAAACCACAAACCCCAGCGGGCCGTGCGCGCTGCCGTGGTAGTCGGAACCTTGCGCTTGCTCTTACAAGAGTTGGGAAATGTAGTTCCGTGGCTAAGAAAGCTGTTGCGGAGGCCCGTCGACGCGTGTCGTGAAAAGAGAGGGATGGGCCGGTTTATCCGCATAAAAGGACAAGTCAGCGCTCCTACTCAGGAGGGGAGGAGTAACGAAGGCCTTCCGCTGGAGTGCCCTGATTGCCCGGCACATGGCTAGGAAGAGGCTGAGAAATGGCACCTAATAACACGTGGCTGATAGGCCACCTTGCTACATCAACAGTTTTCAAACTACCGGGCCATAAGAGACTAATTAATTAATTAATATTTATATCCTGCCTTTTCCCCTCTTATGAGGAATCCAAGGTGCCTGACATGATCCTCCTCCTCTCTATTTTATCCTCACAACAACCCTGTGAGGTAGTTTAGGCTGGGAGTCAGGGACAGGGGTGGCCCGTCCATATAGGCCAACTAGGCGGTCGTCTAGGAAACCAAGTTAAGTGGGGTGCCAAATTTGAAGAGGGGAAAAATGACAAAAATCAATTATTATTACATTTATATACTGCCCCATAGCCGAAGCTCTCTGGGCGGTTTACGAAGATTAAAACACTGAACATAAAGGTGTCATTATTTCATATTTTGTTCATAATTAACTGCATATCCTGGGCATCCACGGGAATTTAGCATAAAGAAAACATTAAGCAGAAAATAAGGGCAAAACCTCAGCCTAGATCTGCTCTTGGGATTTGGAGTTTTACTCCAATCCCCGCAAGTAGCAGGATGGAAACAAGTTTTCCTGGCAACAATATATTCTTCCCTGTTGTATGTATGCCAAGTTTCAGTTGTCTAGGTTTAATGGTCTTGGTGCTGTAATGCTGAAGGATAGCTAGATGGACAGACAGACATCCCCTTTTACCATGATAGATTAATCACATTCTATCCTGTGAGTATGTTAGATCAAGGGTTAGATACTGAGGCCGGGTTCGGATGACACAATAAGCAATAGTTGATTTCAATGTCCCTCCTATTACCCCCCTTCCCCAGTTGATTATTATGTCGTCTGAACTCAGCCTGAGAGTCACTCAGGTTGCAATCTTGTGCACTCTTACCTGGGGGTAAGCCGCATGGAATGCAATGGGTCTCACTGCTGAGTCAACGCAAAGGATTCCACTGCCAGTGAGCTTCATAGTCCAAGCACTCGAGCCAATACACCACATGAGCAACTTCCAGAAGTTGAGCCAGGTTAGTCTTGTTGCAGCCAAAAAACCAAGAGGCTTGTGGCACCTTAAAGGCTAACAAATTTATTGTTTTGTGGACTGGAGTTTACACCATTATTATTATTATTTATTTATATAGCACCATTAATGTACATGGTGCTGTACAGAGTAAAACAATAAATAGCAAGACCCTGCCGCATAGGCTTACATTCTAATAGAATCATAATAAAGCAGTAAGGAGGGTAAGAGAAAGCACCAAACAGGCAGTATAAAAGTCAGGACAATTCAAGTTTTAAAAGCTTTAGGAAAAAGAAAAGTTTTTAGCTGAGCTTTAAAAGCTGCGGTTGAACTTGTAGTTCTCAAATGTTCTGGAAGAGCGTTCCAGGCGTAAGGGGCAGCGGAAGAAAATGGACGAAGCCGAGCAAGGGAAGTAGAGACCCTTGGGCAGGTGAGAAACATGACATCAGAGGAGCGAAGAGCACGAGCGGGGCAATAGTGTGAGATGAGAGAGGAGAGAAAGGAAGGAGCTAGACAGTGAAAAGCTTTGTAGGTCAACAGGAGAAGTTTATATTGGATTCTGAAGTGAATTGGAAGCCAATGAAGAGATTTCAGAAGTGGAGTGACATGGTCAGAGCGGCGGGCCAAGAAGATGAACTTAGCAGCAGAGTGGTGAACAGAAACCAACGGACTGATGTGAGAAGACGGAAGGCCAGTGAGAAGAAGTTTGCAGTAGTCCAACCGAGAAATAACCAATGCATGAACAAGAGTTTGGCAGAAGAGACAGACAAAAATGATCGAATCCTGGCAATATCATACAGGAAAAAACGACAGGATTTAGCTACTGCCTCAATATGAGGAATAAAGGAGAGCGAGGAATCAAATATAAAGCCAAGACTACGAGTTTCCTTGACTGGAGTAAGTGTAACATTATTGACAGTAAGAGAGAATGAGAGATGAGGAGAAGGTTTAGGAGGAAAAACAATCAATTCAGTCTTTGCCATATTAAGTTTCAAACGACGATGAAGCAGCCAAGCGGAGATATCTGAAAGAAATGCCGAGACGATCGTGAACATCTGGAGAAAGATCCGGAGATGAGAGATATAATTGTGTATCATCGGCATACAGATGATATTGGAGGCCATGAGATTGAATAAGATTACCCAAGGGCAACATGTATAAAGAAAACAACAACGGGCCAAGCACCGAGCCTTGCAGAACCCCTACTGAAAGGGGAAAAGAAGAAGACGAGCTGCCGTTAGCCAACACGCTGAAAGAGCGACCCGCTAGATAGGAGGCAAACCAGTTATAGACAGAGCCACAAAATCCGAGGTCATGAATTTGTTAGTCTTTAAGGTACCGCACGCAAGACTGTTTCTATAACCACACTGGCTCTTTTTGGTGCCAGAAGAAAACCTTACAATTTGAATAGGCTTTTAAGATCCATTTTAAACAAACAACTTTCAATCTTACCTAGCTCTAGCTGTCTATTATATTATTGTCCTGCTGTTTTATAATGATTTGCTGTATTAGTGGGTTTTATTGGTTGTTTAAAAATTTTCTTGATTTGTGAGCTATTCTAGGAACACTTTGAAGGTTTATTTATTTATTACATTTTCAATTGAAGCTCTCTAGGCGGGTTTATTTCTGTGCATGAAATAAAAAATAAATAACCTCAAGCTTTTACTTTTTGCATAGTTCTAATTCAAGTTTAAAGGCTGCTGTGGATGTTACTTTTCTTGGCTTGCATTTTAAGTAGGATGGATATAACTGTATCCAGTTTTGTAGTTTTTTTTAAAAAAAAAGAAATTAGAAGAGAAAAGTGGGAAGACGTGTCATTTGACCTCTGTTTTACCCAGGTGTGGCAACATACTTTGCTTGAAGAGAAGTCCTGGCAGAGTTCCATGTTCTGTTACCTGGTTCAGCATGTTGCCTGATTGTATCGCACACAGGGCTTTAGCACAGTGTTGTGCAATGATAATTACTGGAACAAAAAAAACCAAAACCCCATACGTGAAACCAAACTCATTGGTTCAGTGGTCAGCAACAGAAACCAGCTTCCATGGTTGTTCATGTCTTGAGTTCATTGGAACCTCTCCTCTTTCAGTCTCTTATCTGATTAAGTACTGGCTAGCTGCCTGCAGAGCATTTTTGCATTATTTAAGAACATAAGAAGAGCCATGATGCTGGATCAGACCATATAGTCCAGCACTCTATTCACACAGTGGCCAACCAGCCATCGGCCAGGGGTGAACAAGCAGGACATGGTGCAACAGCACCCTCCCACCCATGTTCCCCAGCAACTGGTGCACACAAGCTTACTGCCTCGAATACTGGAGATAGCGCACAACTATCAAGGCTAGTAGCCATTGATATCCTTCACCTCCAGGAATTAGCAAATGGACCCGACTCTGCATGGGTTGGAACAGCCTGGAGTTTGATGCAGCGAAGCCTTCAAGCAACTTGCCCAGCTGTCAACGTCGTTCACGTTATGCCCACCCTCGGCATGGCCTCCTGCCATGGCGAATTCCAATAAAACTGGTGCCCGAATTTTGCTTTGTTCCTTCTCCCTCCCAATCCCCTTTCCTTTTCTGATGTGTCTTTTAAATCATAAGCCTGAGGGCAGGTACATTTTTATTATTAATTTGTAAAAACTGCTCTGGGAGCCTTTTTTGGCTGAAGTGTGGGGTTAAAATGCTATAAATACCTAAAGGATTGTTTCCTCCCATATGTACCGGCCTAAGATCATCTTCAGCAGTCCTTCTCTGGGAGTCCCTGCAAAAGGAAGTGAGGTGAGTAGCTACCAGGAAGAGGAACTTTTCGGCTGTGGCACCCTGGTTGTGGAATGGACTTCCCAGAGAAGCTCGCCTGGTCCCTACATTGAGTTCTGTCCGGCGCCAGGTGAAGACCTTTCTATTTCCCCAGGCATTTTAGTCTTGTAGCTCTGTTTTCAACCTGTTCTTGTGTTTTAAATATCTGCGTTAATGCTAGGTTTTATTTGGGCTTTTATTTCTATACTGCAGTTTTAAACTTTTATATTTATGCTGTATTTTATGCTTTATTTTGGGGTTTTAATTGTTGTGAACTACTCAGAGAGCTTCAGCTATAAAATAAATAAAGCTCACTGAGGGAGGGGTTCTTTCCACTCCATTTCCCTGAGAGGCACCAAGTTCAGGAAGGATGAAGTAAAACGCTGCAGCTGAGCAGGTTGAAATTGGGCCCAAAAGTTGAAGACTACTAGTGAAGTGCTTCTGGAATACTTAAGACTTCTGTTTTGTAAGTTAGGGATGAGCAGGTGATCACGGGGTGATTTGAAATAGACCAGGATTTCTGACTCCCCAGTTGTATTAATAGTGGGGCAACAAAAGGACTCCACACCCACCCACCAGCGCTTATGCTGCTGAGATTAAGAGAGCTGGTGGAGAGGTGACCAAGAATGGACTTTTGCATGGAAGAATTACAAGCTCAGTTTAGTTCCTAGGCTCAGAATTCTTTAATTCAAATGTGTGTCTTTTGCACTTGACTCTGGTTGGTGGATCTTTGGGTTCTAGCAAAAGAGAAAAAGAAGAAATAGACCCTACAAGCCTGGAGTCTATAGAAAAGACCTGTGCTATAGATGAGAAATAGTGAATGCCCTGCCTATCAGATCTCAACATAAGTGGTGAAATGAAATTATGACCTGCACATTGGCTTTCTCTGGGGTGGGGGTGGGAAATAATTAGCTTAAAAACCAAAGCAAGAAGCTGCTGATACTTTGCTATTATTATTATTATTATTATTATTATTATTATTATTATTATTATTATTATTATTGGATTTTACTTTCCTTTATATGGCATATAAATGTTTGTATAGAAACCAGAATTTTTGCACAATGTTGTCACTGGATGTCACTCTCGAGTCCTTAACAGTGTTGAGGGCTGGTTTGTTACATGTGTGTGAAACCAATTTGATTTGGGGATCTTAGTCAATGTGGCAATTAATCTGAGGTGCTGTAACTAATTCCTCTCTATAGGATCACTGTACTTAGCTACACTAGATGATCACAGAGAAAGAACTTGACTTAAGAACCATATTTTCCAGAGAGGTTTAATTATGGTGCATGAGTTCTGCTATTCCATTTCTGATGCAGAATGGCTCTAATTATTTGTTTTAATCATTGTGAAGGATTTTTTAAAATAGAGATGTATCTCTCTTTTTTGGCTTTATCAGGATTTTGACAGTATGGTAATACAAAGTCTACATGAAAAGGTTCTGTAATTGCACGGAATTTGCTACCCAGGAAATTATGAATGATCCCATGAACTGGAGCAGTTAGGAATTTAGCATTCTCCTCGGGCTAAACCCAGGCATGACTTGAGAGAACCATGATGAGGGTAGTGTGCTACCTGCCCCCCTCCCCGCCAAATTAGTAGCCATAATGGGGGTGGGGAGAGAGGTCAGTTTGGGTCCATGGTGCTAGGGAAAGTTTATTTAGCCACTGATCTAAGAACATATGAAGAGCCATGCTAGATCAAACCAAGACCCACCTATTCCAACCTCTCATTTGCACAATGGCCAACCAGCGACCCATGAGAAAACACTAAGCAGGCCACGAGTGCAAACTCCCATCAGCCCCAACCAGCTAGGGAAACAGTCGGGGATGCTGGGAGTTCATGTCCAAGACACCTGGAGGGCGCCAGGTTGAGGAGAAGGCCGTCTTAGCCCCTCATCCCTGTCGTGGTGAGCGAGTGTGGGGGCAGAATTAGCGTCTTCTCCATAATGTCACACTGCAACTCCCATCCCAACTGGGCCGACGGTTGGGGATGCTGGGAGTTGCAGTCCAAGACACCAGGAGAGCGCCAGGTTGGGGAGAAGGCCGTCTTAGCCCTTCATCCCTGTCGTGGTGAGCGAGTGTGGGGGCAGAACTAGCGTCTTCTCCATAATGTCGCACTGCAACTCCCATCCCAACTGGGCCGATGGTTGGGGATGCTGGGAGTTGCAGTCCAAGACACCTGGAGGGTGCCAGGTTGGGGAGAAGGCCGTCTTAGCCCCTCATCCCTGTCGTGGTGAGCGAGGGTGGGGACCAGAACTAGCGTCTTCTCCATAATGTCGCACTGCAACTCCCATCCCAGCTGGGCCGACGGTCGGGGATGCTGGGAGGTGTAGTCCACCAACATATACAGGGCGCCAGATTGGGGCGGGGGGAGAAGAACCTCTGGACGAAATTGACGCAGATACAGTGAAGAAGTAGAAGAGAAGAAGAAGACGACGACCCCCTACTCACAGCAGCGAGTGGGGTGGGAGTGAAGAGCTGACAAATCCCCCTCCGCTCACCTTGGCACGCGTCCCAGGCTCTGGGAAAGACTTCCGGGTTCTGCGTGTTTTGCTTCCGGGGCGGAGGGTCACTTCCGGAATGGGCTGTTCTATAGAGCCCTGGTGGCTTTGACTGGGGGCGGTGGAAGAGAGGCGAGCTGCAGAGGCAGCCAGACTTGCGCGGGGGCTTTGGAGGCTTTGCCTGCCGCCTCCGCGGGCAGCGCCATGAGCGGTGAGTGGCCGGCCCCGCCCAGCCTTCCCCTCCCCTCCCAAGAAGAGGTGCCGGGGCTCGAGCATCCCTGGAAGCCCCTTGTTGCCCTCCTGCGCCCGGCATGGGAGCTCTGGGCATCTGTATGCGCTCAGGAACACCCTGCTCCTTTCTTTGCTCCTTTGTATTGGGCTCAGCTGTCTGGCGTTCGGCTCTCTTCGTATGCTCAGGGGCACCCTGTGCTTTTGTTAGCCCTTTGTTGTCAGGTGTTATAGGGCTCCACTCCTCGGCGCTCTGCATGTGCTCAATGGTTCCCTACTTTTGTTGCTCATTAAATGTCAGAGATGAGAAACATGTGCCCCACGAGAGGTAGTTGGACTCCAATTCCCATCATCCCTTTAACAAAGCCTTTGATGGTTAAACTCACTGGCACATTGTTTTAGCTGTTTTATTAACTGCATCTATTGCTTTTAAATTATATATTGTTTTATCTTGGATTATGGTTTAATTTGTTTTTAACTGTGTATATTTATTGTTTTATATTGTATGTTTTTATCTGTACGCTGCCCTGAGATCTTAGTGATATAGGGCGGGATATAAATATTTTAAATAAATAAATAAATCCCTCCCTGTTGGCTGTGATAGCTTGGGCTGGTGGGAGTTGCAGCCCAATGACATCTGGGGGGTTATGCTTTGCCCGCCTTTGTTATATGGGGCTCAGCTGTCTGGCCCTGAACACTCTTCATATGCTCAGGAGAACCCTAGGAGAAGTGGGCAATTGATAACAGTTGTTTGTCAGTAAAACTGCCAAGACATAATTTTTTCGGAGGAACTGAGCTGTCAAAGATGGGTGAGTTTAATATAAGTGTATGGAGGTTTGTTCTGGTTCATAGCTTTGTAGCTAGCCCAGGTCCATACATCGCTATGCATCCAGATACTATTTAGCGAGCTCCGCTAAAGAGAGCTCCGGCTATTGGGCGGTATAGAAATGTAATAAATAAGTAAATAAATAGCGGTTTTGATAATTTATTTTATTTATTTATTTATTGTATTTCTATACCGCCCAATAGCTGAAGCTCTCTGGGCAGTTTACAAAATTAAGACAATTCAAAACAAAACAACAGTATAAAACCGTAATATAAAATACAATATTTCAAATTACTTGTACGTGTGTTTGTGTGTGTCTATGGTGTATTAAATGTTGGATTAATCTCTTTAGTAAAAATAATGCTTTGGGAGTTAACTGCTCTTTGTTTTTATATTATTTTATTTTGGTAACATTTTTATCTTGCATTTTATCTGGATGTGTCGTCTTATGCTGTCATTTTCTTTAAAAAAGAAATTTTGTTTGCTTTAAAACCATAGTAAATAACGTGTGTGTAATTAGAGGTGAGAGGCACCGAAAACTAGTTTTCTTAGCCCTTGCACCACTCTGGTTTGTAGAGGTAATTACTTCAACTAATGCTGGTATAACTTAGAAGACACCCTAAATGCATAACCTTGAGCTTTATATTCCTTGTCTGAGTGTAGGGGAGAGGCCTAATGGAGGTTCTGGAGGCATGTGTAGGCTTCCTATTCCTTCTCTGCACTAAAGGGAAGAAGTAGAACAGTGCTCAGAACCAAGAATAGAATTACATGTTAGTAGGGTGACCATATGGAAAGGAGGACCGGGCTCCTGTATCTTTAACAGTTGTATTGAAGAGGGAATTTCAGCAGGTGCCATTTGTATGCATGCAGCACCTGGTGAAATTCCCTCTTCATCACAACAGTTAAAGCTGCAGGAGCCCTGCTCTCTTCTGTATCTGGTCACTCTAGTATAGCTCCTGCAGCTTTAGCTGTTGTGATGAACAAGAAATTTTACCAGATGCTGCATGCATGCATAAAAATAACACCTGCTGAAATTCCCTTTTCCATACATCTGTTAAAGATAGAGGAGCCCTGCCCTCCTTCTCATATGGTCACCCTACATGGTAGATTGAGGGCAGGGGAGGAACAGGATAAGGTATTCTGAGTTTTTCTTGAGTGTATTTATTTGTTTTGTTGAACTTGTGAATTGCCAAAGCTCTCAGGACAATGTATATACTGTAAATACGCAATAGAGCACAAAATTAGTAAACTCCAGTTAAATACAATAACAAAGAACACCCACAAATGCAACTTCAATGAGCTTCAGTTATCTCTCATGGCACCTAACATATTCATTTACGTAATTAAAGTACCTAAAATGTGAGACAGCAATATAAAATACAAATATATAAAACATACAAATGCAGCCTAAAATCTTATGGAGAGATTACAATCTAACAAACAAATCTATTGTACTTTGTGAAGCAGAGTGGTGTTTTAGATTTGATCTTGGAGCACTCTTGAGCTACTTACCATCTTTCAAACTAACCTACCTCACAGGGTTGTTGTGAGAATATGGGATTGGGACCTGTGTATGCTGCCTTCAGTTCTTTGGAAGAAGGGTGGGATAAAAATAAAATGGAAAAAGACATTAGCAGTAGTACCATGAATGGAAACCACAAACTTATTCTGGTGTAGCAAATAAAGTTTCAGTGGGTTGAAAACAGTATTTGCATGTTTATTTTAGTTCTGAGAAGCTTTTATTAACCATGCAAATTATGAACAGCTAAAGCTGCAATCCTACGCACACCTATCTGAGAATAAGTAATGTGGAACTCTCTCTTCTGAGTAAGCATGCATAGGATTGAATTGAATCATATATTTGTTTGGATTGGATATGTATCTGTGACAATGCAGCCACCATAATTGGGTGGGAGAAACATAATTCCTGGGCACTTGAGTAAGCAGGTGCCTCGGATTTTTCTAGGCTTCATGTTAGCTATTGCACCCTACTTTTCTGTATTAAATTCAACATATGATTAATATAATCTCTTCTAATGTGCTTGCTATATATAAACAACTCAGTCAGTTCATAATGCTACTAAATTTGCAGTGTGTAAATAGCTTAAACTGCCAGGACGTGCGCATTAGAAATAGTGTCATTTCAGGGAATGTGATTTAGACATTTTTTTATTTTGGCAGCTTGCATGACTACATTAAATTAAACCGAAATAGGTTGATACCCCTTCCATTGAATTGGATTCCCAGGCAGTGCACAATAAAACGGTAATATCCATACCACAACAATAAAACCATGACTTTGTACAGCATAGCCTAACCTTACTTGCAGGGTCTTGCTATTTACTGTTTTACTCTGTACAGCACCATGTACATTGATGGTGCTATATAAATAAATAAATAATAATAATAATAATAATAAGAAGAAGAAGAACCAGAACACAGATATTTGAGCATGTTAATTTTTATCAATTTCTGCCTGTGTAGGTTCAATCCCCTCCCTCAAGGAAGTGATTAAATCAAGGACATGATTTAATTTTTTATTAACTTGGTTGCTGTAATACCTCAGTCCTCGCCATAACTCTCCCTTTTACAGCGATCCCAGCTAGTGAGTATAAAGAAGATTGACACAGAGTTGATGAGCTCGGAATAGTGTCTGTGAAGGAGGGGAGGGATGTTCAAACCCTGTTCCTTTTCCTTCTGTAGCTCCTGTGTCTCTTCCTGACTGGAGACAGTTCCAGAGCTCTTTTGTCATTTATATTCAGCTCCTCTCCTTCCTGCCTCCCTTGCTTTGCTGTTGTGTAGGCTTACACTCATCATGAGGGAATCACTTCCTCTGGGGCAAGGAAACACCTGGGGAAGTGGACTCTTGCATCCCAGATGTTTTTTCCCTACTACCCTCTACTCAGCTTTCCTGGCTCTTCCAACACAACCTGCCCTGGACCCTGTCTCCATGTATTCTGTCAGTGCTTAAGGAATTGACCAGACTTCTGGTCAGTTTCCATGCCCAATATAAATACATTTAAAACTGTACACAGGGTACCCGAAGGAAGGTTGGTTCTTGCATGCATCAACCTGCCTGCGTGTTGAGGTCATTGGGGGAGGGCTCTCTTCCAGGTGCCCCCGCTATCTGAGGTGAGATTGTGGTAAACAAGGACAGGGCCTCTTCAGTGGTTGCTCCTTATTTATGGAACTCCCTCAATGGACGCTGGCATTGCATCTGTCCTGCCATCTTTTGGGTGCCAAGCAAATAAATTTGGTGTCTCAGTTGCTTGAATTGCTGCTTATATTACAATTGGGTTTGTTCTGTTCGGTTTTGTTGTATCGATTTTGTTGTGAATTGCCCTGCAGGGCCTGATGAACTGAAGGGTGCAACGAATGTGCAAAAGCACATATGTGGAGGCTTTGACAAAGCAGAGGTGCCCCCTGAACCCTGGTAGAGCTCCTAAGGCTGTAATCTGCCAGTCGCTTATTCTGGAGCATCAGCCAACGATGTGAATAAGAATAATTGTTGAGTTGCACATTTTCATTCACTCAGGAGTTTCATGCATGGGGAAATCCTATCTTCGGGTTGAGGTTTGCAGAACGGGGCGCCATTGAATCCCTCCCCTGAGTTGTTGAGGCTCCCTTGGAACTGAAAAATGAAATGTGCAGCAATCTGGATGTTGCTTGGTAACGGAGGGAAGTGATGGACTTAGTGAGGCAGGAGTTCGGCAGCCACAGATGACCTCTTTGTTCCCTTGGCTTCCTGTCCCCTTCCTGGACACACTGCTAAGGAATATGTTTTAAGCCATACGGAGATCAATTTGGACTCTGAGCCCAGGTTTGGAGCCTGTATATCTCGGGAATGTTGTGATTGTGGCAGAAGGCTGAGTAAGGTTTTTTTGATTCGTGCTGACTAATTGAATTCCAGTTATGCATGCAGAGCAGGGGAATTTGCAGCAAAGTTGACTGGCGCTGGAGAATATGATGAACAGTAGTGTGTGTGTGTGTGTGTGTGTAATGTAGTCCCTGATAGCAACATAGAAAACTGCCTTACACTGAGTTACATTATTGGCCCATGTAGCTCAATATTACCTACACTTGCCATCAGCAGTTTTCCTGTTAAAGGAAGCCAGATTCCGGCTGGACATCAGGAAAAACTTCCTAACTGTTAGAGCAGTGCGACGGTGGAATCAGTTACCTAGGGAGGTTGTGGGCTCTCTCACACTGGAGGCCTTCAAGAGGCAGCTGGACAACCATTTGTCAGGGATGCTTTAGGGTGGATTCCTGCATTGAGCAGGGGGTTGGACTCGATGGCCTTGTAGGCCCCTTCCAACTCTGCTATTCTATGATTCTATGATTCTATGACTCTCTCCTAGCTCTACTTGGAAATACCAGGGGGTTGAACCCCAGACATTTTGTATGCGCAGAGTGGGTCACTAAGCGCTATAGCTGATTAACACGCTCTCTTTGTGTTCATCCACGCAGGGATGTGTAGCTATGATAGACATGAAATTGCTGCCACAAGGTGTGTTGATGGCCACTACTTGAGATGACTTTAAAAGGAGATTAAACAAAGACTGGATTCGCACAACACACTAACCCACAGTCCGTGGTTGAGTGTGGGTTGTTGTTGAACCATGGGTTGTTTGTTTATTTAGTTATTTACAATTTGTATACTGCTCCATATCTGAAACAGATTCTGAGGTGGTGAACATAAGAATTAAAATGGTAAAAGATACAAAAATTAAAACACTGTTATTATACTAAAAAACAAAAAACAAAAAAGCACAGATTCCCAATAAAAACGTGGTTGTCAGTCAAGAAATGCTTCCTGGAATAAGATTTTTTTTAGGAGGCACCAGAAGCAACACAGTGTTGGCATCTGCCTGACCTCCAGGGGCAGGGAGTTCCATAGAAAGGGGGCCACCACACTGAAGGCTCTTCTCCTGGTGAATTCCAATCGGGCCACAGGTCCATGCGGAAGCACGGTTTGTTGAACTGTAGGTTAGCATGTTGCCTGAACCCAGGACATTTTCCGCAGGGTGGCTTGTCAACCATCCCGTGTGGCTTACTTTTCTTGAACAAGCCGCCTTGCGAACCCATGGTTTGTCATTGAGTTGTTCAGGGTAGTTAACAAGCCACACTGCGGGAAACGTCCTGGGTTCAGACAACACACTAACTCCAGCAGGCAACATATAAACTACAACGGCATAAAATCAACAATAAATATAACAGTAAAAACAACACAATAGAAATTAATCAGCAATAAAACCTGCACACTCTCCTGTGCAACTGCTCCATTTCTCCCTTGCTGCCATTCTTAAAATTCTTGTTGAGTTGAGTACTATTAGACTCAAAGGCCAACGAGACCACATCACACCAGTCCTTTTCCAGCTTCATTGGCTGCCAGTCCAGGTCCGGGCCTGATTCAAAGTGCTGGTATTAACATTTAAAGCCCTAAACGGCTTGGGGCCAGGTTATCTGAAGGAACGCCTCCTCCCATATGTACCCGCCCAGACCCTAAGGTCATCCTCAGGGGTCTTTCTCCATGAGCCCCTGCCAAAGGATGTGAGGCAGGTAGCTACCAGGAGGAGGGCCTTCGTTGCTGTGGCACCCCGGCTGTGGAATGTGCTCCCTAAGGAGGTTCGCTTGGCACCTACATTATATGCTTTTAGACGCCAGCTGAAGACCTTTTTATTCTCCCAGCATTTTAACAGTCTATAAATAAATTTTAACTTGGTGTTTTAAATGTGTAATTTTGCGTTGCTGCTGTTTTTATCTGGTTGAGCTTTTATATTGTATTTTATATTATGGTTTTATACTGTTGTTTTATACTTTGGATGTTTTTAATTTTTGTGAACCGCCCAGAGAGCTCCGGCTATTGGGTGGTATAGAAATGCAATAAATAAATAAAGGTTCGGATCAAGGATCTGCCTTCCGTGAGAGGAAGGGACGTTCTGCAAAAGGGAGGGCTCTGATGGTAGAAGATCCCTCTGCCCAATTTTGGGAGAAAACCCCGCATCATAGATAACCCCGTTCATCAGGGTCAACTCACTCTGCGTAGCATTTTCAGCGGGCTGGAGGGGCTATTTTGGGAAGAAGGGGTGGGGAAGTCCACTTTCGTCAATGTGGTTCATCCAGCATCAACCCTGCATCCGATGCAAAGTGTCGTTCCTGAGTGAATCCTTGATTAGTATCATCTGTTATGTACAACTTCTTCTTTTTTACACTATTTTTCTCAAACATGTGACGTGTTTTAGTTATTCCCCTGCTCACCTCTGCGAAAATAGAATGTAGGCACATTTCTTGAGATGAGCTATGCCTGAAAAGATATCCCTCTCCCATTACTGAGAAATATATCTAATATATAGTTATTAGGGCGTTTTTTGATTCCCTAGGGCTGCAGAACAACGTTGACAAAAGGCAGTTTCTGCTGGAGAGATTACTGGATGCAGTTAAACAGGTAAGAAATTGGAGCTAGAAAGTCGAAAAGAAGCCTCCCTCTAGGAAAACTTACTGATCATAATTGGAGCATTCTTTACTAGAAGCATGATTTGTAATGTATATATGTGTTGTTTCTTTATTTTTGCTGTTGCACCGTGTCCTGCTTGTGGGTCCCTGGTTGCCAGCTGGGTCGGCCACTGTGTGAACAGAGTGCTGGACTAGATGGACCCTTGGTCTGATCCAGCATGGGTCTTCTTAGGGTTCTCATGTTGTCATTGCTGCCTTACTTCAGTTGGGGGAGGAACCTAGAACAAGGCCCCAGTGGTTGATCTGAACACTCAAGCATGTTCATGAATGGTTCCTAGAAACCGATCCCTCTCCTGAGTCCTCCGGCATGGGTAGAAGACCTAGAGGAGGCAGGGCCTTTTCTTTGCCTCAGGCTCCAGCGCAGGAAAGAAGTTAGATGAGTTCCACCAGCTGCAACCCCACCCCCCTGCCCCATTGCTCATAGCCATGTGTGAAGGATATGGGGGTGGGGTGGGGAACTCAGTGGCAACAACAAACGATGAGTGGCTGAGAAGCCAAGCCAACACGGGGACACCTGTGAATCAGGATGGAGGGCAATTTAGACGTGGTTTTCCAATGAAGACTTTGTCGTTGTTGTCCATCTTTGGCACTTAAACTAAAGCTGCATGGTAAATAACTCCCCCTTCCCCCCCTGTTGAGCATCAGGGTATTAACAGAATGGCTACTAGCTCTGATGGTTATGTTCTACCCCCGGTATCTGAGGTAGTAAGCCTGTGTGCACCAGTTGCTGGGGAACATGGGTGGGAGGGTGCTGTTGCACCATGTCCTGCTTTGCTGGTCACAGGCCGATGGCTGGCTGGCCACTGTGTGAACAGAGTGCTGGACTAGATGGACCCTTGGTCTGATCCAACATGGCGTTTCTGATGTTCTTAACTCTTCAAATTCCTTTGTTCATGGTCATCTACCTACTTCTTTTTACAGTGCCAGATCAGATTTGGAGGAAGGAAAGAGATTGCTTCTGATTCGGATAGCAGGTAAGTCTGATGGGACATTGAATAAACGCTTGTCTATGCAGTGTGGTCAGGCACTTGTGGAGGGCCCACGCCCCAGCCAGGGCCCACTGACAATGGCCTCCTGGAGTCACTGCTCCACTTCACCATTGCAATCTGCTTGTTCACCCACCTCTCGCCTTGGCTCAGCCAATGGCGGTGGACAGAAGGAGCGGCAGCAGAAGTCCTTGCCTATCAACTCACTGTCTCTCCACATTTTAAGCAAGCAAGTGGTAGCATTCAGGAGAGAGGAGGAGGAGGAGCAGCAAGAGCATCTGGTGACATTGGTGGTGAGAAGGTAGACTCAGCGAGTGGTGGTGGTGGTGGTCCATTGAAGATGTCTTGTTCAACAACCCTCAAAAGCTGGCACGGCTTAATTTTACCTGGCAGCTGCCTTTGAGCGGATGTGGGGTGGGAGAAAAATGTCGTTCAAGTGTTGCATATGTGGTGTGTGTGCAAGGTAGTATAAGGAAGTTCACAACCTCTACAACTGCATTTTCATTGGAGATACAATGGATTGAAATTAGGATTTCCTGCATGGGAAGCATGCGCTCTACCACTGCTGAAGTTCATGGCAGTGTGTTTGTGAGCAGAGAGTTTGATACCCCTGGGATTTAGATAACACCACGTTACGAGCTGGTTATAAGTGTGTGGGTTGTTCCTCCCCCAGGAACTCACAATTCTGGGTTTTGGGTGTCATGGAAAACTGGCGTAGATTATTAAACTTGGTGGGCTCAGGCAGGGTGGGAGCCAGTATTTCTGAGTTTCTTGGAATACAGCTAAGTTATTTTGGGGAAGTAGAAACCGCAGAGCTTCTACATGCTTCAGTTTCTCTTCCCTCTTACTTGGTGAAACATTGTAGTGCTTACTAGAATTATTTTTGATGTTTACAAGGGGATTTCTGGTGCATATTGTATTTGTGATGCAAGTCCTTTAGGGAAGTTTTTTGATGAATTGAATTACTGCGTACATCTTTTGAAGTTCCTCGTAATGTTTCTGTTCTGTGATGCTTGGATGACTTAAGGCAGCCTTCTCCAACTTGGTACTTTCCAGATATTTTTGGCAATGCTTCCAATTAGCTCCAAGCAGGCCGGAATGCTGGGAGTTGTAGTCTGAAACAACTGGGGGACTCCAGGTTGGGGAAGCCTGGCCTAAGTGGTTACACTGGTCTGACACTTTTGCGCTATGCCTAAAACGAATAACATCTAACTGAACTGAAATAGTATTTGTTTCTGGGCCCCAGTAAGTGCAGCCCTCCCAGGCACGGCATGCTGGGAGTTGAAGGCTGTACGTGGGCTTAGGGCTATGCAAGGAAATGGCAAAACCGTCATAAAATGCCAGACCTGCCATAAAACCTGCCTTAGTTACTGTAACCCGCTCTACGTGGGGCTGCCTTTAAAGAGTGTTCGGAAACTCCAGCTGGTTCAAAGAGCTGCAGCCAGATTGTTGACCAGGGCTGGTTACAGGGAGCAGACAACT
Organism: Elgaria multicarinata webbii; assembly: GCF_023053635.1. Lineage (NCBI taxonomy): Eukaryota > Metazoa > Chordata > Lepidosauria > Squamata > Anguidae > Elgaria > Elgaria multicarinata. The sequence continues at coordinate 16,686,610 of NC_086187.1, read as the reverse complement.
CCCCTGTTAAAACAGCTCCGCTGGCTTCCATATTATTGTTATTAATATTTATTAATAATATTTGAGATTTAATATTATCTTATCTCTGTAGCATTTGTTCCGAGGAAGCTTGAGCAGCGAAAACGGGAAGTTTATTGCAAAATCCTGTCAACAACTTACAACGCTGGAAAGAATAAAATACAATAAGAACAAACCTTATTTATAATATATCCGTGAACATATGTTTATGTACTGTTGTATTGCCAAATGTGTTTAATAGACTAAAGTGTGTTAGTGTGTCTTTGTTGGGTTACATTATAGGCTTGCATCGTCTTATAGTAGGAATAGCATTCCAATTATTGATTTATTGTATTATAGTACTTTACTTTACTTTCTTTATTGCGATCTATAGATCCATAAAAAGAAAACAAACAAACAACAAACAACCAAACACAAGAATCAGACATGAAATCATACAATTAGAGCTATTATCAACTTTAGTCTAATACACAAAGAGCTCTAATCTTGGCCGCCACTGTAAGAAATTTAGCAACAGCCAAAGTTACACTTGAAGACTTATCTTCCAACAGAAACTTAACATAAAATTTGCCTGAAGTTCTGGACAGTTTGCTCAACAATGGGGTGATCATAAGATGGCGGGCCTGATTATAAAAGCTACAGGACAGAAGGATATGCTCCATCGTCTCCACTTCCGTATTCCTACAGGGGCACCGTCGTTCCTGATAAGGGATACCAGCATATCTGCCCTGAAGTAATTCAATAGAGTAAACATTGCATCTGGCCTTGGAGAAGGCAATACGATATTTAGCGACCGACAAGTTCTTTAGATAGTCAGCCAGCTGAAGAGGCCCAACGTAATGAATGTGCAATGCACTGGGAGAGCAAGAGACATGAGAGCGAGCACGTAAGTCACAGAAGGCTATATCCCACAGTCTTTGTTTGATAGCTTTAAAAGCAAAATTCAAGCCCAGATTAAGGAGGAGGGAAGAGGAGAGACCTATTGAAGCTGCCTTCCTGGCAAGAAGCTTGGACCAGCTGTTCACGTAGTTGTCCTGAGCCAGACAGGGAAGCAGACCTGAGCCCCTCCCAAGAAGACTAACTTCCATCCAAAATTTTAAGGCAGACCACCAAGCCCTAAGCGAAAGAGAGCTTTCCCCGGTATCCTTCTGTCCTGTAGCTTTTATAATCAGGCCCGCCATCTTATGATCACCCCATTGTTGAGCAAACTGTCCAGAACTTCAGGCAAATTTTATGTTAAGTTTCTGTTGGAAGATAAGTCTTCAAATGTAACTTTGGCTGTTGCTAAATTTCTTACAGTGGCGGCCAAGATTAGAGCTCTTTGTGTATTAGACTAAAGTTGATAATAGCTCTAATTGTATGATTTCATGTCTGATTCTTGTGTTTGGTTGTTTGTTGTTTGTTTGTTTTCTTTTTATGGATCTATAGATCGCAATAAAGAAAGTAGTAGTAGTTTAACTTCCTCTCTCGGAAAGAGATCAATGGGGATGAGAAACTACTGAGAATGTCAAGCCGTTTTTGTGGCATATTTTAGCTCCCGCTTCTTTTGCGATGCACCTCTTGCTCTGCCAGTAGCTTCAAAGGCTTCACCTGTCAGTACTTGCCCTGCCAGTAGCTTCACCGGCTTCACCTGTCAGTACTTGCTTTGCCAGTAGCTTCACCGGCTTCACTTGCCAGTACTTGCTTTGCCAGTAGCTTCAACGGCTTCACTTGCCAGTACTTGCTTTGCCAGTAGCTTCACCGGCTTCACTTGCCAGTACTTGCTTTGCCAGTAGCTTCAACGGCTTCACTTGCCAGTACTTGCTTTGCCAGTAGCTTCACCGGCTTCACCTGTAAGTTCTTGCTCTGCCAGTAGCTTCACCGGCTTCACCTGGCAGTACTTGCCCTGCCAGTAGCTTCAACGGCTTCACCTGGCAGTACTTGCTTTGCTAGTAGCTTCAACGTCTTCACCTGGCAGTACTTGCCTTGCCAGTAGCTTCAACAGCTTCACCTGTTAGTATTTGCCTTGACAGTAGCTTCAACGGCTTCACCTGTCAGTTCTTGCCTTGCCAGTAGCTACAACGGCTTCAGCTGTCAGTACTTGCCTTGCCAGTAGCTTCAACAGCTTCAGCTGTCAGTACTTGCCTTGACAGTAGCTTCAACGGCTTCACCTGTCAGTTCTTGCCTTGCCAGTAGCTACAACGGCTTCAGCTGTCAGTACCTGCCTTGCCAGTAGCTTCACCGGCTTCACCTGTCAGTACTTGCCCTGCCAGTAGCTTCAACGGCTTCACCTGTCAGTACTTGCCTTGCCAGTAGCTTCAACGGCTTCACCTGTCAGTACTTGCCTTGACAGTAGCTTCAATGTCTTCACCTGTCAGTACTTGCTCTGCCAGTAGCTTCACCGGCTTCACCTGTCAGTACTTGCTTTGCCAGTAGCTTCACCGGCTTCACTTGCCAGTACTTGCTTTGCCAGTAGCTTCAACGGCTTCACCTGTCAGTACTTGCTTTGCGAGTAGCTTTAACGGTATCGCCTGCCAGTACTTGCTCTGCCAGTAGCTTCACCGGCTTCACCTGTCAGTACTTGCTTTGCCAGTAGCTTCACCGGCTTCACTTGCCAGTACTTGCTTTGCCAGTAGCTTCACCGGCTTCACTTGCCAGTACTTGCTTTGCCAGTAGCTTCACCGGCTTCACTTGCCAGTACTTGCTTTGCCAGTAGCTTCACCGGCTTCACTTGCCAGTACTTGCTTTGCCAGTAGCTTCAACGGCTTCACCTGTCAGTACTTGCCCTGCCAGTAGCTTCACCGGCTTAACTTGCCAGTACTTGCTTTGCCAGTAGCTTCACCGGCTTCACCTGTCAGTACTTGCTTTGCGAATAGCTTTAACGGTATCGCCTGCCAGTACTTGCTCTCCCATTAAGCATTTGCCTCCTCTGTATTTTATCACTTGCGCTGTGTCAGTTTAACTTCCTCTCTCGGAAAGAGATCAATGGGGATGAGAAACTACTGAGAATGTCAAGCCGTTCTTGTGGCATATTTTAGCTCCCGCTTCTTTTGCGATGCTCCTCTTGCTCTGCCAGTAGCTTCAACGGCTTCACCTGTCAGTACTTGCTCAGCCAGTAGCTTCACCAGCTTCACCTGTCAGTACTTGCTTTGCCAGTAGCTTCACCGGCTTCACTTGCCAGTACTTGCTTTGCCAGTAGCTTCAACGGCTTCACTTGCCAGTACTTGCTTTGCCAGTAGCTTCACCGGCTTCACCTGTAAGTTCTTGCTCTGCCAGTAGCTTCACCGGCTTCACCTGGCAGTACTTGCCCTGCCAGTAGCTTCAACGGCTTCACCTGGCAGTACTTGCTTTGCCAGTAGCTTCAACGTCTTCACCTGGCAGTACTTGCCTTGCCAGTAGCTTCAACAGCTTCACCTGTTAGTATTTGCCTTGACAGTAGCTTCAACGGCTTCACCTGTCAGTTCTTATTTTACCAGTAGCTACAACGGCTTCAGCTGTCAGTACTTGCCTTGCCAGTAGCTTCAACGGCTTCACCTGTCAGTACTTGCCTTGACAGTAGCTTCAACGGCTTCACCTGTCAGTTCTTGCCTTGCCAGTAGCTACAACGGCTTCAGCTGTCAGTACTTGCCTTGCCAGTAGCTTCACCGGCTTCACCTGTCAGTACTTGCCCTGCCAGTAGCTTCAACGGCTTCACCTGTCAGTACTTGCTTTGCCAGTAGCTTCAACGGCTTCACCTGTCAGTACTTGCCTTGCCAGTAGCTTCAACGGCTTCACCTGTCAGTACTTGCCCTGCCAGTAGCTTCAACGGCTTCACCTGGCAGTACTTGCCTTGCCAGTAGCTTCAACGGCTTCACCTGTCAGTACTTGCCTTGACAGTAGCTTCAACGGCTTCACCTGTCAGTACTTGCCCTGCCAGTAGCTTCAACGGCTTCACCTGGCAGTACTTGCTTTGCCAGTAGCTTCAACGTCTTCACCTGGCAGTACTTGCCTTGCCAGTAGCTTCAACAGCTTCACCTGTTAGTATTTGCCTTGACAGTAGCTTCAACGGCTTCACCTGTCAGTTCTTGCTTTACCAGTAGCTACAACGGCTTCAGCTGTCAGTACTTGCCTTGCCAGTAGCTTCAACGGCTTCACCTGTCAGTACTTGCCTTGACAGTAGCTTCAACGGCTTCACCTGTCAGTTCTTGCCTTGCCAGTAGCTACAACGGCTTCAGCTGTCAGTACTTGCCTTGCCAGTAGCTTCACCGGCTTCACCTGTCAGTACTTGCCCTGCCAGTAGCTTCAACGGCTTCACCTGTCAGTACTTGCTTTGCCAGTAGCTTCAACGGCTTCACCTGTCAGTACTTGCCTTGCCAGTAGCTTCAACGGCTTCACCTGTCAGTACTTGCCTTGACAGTAGCTTCAACGGCTTCACCTGTCAGTACTTGCTCTGCCAGTAGCTACAACAGCTTCAGCTGTCAGTACTTGCTTTGCCAGTAGCTTCAACGGCTTCACCTGTCAGTACTTGCCTTGCCAGTAGCTTCAACGGCTTCACCTGTCAGTACTTGCCCTGCCAGTAGCTTCAACGGCTTCACCTGGCAGTACTTGCCTTGCCAGTAGCTTCAACGGCTTCACCTGTCAGTACTTGCCTTGACAGTAGCTTCAACGGCTTCACCTGTCAGTACTTGCCCTGCCAGTAGCTTCAACGGCTTCACCTGTCAGTACTTGCTTTGCGAGTAGCTTTAACGGTATCGCCTGCCAGTACTTGCTCTCCCATTAAGCATTTGCCTCCTCTGTATTTTATCACTTGCGCTGTGTCAGTTTAACTTCCTCTCTCGGAAAGAGATCAATGGGGATGAGAAACTACTGAGAATGTCAAGCCGTTTTTGTGGCATATTTTAGCTCCCGCTTCTTTTGCGATGCACCTCTTGTTCTGCCAGTAGCTTCAACGGCTTCACCTGTCAGTACTTGCTCTGCCAGTAGCTTCACCGGCTTCACCTGTCAGTACTTGCTTTGCCAGTGGCTTCACCGGCTTCACTTGCCAGTACTTGCTTTGCCAGTAGCTTCAACGGCTTCACTTGCCAGTACTTGCTTTGCCAGTAGCTTCAACGGCTTCACCTGTCAGTACTTGCCCTGCCAGTAGCTTCACCGGCTTCACTTGCCAGTACTTGCTTTGCCAGTAGCTTCACCGGCTTCACCTGTAAGTACTTGCTCTGCCAGTAGCTTCACCAGCTTCACTTGTGAGTACTTGCTTTGCCAGTAGCTTCAACGGCTTCACCTGTCAGTACTTGCCTTGCCAGTAGCTTCAACGGCTTCACCTGTTAGTACTTGCTCTGCCAGTAGCTTCACCAGCTTCACTTGTGAGTACTTGCTTTGCCAGTAGCTTCACCGGCTTCACCTGTCAGTACTTGCTTTGCCAGTAGCTTCACCGGCTTCACCAGGCAGTACTTGCCTTGCCAGTAGCTTCAACGGCTTCACCTGTTAGTATTTGCCTTGACAGTAGCTTCAACGGCTTCACCTGTCAGTTCTTGCCTTGCCAGTAGCTTCAACGGCTTCACCTGTCAGTACTTGCCTTGACAGTAGCTTCACCGGCTTCACCTGTCAGTTCTTGCCTTGCCAGTAGCTACAACGGCTTCAGCTGTCAGTACTTGCCTTGCCAGTAGCTTCACCGGCTTCACCTGTCAGTACTTGCCCTGCCAGTAGCTTCAACGGCTTCACCTGGCAGTACTTGCTTTGCCAGTAGCTTCAACGGCTTCACCTGTCAGTACTTGCCTTGCCAGTAGCTTCAACGGCTTCACCTGTCAGTACTTGCCTTGACAGTAGCTTCAACGGCTTCACCTGTCAGTACTTGCCCTGCCAGTAGCTTCAACGGCTTCACCTGGCAGTACTTGCTTTGTGAGTAGCTTTAACGGTATCGCCTGCCAGTACTTGCTCTCCCATTAAGCATTTGCCTCCTCCGTATTTTATCACTTGCGCTGTGTCAGTTTAACTGCCAGTAGCTTCACCAGCTTCACTTGTGAGTACTTGCTTTGCCAGTAGCTTCACCGGCTTCACCTGTCAGTATTTGCTTTGCCAGTAGCTTCACCGGCTTCACCAGGCAGTACTTGCCTTGCCAGTAGCTTCAACAGCTTCACCTGTTAGTATTTGCCTTGACAGTAGCTTCAACGGCTTCACCTGTCAGTTCTTGCCTTGCCAGTAGCTACAACGGCTTCAGCTGTCAGTACTTGCCTTGCCAGTAGCTTCAACGGCTTCACCTGTCAGTACTTGCCTTGACAGTAGCTTCACCGGCTTCACCTGTCAGTTCTTGCCTTGCCAGTAGCTACAACGGCTTCAGCTGTCAGTACTTGCCTTGCCAGTAGCTTCACCGGCTTCACCTGTCAGTACTTGCCCTGCCAGTAGCTTCAACGGCTTCACCTGGCAGTACTTGCTTTGCCAGTAGCTTCAACGGCTTCACCTGTCAGTACTTGCCTTGACAGTAGCTTCAACGGCTTCACCTGTCAGTACTTGCCTTGACAGTAGCTTCAATGGCTTCACCTGTCAGTACTTGCCCTGCCAGTAGCTTCAACGGCTTCACCTGGCAGTACTTGCTTTGTGAGTAGCTTTAACGGTATCGCCTGCCAGTACTTGCTCTCCCATTAAGCATTTGCCTCCTCCGTATTTTATCACTTGCGCTGTGTCAGTTTAACTTCCTCTCTCGGAAAGAGATCAATGGGGATGAGAAACTACTGAGAATGTCAAGCCGTTTTTGTGGCATATTTTAGCTCCCGCTTCTTTTGCGATGCACACCTTGCTCTGCCAGTAGCTTCAACGGCTTCACCTGTCAGTACTTGCTCTGCCAGTAGCTTCACCGGCTTCACTTGCCAGTACTTGCTTTGCCAGTAGCTTCACCGGCTTCACTTTCCAGTACTTGCTTTGCCAGTAGCTTCACCGGCTTCACTTGCCAGTACTTGCTTTTCCAGTAGCTTCACCGGCTTCACTTGCCAGTACTTGCTTTGCCAGTAGCTTCACCGGCTTCACTTACCAGTACTTGCTTTGCCAGTAGCTTCACCGGCTTCACTTGCCAGTACTTGCTTTGCCAGTAGCTTCACCGGCTTCACTTGCCAGTACTTGCTTTGCCAGTAGCTTCACCGGCTTCACCTGTAAGTTCTTGCTCTGCCAGTAGCTTCACCGGCTTCACCTGGCAGTACTTGCCCTGCCAGTAGCTTCAACGGCTTCACCTGGCACTACTTGCTTTGCCAGTAGCTTCAACGTCTTCACCTGGCAGTACTTGCCTTGCCAGTAGCTTCAACAGCTTCACCTGTTAGTATTTGCCTTGACAGTAGCTTCAACGGCTTCACCTGTCAGTTCTTGCCTTGCCAGTAGCTACAACGGCTTCAGCTGTCAGTACTTGCCTTGCCAGTAGCTTCAACGGCTTCACCTGTCAGTACTTGCCTTGACAGTAGCTTCACCGGCTTCACCTGTCAGTTCTTGCCCTGCCAGTAGCTTCACCGGCTTCACTTGCCAGTACTTGCTTTGCCAGTAGCTTCACCGGCTTCACCTGTCAGTACTTGCTTTGCGAATAGCTTTAACGGTATCGCCTGCCAGTACTTGCTCTCCCATTAAGCATTTGCCTCCTCTGTATTTTATCACTTGCGCTGTGTCAGTTTAACTTCCTCTCTCGGAAAGAGATCAATGGGGATGAGAAACTACTGAGAATGTCAAGCCGTTCTTGTGGCATATTTTAGCTCCCGCTTCTTTTGCGATGCACCTCTTGCTCTGCCAGTAGCTTCAACGGCTTCACCTGTCAGTACTTGCTTTGCCAGTAGCTTCACCGGCTTCACTTGCCAGTACTTGCTTTGCCAGTAGCTTCAACGGCTTCACTTGCCAGTACTTGCTTTGCCAGTAGCTTCACCGGCTTCACCTGTAAGTTCTTGCTCTGCCAGTAGCTTCACCGGCTTCACCTGGCAGTACTTGCCCTGCCAGTAGCTTCAACGGCTTCACCTGGCAGTACTTGCTTTGCCAGTAGCTTCAACGTCTTCACCTGGCAGTACTTGCCTTGCCAGTAGCTTCAACAGCTTCACCTGTTAGTATTTGCCTTGACAGTAGCTTCAACGGCTTCACCTGTCAGTTCTTGCCTTGCCAGTAGCTACAACGGCTTCAGCTGTCAGTACTTGCCTTGCCAGTAGCTTCAACGGCTTCACCTGTCAGTACTTGCCTTGACAGTAGCTTCACCGGCTTCACCTGTCAGTTCTTGCCTTGCCAGTAGCTACAACGGCTTCAGCTGTCAGTACTTGCCTTGCCAGTAGCTTCACCGGCTTCACCTGTCAGTACTTGCCCTGCCAGTAGCTTCAACGGCTTCACCTGGCAGTACTTGCTTTGCCAGTAGCTTCAACGGCTTCACCTGTCAGTACTTGCCTTGCCAGTAGCTTCAACGGCTTCACCTGTCAGTACTTGCCTTGACAGTAGCTTCAATGGCTTCACCTGTCAGTACTTGCCCTGCCAGTAGCTTCAACGGCTTCACCTGGCAGTACTTGCTTTGTGAGTAGCTTTAACGGTATCGCCTGCCAGTACTTGCTCTCCCATTAAGCATTTGCCTCCTCCGTATTTTATCACTTGCGCTGTGTCAGTTTAACTTCCTCTCTCGGAAAGAGATCAATGGGGATGAGAAACTACTGAGAATGTCAAGCCGTTTTTGTGGCATATTTTAGCTCCCGCTTCTTTTGCGATGCACCTCTTGTTCTGCCAGTAGCTTCAACGGCTTCGCCTGTCAGTACTTGCTCTGCCAGTAGCTTCACCGGCTTCACCTGTCAGTACTTGCTTTGCCAGTGGCTTCACCGGCTTCACTTGCCAGTACTTGCTTTGCCAGTAGCTTCAACGGCTTCACTTGCCAGTACTTGCTTTGCCAGTAGCTTCAACGGCTTCACCTGTCAGTACTTGCCCTGCCAGTAGCTTCACCGGCTTCACTTGCCAGTACTTGCTTTGCCAGTAGCTTCACCGGCTTCACCTGTAAGTACTTGCTCTGCCAGTAGCTTCACCAGCTTCACTTGTGAGTACTTGCTTTGCCAGTAGCTTCAACGGCTTCACCTGTCAGTACTTGCCTTGCCAGTAGCTTCAACGGCTTCACCTGTTAGTACTTGCTCTGCCAGTAGCTTCACCAGCTTCACTTGTGAGTACTTGCTTTGCCAGTAGCTTCACCGGCTTCACCTGTCAGTACTTGCTTTGCCAGTAGCTTCACCGGCTTCACCAGGCAGTACTTGCCTTGCCAGTAGCTTCAACGGCTTCACCTGTTAGTATTTGCCTTGACAGTAGCTTCAACGGCTTCACCTGTCAGTTCTTGCCTTGCCAGTAGCTACAACGGCTTCAGCTGTCAGTACTTGCCTTGCCAGTAGCTTCAACGGCTTCACCTGTCAGTACTTGCCTTGACAGTAGCTTCACCGGCTTCACCTGTCAGTACTTGCCCTGCCAGTAGCTTCAACGGCTTCACCTGGCAGTACTTGCTTTGCCAGTAGCTTCAACGGCTTCACCTGTCAGTACTTGCCTTGCCAGTAGCTTCAACGGCTTCACCTGTCAGTACTTGCCTTGACAGTAGCTTCAACGGCTTCACCTGTCAGTACTTGCCCTGCCAGTAGCTTCAACGGCTTCACCTGGCAGTACTTGCTTTGTGAGTAGCTTTAACGGTATCGCCTGCCAGTACTTGCTCTCCCATTAAGCATTTGCCTCCTCCGTATTTTATCACTTGCGCTGTGTCAGTTTAACTGCCAGTAGCTTCACCAGCTTCACTTGTGAGTACTTGCTTTGCCAGTAGCTTCACCGGCTTCACCTGTCAGTATTTGCTTTGCCAGTAGCTTCACCGGCTTCACCAGGCAGTACTTGCCTTGCCAGTAGCTTCAACAGCTTCACCTGTTAGTATTTGCCTTGACAGTAGCTTCAACGGCTTCACCTGTCAGTTCTTGCCTTGACAGTAGCTACAACGGCTTCAGCTGTCAGTACTTGCCTTGCCAGTAGCTTCAACGGCTTCACCTGTCAGTACTTGCCTTGACAGTAGCTTCACCGGCTTCACCTGTCAGTTCTTTCCTTGCCAGTAGCTACAACGGCTTCAGCTGTCAGTACTTGCCTTGCCAGTAGCTTCACCGGCTTCACCTGTCAGTACTTGCCCTGCCAGTAGCTTCAACGGCTTCACCTGGCAGTACTTGCTTTGCCAGTAGCTTCAACGGCTTCACCTGTCAGTACTTGCCTTGCCAGTAGCTTCAACGGCTTCACCTGTCAGTACTTGCCTTGACAGTAGCTTCAATGGCTTCACCTGTCAGTACTTGCCCTGCCAGTAGCTTCAACGGCTTCACCTGGCAGTACTTGCTTTGTGAGTAGCTTTAACGGTATCGCCTGCCAGTACTTGCTCTCCCATTAAGCATTTGCCTCCTCCGTATTTTATCACTTGCGCTGTGTCAGTTTAACTTCCTCTCTCGGAAAGAGATCAATGGGGATGAGAAACTACTGAGAATGTCAAGCCGTTTTTGTGGCATATTTTAGCTCCCGCTTCTTTTGCGATGCACACCTTGCTCTGCCAGTAGCTTCAACGGCTTCACCTGTCAGTACTTGCTCTGCCAGTAGCTTCACCGGCTTCACTTGCCAGTACTTGCTTTGCCAGTAGCTTCACCGGCTTCACTTTCCAGTACTTGCTTTGCCAGTAGCTTCACCGGCTTCACTTGCCAGTACTTGCTTTTCCAGTAGCTTCACCGGCTTCACTTGCCAGTACTTGCTTTGCCAGTAGCTTCACCGGCTTCACTTACCAGTACTTGCTTTGCCAGTAGCTTCACCGGCTTCACTTGCCAGTACTTGCTTTGCCAGTAGCTTCACCGGCTTCACTTGCCAGTACTTGCTTTGCCAGTAGCTTCACCGGCTTCACCTGTAAGTTCTTGCTCTGCCAGTAGCTTCACCGGCTTCACCTGGCAGTACTTGCCCTGCCAGTAGCTTCAACGGCTTCACCTGGCACTACTTGCTTTGCCAGTAGCTTCAACGTCTTCACCTGGCAGTACTTGCCTTGCCAGTAGCTTCAACAGCTTCACCTGTTAGTATTTGCCTTGACAGTAGCTTCAACGGCTTCACCTGTCAGTTCTTGCCTTGCCAGTAGCTACAACGGCTTCAGCTGTCAGTACTTGCCTTGCCAGTAGCTTCAACGGCTTCACCTGTCAGTACTTGCCTTGACAGTAGCTTCACCGGCTTCACCTGTCAGTTCTTGCCCTGCCAGTAGCTTCACCGGCTTCACTTGCCAGTACTTGCTTTGCCAGTAGCTTCACCGGCTTCACCTGTCAGTACTTGCTTTGCGAATAGCTTTAACGGTATCGCCTGCCAGTACTTGCTCTCCCATTAAGCATTTGCCTCCTCTGTATTTTATCACTTGCGCTGTGTCAGTTTAACTTCCTCTCTCGGAAAGAGATCAATGGGGATGAGAAACTACTGAGAATGTCAAGCCGTTCTTGTGGCATATTTTAGCTCCCGCTTCTTTTGCGATGCACCTCTTGCTCTGCCAGTAGCTTCAACGGCTTCACCTGTCAGTACTTGCTTTGCCAGTAGCTTCACCGGCTTCACTTGCCAGTACTTGCTTTGCCAGTAGCTTCAACGGCTTCACTTGCCAGTACTTGCTTTGCCAGTAGCTTCACCGGCTTCACCTGTAAGTTCTTGCTCTGCCAGTAGCTTCACCGGCTTCACCTGGCAGTACTTGCCCTGCCAGTAGCTTCAACGGCTTCACCTGGCAGTACTTGCTTTGCCAGTAGCTTCAACGTCTTCACCTGGCAGTACTTGCCTTGCCAGTAGCTTCAACAGCTTCACCTGTTAGTATTTGCCTTGACAGTAGCTTCAACGGCTTCACCTGTCAGTTCTTGCCTTCCCAGTAGCTACAACGGCTTCAGCTGTCAGTACTTGCCTTGCCAGTAGCTTCAACGGCTTCACCTGTCAGTACTTGCCTTGACAGTAGCTTCACCGGCTTCACCTGTCAGTTCTTGCCTTGCCAGTAGCTACAACGGCTTCAGCTGTCAGTACTTGCCTTGCCAGTAGCTTCACCGGCTTCACCTGTCAGTACTTGCCCTGCCAGTAGCTTCAACGGCTTCACCTGGCAGTACTTGCTTTGCCAGTAGCTTCAACGGCTTCACCTGTCAGTACTTGCCTTGCCAGTAGCTTCAACGGCTTCACCTGTCAGTACTTGCCTTGACAGTAGCTTCAATGGCTTCACCTGTCAGTACTTGCCCTGCCAGTAGCTTCAACGGCTTCACCTGGCAGTACTTGCTTTGTGAGTAGCTTTAACGGTATCGCCTGCCAGTACTTGCTCTCCCATTAAGCATTTGCCTCCTCCGTATTTTATCACTTGCGCTGTGTCAGTTTAACTTCCTCTCTCGGAAAGAGATCAATGGGGATGAGAAACTACTGAGAATGTCAAGCCGTTTTTGTGGCATATTTTAGCTCCCGCTTCTTTTGCGATGCACACCTTGCTCTGCCAGTAGCTTCAACGGCTTCACCTGTCAGTACTTGCTCTGCCAGTAGCTTCACCGGCTTCACTTGCCAGTACTTGCTTTGCCAGTAGCTTCACCGGCTTCACTTTCCAGTACTTGCTTTGCCAGTAGCTTCACCGGCTTCACTTGCCAGTACTTGCTTTGCCAGTAGCTTCACCGGCTTCACTTGCCAGTACTTGCTTTGCTAGTAGCTTCACCGGCTTCACTTACCAGTACTTGCTTTGCCAGTAGCTTCACCGGCTTCACTTGCCAATACTTGCTTTGCCAGTAGCTTCACCGGCTTCACTTGCCAGTACTTGCTTTGCCAGTAGCTTCACCGGCTTCACCTGTAAGTTCTTGCTCTGCCAGTAGCTTCACCGGCTTCACCTGGCAGTACTTGCCCTGCCAGTAGCTTCAACGGCTTCACCTGGCACTACTTGCTTTGCCAGTAGCTTCAACGTCTTCACCTGGCAGTACTTGCCTTGCCAGTAGCTTCAACAGCTTCACCTGTTAGTATTTGCCTTGACAGTAGCTTCAACGGCTTCACCTGTCAGTTCTTGCTTTGCCAGTAGCTACAACGGCTTCAGCTGTCAGTACTTGCCTTGCCAGTAGCTTCAACGGCTTCACCTGTCAGTACTTGCCTTGATAGTAGCTTCACCGGCTTCACCTGTCAGTTCTTGCCTTGCCAGTAGCTACAACGGCTTCACCTGTCAGTACTTGCCTTGCCAGTAGCTTCAACGGCTTCACCTGTCAGTACTTGCCCTGCCAGTAGCTTCAACGGCTTCACCTGGCAGTACTTGCTTTGCCAGTAGCTTCAACGGCTTCACCTGTCAGTACTTGCCTTGCCAGTAGCTTCAACGGCTTCACCTGTCAGTACTTGCCTTGACAGTAGCTTCAACGGCTTCACCTGTCAGTACTTGCTCTGCCATAAGCTACAACGGCTTCAGCTGTCAGTACTTGCTTTGCCAGTAGCTTCAACGGCTTCACCTGTCAGTACTTGCCTTGCCAGTAGCTTCAACGGCTTCACCTGTCAGTACTTGCCTTGACAGTAGCTTCAACGGCTTCACCTGTCAGTACTTGCCTTGACAGTAGCTTCAACGGCTTCACCTGTCAGTACTTGCCCTGCCAGTAGCTTCAACGGCTTCACCTGGCAGTACTTGCTTTGCCAGTAGCTTCAACGGCTTCACCTGTCAGTACTTGCCTTGCCAGTAGCTTCAACGGCTTCACCTGTCAGTACTTGCCTTGACAGTAGCTTCAACGGCTTCACCTGTCAGTACTTGCCCTGCCAGTAGCTTCAACGGCTTCACCTGTCAGTACTTGCTTTGCGAGTAGCTTTAACGGTATCGCCTGCCAGTACTTGCTCTCCCATTAAGCATTTGCCTCCTCCGTATTTTATCACTTGCGCTGTGTCAGTTTAACTTCCTCTCTCGGAAAGAGATCAATGGGGATGAGAAACTACTGAGAATGTCAAGCCGTTTTTGTGGCATATTTTAGCTCCCGCTTCTTTTGCGATGCACCTCTTGCTCTGCCAGTAGCTTCAACGGCTTCACCTGTCAGTACTTGCTCTGCCAGTAGCTTCACCGGCTTCACCTGTCAGTACTTGCTTTGCCAGTAGCTTCAACGGCTTCACTTGCCAGTACTTGCTTTGCCAGTAGCTTCACCGGCTTCACTTGCCAGTACTTGCTTTGCCAGTAGCTTCACCGGCTTCACTTGCCAGTACTTGCTTTGCCAGTAGCTTCACCGGCTTCACTTGCCAGTACTTTCTTTGCCAGTAGCTTCAACGGCTTCACTTGCCAGTACTTGCTTTGCCAGTAGCTTCACCGGCTTCACTTGCCAGTACTTGCTTTGCCAGTAGCTTCACCGGCTTCACCTGTAAGTTCTTGTTCTACCAGTAGCTTCACCGGCTTCACCTGGCAGTACTTGCCCTGCCAGTAGTTTCAACGGCTTCACCTGGCACTACTTGCTTTGCCAGTAGCTTCAACGTCTTCACCTGGCAGTACTTGCCTTGCCAGTAGCTTCAACAGCTTCACCTGTTAGTATTTACCTTGACAGTAGCTTCAACGGCTTCACCTGTCAGTTCTTGCTTTGCCAGTAGCTACAACGGCTTCAGCTGTCAGTACTTGCCTTGCCAGTAGCTTCAACGGCTTCACCTGTCAGTACTTGCCTTGACAGTAGCTTCAACGGCTTCACCTGTCAGTTCTTGCCTTGCCAGTAGCTACAACGGCTTCACCTGTCAGTACTTGACTTGCCAGTAGCTTCAACGGCTTCACCTGTCAGTACTTGCCCTGCCAGTAGCTTCAACGGCTTCACCTGGCAGTACTTGCTTTGCCAGTAGCTTCAACGGCTTCACCTGTCAGTACTTGCCTTGCCAGTAGCTTCAACGGCTTCACCTGTCAGTACTTGCTCTGCCAGTAGCTACAACGGCTTCAGCTGTCAGTACTTGCTTTGCCAGTAGCTTCAACGGCTTCACCTGTCAGTACTTGCCTTGCCAGTAGCTTCAACGGCTTCACCTGTCAGTACTTGCCTTGACAGTAGCTTCAACGGCTTCACCTGTCAGTACTTGCCCTGCCAGTAGCTTCAACGGCTTCACCTGTCAGTACTTGCTTTGCCAGTAGCTTCAACGGCTTTGCCAGTAGCTTCAACGGCTTTACCTGTCAGTACTTGCCTTGCCAGTAGCTTCAACGGCTTCACCTGTCAGTACTTGCCTTGACAGTAGCTTCAACGGCTTCACCTGTCAGTACTTGCCCTGCCAGTAGCTTCAACGGCTTCACCTGTCAGTACTTGCTTTGCGAGTAGCTTTAACGGTATCGCCTGCCAGTACTTGCTCCCCCATTAAGCATTTGCCTCTTCCGTATTTTATCACTTGCGCTGTGTCAGTTTAACTTCCTCTCTCGGAAAGAGATCAATGGGGATGAGAAACTACTGAGAATGTCAAGCCGTTTTTGTGGCATATTTTAGCTCCCGCTTCTTTTGCGATGCACCTCTTGCTCTGCCAGTAGCTTCAACGGCTTCACCTGTCAGTACTTGCTCTGCCAGTAGCTTCACCGGCTTCACCTGTCAGTACTTGCTTTGCCAGTAGCTTCACCGGCTTCACTTGCTAGTACTTGCTTTGCCAGTAGCTTCACCGGCTTCACTTGCCAGTACTTGCTTTGCCAGTAGCTTCAACGGCTTCACTTGCCAGTACTTGCTTTGCCAGTAGCTTCACCGGCTTCACCTGTCAGTACTTGCCCTGCCAGTAGCTTCACCGGCTTCACTTGCCAGTACTTGCTTTGCCAGTAGCTTCACCGGCTTCACCTGTAAGTACTTGCTCTGCCAGTAGCTTCAACGGCTTCACCTGGCAGTACTTGCTTTGCCAGTAGCTTCAACGGCTTCACCTGTCAGTACTTGCCTTGCCAGTAGCTTCAACGGCTTCACCTGTCAGTACTTGCCTTGACAGTAGCTTCAATGGCTTCACCTGTCAGTACTTGCCCTGCCAGTAGCTTCAACGGCTTCACCTGGCAGTACTTGCTTTGTGAGTAGCTTTAACGGTATCGCCTGCCAGTACTTGCTCTCCCATTAAGCATTTGCCTCCTCCGTATTTTATCACTTGCGCTGTGTCAGTTTAACTTCCTCTCTCGGAAAGAGATCAATGGGGATGAGAAACTACTGAGAATGTCAAGCCGTTTTTGTGGCATATTTTAGCTCCCGCTTCTTTTGCGATGCACACCTTGCTCTGCCAGTAGCTTCAACGGCTTCACCTGTCAGTACTTGCTCTGCCAGTAGCTTCACCGGCTTCACTTGCCAGTACTTGCTTTGCCAGTAGCTTCACCGGCTTCACTTTCCAGTACTTGCTTTGCCAGTAGCTTCACCGGCTTCACTTGCCAGTACTTGCTTTGCCAGTAGCTTCACCGGCTTCACTTGCCAGTACTTGCTTTGCTAGTAGCTTCACCGGCTTCACTTACCAGTACTTGCTTTGCCAGTAGCTTCACCGGCTTCACTTGCCAATACTTGCTTTGCCAGTAGCTTCACCGGCTTCACTTGCCAGTACTTGCTTTGCCAGTAGCTTCACCGGCTTCACCTGTAAGTTCTTGCTCTGCCAGTAGCTTCACCGGCTTCACCTGGCAGTACTTGCCCTGCCAGTAGCTTCAACGGCTTCACCTGGCACTACTTGCTTTGCCAGTAGCTTCAACGTCTTCACCTGGCAGTACTTGCCTTGCCAGTAGCTTCAACAGCTTCACCTGTTAGTATTTGCCTTGACAGTAGCTTCAACGGCTTCACCTGTCAGTTCTTGCTTTGCCAGTAGCTACAACGGCTTCAGCTGTCAGTACTTGCCTTGCCAGTAGCTTCAACGGCTTCACCTGTCAGTACTTGCCTTGATAGTAGCTTCACCGGCTTCACCTGTCAGTTCTTGCCTTGCCAGTAGCTACAACGGCTTCACCTGTCACTACTTGCCTTGCCAGTAGCTTCAACGGCTTCACCTGTCAGTACTTGCCCTGCCAGTAGCTTCAACGGCTTCACCTGGCAGTACTTGCTTTGCCAGTAGCTTCAACGGCTTCACCTGTCAGTACTTGCCTTGCCAGTAGCTTCAACGGCTTCACCTGTCAGTACTTGCCTTGACAGTAGCTTCAACGGCTTCACCTGTCAGTACTTGCTCTGCCATAAGCTACAACGGCTTCAGCTGTCAGTACTTGCTTTGCCAGTAGCTTCAACGGCTTCACCTGTCAGTACTTGCCTTGCCAGTAGCTTCAACGGCTTCACCTGTCAGTACTTGCCTTGACAGTAGCTTCAACGGCTTCACCTGTCAGTACTTGCCTTGACAGTAGCTTCAACGGCTTCACCTGTCAGTACTTGCCCTGCCAGTAGCTTCAACGGCTTCACCTGGCAGTACTTGCTTTGCCAGTAGCTTCAACGGCTTCACCTGTCAGTACTTGCCTTGCCAGTAGCTTCAACGGCTTCACCTGTCAGTACTTGCCTTGACAGTAGCTTCAACGGCTTCACCTGTCAGTACTTGCCCTGCCAGTAGCTTCAACGGCTTCACCTGTCAGTACTTGCTTTGCGAGTAGCTTTAACGGTATCGCCTGCCAGTACTTGCTCTCCCATTAAGCATTTGCCTCCTCCGTATTTTATCACTTGCGCTGTGTCAGTTTAACTTCCTCTCTCGGAAAGAGATCAATGGGGATGAGAAACTACTGAGAATGTCAAGCCGTTTTTGTGGCATATTTTAGCTCCCGCTTCTTTTGCGATGCACCTCTTGCTCTGCCAGTAGCTTCAACGGCTTCACCTGTCAGTACTTGCTCTGCCAGTAGCTTCACCGGCTTCACCTGTCAGTACTTGCTTTGCCAGTAGCTTCAACGGCTTCACTTGCCAGTACTTGCTTTGCCAGTAGCTTCACCGGCTTCACTTGCCAGTACTTGCTTTGCCAGTAGCTTCACCGGCTTCACTTGCCAGTACTTGCTTTGCCAGTAGCTTCACCGGCTTCACTTGCCAGTACTTTCTTTGCCAGTAGCTTCAACGGCTTCACTTGCCAGTACTTGCTTTGCCAGTAGCTTCACCGGCTTCACTTGCCAGTACTTGCTTTGCCAGTAGCTTCACCGGCTTCACCTGTAAGTTCTTGTTCTACCAGTAGCTTCACCGGCTTCACCTGGCAGTACTTGCCCTGCCAGTAGTTTCAACGGCTTCACCTGGCACTACTTGCTTTGCCAGTAGCTTCAACGGCTTCACCTGTCAGTTCTTGCCTTGCCAGTAGCTACAACGGCTTCACCTGTCAGTACTTGACTTGCCAGTAGCTTCAACGGCTTCACCTGTCAGTACTTGCCCTGCCAGTAGCTTCAACGGCTTCACCTGGCAGTACTTGCTTTGCCAGTAGCTTCAACGGCTTCACCTGTCAGTACTTGCCTTGCCAGTAGCTTCAACGGCTTCACCTGTCAGTACTTGCTCTGCCAGTAGCTACAACGGCTTCAGCTGTCAGTACTTGCTTTGCCAGTAGCTTCAACGGCTTCACCTGTCAGTACTTGCCTTGCCAGTAGCTTCAACGGCTTCACCTGTCAGTTCTTGCCTTGCCAGTAGCTACAACGGCTTCACCTGTCAGTACTTGACTTGCCAGTAGCTTCAACGGCTTCACCTGTCAGTACTTGCCTTGCCAGTAGCTTCAACGGCTTCACCTGTCAGTACTTGCTCTGCCATAAGCTACAACGGCTTCAGCTGTCAGTACTTGCTTTGCCAGTAGCTTCAACGGCTTCACCTGTCAGTACTTGCCTTGCCAGTAGCTTCAACGGCTTCACCTGTCAGTACTTGCCTTGACAGTAGCTTCAACGGCTTCACCTGTCAGTACTTGCCTTGACAGTAGCTTCAACGGCTTCACCTGTCAGTACTTGCCCTGCCAGTAGCTTCAACGGCTTCACCTGGCAGTACTTGCTTTGCCAGTAGCTTCAACGGCTTCACCTGTCAGTACTTGCCTTGCCAGTAGCTTCAACGGCTTCACCTGTCAGTACTTGCCTTGACAGTAGCTTCAACGGCTTCACCTGTCAGTACTTGCCCTGCCAGTAGCTTCAACGGCTTCACCTGTCAGTACTTGCTTTGCGAGTAGCTTTAACGGTATCGCCTGCCAGTACTTGCTCTCCCATTAAGCATTTGCCTCCTCCGTATTTTATCACTTGCGCTGTGTCAGTTTAACTTCCTCTCTCGGAAAGAGATCAATGGGGATGAGAAACTACTGAGAATGTCAAGCCGTTTTTGTGGCATATTTTAGCTCCCGCTTCTTTTGCGATGCACCTCTTGCTCTGCCAGTAGCTTCAACGGCTTCACCTGTCAGTACTTGCTCTGCCAGTAGCTTCACCGGCTTCACCTGTCAGTACTTGCTTTGCCAGTAGCTTCAACGGCTTCACTTGCCAGTACTTGCTTTGCCAGTAGCTTCACCGGCTTCACTTGCCAGTACTTGCTTTGCCAGTAGCTTCACCGGCTTCACTTGCCAGTACTTGCTTTGCCAGTAGCTTCACCGGCTTCACTTGCCAGTACTTTCTTTGCCAGTAGCTTCAACGGCTTCACTTGCCAGTACTTGCTTTGCCAGTAGCTTCACCGGCTTCACTTGCCAGTACTTGCTTTGCCAGTAGCTTCACCGGCTTCACCTGTAAGTTCTTGTTCTACCAGTAGCTTCACCGGCTTCACCTGGCAGTACTTGCCCTGCCAGTAGTTTCAACGGCTTCACCTGGCACTACTTGCTTTGCCAGTAGCTTCAACGTCTTCACCTGGCAGTACTTGCCTTGCCAGTAGCTTCAACAGCTTCACCTGTTAGTATTTACCTTGACAGTAGCTTCAACGGCTTCACCTGTCAGTTCTTGCTTTGCCAGTAGCTACAACGGCTTCAGCTGTCAGTACTTGCCTTGCCAGTAGCTTCAACGGCTTCACCTGTCAGTACTTGCCTTGACAGTAGCTTCAACGGCTTCACCTGTCAGTTCTTGCCTTGCCAGTAGCTACAACGGCTTCACCTGTCAGTACTTGACTTGCCAGTAGCTTCAACGGCTTCACCTGTCAGTACTTGCCCTGCCAGTAGCTTCAACGGCTTCACCTGGCAGTACTTGCTTTGCCAGTAGCTTCAACGGCTTCACCTGTCAGTACTTGCCTTGCCAGTAGCTTCAACGGCTTCACCTGTCAGTACTTGCTCTGCCAGTAGCTACAACGGCTTCAGCTGTCAGTACTTGCTTTGCCAGTAGCTTCAACGGCTTCACCTGTCAGTACTTGCCTTGCCAGTAGCTTCAACGGCTTCACCTGTCAGTACTTGCCTTGACAGTAGCTTCAACGGCTTCACCTGTCAGTACTTGCCCTGCCAGTAGCTTCAACGGCTTCACCTGTCAGTACTTGCTTTGCCAGTAGCTTCAACGGCTTTGCCAGTAGCTTCAACGGCTTTACCTGTCAGTACTTGCCTTGCCAGTAGCTTCAACGGCTTCACCTGTCAGTACTTGCCTTGACAGTAGCTTCAACGGCTTCACCTGTCAGTACTTGCCCTGCCAGTAGCTTCAACGGCTTCACCTGTCAGTACTTGCTTTGCGAGTAGCTTTAACGGTATCGCCTGCCAGTACTTGCTCCCCCATTAAGCATTTGCCTCTTCCGTATTTTATCACTTGCGCTGTGTCAGTTTAACTTCCTCTCTCGGAAAGAGATCAATGGGGATGAGAAACTACTGAGAATGTCAAGCCGTTTTTGTGGCATATTTTAGCTCCCGCTTCTTTTGCGATGCACCTCTTGCTCTGCCAGTAGCTTCAACGGCTTCACCTGTCAGTACTTGCTCTGCCAGTAGCTTCACCGGCTTCACCTGTCAGTACTTGCTTTGCCAGTAGCTTCACCGGCTTCACTTGCTAGTACTTGCTTTGCCAGTAGCTTCACCGGCTTCACTTGCCAGTACTTGCTTTGCCAGTAGCTTCAACGGCTTCACTTGCCAGTACTTGCTTTGCCAGTAGCTTCACCGGCTTCACCTGTCAGTACTTGCCCTGCCAGTAGCTTCACCGGCTTCACTTGCCAGTACTTGCTTTGCCAGTAGCTTCACCGGCTTCACCTGTAAGTACTTGCTCTGCCAGTAGCTTCACCAGCTTCACTTGTGAGTACTTGCTTTGCCAGTAGCTTCAACGGCTTCACCTGTCAGTACTTGCCTTGCCAGTAGCTTCAACGGCTTCACCTGTTAGTACTTGCTCTGCCAGTAGCTTCACAAGCTTCACTTGTGAGTACTTGCTTTGCCAGTAGCTTCACCGGCTTCACCTGTCAGTACTTGCTTTGCCAGTAGCTTCACCGACTTCACCAGGCAGTACTTGCCTTGCCAGTAGCTTCAACAGCTTCACCTGTTAGTATTTACCTTGACAGTAGCTTCAACGGCTTCACCTGTCAGTTCTTGCTTTGCCAGTAGCTACAACGGCTTCAGCTGTCAGTACTTGCCTTGCCAGTAGCTTCAACGGCTTCACCTGTCAGTACTTGCCTTGACAGTAGCTTCAACGGCTTCACCTGTCAGTTCTTGCCTTGCCAGTAGCTACAACGGCTTCACCTGTCAGTACTTGCCTTGCCAGTAGCTTCAACGGCTTCACCTGTCAGTACTTGCCCTGCCAGTAGCTTCAACGGCTTCACCTGGCAGTACTTGCTTTGCCAGTAGCTTCAACGGCTTCACCTGTCAGTACTTGCCTTGCCAGTAGCTTCAACGGCTTCAGCTGTCAGTACTTGCTTTGCCAGTAGCTTCAACGGCTTCACCTGTCAGTACTTGCCTTGCCAGTAGCTTCAACGGCTTCACCTGTCAGTACTTGCCTTGACAGTAGCTTCAACGGCTTCACCTGTCAGTACTTGCCCTGCCAGTAGCTTCAACGGCTTCACCTGGCAGTACTTGCTTTGCCAGTAGCTTCAACGGCTTTACCTGTCAGTACTTGCCTTGCCAGTAGCTTCAACGGCTTCACCTGTCAGTACTTGCCTTGACAGTAGCTTCAACGGCTTCACCTGTCAGTACTTGCCCTGCCAGTAGCTTCAACGGCTTCACCTGTCAGTACTTGCTTTGCGAGTAGCTTTAACGGTATCGCCTGCCAGTACTTGCTCCCCCATTAAGCATTTGCCTCCTCCGTATTTTATCACTTGCGCTGTGTCAGTTTAACTTCCTCTCTCGGAAAGAGATCAATGGGGATGAGAAACTACTGAGAATGTCAAGCCGTTTTTGTGGCATATTTTAGCTCCCGCTTCTTTTGCGATGCACCTCTTGC
The DNA here is from genome assembly GCF_023053635.1 of Elgaria multicarinata webbii. NCBI lineage: Eukaryota > Metazoa > Chordata > Lepidosauria > Squamata > Anguidae > Elgaria > Elgaria multicarinata. Next base: position 16,664,469 of record NC_086187.1, on the reverse strand, counting down.
TCTGCCAGTAGCTTCAACGGCTTCACCTGTCAGTACTTGCTCTGCCAGTAGCTTCACCGGCTTCACCTGTCAGTACTTGCTTTGCCAGTAGCTTCACCGGCTTCACTTGCTAGTACTTGCTTTGCCAGTAGCTTCACCGGCTTCACTTGCCAGTACTTGCTTTGCCAGTAGCTTCAACGGCTTCACTTGCCAGTACTTGCTTTGCCAGTAGCTTCACCGGCTTCACCTGTCAGTACTTGCCCTGCCAGTAGCTTCACCGGCTTCACTTGCCAGTACTTGCTTTGCCAGTAGCTTCACCGGCTTCACCTGTAAGTACTTGCTCTGCCAGTAGCTTCACCAGCTTCACTTGTGAGTACTTGCTTTGCCAGTAGCTTCAACGGCTTCACCTGTCAGTACTTGCCTTGCCAGTAGCTTCAACGGCTTCACCTGTTAGTACTTGCTCTGCCAGTAGCTTCACAAGCTTCACTTGTGAGTACTTGCTTTGCCAGTAGCTTCACCGGCTTCACCTGTCAGTACTTGCTTTGCCAGTAGCTTCACCGACTTCACCAGGCAGTACTTGCCTTGCCAGTAGCTTCAACAGCTTCACCTGTTAGTATTTGCCTTGACAGTAGCTTCAACGGCTTCACCTGTCAGTTCTTGCCTTGCCAATAGCTACAACGGCTTCAGCTGTTAGTACTTGCCTTGCCAGTAGCTTCAACGGCTTCACCTGTCAGTACTTGCCTTGACAGTAGCTTCAACGGCTTCACCTGTCAGTTCTTGCCTTGCCAGTACTTGCTTTGCCAGTAGCTTCACCGGCTTCACTTTGCCAGTACTTGCTTTGCCAGTAGCTTCACCGGCTTCACTTTGCCAGTACTTGCTTTGCCAGTAGCTTCACCGGCTTCACTTTGCCAGTACTTGCTTTGCCAGTAGCTTCACCGGCTTCACTTTGCCAGTACTTGCTTTGCCAGTAGCTTCACCGGCTTCACTTTGCCAGTACTTGCTTTGCCAGTAGCTTCACCGGCTTCACTTTGCCAGTACTTGCTTTGCCAGTAGCTTCACCGGCTTCACTTTGCCAGTACTTGCTTTGCCAGTAGCTTCACCGGCTTCACTTTGCCAGTACTTGCTTTGCCAGTAGCTTCACCGGCTTCACTTTGCCAGTACTTGCTTTGCCAGTAGCTTCACCGGCTTCACTTTGCCAGTACTTGCTTTGCCAGTAGCTTCACCGGCTTCACTTTGCCAGTACTTGCTTTGCCAGTAGCTTCACCGGCTTCACTTTGCCAGTACTTGCTTTGCCAGTAGCTTCACCGGCTTCACTTTGCCAGTACTTGCTTTGCCAGTAGCTTCACCGGCTTCACTTTGCCAGTACTTGCTTTGCCAGTAGCTTCACCGGCTTCACTTTGCCAGTACTTGCTTTGCCAGTAGCTTCACCGGCTTCACTTTGCCAGTACTTGCTTTGCCAGTAGCTTCACCGGCTTCACTTTGCCAGTACTTGCTTTGCCAGTAGCTTCACCGGCTTCACTTTGCCAGTACTTGCTTTGCCAGTAGCTTCACCGGCTTCACTTTGCCAGTACTTGCTTTGCCAGTAGCTTCACCGGCTTCACTTTGCCAGTACTTGCTTTGCCAGTAGCTTCACCGGCTTCACTTTGCCAGTACTTGCTTTGCCAGTAGCTTCACCGGCTTCACTTTGCCAGTACTTGCTTTGCCAGTAGCTTCACCGGCTTCACTTTGCCAGTACTTGCTTTGCCAGTAGCTTCACCGGCTTCACTTTGCCAGTACTTGCTTTGCCAGTAGCTTCACCGGCTTCACTTTGCCAGTACTTGCTTTGCCAGTAGCTTCACCGGCTTCACTTTGCCAGTACTTGCTTTGCCAGTAGCTTCACCGGCTTCACTTTGCCAGTACTTGCTTTGCCAGTAGCTTCACCGGCTTCACTTTGCCAGTACTTGCTTTGCCAGTAGCTTCACCGGCTTCACTTTGCCAGTACTTGCTTTGCCAGTAGCTTCACCGGCTTCACTTTGCCAGTACTTGCTTTGCCAGTAGCTTCACCGGCTTCACTTTGCCAGTACTTGCTTTGCCAGTAGCTTCACCGGCTTCACTTTGCCAGTACTTGCTTTGCCAGTAGCTTCACCGGCTTCACTTTGCCAGTACTTGCTTTGCCAGTAGCTTCACCGGCTTCACTTTGCCAGTACTTGCTTTGCCAGTAGCTTCACCGGCTTCACTTTGCCAGTACTTGCTTTGCCAGTAGCTTCACCGGCTTCACTTTGCCAGTACTTGCTTTGCCAGTAGCTTCACCGGCTTCACTTTGCCAGTACTTGCTTTGCCAGTAGCTTCACCGGCTTCACTTTGCCAGTACTTGCTTTGCCAGTAGCTTCACCGGCTTCACTTTGCCAGTACTTGCTTTGCCAGTAGCTTCACCGGCTTCACTTTGCCAGTACTTGCTTTGCCAGTAGCTTCACCGGCTTCACTTTGCCAGTACTTGCTTTGCCAGTAGCTTCACCGGCTTCACTTTGCCAGTACTTGCTTTGCCAGTAGCTTCACCGGCTTCACTTTGCCAGTACTTGCTTTGCCAGTAGCTTCACCGGCTTCACTTTGCCAGTACTTGCTTTGCCAGTAGCTTCACCGGCTTCACTTTGCCAGTACTTGCTTTGCCAGTAGCTTCACCGGCTTCACTTTGCCAGTACTTGCTTTGCCAGTAGCTTCAACGGCTTCACTTTGCCAGTACTTGCTTTGCCAGTAGCTTCACCGGCTTCACTTTGCCAGTACTTGCTTTGCCAGTAGCTTCAACGGCTTCACTTTGCCAGTACTTGCTTTGCCAGTAGCTTCACCGGCTTCACTTTGCCAGTACTTGCTTTGCCAGTAGCTTCACCGGCTTCACTTTGCCAGTACTTGCTTTGCCAGTAGCTTCACCGGCTTCACTTTGCCAGTACTTGCTTTGCCAGTAGCTTCACCGGCTTCACTTTGCCAGTACTTGCTTTGCCAGTAGCTTCACCGGCTTCACTTTGCCAGTACTTGCTTTGCCAGTAGCTTCAACGGCTTCACTTTGCCAGTACTTGCTTTGCCAGTAGCTTCAACGGCTTCACTTTGCCAGTACTTGCTTTGCCAGTAGCTTCAACGGCTTCACTTTGCCAGTACTTGCTTTGCCAGTAGCTTCACCGGCTTCACTTTGCCAGTACTTGCTTTGCCAGTAGCTTCAACGGCTTCACTTTGCCAGTACTTGCTTTGCCAGTAGCTTCAACGGCTTCACTTTGCCAGTACTTGCTTTGCCAGTAGCTTCAACGGCTTCACTTTGCCAGTACTTGCTTTGCCAGTAGCTTCAACGGCTTCACTTTGCCAGTACTTGCTTTGCCAGTAGCTTCACCGGCTTCACTTTGCCAGTACTTGCTTTGCCAGTAGCTTCACCGGCTTCACTTTGCCAGTACTTGCTTTGCCAGTAGCTTCAACGGCTTCACTTTGCCAGTACTTGCTTTGCCAGTAGCTTCAACGGCTTCACTTTGCCAGTACTTGCTTTGCCAGTAGCTTCACCGGCTTCACTTTGCCAGTACTTGCTTTGCCAGTAGCTTCAACGGCTTCACTTTGCCAGTACTTGCTTTGCCAGTAGCTTCAACGGCTTCACTTTGCCAGTACTTGCTTTGCCAGTAGCTTCAACGGCTTCACTTTGCCAGTACTTGCTTTGCCAGTAGCTTCAACGGCTTCACTTTGCCAGTACTTGCTTTGCCAGTAGCTTCAACGGCTTCACTTTGCCAGTACTTGCTTTGCCAGTAGCTTCAACGGCTTCACTTTGCCAGTACTTGCTTTGCCAGTAGCTTCAACGGCTTCACTTTGCCAGTACTTGCTTTGCCAGTAGCTTCAACGGCTTCACTTTGCCAGTACTTGCTTTGCCAGTAGCTTCAACGGCTTCACTTTGCCAGTACTTGCTTTGCCAGTAGCTTCAACGGCTTCACTTTGCCAGTACTTGCTTTGCCAGTAGCTTCAACGGCTTCACTTTGCCAGTACTTGCTTTGCCAGTAGCTTCAACGGCTTCACTTTGCCAGTACTTGCTTTGCCAGTAGCTTCAACGGCTTCACTTTGCCAGTACTTGCTTTGCCAGTAGCTTCAACGGCTTCACTTTGCCAGTACTTGCTTTGCCAGTAGCTTCAACGGCTTCACTTTGCCAGTACTTGCTTTGCCAGTAGCTTCAACGGCTTCACTTTGCCAGTACTTGCTTTGCCAGTAGCTTCAACGGCTTCACTTTGCCAGTACTTGCTTTGCCAGTAGCTTCAACGGCTTCACTTTGCCAGTACTTGCTTTGCCAGTAGCTTCAACGGCTTCACTTTGCCAGTACTTGCCCTGCCAGTAGCTTCACCGGCTTCACTTTGCCAGTACTTGCCCTGCCAGTAGCTTCACCGGCTTCACTTGCCAGTACTTGCCCTGCCAGTAGCTTCACCGGCTTCACTTGCCAGTACTTGCCCTGCCAGTAGCTTCACCGGCTTCACTTGCCAGTACTTGCTCTGCCAGTAGCTTCACCGGCTTCACTTGCGAGTACTTGCCCTGCCAGTAGCTTCACCGGCTTCACTTGCCAGAACTTGCTTTGCCAGTAGCTTCACCGGCTTCACCTGTTAGTACTTGCTCTGCCAGTAGCTTCACCGGCTTCACTTGCGAGTACTTGCTTTGCCAGTAGCTTCACCGGCTTCACCTGTCAGTACTTGCTTTGCCAGTAGCTTCACCGGCTTCACTTGGCAGTACTTGCTTTGCCAGTAGCTTCACCGGCTTCACCTGTCAGTTCTTGCCTTGCCAGTAGCTACAACGGCTTCAGCTGTCAGTACTTGCCTTTCCAGTAGCTTCAACGGCTTCACCTGTCAGTATTTGCCTTGACAGTAGCTTCACCGGCTTCACCTGTCAGTTCTTGCCTTGCCAGTAGCTACAACGGCTTCACCTGTCAGTACTTGCCCTGCCAGTAGCTTCAACGGCTTCACCTGTCAGTTCTTGCCTTGCCAGTAGCTACAACGGCTTCACCTGTCAGTACTTGCTCTCCCATTAAGCATTTGCCTCCTCCGTATTTTATCACTTGCGCTGTGTCAGTTTAACTTCCTCTCTCGGAAAGAGATCAATGGGGATGAGAAACTACTGAGAATGTCAAGCCGTTTTTGTGGCATATTTTAGCTCCCACTTCTTTTGCGATGCACCCCTTGCTTTGCCAGTAGCTTCAACGGCTTCACCTGTCAGTACTTGCTCTGCCAGTAGCTTCACCGGCTTCACCTGTCAGTACTTGCTTTGCCAGTAGCTT